>NC_134454.1:47188823-47841629 GCF_030867145.1 Opisthocomus hoazin
AGGGGCTATATAGCATAGTAATAATGGTAATGCAACTTCACCATTTAGACAAGCCTACATTAGTGCTCCTAACAAGGTGTCTAAGACAAAATACAGACAGTCTTTATTATATAAGGAACCCATTCAATGCAAATGCATATCCACTTGTATAAACTGGAGTAAAACGCAAAGCAAATTTTTGCATTGATCTGCAATGATCTGATAGCAGCTTCCTATGGGCCAAGACAAATATTTCCAGTCTTCTCTGCTGAATCAGTGACATTGGCTTTGATTTAGCTGAAAGATTACATTGATGTTGATGCTTAGAGGTAATAGGTAAAACAATTTTTTTTTTTTTTACTTCTACTCAAAACATCCAAGCAAAGGAGGGATGAAGACTTCCTGAATTCCTTTTCCATAACAAAATTTGCAAAACCTTTTTTTGCTGCTGACGCTTAGAAAAGCTGTAGCACAGTAACATATTGACCCTGGGCGGGTTAAATTTCAATCTTTAACCAACCTTCATGCATTCAATTAAAAAAAAATTAAACACGCAGAGAGAAATTGCAAGTGACTACTACAAACAAAAAGTAAAAAGGATAAAGCTTGGGATCTCGTCCTGTTGTCAGAAGAGTATTAATACAATGTAAGGGGAAAACAAAAAAAGAAGATTTACTTGTAGTAAAATATGAAGAAGTTATTGTGATATGAATGGCAGAAAGACATACCTTAGGGGAAAAAAATGTAGGGTGAGGGTCTACTGAAAAGGCTGAAAAGACAATTAATGAAAACAAAAATGCAATGAGCTGAGCTGAAGATATTTTGGTAGATCAGAAATTCTGTAGAAAAGTACGTGACTTCCTTTTTTCATGTGAGCAATAAAGGTGAAACATGGACTCCAATATCCCCAGGGATGCTTAAAAAAGGGTGTATCTCCCAACAGCAAAGCAGAGTCTCTAAGCTGTAAAAAAATTCGTGATCTTCAGAAAGAAACATGGAGTGAATTGTCTGGGAAGAGCAGAACAATACATTTGGATCGCCTTAAAAACTGAAAAAGCTTCTTCTTGGATAAAACTTTTCCATCATAACCAGAATAGTGTGCACAGCCTCAAACACTCCCACCGTGACCCAAGTGAATACTGAGAAATAAACCACAGTGTTTGCTAATACCAATCTGCTCTGTGTAAGAGTATGTTCTAAAATTGTTATATGTAAAGTAGTTACATAAAGCAATATGACAAAGACAATAGAGAGCAATCTTTCAGCAAAAATAATTTATGTAATGGGTAGTTCCCTTCACAGTATTTGTAGTCTGAGCTCAGTACCAAATAGTACCATTTAAAATCCTTTCAAGAAATTCAGCTTGATAAAGTACTGGCCCTTGCAAGATCCAGTGATGCTGAAATTTGTTAGACTATGTTTATGTTACATTTTAGTACAATATTCCTATTTTTGATAGCTTAAGCAAATGAGTAAAAAATATTATTTCCTCTCTAGCTGGTTCAATAAAAAGTATAATTTTGTACTTTTGTGATGCACTAACCAAGGGTTAAAATTTGAGGACCTTACCAGCTGTTCCAGTATGAGCAAGCCATCATCTGAGCAGCTAGACTTAAAGCAACTGGCATCCTCCTAAAAACAGTCAACTTGCAAAAAATGTGTTTACTGCTTTCCCTTTGAACATGGAATTTAAAGAGAATTTCCCTCAGTTGTATACATGACTGATCTGTTGGACAAATAACATTCAGTACTGAATAAATAACAAGGGTAAGAGATGAGTTTGCAACTCCTCAGAACTAGACTGCGTTTAAACTGAGAATATGTATTTTCTTCTTGGAAACTCACACATCAGCATACTGGGAAACTTATTAATAGAAAAAGTTATTTTAGGTATCTAGAAGTCATATGGAACTGTATTACTTATAGTTTTCCTTTCAGAATTAGGAAATTGGATTAATGGTGTGCACAAATGAAATTTTATATGGTGAGGTAGGGAAGAAATAAAAAAAAATCCCTGTGATTTCTTAATATGTCTCAAAAGCACAGTTATTTTTCCTCTTAAATATATGACATATCAAAAAGTAAGAGATCATAAAGAGGTACAAAGATTTTATTAACAGCTCTTTGAGATGTTCTCTGATTAATTTGTGGGCAAAAACTCCTGACACAGCCTCACTATCCCACTCCATCACAAAAGCTTTGGCATCGCATGAAAATGCAGTTCACTGCTTCCTATGTGAATATGGGAATATATTCTACTGGAACTTCCAATTATAGCGATTACTAATGTACTAGCACTAACTCATAAACAGCAGCTGCACTGCAGCCACGCAGTCAGAGCCAGAACTGCAAACTCACCTAGAAGCCATTGCCAGAGAAAATCTCTCAACTACACCCATGCTGATGAATTTTTTCTGTCAGTCGTGGGCAAATCAGACCTGACAACTTTGAGTCAGACAGCAACTCTATTTTGCAGTTTTCTCCATTTTTGTACACTTGCTTCTCATGAAAGTATTTGCTATTCCACAAAAATCTGTCTTCTGATCCAGATTTGATCTGTTCAAGTGCATAGGTGACTATAGCTAAGAATGTGATTTGAAATATCTGAGAATCGATTCAAGCCTTTGTCCTCTCTCAGTCAGAGCGGAGCATTCTCTTCTAAATCAGGTAAAAGAGGAATATGAACTTCAGTTCCTGCACATATTTTAGTCCCGACATTGCTATTGCAGCAATACTTTTTTTTTTCCACTGAAAATATTCTTATCATCTCCTGTTCTTCCACACCTTTAAAGCCCTCCTGTGAGAATCAAAAGCTGTCCAAAAATGGCCCACCAGTTTAGCTTCTGCTGGATGATTTGTTGGTCTAAACTTGGCTTCAATACTGTCTGAAGATTAAAGACTCAATAGTATGCATGTCACTGCCAACTTCAACCATCTGTCATTACTCTCAAGTATGTTTTAGCTGTGATATTTACCTACTTGCTGGTGTTTTGTAAGCAGAACACAAGATGATGAATACCTCAGCACTTAGCCTTTCCAGAGACCTTACCTTCTGATTTAGCACCCAGCCCTCACTCCCGACTTAGAGAGAGCTCCCAAACCAATCCCACATCAATTATTTTCCCTGTGATAATCTAGCAGCTGGATGACTAAAGTATGAAAGATTTCATTCTGAAGCAGCATCCAAAAACTTCAAAATATCCAAGACCCTTATCGAAATTATGAACATTTCCAATGCATATTGGTGTCTATGTCTATATGCATGTGTAGTACATGAAATAAAAGCATAGCCATTCGCAAGAATACCACCTTACGAGCCGACTAAGAAAGCATTGTAGAAATTGAGATAAAAACTGCACTGTAATTTATGCCAGAACAAGAAGTGCAGTTCCATTGATGACTAATAAGTGGTCTATCAAGACAGAAAACTGAAAATCATTACACAGTTTTAGCAAAAGTGCCGAACAGTTCACAGTCCTGGTGTGGCTTTTTCAATTATCTCTTTTTAAACTACCTTGGTGAAGCTGTGTCTTTCTCTGGATAGGCTAGAATTATTGCTGTGATGTGGAATTATTTTATAAATAGCATCTGCAGCTAACGAAATGTGTTCATTTGGTTATACAGTATCTCAAAGGGAAAGACTCAAATCCAGGTTTCTCCAGATGAGTTCTTAGTACAGTCATGCCTGCTCTCATTTAATGACTTTTGAAAAAAACCAAAATCTGAACTAGAGTTCACTGCTAAGAGGAGAATGGTGAGTGCTATAGCACTGTGCCTGAGGCAGGACCTACGGCAAACCATTTTCTAATATTCACTAGCCCTTCCAGTCAAACATTTACATAAAAAAGCAGCAACAATAACACTGAAAAGAAGAAAGCAATACCTTGGGTATAAGATGGAGGGATGAGACTATTGGAGGGAAAGTGAATAAATGGGAACAACATGAAAGATGATGATGATGATGATGAGCGGAAATCACATCAGTTAAGTGCAATTGAAAGAACAGTGATTGTTTCGATTGGACTTCATGATCTTAGAGGTCTTTTCCAACCTTAATGATTCTATGATTCTACTAGAAGCATTTGAAACTTTCTTCCTTGTTTGCCAAGAAGGGTCTGATATGGCATCTACATTACTCTCTACAGATAACTGGTTATGCTAGAATGATCCGTTTTTGCGCCGTTGTTCCAGACACAGATTTTACTAGCATTCATAGTCACTTTTTCTTGGGGATCTTTTTCATTAATGATGCACAATATTACAAGAAGAAAGAAAAAAACTTCTTTAGCCTTTACCTGTCTCCATTATTAAGCAGCGACCCCTTAAAACCTTATATTTGGTGATCTAGGGTAGCCTCTGTATAGGAACTATGTCCTTTCCCCTTTCTTCCACACCTTCTAGTAGAAGGTGTTTGTCCATTAAACTCATTGACCCACCTGAGTTCTATGGTCAAAGTGCTGACAAAACAGTTAGAGTTTGGTTTATGTCCATTATCGCCTGCTTGTGTCTTTTTCATGATTTGTTAGTGTATTCTGCTGCTAGGCTGAAACTGTAAAATATACCTCGATGTCAGTGGGAAATGTTCTGTGCAAAGTAAATAAAGCAAAAGCATTAGTGTTACTCTACTAATAGAGTAGATAAAGAGTACAAAAGAGTAGAAAAGTCTAGCACTGATTTCTGTGTTTCAATGTGGTCACCCACTTCCTGTTTTTCTTAGTTCAATCTATGGTAACTACGGAGGTGGATGTTTTAGTCTGCATCTTTTTTTTCAAAGTTGTTACCTCATAGTGTACATAAGGAATACCAGTCACGGGGAAAGCTTAGGACTACTGCATTTTAAAACAAAAGCTGAGGTATTAGTACACCTGGTTGCATGGGCTCAACTAGGGGGGCCTCATAGTGGACATAGTATCTTCACCCCTCAAAGACACCACCAGTTACAGAAACAATTTTCCTTGTAAGAGCAGAAAATCCCTATCAAACCATTACAGTCTTTCAAGCAATCTTTTTACATTGTAAGATCAGAAAACACAGGAGAGCCAAACATTAATATTCTTGTTATTCATAGCTCAAATAGGAAAGGCCAAAGTAAGTAAGCATTAAGAATTTGTTTCTCTAAAAACCCTCATGTTATGTTGGATATACCATTTTATTAAATGGCGATCATTACTGAACACATTACAAAATTAAAAAGATAGATTTTATGCAACATTATATCTTTTTATTCCTTTTTACTACAATCTTATGTTTCAATTAATCTTGTTTGAGGTTTACGGTTCTGTAACACTTCTAATTTTTCTTAACCTGTAAGGAACATAAAACACCACCTGCTCTCAGGAAGAACTTGAATGCAAGAAATAGTTGCATTATAGTCAGATAACAAATATGCGTAAGCTTTTGCCATGTTTGAGCCATACTACACACATGGTGCTGCATACAATTTGGCAAGTATAATTCCAGCCAGAGAGCTGTGAAAATGTAGAGATTGTTTGCTGGAAACAACAGAGAAGACAATTATCAGTAAATGAGTAAGAATATCCATGGAAGCTCCTTTCCCCGCAATATAGTTAAATAGCATAAATATGATTAGCTGAATATCTTGACACAACTTACCAATTTCCACTGGGAGATGGCTGATTTGATTTTTTGACAGCTCCAGTACTCTCAGATCTTGAAATAATGCAATGTAAGCTGGAATGGTTTGTATCAGTGTGTTGCACACATGCCATTCTTTCAGATAGATCTGTTCTTTGAGAGAATCTGGGAATTCCTGTAAGTGAAATAATAACTGGTTAATAGAAAGCATCAAGTTAGAATTTTATTCTACCTGATTTCTAAATACAGGGGTGGAAAATTCCAAGCCAAACCTCAAAACTTTGTCTTGATTATCTTGACGTAGAACCAGCAGTTTGCCAAACCCTCATAGGAGCTGTTTGCTTTTGAAGATCATTGCAGCTGTCATCACATACTGATTTTTTAACTGCTAATGCAACCGTTTTGCTCTAAAACTGAAACCTGTTTGAAGCACTCAACCTGTTTAGTATCTTCCATATTACCTCCTTTATCCAGCTGGAGGATTTTTTTAAAATTCATTTCAGTGCTTTAATTCATAGATCAAGATGTAGTAAAATTGCACACAGATCAGAAGAGTGGGTGTATGAGACTATTTAAATAGGGTTTTCCACCAAAAAAAACCCAAAAAAAGTGTGACTGTGTTCTTAATACCTGCCAATATTTCAAAATTTGTTTGCCAAGATGGAACAGAGTCCAAGAAGCAGACAAATTTCAGACAGGATACACGTATATCATCTTTTGAAAGTCTGTTTTCAAATAGGTGACTTAACTTCTTAGTAATTTCAGCAACATTTGGAAATTTTTATTAAATTTCTTTAGGAAGAATACAAATACTGAATTTTTGTATCAGTCCACAATTGAAATTAATTCTTGCCTTAGCCGTGCAGAATCTTTTTCTTTAAGAACTCTAGTATTGTTCCAAATACACAGCAAATAAATTTGTTTCTGAGCAATTTTCAGGCTATTCTATTTGTCAAAAATCTCCAGTGTAAAACAGTTACTGAAACTAAAAATTTTAAAGCCTTTAATTCATACAAAATTGCTGTAGTTAATGGGTATGCAGTTCAGATGTACACATCTTTGAATTATGTCATCAAATTCCTTTACCCTGAAACAGACAAACATGAGTTCAGAAAGTTGGAGGTCAGATTGTTTAAACTCCACTTGCTAAAGCCGCGCAGAATTTACCAGTCTGTCCCGGGTTTTATACCATTGTGCATTGGTAACGTGTGGAATAAACAGTCTGGATGAGGTGCTATCACTAACTTTGCTCCATGAAACAGATGTAAGGGTTTCAGCCTCTAATTCCTTTATAACTTCCAAATTTGTTACCTGTGCATGAAGAATACAACCAGCAGGAATTACCAGTTTTTATACAGAGTACATTGCCCACTTTTTTTCCTTTTACATTTCATAGATCCCCCAAGACATTAACAAGTGTGATGCATTTTAGCAATTTTTTTTATTAATTCTGAGTTTCTGAACTAGAAATAGTGCTATTTAACTCTTAGCTAATTTAAAACATGTAATTGTAATTAAAGATATACTTGGACTGTTGATCTTAAGCTGTTCTTTGGTGGTTGCTGCCTCAAATTTAAGTTCTTTTCAAATTTACACATGCAGACACTTAATGTATATATGTAGTTCTGTCTTGTTATCTGCCCTTCCATATTGGATATGGATCATTTCATTTCTTGCTTCGTTTTCCCACTAGGTACATATTGCATTGTGATCCATCTTCTACATTTGTCAGTTTATGCTAGTTAAAAAATCAAATGCCTGAAATGCCTCAGGGCTGGTAATGAGAAATCTCTCCAACTTTCTGGAGCAAGTTTCCACTCCTTCACCTTCAGTGCTGCACTTTTTTCCTGCAGCAAAATCAAAGAATAAAAAACAACTGCAAATTCAGTTAGTATTGTCTTTCCCACCTCTGTAGAATTGAAAATGCAGCACATAAGGGACAGCATTTAGCTGGAGTGTCATAGATGCCACTATAGGGAAGAACTCTGATTCACAGAGAAAGAAGATGTAGAACAGTCAAACTGCAGGGAAAAAGTGCCTGAGTAGCAGACGCCATTTTCCACTTTATTTCTGCACTGTCCAGGTCTGTCTTTGTGTTTCTACTGACCTACTGGTTTCTGCACCTCGTTGTCACGACCGACCATCTCCAGCTCCTTAGTGGCAGATATAGCAGGGAGCAAAGGGGAACACTTGCCCCTGTGAAGCCAACAGACTTGCTCTTCTCCCGTATCGAAGGGGGTACCTCACAAACTTTTCCTTGCTACATCGAAAACAGTGCAGCACACAAAGCACTCTCTCAGACTAAGACCAAAATCCTTCATAATTTTAGAAAAATTAAGCCAAAATATTTTAACAATTATTTATGCTTGACACAAAAAAGATTTTTTTAAATATTTTCTGTTGTATTAAGCATAGTTTAAGGCACCAAGATATCCTTGTGCAGCCATTGAAACAAATTCAGACATGACTTCAAAAGAATGGAAGCAGGTTCCACTCTTCTACCAATTGCCCTGACTTACTTTTCTTTCCTGAGTTTATTTCTTTGTAGCTTCTAATCGTATTTACAATTTGCAAATGTAAGTTTACAAATACTTTGCTACAATATGTTTTTTAAGCATTCTCCATCTTACAGTACATTTTATTTGTGTGCTGAAACATAAATTAATGTGATATTTTACTTCATTTACAAACTAGATAGGGATGGGAACTGAAATTTGCACAAGATTTAGGTTTGCTTTACTTTCTGATTCCCTTGTGTTATTTTGTAATCTTCTGCTACCACGCTAAAGCTGGCAGCCTGCTAATAAATTGTTCCATGAAGACTGACACTTGGAAGGTAGCCAGTCTTTTGCCTTCAACAGCAAAACAATACCTCAGACTCCTTTGATTTTTGGGAAGGAAAAAAGAAGTATTAAAAGGAAATAAACAGCAAACCTACAACCATTCTTGATTATACTGTTTCTAAGCAGGAGAGAACTTACCTGCTAGACATGAGCGTGAACCAAAACTGTTATCAAACCTCTGAGAAGTTTCAGTTCTGTTTTTTTTCCAGCTCTGTGGTTATATCTGTCATGGGCCAAACCAAAACCCTGGATCCAAATCTCCCTCATCTTTGAGAAAGTTTGGAGCTAGTTCCAAAATTAGTATGTCTCAGGGCCCTGTATTACCTGACTGGACCAGGAATTTTATATGTTTTGGGGAAAAAAATCTCTGAAACTTATTTTCTTTTGTCCATTCAATGCAGCAATTCTACCTGACCCTTTGTGGCAAACGAATACCTCACTGTCACTAACAGTTGGGAATCACAAACGAAATTCTCTGTTTTCTGTAAAAATACACAAAATGATAGATGATAAAAGTGGGAGAATAAATAAAAATGGAGCAGTTAATTTGCAGCCTTCTTCTGTGAAGAAACGCTATTCAAGAATGTCATGATTTATGAGTAAAA
Organism: Opisthocomus hoazin; assembly: GCF_030867145.1. NCBI lineage: Eukaryota > Metazoa > Chordata > Aves > Opisthocomiformes > Opisthocomidae > Opisthocomus > Opisthocomus hoazin. The sequence continues at coordinate 47,197,846 of NC_134454.1, forward strand.
ATTTTTACCATCACCAATTCCTTTACTTGTGCACATTTGACATTAAAGTTGTTTAAAGTAGGTATGCCTTCAAGTCCTCTGCTTAGGTAAAGCAGTGCAGCCAAGTACAGTCCTGCTCTGTATTTAAGTGAACATCATCACCTTTCCTTTGCCAATATCACTACCAAATATTCAAAAAGGCATTTTTCCTGAATTTTTTCTGAAAACCATTTAAAATTCACTGATCCATTAGAGAATAAACATTCATTAGTTAGGAGCAGAAATTAAACACTCAGGGGGGAAAACAGAGTTAAAGAGAATTCACTGAAAAAAAGTATATGAATATTCATAGCATTGTTTTGCCACAGTTTTCACGCTGCTGTAATACCAGTGCTATTTCTATGAAGAACTAATTTAATTCAGTAGATACAGGTTTACATGTACAAAGGATCTCAATAAAGTGTTTCATCAACTCTCCATCATTCTCTCCTAGGCAACCGATTCAAACACATAATTCAAGAATCCATATTCCTTTTACAGCTCCTTTACATGGTGGGTTTGCCTGGAAAACTCCCAAATAAACAAAAAGGTTTTCTGAAACATACCTTGGGAACATATAATACTTGTGGTACAGTACACCATTCTCATGCAGTGAAGTCCTAAGGGTTTTGCAAACAGAAGAGGATTTAGGAGACTCCCTCCTGGGGCAATACAAGCGGGTTCTGCTCATTTTTTTTATAAAGAAAAGCAAAAATCCTGTCTGATTTCATTCACAACATCAGATTGTGAGACTAGCCCACTTGTTATTATTAGACCTATTCTTTCCCCAGTACAAATATTCATTCACTACTGTTCCCAGCCAGCAGAAATACACCACACAGGAATGTAGACACTGCAGTCTAAATATCTGGTTGGTGTGCAAAAGAGGAGGCAAGGACCACCAAACCTGAAGGATGTTGTCACAAAACTCCTTCCAGGTGGAGCTCTGACAGACAAAGGTAAAACTATCTCATTACTGCAGTTATCAACCACTGTCCACAGCCAGAAGCTAACCACCCCAGGCTTCCATGGCCATACCAGTACTCAATTTACAGGAGGACTTTCAGACTCAGAAGGACTCACTGAGTATACGTTCTTCAAGCATAAAGGCTTGATACTAATTCTACTTACAGCGTTGTAGTTCAGAAGACTTGCACTAAGTTAGTGTGACAACTGTTTTGACATGAGATGTCTAGAGGCCCAAATTGCATGTCTCAAAAAATTAGACTAAAAGTGAACAGTAGCTAGTAAGAATTAATGATCTGCAAGGAATTATGTATCTCCATAAACAGAATACAATTCTTCAGAATTCATATACTGTAAAATCAAGCCCTACTCTCTTTAGCTAGTACTCTGTGCCTATTTGTCTAATCTAATATTTGTTGTATGAGCTTTATCTTTCCTCAGATAGGTTAAAATAACTACTTTACAAGTACAAGGAACAGTGGGTCTCCATCTAATGAAAATCAGCTATCACAGAATCACACAATCACAGAATGGTAGGGATTGGAAGGGACCTCTGTGGGTCATCTAGTCCAATCCTCCTGCTGAAGCAGGGTCACCTACAGTAGGCTGCACAGGACCTTGTCCAGGCGGGTCTTGAATATCTCCAGAGAAGGAGACTCCACAACCTCCCTGGGCAGCCTGTTCCAGTGCTCCGTCACCCTCAGAGGGAAGAAGTTCTTCCTCATCTTCAGACGGAACTTCCTGTGCCTCACTTTGTGCCCATTGCCCCTTGTCCTGTCGCTGGGCACCACTGAAGAGAGCTTGGCCCCATCCTCCTGACACCCACCCTTCAGATATTTATAAGCATTTATTAGGTCCCCTCTGAGCCTTCTCTTCTTCAGGCTGAACAAGCCCAGCTCCCTCAGCCTTTCCTCATAGGAGTGATGCTCCAGTCCCCTCACCATCCTTGTAGCCCTCTGCTGGACTTTCTCCAGTAGCTCTTCATCTTTCTTGAACTGGGGAGACCAGAACTGGAAACAGTACTCCAGATGAGGCCTCACCAGGGCAGTGTAGAGGGGAAGGAGAACCTCCCTCGTCCTGCTGGCCACACTCTTCTTGATGCACCCCAGGATCCCATTGGCCTTCTTGGCAGCCAGGGCACACTGCTGGCTCATGGTTAACCTGTCGTCCACCAGGACACCCAGGTCCCTCTCCGCAGAGCTGCTCTCCAGCAGGTCCACCCCAAGCCTGTACTGGTGCATGTGGTTGTTCCTCCCCAGGTGCAGGACCCTGCACTTGCCCTTGTTGAACCTCATCAGGTTCCTCTCTGCCCAGCTTTCCAGCCTATCCAGGTCACGCTGAATGGCAGCACAGCCTTCTGGTGTATCTACCACTCCTCCCAGTTTGGTGTCATCAGCAAACTTGCTGAGGGTACATTCTAACTCTTCATCCAGGTCATTGATGAACAAGCTGAACAAGACTGGGCCCAGTACTGACCCCTGGGGGACACCACTAGTTACCAACCTCCAACTAGACTCAGCGCCGCTGATGACAACCCTGAGTTCTGCCATTCAGCCAGTTCTCAATCCACTTCACCAACTACTCATCCAGCCCACACTTCCTGAGCTTCCCTAGGAGGATATCATGGGAGACTGTGTCGAAAGCCTTGCTGAAGTCAAGGTAGACAACATCCATGGCTCTCCCTTCGTCTACCCAGCCAGTCATGTCATCGTACAAAGCTATCAGATTGGTCAGGCATGATTTCCCCTTGGTGAATCCATGCTGACTACTCCTGATAACCTTCTTTTCTTCCACTTGCTTGATGATGGCCTCCAGGATAAGCTGCTCCATCACCTTTCCCAGGATGGAGGTGAGGCTGACCGGCCTGTAGTTCCCTGGGTCCTCCTTCTTGCCCTTTTTGAAGATTGAAGTGACATTGGCCTTTCTCCAGTCCTCGGGCACCTCTCCTGTCCTCCAGGACCTCTCAAAGATGATGGAGAGTGGCTCAGCAATGACATCCGCCAGCACCCTCAGCACTCGTGGGTGCATTCCATCGGGGCCCATGGATTTGTGGACGTCCAGATCGCTTCAGCGATCCCTCACACAGTCCTCCTCGACCAAGGGAAAGTCGTCCTCTTTGTAGGCTTCTTCTTTTACCTCCGGGGCTTGGGATTCCTGAGGGCCAGTCTTAGCACTGAAGACTGAAGCAAAGAAGGCATTCAGTAGCTCTGCTTTCTCCGCATCCTCCGTCACCAGGACACCCGCCTCATTCAGCAGCGGCCCCATATTGTCCCTAGCCTTCCTTTTGCTGCTGATGTAGTTGAAGAAGCCCTTCTTGTTGTTTTTGACATCCCTTGCCAGCTTCAATTCCAGGTGGGCCTTGGCCTTCCTCGTCGCATCCCTGCATGCTCTCACCACGTTTCTGTACTCTTCCCAAGTGGCCTGCCCCTCTTTCCACATTCCATGGACCTTTCTCTTCTGCCTGATCTCTGCTAGAAGCTCCTTGTTTAACCATGCAGGTCTCCTGCCTCCTTTGCTCAATTTCTTTCTCAGGGGGATGCATTGCTCCTGTGCATGGAAGAAATGTTGTTTAAAGAGCGACCAGCACTCATGGACCCCGCTGCCTTAGAGAGCCCTGGCCCACGGGATTCCTCCCAGTAGCTCCTTGAAGAGGGCAAAGTCAGCCCTCCTGAGGTCCAAGGTTTTGATCCTGCTTATCGCCCTGCTTCCTCCACGCAGGATCCTAAACTCGACCATTTCATGGTCACTGCAGCCGAGTCTACCTCCGGCCTTCACATCCTCCACCAGTCCCTCCTTGTTTGTAAATACAAGGTCCAGCCTTTCCTTGTTGGTTCCTCCAACACTTGCATCAGAAAGTTATCATCAATGCTCTGTAGGAACCTCCTGGATTACGCCTGCCTAGCTGTATGGTCTTCCCAGCTGATGTCAGGGTGGTTGAAGTCCCCCATGAGAACCAGGGCCTGTGACTGTGAGGCTGCTTGCAGCTGCTTGCAGCTGCCTGTAGAAGGCGTCATCAACCTCCTCCTCCTGGTCAGGTGGCCTGTAGTACGCACCCACCGTAATGTCACCCGTGTGAGCCTGTCCCTTAATTCTAACCCACAAGCTTTCAACTCGTTCCTTATTTGTCCCCAGGCCAAGCTCAACAAATTCTACTTGCTCCCTCACATATAGAGCAACTCCCCCACCTCTCCTGGTTGGTCTGTCTTTCCTAAAGAGTCTGTAGCCATCTATGACAGCATGCCAGTCATGTGAGTTGTCCCACCACGTTTCTGTGATGGCGACCAAGTCGTAGCCGTCCTGCTGTATAATGGCTTCCAGCTCCTCCTGTTTATTGCCCATGCTACATGCATTGGTGTAAACACACTTGAGCTGGGCTGTCAATCTCACCCCTGGCCTTGGCACGCCAAGCCTAGGCTCATCCCTAGTGAGCTGGGCAATATCCCCTTCCCCCTTCGAACCTAGTTTAAAGCCCTCTCGAATGAGCCCCGCCAGCTCGTGGCCAAGAATTCTTTTTCCCCTTTGAGATAGCTGCGATGCACCTGTCGCCAACAGGCCCGGTGCTGTGTACACCTCCCCATGATCAAAGAAGCCAAAATTTGACTGATGGCACCAGTCCCTGAGCCACCTGTTAACCAAGTGGGTTTTCCTGCCCCTTTCAGTGCTGTTCCCTGCCACTGATGGGATGGAGGAAAACACCACCTGCGCCCCTGATCCCTCAACCAGTCGCCCCAGTGCCCTGAAGTCCCTTTTGATGGCCTTGGGACTTCTTTCTGCTATCTCGTCCCTGCCAACCTGCATTACCAAGAGGGGGTAGTAATCAGAAGGCCTCACCAGACCAGGGAGTTTCTTCGCAACATCCCTAACCCGGGCCCCAGGGAGGCAGCAGACTTCCCTGTGGGATGGGTCCGGTCGGCAGATCGGGCCCTCTGTTCCCCTCAGAAGGGAATCACCTATGACAATGACCCTCCTTTTTTTCTTAGTTGAGGCAGTCATAATTCTTGGGGCTGTCTGACTCGTTCTAGGCAATCCCTTGGATGGAGCCTCACCTTCACCCACATCCTCTGTGGCCGGTCCCTCACGTTCCAGAGCCCCGTATCTGTTGCTTAAGGGCAACTGGGCAGGTGAGGGAGGCCGGGGAGAGATTCGCTTGCCCCCCCGAGCAGGGACCCGTTTCCATTCCCCCCCATCTCTTAGGCCCCCTCTTTCTGCTCGGTGGCAAGAGGGTAGGGGCTTCTCTGCTTTCTGTGGAGCCGCCTCCTGCTGCCTCAGCCTCAGGGAGGGCAGGGTGCGGCTCCACCAGTCGATCTCCCTCTCACACTCCCGGATGCTCCTCAGCCTCTCCACTTCCTCCTTCAGCTCTGCCACCAGGCTGAGCAGGTCATTCACCTGCTCGCACCAAACACAGCAGTTGTCTCTGCTGTCCTCCAGTATGAGCGCCAGGCTCAGGCACTCCCTGCAGCCAGAGACCTGGACACCTGCGTTCTTGCGTGGGGCCTCCATCTGGGTCCCCACACTCCTTCGAGCAACAGCTTTACCACGGGTGGTAACCATGGCTAGAGTATCTCCTGGAAGAGCGATGCCCACTACTTGAGTTGCCAGAAGGGGGCGGCTGCACCCTGCCAGTCGCCTTCCCCGCTCGCCCTGCCTGCGCGAACTGCCGCGCGAACTGCCGCGCAAACTGCTGCGCCGCTCCCGGGCTGCTGCGCCGCCTCTGTTTGCCGGCTCTGTTCGCCCGCGCTCCCTGGGGGCTGCTCTTATCCGTGAGGGGGTTTGGCCGCTGTCACACTCGACTCCGCCCGCGCTGAGTCAGAGCTGCCGCTCGCTGGCACCTCCCGCTTTCCCGCTCGGGGCGGGGCTGGGGTCTTCTTTCTCTCTCTCGGCGCTTTTTGCCGCCTCGCCGCTGCGGTTTTGCCACTGGAGAAAGGGTCCCTCGGCGCGAGCCTCTGCTCCAAAGCCCTTCACCTTCAGTAGCTTCATGTCATTTCAATGACATTTGAGAGGTGGGAAAGAAGTGGCACAGAGGTCCTGAATAAAGGAATTACTATTAGGAATTCAAAATGCGTGATCTGCTCTAATTTTCTACCTTAGAAAGATTCTCAGAAGGAGATCCGAGGTGATTTTTGAAAAAGCACCATACAGCTGGTTTTCAAAATAGTTGTCCAATCTATACCCATATATGATGGAGTGTTTTACAAAACCCATTTTTAACCTCGTACTCAACAATGCAGAATCAGTGGGCCAGATTCACTGTTATGCTGTATAGATATGAAGCATGAGACAACAGCGTCTTTGTAACATGTCTACATTTTTACCATTTTAACAGCCTGGGCACTGATTAGTGCCCAACAGAAGCTACCATTCTAATCGACTGTGATGTTACAAGTAACACCATTAGTTGATTTGTGGACGCAGTTCATCAGCTGTTGAAGTTTCCAGTGAAAGTCCTTGCAATGAGATTATGGGAAGGATGCGGTAAAGCCCCTCGCTTTGATCCTGAAAGATGCCTATGCAGGGGATTACTCCTCTGTGAGACTTAGCTTCATGGCATCCAGAAAGAGAACAGGTATAGCCCAGAAGCAAGCCCAGTTCTCAAAATTGAATCTGTAAGTCATACCAGCAGCCTACTCAGATTTAGCTATTAACTGTCTAGAGGATCATTGATGAGAGGAAAGGGGAAATATAATAGAAATACTTATCAGCTAAAAGCAAGTGAGATAGTGGATTCAGCAGCTAGCTCCCAAATGGACATTTCACAGGGCTGTGCTGTTTGCTGCTGCCAGTGGTAATGGCCAGCCAACAGCAAACCAAGCAAGTTATGTGCCTGTAAAACAGTACAGGCTATCCCAGCTCTGACTTCTCCCAGTGTCTGAGTGCTTAATCTTCCAAACTTTCAATTCATAGATGTATTTGTGCGCAATACACATTACAAAGACTAAACCACAACTGATACCAGAACTCCGACAATATACAAGGTTCCCTAAGAGAACTATCGCATGTACACAGATCTTTCCACAGGTAAATTGACAGCCTGTGCAGCTTTGATTGCATCACCTGCAGATTTTCTTTGCCAAACTGAACTTTTTTGTAGGAGAGTAATAAGGGAAAAAAGTGTCCTGTCTGATCCTGTCATTAGTTTAGAAGCAGCAGCTGAGATTAAAAGAAAGCAAAAGAAATGTTATGATTTCTATAACTGATACAATTTTTACAAAATTTCTGCAATAATAGGAAATAAATTTCTGAAAGAAGTGTATCAAGTAGATGTTCCGATTTTTTAAAAAATTTTCAGCTGTTAGAGACTGGCAGTGTTCTTCGATTTTGAAGAAGCATGGTTCTTTGCTAAATAAAGCAGCTTTGATTTCAGCTTTGTCTGCAGACACCTGGCAGGCCACAGTATCTTGCAGAAATAGGAAGCCAACTTTAAGTGGGCTGGAGCTGGGCAATGAGGCACGGTGGTTTTATCACATGGCTACACTGAGCATTTGATACAGACAGAATCAAAGCACATGGTGGTTAGGAGTGTACTGCTCAAGGTGGTATAACATACAAAACAGTACACTGATACCTCTTAAACGTGATCTTCCAGCATGCCAAATTGAAATGAAATGCTCTGGAAAACAGAGCAAAATACATGTATATGATTTTGCCTCCTAATGTAAAGCCTTGTTTATGGTGACAAAACAAAATGTTAGCAATTTGGCAAAAGAGAATAAACAACAGAAAAGTTGCTCTCTGACGCCTTATGCACTGAAAATATTTGCAGTTGCTACTATACCAGTGTCTTAGGAGCTGTAATATCTCTTTTTCTTCTCCTAACACACCTACAAAGTTTACAACACAGGAAAGTGTCCAGTAGAAGGCTACACAGCTTTAACATCATTTTCAACATCCAAGGTTCTTGAAAGATGAGACGTTATAGCTCTCCAGCAACGAATTCTACCATATAAAAGACTGGCATTGGTTGAAGAAATACTGTCCTTACTAGAGCTGGACAGAAACCCAGGTTTTTCTATTTTCCAGAAATTTCATCTACTTTATATTTATTCAGAAAAGAACTAAAGCCAGAAAAAAATGAAAGCTGAAAAAGAAAACACCTTCACATTTAAGATCAAATCTTTGACAAAGATATGTTTCAGGTCAACCAAAAGAATTGTTTTAGTGAAATTTAGCCACTTTATTGACTGACTTTTTAGTTTGCATTTTTGGTCACGATAGTCTCAAAAATATATTTCAAAATTATAAAATACACAAAAGTCAAAATTCTAATTTCCCTTACTCATTAATAAAATAGTGTCTATTGAAAATACATATCAGCCAAATCTTTAATAACTCCAGAAAATTTCAGACCAGCTCTAATCCACCTTTTGCTGAATTTCAAAATAGCATTAATTCAGAGCTTACTTCCAAACTGCTATTTCACATCAAACACAATTGCAAGTAAAAAGTGCTTTTTTCAGCAAGACTATTTTGGAATAATGCTAATACTAGCTTTGATTTGAACAGAGCTTGAGAAATATGCTATCCCAACATTAGAGCAAGAAGACAGATCTCCGAGTAGTGGAAGACATCAACAAGTCAACAAAGATGAATATTATTTTAATCTCTTTCCATCCATTGGGGAATTTCAGAGAATGAAACTTTATTGCAATATGATTGCTTATACCAAATTTTTGAGAGGGCTAAATTACATGTATCAGTAGAGAACTTAAAATAAGCATATAAGAAAACTAAACCACTAGTTCGGGGTAAGACAGGTAATGCTTTTGCCACTTCTAACACTGTGAAAAAGCATCAATTTCATATGCTTTTGCAAAAAAGAGTCATAATGCTAAGCTACACAAACTCTTTAAAAATAGAAGCATATTTTCCATCATATTTACCATCCACTGCTCTCCAGAAAGCTGAAAAATAAACTTGTTTCTTGTTTTATTTTCTTTATCTGACAAAGCATGCCTCTTCTGGAGCTGTGGAGCCTTTCCATAAGTGTCCAGGATCTTCTCATCAGTGTTTACAAAGCCATTCTTTAGGTATTTTGATTGAGGAATGCCTTTCTTCCGGCACTCTAGTATGAAATTCCATTCCTGCTTTATCCTGAAATAGTGCCAAAAGGGTTTATGTGAATCATCTGAAACAATATGGCAAATAAATCTTTAAGCCTGATCTTTATTTGCACAAGCATTTAACAAAATATACTTATGCACCAAATCTATTGACAATTTAGGGGGAAAAAAAAAAATAAAGAAAAAGGCGTTCCTGGAGTCACGCTTAGATTTTCTGGACTTATCTATACATTTCATATGAGCAGGATTTCATTTACTAACTACAGAGACACCCAGGGAATAACGAATAAATGGAGACTGAGCACACCGTCACAAAAAAGAGTATTTTGTTTCAGTAGGGTAGGAAATGTATTTGTTCATCTATGTAATTTTGTTTGTATATGTTATTTATATATACGTAACATATATAAACAAAAACAAGGACCTGGTAATTGTTCACAAGATTTTTCAATTGGAAAGAAGTAAATTTATAAAGTAAGAATTGAAAAATATTCCTTTTTCCCTTCCCTTTCTTATTGAAATATAATAATCTGTTTTCATTGTTTACACGTTATCTTCCAATATCATCTTAGAAGGTGGAGGTAAAGGTCAAAGTTATCACATGCGAACCAATTTCAGATTCAATTTCAGTGTAACTTTAGGCTCACGTTCAGGGCAAACTTTTATCCATATAACCTCAGGTGCAAATTCAATTTGATATAATTAAGCATTGCCAAAGCACATGCTTTAATTTAAGAGAGATTTATTTCAGCTTAGTCAATTAAGGAACAGGTTGATTTACTGAAGCAAGCCTTCCTTCTACCAAAATAAGACTCTGCAGAGCCCCTTGCTTCATAAATCTGATCTCATGTCTTGAATACTAAGTTTTTGTGGTACATGAGATTCATAGGCTGATCTCCACCCTCTGGCAGAAATTTTAAGCTAAAGACTTGAAGAAAACTGACAGGTGAAGAGGGGCACAAAGTTTAGGACAATGTGCCCCCTAGAGAAAGTAAAAAATGACATGTCTTAGAAAGAGAATCAGATGCAAGTTTGTAAAGTTCAGGTAGGCAGTAACAAAACCTGTATACAGATTCCCAGCTAACTGTGGGATTTTCTCTAAAATGCTAAGACGTTAAAACGACACACGAAACAGAATGTCTGGTTTTAAGTCACATACAAAGAAATCAATTGCAAACTTAGATGCAAGAAGCAGTAGATTTTGCATACTCGTAGCAAGATATAAGATAGAAACTGCAGGGCAGAGTGTATTTATGGGAATGTGATAGCGTAGATTAAAAGCCATATTTGAATCAATGCTATCGAAATAAATCTTTAGGGATCAAAACTGCATGCCTAAATAGGAAAGGTATTACCGAGACAGCTGTAAACCGCCCAGCACAAATTGTGGCTCTTACTGAAACCTTAGGGTATGTTGGAGAGACCTGAAAGCGGAGAGCACAGCAAGAGCAGGAGACTTCAGCTATCAGCATACACACAGCACACTGACACACTGCAGACAATATACTCTTTTGGAAACTACGTATGACTCTTTATCTGAGCAGCTAGCCTGAGAGACCACAAGAGGACCTGATTTAGTTTCAGGGAGCAGCACACTGTACATGGGTCGTCAGAGAACTACAGAAAACGCCTTCTGTAATAATGACTGCAATGTATTCCCACTAAACTTCCATATAAAGAGAAAATAAAGAAAAATATCTTCTACAAATATTTCAGAAGATGAGCTACATATAACAGTGAAGTTGGTTAAAAGTGCTGTTCACTGGCAGACTGCATGAAGACAGCATGTCAGAGTAAGTACATTCTAATGAAGCCACTGCAAGGATCTCTTCATCCCCTGATCTCCAAAAAGAGAAAAATTAAAAAAGATAAAATGGCATGTTCAAATGAAGAAATGAGAAGGTATTACATGTTCTGATAAATGAAGTGCAAAAGCACAAAAAGGCAAGTGAAGTCACTTTCTGCAGGTATACAAAAGACTAGGAAAATGATTTCTAGGGTATCAGAAGCAGAAAGCCTCTCAGAGAGACTGTGGGAGCAATAACTTGTCAAGGTATGAAAGGAGCAGGGAAGGAATAGTTAAAGAAGAGAGCTGCAGAAAAGTTACTTATACTTAGTTTCCGTTTGCATTAGAGACATCAGTATGCTTTTTACAAGTAAGCATCTGGAGGACTTTGTGATGTTTAAAGTGTCAGTAGAGCAGATGAGAATGAAAAAATACATATTTGAAGTAAATTTTCCAGTTTCTTTCAGTGTCTAATTTTGGAATGCTTTATACCACAGCGGGCTGTGATATGTAGACAAGTTAGGAAGAAAAAGACTGGACAGACAGAAAACATGTCCAGCAACACGTTCAGCTCGGGGAGTCCCTGTAGGGGTACTGAAGCTGCTATTGTAGTCAAGCATGAGTCCACCACCAAACCACAACGTCTCAAAATCTTTTCTGAAGCCACTTGATATAACAAAGACAATAAAATAGGTTAGAGCAGACACAGCTCCTTAGCTCATTTCGTGACCCTTCAGCATGCTGCATCTGATACTGCTGGTTAGAGAGGGAGAGACACCTGAGCACCTGATTGCACTAGGAAGCCCTACCAAAGGGTATCCCCTCCAGCTGCAGTCCGAAAGCGCTCAGATGACACAATTTTCTGTACTGGCAGACATGAAAGTTGAAACACCTCTTTCAGGTGCTTTGACACATGAACCAATTCAATTTTTAGTGTTGATCTTGCCTATTCAGTCTGTCATTTGAACCCCAAAGACTACCATCACAACAGAAAGCACACAATCCAATAGCAAGCAATCGCTAGGAAAAGCTACAACATAACACTTTCATATACTATAAGAAAAATAAACAGGCCCAAACCACCTAGTCATCTTTTTTCTAGAAGTCATCTACCAGTATCATAGCGAAATAGCTATAAAAGCTATGTAGTACTGTGGGAGGTGGGAGAGAATTGAAGTGGGCAGGGGGAAAAAAAAGAGTTGATTCAATTGCCAAGGAAGAGAAAAACAGAAGAATCTGAACCATTAAAAGTCAGGAACTGAAAAAGACCAAAACCCTGGCATTTTTTTTTCTAAAATCTTCCAAATAATCCTAGCTTTACTTACCACTGCTGTACTGCTTTTCTCACATCCTCCTCCAGTCCTCTACACACAGCTTTTCTGTCCCTCTCTGAAGCTTAACTCTGCATTACTGCCCTCTCATTTCCGTGGAATGCCTTGATTTTCTACCAAAGCAATAAACATTTGATCTCAGCACATAATTCAATGCACTGAAAAAACTTGCCCCCAAGATTCTTTTCTTGTATTCATTGCTCCTCCCTCATGCACAAAAAATGACAGACTCTCTCCTGGCAGTATAAATTCTAAGAACATTAGAAACTCAGCAAACAGAAAGAAGAGGTCAAAAAGTCTAACTCTTGATAAAAAGTAAGGCATTGAGCTACTCTACCTCAGTGCTGGCTCTGTCAAGTAGACCCCAGGAACAAAAGAGCAAAGGGCTCAGGTCTCAAATTCTACTCTCTCACAACAAGGAATATAGAAAACAGCAAGAAAGGAGCTAGATTAAAGATGACAGAACAAACTGTCCTCTGACACTTTGCTGATAACAGATACAAAACACAAATCTCAGGAGGTTATGACACATTGTTAGCCACATGAAATAAAATGCACATAACAAAAACCGCTGATAACCAAATTAGTCAGTGAAATATTGACCTCAGAAGAAAGACAAGCATTAAAAATTAAACCTGATTAAGAAATCTTACATGGATACCTTGCACTGATGTGGAAATCCCGTGTCAAATTTCTTCTTTACTGATACACTAAGTGATGGCAACATGGTCTGTTAAGCTTTTAAAGAATGCCCACCTACTGTCACCAGGCTAAGCGCTATGTATGAGCACGTTTTGAACAGATGGAAAGTGAATTAATAATGAAGCAACAAACATGCATAACTTTGTACATTACATCTCAAACTGAAAACATGATACCTCCCAAGGGCAGCGGGTCCAAAACTTTACAACCCCTGCTTATACCCTTGGGGTACACACTAACCAAATGAACCAATATAAGCCTTCCTGGTCTAGCGGTGTGACTTACAACAATCCCATATGTATCATTACGCAAAGATTTCAAAGCTGTAATCAAAGTGATTTGTTCAGCTACATGGCTGTCACTCAGCTCTGTCATTGTCTAAAAATTGAGATGATGGTACTTCTTAAAGGATCTTTATGAAAATAAATGCCATTTTAAGTCTCCCCTTGGTGACAATCCTCAAATAAAATAGAATTTCCACCACACTTGTCATACCTGGAGGCTATTGTGTAAATCTTAAGGAAAGACAGGAAAGGCATCTAAACCAGTGATTCAAACAGGAAAAAAAAATGAATCATACCCACACAAATAAAATCAGCCTTCAAATATACTAAAATACTTTTAGAGAAATTAAATTTATGATATTCGCACTTTAAAGGCTCCTGACAGTCCACAAACATATTTTCACATATGATAAACAAATAAGTTGGTTACAAAATCACAGCTTCCCTGAAGATTATGTCTTTTTATTACTATTCAGCAATAAAATAATTTGTTCTTCCTTTAGAGCTTGATCGAACAGCTGCAATCATGTTAAAGGCACAACTACTATTTTCAATGTTCAAATAATGAGTGTTTGTCAAGTCAAGACTAATTTAGGTGGGAGTCTGAACACTAAAATGTGTTTTCTCTGGACATGTACTCAAATGAGATCTAAGGTTCCAACTCAGCTAACTATTCCCGTATTTCCATTTCAATCATGCAAATAGTCCAACTCTTTCTAAAAAAGGATGATTGCATGCTGCTGACGTTTGTCAAAAAAAAGTTATGTTTCATACCTTTATATCTGTAACACAAACACACACCTGTCACTAAAGCAGACTGTAAAAGGTACAGAGGAAAGGTTAGTTCTGGCAAGCTATTTCCCAATACATCGCTGCTTTTCATAAATTTTCAAGACAATACACTGTAGATATGAAACAGAATCAGCAGAAAAATGGAATATTCAAGTATTTCCATTTTGCTTAGCACTGAACTTGTCTTCAGGTAATCGTTCCCCAAACATTACTTCACTACTGGAGTATAACTGCAGCAAAGAGATTTAATAGCATATAATTTAATTTTTTTAGTATAAAGGATATAGAAGTTCCTTGCTCGGCATTTCAGATTCTCCAGCAAAATCACTGATCTAATCAACCTGATGCAAAGAATTACTGTAGAATAAATTCAGTGACTGGACCCTTCAGAGGAGTGACCAGCTGGGAGAACAAGAAGTTTACATCAGTAAGGATTTCAGAGCTGTGCCAGTATATAAGGAATAGCTGGGTTTCTTGGAATGGTTCTTCCTTCTGCAGTTACCCACTGTCAGTGTCCTGTTAGGAGGTCATGAGTTAAAGCCATGCTTCCTAGGTAAAGAAAGGAAGCTTCATTAGATGACACTGTTTCCTCTAAATCAGGATGGAAGAAACAGCCGGGACACTACATGGTGACACTAGTTTAGTACTCCTGAGTGATGTTTAAATCAGATTCACTAGCCGCACAGGATCGTGAAATAATCCTATGGAATTTTTATAAGAGCAGTACCGCTAAACTGGACCTCAGCCCAGACTAATATTCCTGATGGATGAGTAACGGTTGCTTCAGTTTCAGTTGGATTGGTTTAATTCCGGTCCCTCTGCCAGGCTCTTCCATGAATTATAAAGCATTGTGGTGGAACCGAAGCTTTTATCTTTCAAATCATCTTCATGCATCAAATTCGATGCAAGGTCTCTATGTACAAATGCCTGAGAACACAGGCAAATAACTTAAGTGGTTATTAGTGCTGCAGATCTACTCCCAACTTGTTGCCTATAATTTGTATTTGGGGCTAAAAACTCCCAGCTTGGGTTTTAGTCTTGCTGAGAAAAATTTCTCAAATGGGCATTAAGTGTGAGAATAAAGATAAACATCACAAATAAAATCTTAGTTCAGGTACAAATAGAGTTATAACACTGAAGTCTGGCAGAAAGATAAAGACAGATCTGTTTTATTAAACAAACACATAAACTCTCAGTGAAAAAAGTCATTGTCTGCCTGTAGAGTAAAAGTTTTCTTTTGACTTTCAATATTCAGAAAGTGTATAGCTCAGAAAAGTGATACATGGGCATTTAGCTAGCCAGACCTTGAGAAGAAATTTTTGGAGAAGAGACACACTGGAAGAGGTGGCTGAACAAACTGTAATCTTTGCCACATATTTGGTTGGTGGACAGGGGAGACTGTGCCATTTCACAGCAAAGATTTAGATAGCTAATCTGGGCAAACAGCTCTGTCATTTCCTCACTTGAATGCTTAATTTGTCAGCCTTCACTTTCTACCTTACCTGCTTTTCACACAGAAGATAAACATGTTGCAATCCTTCAAAAAAAAAAATCTAACTGTAAACTTTCCCTCTTTTTCCCTTTCCAAAAAAAAATGACAAGTAGAAAGGAAACATTAATGAGGAAAATCATACCACATCAAGTTAACCTGACAGCGTTCAGGATTTCAGGGTACAATATAAGGTTGTTCACCACTACCAGAATCTAGAAGGTGAAATATAAAACAGTGCTATAAACACAAATGTCATTCCGTAATACAGACATTCAGAAACATGTATATGATCACAGAAAGGTGCACATTTTTTGTAACAGCTGGCGTTTCAGCTCTGGGAGATTTAGAAAAGGCTTCTCTGATGGCATTAAGGACAAGAAGTAAAATGAAATTACTCCTGCACAACTCTGTACTATTTCTTTTTTCTTTATACTCAGTTGCTGGTCTATATGTGCCCCCACAGAAGCAGGGGTTCCTTAAACTGCTGTACCTTCACAGTCCCACCAAATCAAAGGGGGAACAGAGGACCAAATTATCTCCACCCAAAGTGATCTCATACCAGTATCTCAGAGAGTCAGAAACGAGATTCTCACTAGATTCTCATTTGACTGTTCTCCAGAATCAGCTTTCACTGGCTACCTGCTTAAGCGTCTGTTCTAGACCTGTAAAATCCCAAAAACTTCACAAGCCTTCACCACGAATGCAAACACAGTTCAAACTTTACATTTGTTTGTGAGGTTTTCCTCTTAGAAATTCTTCAGTCAAAAAGGAGAAGTATTTCATATTTAAGCGCTTACTGACCCTTCAAACACTAAATTACCTTGCCTCAAGGCAAGTAAAGTTCCCTAGAGGTTAATTGAGAGCTTTGCCTCAAATAATACATACTGCATTTCTCTACATATTATAAGGTCATTTTACATACCAACACAGCTGATAAGGAACTGCACAATCTCAAGGGCATTAGAGAATTGTAACCTTTTCGAGAAAAAATGGATTTTGATTAAAAAAAAAAAAAAAGAAAAGCAGCCTCAGCAGGCCAGATTCCAAACTCATCCTTTACATGAGTATATTTGCAGAGAAACTCTATTAATTTCAGCCCTACTTGCGAATTCACTCTGGCTGCTGGCAAAAAGTAAATATCTAGAATCTTAAATGCTAGAATGCAGTCTTCAGTTTGGGAAACTGCCTTCTTTGAATGTGTTTTTGGAATTATCATTCTGGCCCACTATTCTTTCCAAAATACTTTCTTAGCGGTACTTGACAGTGAGTACTAGCATTCATTTCAGTGGACCTATCAAACAGTGGCAAAATTTTAATCTCCGAGTAGAATACCAGAATTTGGTCACACATGGAACTCACTAATGAAATGTATTTGTACAGCGAAATATAATTTCTATTAAACATTTAATTATAATTATGATTTTATCTATACTTCCATACTAACAACAAGAAAAATCTTGTCCTATTTTTGGCTCAACCTTTGGAAGCACTGAAAAGCATCTAAGAAATAACTTATGATCTGACCTTTAGGACCTAAAGGCCAGTGGTCACTGCAAACCTCATAGAAAAAAAGAGGATTAATCTTGTGACTGAATTTTGCATTTTACTACCAGTATTTTTAGGACTTTGACCACTATTCTGCCAGCTTTATCCATTTTATGAAGCCTGCATCATAACCAAAAATCATGAACTTTGCCATTCATTTCAGTGGTTGAAATACTGCCGACTCACGTAAACGTCATGTCCCAAATTCCTCATCTCCTTTTGGTGCAGGAAGATAACAGATTGACTTCTTCCACGTACAGGAGCAATGCATCCCCCTGAGAAAGAAATTGAGCAAAGGAGGCAGGAGACCTGCATGGTTAAATAAGGAGCTTCTAGCGGAGATCAGGCAGAAGAGAAAGGTCCATGGAATGTGGAAAGAGGGACAGGCCACTTGGGAAGAGTACAGAAACGTGGTGAGAGCATGCAGGGATGCGACGAGGAAGGCCAAGGCTCACCTGGAATTGAAGCTGGCAAGGGATGTCAAAAACAACAAGAAGGGCTTCTTCAACTACATCAGCAGCAAAAGGAAGGCTAGAGACAACGTGGGGCCGCTGCTGAATGAGGCGGGTGTCCTGGTGACGGAGGATGCGGAGAAG
This sequence comes from Opisthocomus hoazin, assembly GCF_030867145.1. Lineage (NCBI taxonomy): Eukaryota > Metazoa > Chordata > Aves > Opisthocomiformes > Opisthocomidae > Opisthocomus > Opisthocomus hoazin. The sequence continues at coordinate 47,215,415 of NC_134454.1, forward strand.
GCAGAGCTACTGAATGCCTTCTTTGCTTCAGTCTTCAGTGCTAAGACTGGCCCTCAGGAATCCCAAGCCCCGGAGGTAAAAGAAGAAGCCTACAAAGAGGACGACTTTCCCTTGGTCGAGGAGGACTGTGTGAGGGATCGCTTAAGTGATCTGGACATCCACAAATCCATGGGCCCCGATGGAATGCACCCACGAGTGCTGAGGGTGCTGGCGGATGTCATTGCTGAGCCACTCTCCATCATCTTTGAGAGGTCCTGGAGGACAGGAGAGGTGCCCGAGGACTGGAGAAAGGCCAATGTCACTCCAATCTTCAAAAAGGGCAAGAAGGAGGACCCAGGGAACTACAGGCCGGTCAGCCTCACCTCCATCTCGGGAAAGGTGATGGAGCAGCTTATCCTGGAGGCCATCATCAAGCAAGTGGAAGAAAAGAAGGTTATCAGGAGTAGTCAGCATGGATTCACCAAAGGGAAATCATGCCTGACCAATCTGATAGCTTTGTACGATGACATGACTGGCTGGGTAGACGAAGGGAGAGCCGTGGATGTTGTCTACCTTGACTTCAGCAAGGCTTTCAACACAGTCTCCCGTGATATCCTCCTAGGGAAGCTGAGGAAGTGTGGGCTGGAGGAGTGGCCGGTGAAGTGGATAGAGAACTGGCTGAATGGCAGAACTCAGGGTTGTCATCAGCGGCGCTGAGTCTAGTTGGAGGCTGGTGACAAGTGGTGTCCCCCAGGGGTCAGTACTGGGCCCAGTCTTGTTTAACTTCTTCATCAACGACCTGGATGAAGAGTTAGAATGTACCCTCAGCAAGTTTGCTGATGACACCAAACTGGGAGGTGTGGTAGATACACCAGAAGGCTGTGCTGCCATTCAGCGTGACCTGGATAGGCTGGAAAGCTGGGCAGAGAGGAACCTGATGAGGTTCAACAAGGGCAAGTGCAGGGTCCTGCACCTGGGGAGGAACAACCACATGCACCAGTACAGGCTTGGGGTGGACCTGCTGGAGAGCAGCTCTGCGGAGAGGGACCTGGGTGTCCTGGTGGACGACAGGTTAACCATGAGCCAGCAGTGTGCCCTGGCTGCCAAGAAAGCCAATGGGATCCTGGGGTGCATCAAGAAGAGTGTGGCTAGCAGGAGGAGGGAGGTTCTCCTTCCCCTCTACACTGCCCTGGTGAGGCCTCATCTGGAGTACTGTGTCCAGTTCTGGGCTCCCCAGTTCAAGAAGGATGAAGAGCTACTGGAGAGAGTCCAGCGGAGGGCTACGAGGATGGTGAGGGGACTGGAGCATCTCCCCTACGAGGAGAGGTTGAGGGAACTGGGCTTGTTCAGCCTGAAGAAGAGAAGGCTGCGAGGGGACCTTATAAATGCCTACAAATATCTGAAGGGTGGGTGTCAGGAGGATGGGGCCAAGCTCTTTTCAGTGGTGCCCAGTGACAGGACAAGGGGCAATGGGCACAAACTGAGGCACAGGAAGTTCCGTCTGAACATGAGGAGGAACTTCTTCCCTCTGAGGGTGACGGAGCACTGGAACAGGCTGCCCAGGGAGGTTGTGGAGTCTCCTTCTCTGGAGATATTCAAGACCCGCCTGGACGGGGTCCTGTGCGGCCTGCTGTAGGTGACCCTGCTTCGGCAGGGGGGTTGGACTAGATGACCCACAGAGGTCCCTTCCAACCCCTACTATTCTGTGATTCTGTGACTTTGAACCTCATTAGTGGAAAAGAGAAGAACAGGCAGGCAAGCTCCACTCTTTCAGCTGGAGTGGTGGCTACAGACAACGACAGGCAAAGACAGCAGGGACAATGTATTGTTTTTATGGAAAACGGAAGTCACAGTAAGAAATGAAGCTTAATGTATGCTACTGACAAAAAACATGGGAGCTGAAATGAACTGTCTCAGAGGACCTAACATTACCCTCTTTTCTTCCACATAGAAGTTCCTCATACCTGGCACTTCCAGTTTGATTCTGTACTAGTGAACTCAGAAATCTCCTGCACCACAGAAAACCAAAAACTGACAAAACATGACAAGCGGATGTTGATATTTAAGTCCACGTAGGGACTGACTTTTCATCAGTTCTGAAGATGACTGAACGCACCATTAGAAGCTATGGGTGTGGATTCCTAGTCATAATATTCTTTTTATGAAGAAGGCTGCAGTGGCACCCCAAGAGTCACTAGCTGATGTAGACAGCAGTACAGTAGGGAGTAGTCTGCTTTATCTGCATTAAAATTGCACAAAGCCACTTCTTAATGTAGCGTCCAGGACAGAAATTAGGTTTCATTGAGTTTCATCCCAAAACCTTTCATTTTTCTTTTCCACCATAAAGATAACACAACAGCAAGCTTTTCCCTTCCCTCAGCTCATACCAGAAAGCTTATCCTTGCTAGAGAATGTAATCTGAAGGACAAGCTTCATTTTTCTCCCTTTTTATTAGGTTTATTGCTTTCAGTGCAGGCTTTGGGTAGAGACAGGAGAACCAAGACCACAATTACGGATGTTTTGAAAAGAAAGGTCCTGCATAAATGGCAGTCAGACCTTGTATTGCACTGGTCTCCTCTTAGCCCAGTTGCTCTGTTGTCAATGTAGCTGCACTGACAATGAGAATCTGTGAGTGAGGGTCTCCTAAGATGACTGGAACGCCACACAAAGCTTCAATAAAATGATGCTCTTAAACATGGGCACTCTTTAACCCTGTGCATTTTATTTTTAAAACAGAAAGTTATTTTTATTGCTTTGTTCTCTTCTCAGAGGGGAAAAATAGTAAGTCATATGTTTCCAACATTGCCAGCACAGTATAACATTTCACTGTCTCTAATGAGAACAATCATAAAGAAAGCAAAATACTGGTTAAAGAAACCATAAATTAAGTATAATAAGAACAATAACCTGATTAGTGGGCATAAGGTTATAATCAAGGCTATCTTTGAAATTTGAAGAAGAAAAAAATCCTCTGATAATTCTTTCATTCTATCCTCTCTCTTTTATTCAGAAGCAATTGTATATGTCCATTTATTTAATTCCTTTTGTTTCTCCTGTCAACTCAACAAAAAGACTTAAAAGTATTTCTTAGTAATTAATTTTCTGAGCATGTTTTAATGAATTCCATAGTAAAAAGCCATTATTTTATATAGTATACAAGCAATAGAAAGGTACAAAATGTGTTATTTCTCACTTCAAATCTACACAGTAGACAATACAATACACCATTGGTAAATCACAACCTACATAGGAAAGAGCAGGGACTAATGATATACAAGCACAGTTTGCGCTGCATTTCTCTTACAATCATCAGAGGAAAGGAGGCAAGAAATCATTGAAATCCAACTCCAAAAAAACAAAATTTGAATCATTTGATAATGCTTAGTATTTGTCAGTGTTAGTGGGTAATAATAATGGATTCAGTTAAAATGAACAGCAGAAGAGTTGGCTTACTTCTCCAGTGAGCTTTTTTCTAATCTTTCTTTCTCTTTCCTCTGACGTTCTTTGTTCTTCTTGACTCGAGTTTCCCACAGTCCTCTTATGAGAGAAAAGTCAAATATTATCACCTGATGCCCCATTCTGTCGACATTAAGCTTCTCCTGCAAGAACAAGTCATCATGAACACTTCTGGAAAGAAATCATGAGAAAAATAAGGAACTATAAGCTTCTCCTGCAAGAACAAGTCATCATGAACACTTCTGGAAAGAAATCATGAGAAAAATAAGGAACTATAAGCTTCTCCTGCAAGAACAAGTCATCATGAACACTTCTGGAAAGAAATCATGAGAAAAATAAGGAACTAAACTATCATGTTTCATTAAAATTATCTGGGAAAAAAAGGTGAAATCTTAAGAAATGTTAACATAGTATGCTTTCCATCTTGCCTAATTTGTCTAGAGTTTTGTGCTGGCAGTCATCAACGTAGCGTACAATTGATTTCTACGTAAAAACTATGGTAACAGCTAAATGTTGAATTTTTTGCATTCCTTGCACTTTTCCCTTTCCAAGATAAGGATGCAGTTGCAAAGAAATGCCTATTTGATTAATACTGATGAAAATAACTTTAAAGACTTTGTATTTTTAACAATTTATGTAGCTAATATAGAAACAGGAGCTCATAAAGAATGTATTTATTATAAATCATGCAAAACCACTTCATCTTGAGTTATCATGTTTCAGTCTTTATGCGCCCAAGCGACGCTGTTCCGTCGGAATTTGGGAATTTCCAATGATTGCACAAGCAGGTGCTTATCTGTGAAAGACATTGAAAGATCAGCCCTGTAATATACAATCAAAACTTACCTAAGGCAGAGATAAGGCGAAGGGTTTGTGAACACATGGTGCTTTTATCAGCATGCGTAGGATTACCTTGCAACAATCGAAGGCTTAGTAGCAATGTATTAGTTCATGTACAGTTAATAACTGAGCTGAACTGGACCCTAACTCACCAAGCTTTCCATACTCTGTTAAAACCACAGGAATTTCTTGTGGGAACCTTGCCCCTGCTGATGTCTGTGACAAAACTTTCAATTCCTGTAGCAGGCGCGATGCTTGAGCTTGACCCAATATGAACGCTACCTTCTTTTTACTCGAGAAAAAGCCACACTGTGAAACCTTTAACAATGACGAGAGATGAAGACCTCAGATTTACATCTTATGAAGCATACCATGACTGGCAACATGGTGTTCCTTACTAAAACGTAGCAATGGTTCAGTACCAACAAAGAAACAAATCACCTGCTAAAATACTAATGCAAGTACAGATCAAAATCTTGATAAAATATATAAAACTGTACTCTCTTGCTTGGGGTCACTGACAAAGAGTGCAATCACCACAACAGAGTGGTTTTCGTGAAATGCAGCTAGATTGTCTACAGAGGACTTCTGCTTATTTCTCATAAAATGGTTTGCTGAACCACTGTAAACAAGTCTCACAGAACACAAGTTCAAAGCTTTTTAAAAATAATTGCTGCTACCAGATAAAAACAAAGAAAAGGAAAAATAGTTAAACTTTGCTTGAAGTTTCATTAGATACCACACTTATACCATTCATAAGCTTAAGAACAAAAAATACAGAAAGGAAAGAAAAACCCTTTGGACCATCTACTGAACATGTAAAAAGCAATCTGCTCCTTCATTTAGCAGGTGTTTTCAAGATTATATCTACTACTTTTTCCTCAGACCTTACTGTGATCTTTTCTTCCAAGCTCTATATCCTTCAGCTGGGGCTATTTATTATCTGTCCTTCTGTTACAATACTGAGGAGGAAGGGTAAATTACTCTCCCCTGTGCATTTGTCCTCTTATAACTTCATAACTGTCCCTTTTCTCTTTCACCCCTTTCTGCCTATACATCTCCCTCTAATACGTAACACATAAAGGAATAATTTCTTCTGAGCCAGTAAATCACCCTCATGTCCTCTAGAAAATGCACAGCATGGACTAAAAAGGATTATGCATAGGAACACCAAGCGGAAAGGTGCCTTCCTGTCCACCTTATTTGTTGTCTCAGTAAGAAACACCCTCACAAATACCTCCAAGTACTGGCACTGAGACTGGTCAGAGACCAGTATTTTTCTATGACAGTCTTCTGTATCTTAGGGTGTTTACACAAGCTGCTATCTTTGCTATTCTTAAAGCTGCTCCCATTGCTTGTTTATCTTTATGAGCACTAACAATGAGGCAAAAACAGTTCCCAACCTATCTGGAACTGACTGCTGACAACAGCTGAGTCAAAACCCCATTAATAGCAGTGTAATGAGAATGGTGACCTTATTCTCAGTGGAAAGGTTTATCTATAATCAGCTGCACCCTTTTAAAACATATTCACTAATAGTTTACAGGAAACTGTTTACCATAGAAAAGAAAACCTTCTCCTCTGCTGTCCAAATCCAGAAACCAAATGACAAGGACTTCCCCTCTCACAGTAGTTGTAGACCAGCAGTCACTCTGCAGGACCTAATTCATTTTAATAGACCAATTCATATCAGTGTGTTTTGTTAGAAGGGCTATTGCTGGAGCTGACTTGCTGAGAGACAGTGAAGCAGCAGCTGGACACTTGACCTCTGTTGGAACTAGATGGCCTTAATCAACACAAAGTCTGAATAAACTGTGAAAGTACTCTATTTACTTGGCTTGTTCCCCACCTTCCTGTCTCCCAGGTTAAGTCATCTGTTCTTTATTGAGACACTGATTTATTAGACACTCAGGCTGGAAAAGTTCGTACAGCTTTTATCCACAAGTTGGATTAGGCTGCAATGCATAGGGGTTTTTCTTCAATGGTAAAACCAAGCAGAGGAAGAATGTTGGTGGGAGGTGAGAGGTGTCCATCATAGCTCCTCAGAACTAATCTCTTCAGAAGCAGCAAAGCCACAAATACTGACCAGATCACAGGGTGGCTAAGGCTTTAGAAATATTCACCAGGACAAACATGAAATTTTGTTGCTATCTACAACTCTGAAAAGGTCACCCAACAACTTTCACAGGTCTGTTGCTTCACCTTCTATCCTAGTCCAAAAAACGGACATGAAGAACCAAGCATGATGGAAGAATGTGTACTTCCCAATGTTCAGATGCCACCACCGTCCTGATTGAGTTATTACCCAGAAAAGACAGCCTGGCAAGCTGGCAGAAACTAAACTTATCTGAACCTAGGCATAGGTTCTTCAGGGTACTTACTCATGCACAGCAAGAATTTGTGACAGAAAAAGCAACTACCAATTATAATTCTCATTTCTAGAAACACATAGGTCTGTACCTGCTCAAGTTCACATACAGCAGTTGCTTTCTTCCAGTCATCAGGTTAGACCTGCATAAGAAAACTCAAAGCTATCATCTATCAGTCACAGGTGGAAAGTTGTATTGCATGGAGAAATGCCTAATTATAGACTTCTTCCCAACTTCTTCCTTTCAACTGGCATTCCACACCTGTGTTCACTCCCATACTTAGGCTCTTCACAGATAATCAATATTAGCATTTTACCCATTGTCAGAAATCACTGAATCAATAAGGCTGGAAAGGGCCTCTGAAGTTCACCAAGTCCAACCACCCTGCTCAAAGCAGTCACATGGTTATTCACCCAAACCTACACATGCTTCAGCCCCCTTCCTCTTCCAATTTTCCCGTCCTTTTATAATTCAGTATTACTCCTTTCACACCCCATACTTACACATGCTCATTAAGGCCAAGCTTTGCTCATACTTGTGAGGATTACCCCACCCACTATTGTGACAGTAAGTGAAAAACAAAAACCATGTTGAAGTTATTTCTCATCCAAGGATCAGGAAAGTTTGCTTTCATTAAGGACAAGTTCTGACTACAAAAGCAACCATCACCTGCATCTGCAAGGCCCTACTTCATTACTACACTGAGTTTGCAGCTTAATGCCATCTTCCTTGGGTAGTATCTATATATAAATTATGCTGCAGATCATCAGCACACCTTTCTTAGACTATGCATGATTATAACATTCATTCAGTCTTACAAGTTTTTAGTGAGATATAGATCACAAAGCAAGGCTTTTCAGTAATATATGATAATCAAAGCACAGTGCTTTCCAGAGGAAAAGGGATTCAATAACATAAAGAGAAGGCAAAGGTGTCATTTACAAGAGAACAACTTGTGGAGAAAACAGTTCTCTGTGTGCTTCTGTGGAAGCAACTTTATCCCTAGCCATTTACACCTCCCAAGCAGTAATCTACAAGGCCTTAATCAGTATGCTTAAAAGGCAATATACTGGGAAGTCAGTTTGATTCCTTATCTTTCTCATAGTTGTTAGCTCAGAAACAAAGCTGGCCATTCAGGATCCATTTCTTTTTTTCTAATGATTGCAAGATTTTCCCTTCATAAGCAGCTACACATTACATTTGAGGCAATATTTTTAAGTAATATGCACTTTGAGTAATTAATTTTAAAATAAAAAGAGCTTTTTTGATAACATGTATTTGCATTATTCAGGAAAGTGATATTAGATTTTCTAATTAAAGAAACTTGTACTAATGGCGGAGGAAAGAAGTTTCCCTTTGCTTCACTCCTTCCCTCTCTTTACACTTCTCTTAAGAAGAGGGGGAAGAAAAAAGTAACACTTCTCTGAGAAAAAAAAAATTTGAACACCATGGACTTTACAATGTCTTCTTTTCCTCAACTAACAGGGGGCTAGGTCATCTACCGCCTAGTCCCAGTTTTCATCAATAAGGGACTCACAAGAATCCTCACAACCAGCATTTCCCCTCTCTACATTCTAAACCACAAATTCATATTTCTGCCCTCAGGACTGTACGTTCAGTCCCAGATGCTATGACTTACAAACTTTTCTCAATTTCACTGTTCCAGAGCCCTTTGCTTTCACTAGCACACCTTACCAAGCCTCTCTCCTCTGCAACTCTGTCAGTCTTGACCTACTGCAGGCCCCATCTCAGCACCAAAACCCATCCTTACTTCTTTCTGGGTAAATTCAATAATCCACCACCTCTCTGGGCCAGCTGAGCTGAGGAGAAGCACTTGCTCACATAAGAGCCCTCTTTTGCTGCCAATACTTGCTTTTAGGTGTCTGATTGTCATGAGCTATCGCTGCATGCATGGAACAGAACAAACACCTTTACAGACACTTCTGTGAGATTTCTGGTCTTAAAAAGAAGCCAACACTATTGTTCTGCTACACTCTGGTAAAAATTTTGTTCATATAACCGTATATGTAAATAGGCCTGTTAAAATCGTTATGTGTGTAAGGATATTGCGGGTCTTAAACATTCAGAGGATTACTGGCAAAAAAACAGAATCTTAGTGATGATACTCGTCATATGCTTTTATTTAAACAGCACAACATCAGTGACTAATGTTATTGCTAGTAACAGCATCTGCTGAAGTATCTGCATGGATTATTTTTATTTTATCATTTATATTATAATTTATTTTATTTTATCATATAAATTCACCTAAAGGTACACAGACAGTTCTCTAACATCTAATTCAGACTTTCTTCTTTAAATAGTAGGAGTACCCAGGAGCTCTACACCAGAATATTTTCAGTAAGGTGTTGAAAAACTACAGAATGGAAAAGATGATCTCTGCCTTCTAATGTCTAAAAACTTTGGTATTTTCTATTTATTGTTATTCATGATGTGGCTACAAAGATATGTGTACTTCAGAACATGTCGATACATCAGTAAAACTGGAGACATTTAGTATGCCGCCTCTTAAATGCTCTTGCTCTCTTCAGCTACTGGTATCTCCACTCCTGTTTACAGATCTGCCACAGACCTGCTAGATGCTTCCATAGCCATCTTTGACAGCAGCCAGTGATCTCATGACAACTTGTATTTGTTCCCATTTGGCCCCTGATCTCAGAGAAGGCATTTGACTCTTTTTTTTTTCTTTTTTTTCATGGGCTTAATAAAAAGCAAGAAAATGATGAGTTGCAATAGATTTGGAAGTGTAACCAACCTAGGATATACAGGAACACTCAGGCAAGTGGGTTTTAAAATGGGACTGCCTTTTGGCAGCTCCTGGTGCACAGTGCTAAAGGAGTTTCACCTCAGTTACCTGTGCTTGCATGACAAGATGCCATGACTTGACTGATCTTTGAGAAGCTAACTCTTTAAGGATACATAAGCTGCAAATAACACTAAATTCCATACAGAAGGTGTTCCACAGCAAAGCAGTGCTCTTCAATTCAGCAGCTTCATTGAATGAACTGTTTGCAGCCTTTCTGCATTCATCGCGTCATCTGAGATACATAAATGCATAGATGCACTGAGGAGCATACCTCAAAAAATTAAAGACAAGGCAAGGTTTTCTTTGGAAACAAAAGTAGCGGAGCACAGGGGAAAAGTGTTCTTAGATATACTGATCTTGTGGCCTTCCAGGGCTAATTACTAACTCTTCTATGGGTCCTCCTTATTTACCAATGTTATCTCTGTCTTGTCTAGTGTGGGTTGAATACAGCCAGTCATAAGCCAAAATTATATTGGCTTTATATGACAGTCTAGCCTGCTCTGAACATAGCTGGCATCAGAGTTCATGCTGGCCAACTTGCCTGTTTAGTGCATTCTGTAGAATAAGACCTGTGTCTTCTCTTGGGTCTGGAAGACGTCCAGCATAATTTTGATACTACAGATACAGGCAATATCAGTCTCTGTTATAGCCCTCCTGAGTTTGTATGAGGCCTGGCTGCCCTCAATAACAGCACTGTGTATACCTTGCATTGCTGCTTGACATGAGTTACCAAATTATTAATGTTTTTGTTTCTTCAATTTGTTTAACAGCCTTGTTCACTTGGGTCGTTTTTCTTTCAGATAATCACTATGGGAGATCTGCTGCAATCTTATGAATATTACTGGCAGGATTACATAGGGGAAAATGGGAATGAACATATTTCCTACCAATCCTGCAAATAATGTCTTAGGAAACAAGCTCCTTCACACTGCACTTCAGAATGATCAAGTCATTTATCTCACAAGTCTTTAAATAATTCAAAGGAAACCTGACATTTGGATAGCAACTGAACACATTTTTTGTGTTGTCAAGGAAAGATTAAATTACAGAAACATGCTGTGATTGAAAGAGCAATAGAAATGACTATGTTCATAGTACACAACTATATTGTGCTAAATCTGCATAGCTTGTAAGTGGGGCAATGCTTCCCTGCTTCACTTGGAGACTGGGGGAGGACTGCAAAGGGGGAAGCTGCTCTTCCCTACCTAGTGCTGTTGCCAATAACTATCCCTTGTTGTTCTACACCAGCAGAGAATTATCCACACTGCTAGTCTGGCTGGTTTACCTGCCACTAGACTTGCCGATTTGACAGTGAGAGTTTCGGGTCGGGGATCTAAGCTAGATTTTACTTCAGATTATATATGTATCCATATGATGGATGCATCCTGGGGAACACATGGGCAGGGCAATGCTATGGATCACAGCAGGTTCCCCCCTGAAAGCCCGAGTCTGCAGAGTTCCAACAAATGCAGCTGCACTATGGAATAAATAGAAGAGGAAAGGGACAAGCTGCTCCATGGCTGGAGAAAGCAGTCCTGACACCTGGACGCGAGCCCAGATGTTTTGGGAGTTTGAAATGTTCCCTCCCGCTCTCTCAAGAGCACAGTCTCAGCCAGCCAGCTCCTAGATAAACAAACATAGACAGACAGTGACACTTTCAAGCTATTAATTAGTCCATCTTTCACTGAGGTTAATTTCAGAAATCAGTGTCTTTTCATATCACAGAGCTTAATCCTGAATGCTCTGATGAATCAAGTTCTTTTTGAGTTTTCTGCTTTAACTATTTCATAAAAGAGGCATTTAAGAACAGATTCTGATATTAGCCTTTTTCATACACAAATAAACAGCTTTTGTGCTGTTTACATACCACAGCTAAGAGACCAAATATGTCTTTTCTTAACCTACCCCTAATACTTCAGGCAGAAATAACTATGAACATCATGAAATTAAAAAGATGTGTAAATACAGATATGCAAAGGTGAGCTTAGTTTCCACATATTTTTATGTGTGCATTTCTTTTTGTCCAGTGCTGCGGTACAATGTCTTACTGACAGTTTTCATTAATCAGTTCCTATTCTAGATGTAAATTAAATAGTCTTACAAACAAGATTCCTCTTTATCACTGCAGTCTTCACATCTTGATTTTTAGACATTTTTTCACAGGGTTATTCATTAATTAGGTCTTTAATGATAGATTAATTAGCAACTGAATTACAATATTCCTTATACTTCCTCAACTCTTGTAGCACTAATATGTTTGCCATCAAGCATGATAGATGTTACATATGCAAGGGGATTTATTACAGATGTATTCCTCTAGCACTTCAGTGAGCTGACTAATTATTCAAAGTGATTCTTCCACTGACAATGAAGCTAATGAAACACTGGACTGACGTCTGTGACATAAATCCATTATTTTTTTTTCACTGGGTGTTGCTGAAGAGAGGTCTAATTCTCATAAGATTGAGAGAGGACTGCTGCATTTGAACTGGGCATGTATTTTAAGGCTGTTTCTTGTCAAAGGAAAAAGCAGTGAGCTCAAAAGTGTGTTGCATATTTTTAAAGGTGGTTGAACATATGAATATAGCTGTAGTCAGCAGGTGAAAACAATTGTCTTCAGTAGAAGACAACAGAGCCCTGGGAAAGCTAGAGCATGTGATAAGAATTGATCAGAGAGCCCCCACTTAATTACTCACACCAAGACCTATGGCAAATAAAATTGCACTCAGCCCCACTAAACAAAACATGGAAGCTTTCATATATAATGAGATCATCTTTATTAAGCATAAAGTTACAGTCTTAGACTTCTCAGACCTGTTTTATGCCATTCATTTTTTTAGTACAACCTTTCGTTGATTTATTCTCATTTGTCTTGAGATTAACGGATCTGGAACATCCTGAGGAAGTGACGTTATTACTGTTACATTTTGTGTACAGGGTCCAGCCTCTGAAGTTATCTATGTGGATGACAGCATCATACGCATTATTTTAGGCTCTCTGTCCTAATTGAGGCTAGCCAAAGACCCTCAAAATTTTGATGATTTCCTTTTGCTCTCAGGGGTCTATTTTCCATGCATCGATCTTAAAATCCAATCCTATCACCTGTGGCTTCCCCTACTGCAGAATGAGAGTAAAAATCTATGTCTGACCTATGGCATCAAACCTCTTAGTCCTGTTTCCAGTGTTGGATACAAGATCACTTTACTGCATCTTGAGTAAAACACTTACAGAAATTTCCTAAGCAGTCAAATTCTTTTATTTGAGAAGACATGGCAGACAATTTAGATAAGCAAGAGAGTATGCTGCTTTCAGCTGCTCTAAGAGCCAGGTTATTTTATCTCAAATTGTCCAAAAACCAGCACACAGTCATGTGTCAGCTATATTTTATCAGCTCTCTTCCCCCACCACAGATGTGTCTTTAGTCTTTCCCACAAAACCTTCCTGTGCCTGTGGATAGGAGACACAGGTGGCATGGACAGATGGACATCCTCCTTGGAATAATTCCCCACCTTCACCTCTGTCTGAGAAGAGCAAAGTGGATGAAACTCTTTGGTATAATCTACCTCTCTAGCTAATGGGCATTATCATGCCTCACTGATCCTTGAAATGGTACACAGTTAACTACCATTGAGAGGAAAAGAGCTGGTCAGTACTTTTTAGCCTACAGAAAGTAACATGTCAGTGATAGACAGCACATAAATACTGATGGTAGCAACAACAATAATGACAATATTTGACTTTAAATGATAGGCTTTGTTCACAAAATATTTAACAGGCTAGATTTCCTACACCGATTAGATTAGCTGTAAGTAGCCTGCAGAAACTGAAGTTCTATAACTCTTTTTAAATTCCACTCTAAATTTTGACAGACAACAAAGATAAATGACCAACCTCTCCAACCATTCTTTTATTGAAAATCATTCTCACACCAGCATATGTCCTTGAGATGTAAGAGCAAGGGTTTATTACAACTGACTCACTGAGTGAGTCTTGAAAGCTTTCCTAAATTATAAAGTTTGGATTTGTCACGGGTGTAAATCTACTTAGAGGAACTATATATGGGGTGAAGCTTACTATCTTTAAATGTATCCAGTAAGCACATCACTTTGGAACAACACTCGATGTTTCAGCTATTTTTCCCATATACATTAACATTTAAAAATCCACAGGACAGTAGCAGCAATGAAGACCTGATAATGACTTCTCACTTTCCCTGCCATTTCCCACCTTGACCTCACACATTTGAAGAAACACAATAATCAGCAAAACTGTCACTTACCTACTACTAAAGAACACGAGCGTCCAGAGCTCCCGAGTGTGCTCTGCGGTTATTCAATTTGGGACACTGAGGTTGTTTATAGCAGCAGCATAGCTCATGGCCAGCCAGACCTGTTTGAACCCCACAGCGTGACTAGCCTTCCAGATGTACTAATATGCTATATTTGTAAAGTGAAAACATGATCTGTGGTCTTAGAGCAGAGACATGGGCAGGATAAAGTATCTACGCTGCATGACTCAACCCAGGACAAAAAACAACAGCACTAGGACAGCATCTCATTTGCACCAAGGAAAGTGTGACAGAGTTAATCTTACTCATGCTAATGTATTTTCCTTGGAAAAGGGCAAGGAGAATAAAAAAAAATAGACATAGTCTGCATTCCTCTGGTACCAGCTATGTCTTCTTCCCCACGTCCATGCAAGTGCGAGAGATAAATAGACACACATGCAAGCAGCCTCTCACTGTGCATTTGCCATGAGTGACTGATTTACAGCAAATTCTGCTTTTACTTGCGGATGGTGGTTCACTTTTTTCATGTTCACTGCTTGGTGTTGATGGTAGCATTCCTGCTTACCACTAGTATTGCCCCATGGCCTGGCAGGGCAGGGCTGTGGGGAGCTGAAGACCATCCCTTCTGTGGTATCACTGGGGCAGAGGCTGATGGCCACAGGGGCTGACATGGGGTCCTGGACTGTGGGCAGGTGGGGCAGGCCCTGGGGTCAGGGCAGGAGCAGGGGGACGCAGGCAGGGACAAGGAGGCCCGTCAGTGCCCTGACGATTCAGTATGAATGGTTGAAATTTTCTGATTGTACCTTTGATGAAATAAGCCTATGCATCCCCATCTAGAAAATCTTTCTTAGTCAAAAACTAAATGATTTACATGTAATCAGAGAAAGAAAGAAAGCAATTTTTGCACAAGGTTTTGGGTCTGATGCTTTCAAAAAATAAACTTTTTAATCAGAAACATTTTCAAAAAATGTTTTTGATTTAATTTCCTTTTATATTCAGCTTTTCAATTAAAGTATTATTCAATTTTCTGATAAAAAAAGAAATGGCATTTTTCAACCATCTCTGTTTACTATTCATCTCTGCCAGTAATAATAAGCATTAGTTACAGCAGCTGGACTTGGATGAAACTTCAGATACTAGTTTTACATTGCTGTATTTTCAGTGCCCTCGCTGAAATTGCATCACAATGGTACCAATGGAAGGGGAAAATCAGGCAAAACAATGAACTGTGGATTTAAACATTCAATTTTATCTTCATGCCTGAAGGAGACAATATCAGGATTCAGTCTGATCTTCTTCGATGCAGTGTGTTTTGAGGTATGGCAACATGCCTGAAGGATCTGCATCACAAGTCCTTCCTGTTCAGTCATCTTACTGTTTACAAACATTGGTGGTAAAAAGTATATTGATCACCCCTATCACGTCTGAGTTGCCCAAGACATTTTTATCTTCTGATACATCTGCCCCCCAACATGCACATTTTTGCCAAATAGCTATCTAGGTTCCCTGTAGCAGCGATGCATATCAGACTTTGCCAGCAAGAGCTGACAAAGAAATCAGTGAGGGAGAGAACACTTTGGAGCAGAGAAAGTGCATGCTTTTTGTGATCAAAAGCATGCTCCATAGTTCTACTTTCTTGTACACTGCCTAAGAAAATGTGTTCCTATATTTTTGTTGAGAACACAATAACATGAAATAATTCTTAATTAGTAATTATATTAAGAAATGTGGTCTCTGTCTCACCTTTTCAGGACCCACCAGTTGCTGTACAGGTGTTGATGTGGGCTAAGGAAGGTAAGAGGTCCTGTGCTCTTTAAATGTTGAAATACTGCGATGTGTCTCAGCCATAGACGGCTGACCTTGCAGTTATTTCCTTGGCCATAGCCAAGGAGTTATAAACCAGCCATTCTTCAAATTACAGTCATAGCCTATTCATAAGAAGGAGATACTTAGGATGTGTGCTGGGAAGGGAGAGAGAAAAAAAAGATCAGCTATTGAAATAGACATTACCCAGTAAAAAAAAAAAAGGCTGTGCTATGAAGGAGAAGACACTAATGATGGAAGAATGGCTGAGGAAGGGCATGAGAGATTTGGAGGAGATAGAAAAAGTGACTGAAGAGATAGAGAGAGAGAGACAGAATAGATAATATTGTTTAGTGGTAGATCTCAGTGTATTTTACAACAAAAACATAAGGAAAAGGAAAATCGTAAGGTAAGTTAATGCCTAAATGTGTCTCCAAAATCAGCTTCATTCAAAGAGTATCTTGCATCTGATGTTGCACAAATCCAGTCAAAGCACAGTCCATTCTTGGAGCTAATAGGGAAGCTGCTATACCAGAAAATAGTAGGGAAAGCTTGGATAGTATGGATAACAACACGAACAAGAGAGTAGTAAACAGCACAGACCAGTGAACAGACAGAAGGCTTGTTTTCATCCAACCGAACCTATTGGCAGGCTTCAACCAATTTAAGGCATGCTTTGTTGACAGAGCCTAGTTCCCTCAAAGGTATTCTCTGCATACTACATACTGCATCCTAGCACAGCGTCGGCAATCTTAGTCTGCAGGAACCAAACTGGTCTCGGCAGAGTCTCAAGCGCGGCCCTGCATGCCTGCCACAGTGCTCCCCTGGGAAGTGCTCCTCATCCAGCTGATCCAGTAGACCAACCAGGGTCTCTGTACTCTTGTGACACTGCTGTCTACTGAATTATCTTCCTAGACAAGTAGCGCTGCCTGGGATGTGGTCCCATAGCAGTCATTTCATAAAGAGGCAGGTCCGTTTTGGCTGCTGGTTCTCATCAGCCTCACAGAACTGGAGCTGTCACCAAACTGAGGTTAAGCCTGCACTGAAATCCCTGGCATCCCAGCCTTGAGAACAGGCAAAAATGCCCAAGCTGCCACAGCGTGAAGCCAGCTGTTCCATGAGACAGCAGCTATATTGCTTCCTGTGATGAGCTCTCTCTGAAAGCAATACAGCCTCGGTCATGAATCATTGTACTCATCTAACCCTGCTACTGTCCCAAGATAGTGGATCCTCTACCCACGACACTGATAAATCCACAACTCAGATAATCCAACTGGGGTAACTGAGAGTTGACTATTAACAGAAAAGCCAAGGGATATTTCTTTTTTCCACATCTGTTTCAGCTCGAGCACAGTTCTTCTACTTAAACACTCTGTTCCGGTGTGTCACTTCATAGAAAACTCACAAAGTAAAAGCATCAAAGATACTAACAACACAATCTACCGTACAAATGATTGCTATAGATAATCAATTGCAAAAGATATGCTTATTTTTCTGGTCTCTCTTCCTTGTTCATTCCACTGTGTATAATAATATGCAGTTAAATTAAGGTAAGTAGAAGACTTTGGACATTCAGGTGAGTGTCTGGGTAACACAGGCTCCAGCCAAGGCGTAGCATGGGTAGAAGCAGGAAGAGCATTTAGTGCAGACAAGACACCTTCACACTAACACTTCAGACAAAAAGGACTAACAACAGAAGTGATTCTAGCACAGCTGTCATCAAATAAATATCTACTAGAAGGAAGCATATGACAATTAACAGCTTTTTAGGGACATATTTCCTGTAAAGATACAACAAAACAAAATCTGTGAGAAGACTTACACAAAGTCAGGCTAAAGAGGGGATACAACTTGGTACACTAATTTACCATGTGCTGAACAGAACTGTTCAGCAAAACAAAATATTTTTACTTGTAGTTTTGTTTTCACACTATCCATGTGGCCTTCAGCCTAGGGCTGTCAAAGCTGCAGAATATCTGTAATAATACTGCAGAATCCATAATTCACTTTACGAATCACTTCAGCAGGGCAGATTCTTATATCTGTGACCTTTCAGCCTTGAGGCGTCAGCCCTTTCTGATACAATCTCAGTATGCACCAAGGGAAGGATCCAATTTATAACTCCTGACAGAACCAAAGCCCAGAGATGGCTGTTCTGAAATGTGTCCAGAGCAGTAGTATGACGGGTAAAGTCTAAGGGAGTCACATCACCTTGTTGTCCTGCCTGTGCTACAGAGTCCTTTGTGCAGACTTGTCTCTATCACAAAAGTGCTTCAGCAGGCTTGGCTTGTGGCTCAGCTTATGGTTTTTTTGTGAGGTTGCATAGCTCTGCTGAAAACAAATCCTCCCACTGCTGCTGTTCAGGGACTTCACTGGGGACTCTGTTAACATAGTGCGTAAGTCCTCAAGAGTCACAGCTCCTAAGTGATCTGGGAATAAGCAACACTCAGAGAACCACAAAATACGCATAGAGTTGTCCCCAGTATTTCATAAATGTCTTTTAAAGTTAATTTCAGCTCATGCAGGCTGTTTGTCCAGAGGTAAATCACCTTCCAGCAAATGTGTAAGGACCTTAAAATCATGACAGAAACAATATCTAAGAGTTCCTGAAGGATTTTACAGGCACTGTGGGGAAGAAATAGAGCACTTAGAATCAAGAGTTGTACAAGACATCACAGACTTTGCCAGCCTCTTTGAGCAGACAAAGCTGCGACTGGTTGAGTCCTTCCTAGGAGGCTGTTAACAAGGTTATAAAGGATCCCAAGATGAAACCATGTCAGTACTAATATTAGCATCAGCATTTGATGATCAGCCCTCCATGTGAAAGGTGCACAAAGGTGTGAGCGGAAGCACAACTTTAGTCAACCGCAAGGCTCTTTTTAGAGCTAATTACACTTGTGTACCCGATTTGAACAGAATCACCTCATTTAAGAGGCATTTTCTGAGCAAAATAATGGGTATGTTATCTATTGATGTCTCTCTTATTACATTTAATTGTGTAACAAATTACAGGCACAGGAGCCCACTCGTGTGAATGAACAGAAAGGAGATGTATGTTGCATTTGATTGACCAGCAATTGCTGAGAACAGGAGGATTTTTGTAGGAGTCAGGCTCAGTAGACAGCCTCATTAGATGTGTCATTAAAGGGAGTGAACCGCAGCTGTCCGTCCTCCCTGACCAAGCCAGAGAAGCAGCACAACCTCTTTCCAGGGGTGCGTATCTTCATCAAGGTGTAATAAGGCACTATCAAGGGATAAAAACTCATTGTTTTCCAAGGATGATTAAACCTGGAAGAAGAAGGGGAAACACAGGAAAACTCAGTTGCCTTTATAGTCACTTTGTCCACCCGGAGCACAGGAGCAAACAGATCACTGGGCTACCAAATGCAACGCCCTAACGCAACGGCCTATTCGGGTAGCCTGTCTGAGAGGACGAGGCTGTGCCGAAACTGCACTGCAGCGTAGATCCCCACAGATTTACGGCTCCTTTGCCATACACCGCTGCGGTACACTACAGGAAATCCAAGAAATGTTCTGCTCTGAGCCAGCTACGAAGCAGCAGACACACTGTTGTCACCCGCATCCTGCAGACCTGCTGCTGACAAAACCGCAGCGGGAGAGGAGGTTTTTAAGAATGAAACAAATGGTGCCATCTACTGCCCAAATGACATGGACACCTAGCTTGTCGCATCTATAGCGTTGAATCCTGAGGTTTTTCTGCCTTCAATACCGCTGCGGAGAGATGAATGCAAATACCTGCTTTTTCCTTTGTTTCTGTGTATCACACATAGCCGCAGAGATAAATCAGCTTTGGCAGTCTATTTTGCAGAATACATGCAAGAACATGCTACTAGAACATGCGATGCTCTGGCGCAACTGCCCTGTCTCAGTAGTCCCACTGTAGTCCCATATACAATTTCCAGCACACAGGAGTCTATATCTCTATTACTAGACTACAGGTAGTAATTTTTGTGGAGGAACAGCATGTCTAAGTACCAGCTACAGACAGAACAGAGACAGAGAGAGAGAGAGAAGCTATCTCTGTCTTCTAATTCAGAAACGTTTTTAACTACTGCCCTGCTGCTAGTAAGCTAAAAACTTCTTCAATAAGCAACCTTTGATATTTAATGTTTTTTTGCAGCCAGCATGCCTTGTAAGCATTTCTTAAATACCTTCTGCTTGGAATTATTTGTCACAAGAAGACACAAAAGCAAGTAAAACAGAACTCGCCTTTGCAGAGCCCTGAATCCAATGGCAACGAAATTGAATTTGATTAAATAAAGGAACAGAGACACCAAAGAATGTAAAAAACAGATAAACTATCACGTAGATTCTTCATGAGGACTCACGATGCTGTCACATGGGTCAAGTCAGCATGTGAGGAAAAACTGTGACATCAGAAAACAAATTTGCCCTGGAGTGTCAGGTGCCCAGTCCTGTCTTTGGAGGGAAAAGGTGTAATCTGACCTCATATTGCCGTTCTGACACATGGTTAATCAAAGGAAGCGGAACTGAAGGTTCACAGCGAATTTTGGGATTCTGACTCATGACAGAGGATTGCCCAACAGAATAACAAACACCCTTACGCTGCCCATTGCCTGCTTCCCACCAACTGTGCTGATGTTAAGAGCAGACCATGAAGGGGCTCTGAAGCATGTTTGCAGCAAAATTTTGAGGTTGGCTGGCACCAGTTTTGATTTTCCTAAAAACACACGGTAGTTTTAATGTTTTGTTGACTCCAGAGCCACCTCTTGGACTACACATGAGCCAGAAGAAAGAGTTAATTACAACAAAGATGTAACCCATGTGGCTTAAATAGAAAATTTGCCTCATGAGTTTATAAAACTTGGTTCTTGCTCATGTGCAGCCAGTGACCTCTTCTGCCCTACCTGCACAATACTTTTGAGCTTTTGCCAAATTCTTATCATCATTTTATAAGGTAAGATAGAGCCAAGGAAAGGACTTTTAATCCACACCAACAAACTATGAGCAGACGAAGTGGGAATCTGGATATGATCTTCTCCAAGAGAAGCAACTTTCAAGTAAGCACAGCAAAAAAACTGCGGAGTGACTTCTCAACTCAGTTGTGCTGCTGGTTCTAGATTAAATTTAGGTCACTCCAGCATGACCTAATAAATATGACAACAACAGTTCAGGTGAATTTTCTATGTTTGCAGCCCAGATGAGAGGGCCATCAGATAAGGGTAATTTCTAGTTTCAAAAAGTGACACATAAGAATCTAGCTCAAACTAAGGCAATAAATCATGATCTAGGGTAGTCATGAAAAGTTTTTGGTCACTAGCTCTCGTACTATCAGAGTTACACTAATTTTGTTGTGCTTCTCTCCATGTTTTATGTCCTGGTCTATACTACAGACAAGGCTGAAAAAAAATACACTGAATGAAAGTTTGGCCTCAAAAGATGTTATTTTAACACTGCACTTGTAAAGACTTCAAAAAAAGCCCTGAAAGGAAGAGAAATAACATAATTGTGCTAGTCTGATGAGTTGTTAGTGGGTTTCGTTCACATAGAGTACAGGGTTCTAGCTTTAAAGGAGAGAAATACAAGGACCAAGAATAAGAATGGAGTCCTGAAGGTAGATAAGGAGGAAATTTATTTTGATGAACGTTCATTTTTAGCACATGTTAATATTGATAAGGTAATTCGTTCAGAAACAGTCAGGCATCTCCTCTACACATGACTCATGGGGCTAGTCAACAGAAGGTGGATGCCACTGAATCAAATATTTAGCAGGAACAGGGTACAGTCTCTGGCAAAAGAAACTCTATTCCGCAAGGGCAGAGTTGCCGAGTTTGGTAAGCCCAGAGCCTAGAAATCTTCACACGGCCAAAAGGTACAAGATATATATCCCCATGCTATGCAGAGCTGAGGGCCTGTGGAGCTCTGGGAATAGTACACAGGGTGGATGTGACACCCCCAGGAGTCCCACCACTCAGCTTCAGAAGAGCCAGGGCTGGGTTTGGCAGATGCTTTGGTTTGAGGACAACTACTGACACTGTTCCAAGCAGCCCTTTCTGGGTCCCTCTGCCCCATCAGTTTTATCAATTCTTTCTGTGACCACACAGACCCACCACCAGTTGTGTGCCACAGTCTCCAGGCAGAAGGCAGTTGAAGATCTTGCCAGCATGAAGATGAAAAGCTCCACACTAGCCAATTCTGTACTAGCAATGCACTAACAACAGCATTATCCATTACTGGTACAGCTTTAAGCGGTTGAGCTTTGTATTGTCAACAACAGCAAATATTGAAGGTGCTACAACCTTTAAATGTATATTACCTTTCAGTCCATCAAGTAAATATTACAAGAAGGGGCAGTGGCAATTACAGAAGGTAATTACAGGTAGAGACAAAGCAGTTTATCACAGCAGATAATGAATCGCAAGACAGGATGAAGGACCTTTGTTCTGTCTGGGCAATTCATACACATTAAACAATAACTTTAAAATAATTAACCTAGTAGAATGTAATGATTTTTAAAAACAGTTTAAATGGTGTTTAATTTGTTTAAATGAACTATCCCATTAAGACACAAATTCATCATTTTGATTTGGAAGGGAAGTTTTAATAAGCTCAACCTTTAGCACAGTTTTAATAACTATATTACAGGTTTATAGATGAATGTCTGAGGTGGAAATGATCCTAATACAATGAACTCATAAGCAGAGCTGGTAATGGTTTCTCAGAAAGTTTAAAATCAGAGAGATTGGTAATGATTTTAAGAGAAATACTCTGCTATGTTTTAACTATTTCCAGCAACTTATACATGTACATGTATATTAGGACTGTAAGACATTATGATCTATAGCAACAAAATTACAGTCTTCTATTATGGATATTCAAAAAAGTATATGAAATTCTTAGACATCACAATGGAAATAATGCAATGCCTCAAAAAGGAGAGGCATTATTCAAGTAGCATTTTATAGATAGCAACTGTGGTGAAAACATCTGTAAAGAAGGTCCTTTCAACTCCAGTGTCTTTTGAATTTGGTCCCCTGCTACTGCAGGCACCAGTCAGACAGTGTTTTTCACTGGTTGATCAAAATCCACCAGCTCTATTGAAAAAGAGGCTCTTGCATCTTCTTTGTTTGGAGGTGAGGACCCCCCTCCTTGTGTCCCACCCATAATTACTCAAAGACTGTTTGTACTGGGACAGATTGCTAGGTTGTGCAGAGGGTTGCACAGCACTGACCCACAACAGCACAGGAGCTGAATAAAGGATACTTCTATTAGATTCCTTGGCTCTGCAACAATTACCGAACAACACAGGATGCCAGAACTAAAAGAATTAGGAAAAATACATACAGTGTGGAAAACAGAGCAATTAAAACCTACATTTCTCTGTACATGAGAAGAATAAAGGATATACACAGCACTTTACTCTGTATCCACAAGCAGTGGATGCCAAAAAAAAAAAGGAGACAATAAGTTCTTTTCTGACCATCACTGATTCTCAGGTAGTTTGTGTTTTAAATAGTTTTACACTAGCTCCAGTAAGACTAACTGGAAATCTGTATTTCAGAGATTTGAGATCTGCACCACAGGCAAGCAATGAAGGAGCATGGAAAATCAAATAAATGTTTTTTAAAAGGTGAAAAAACACTTTGTGATTCATTCAAGTATAGACGGCCTATTTTTTTCACTAGTGGAGGGCTACATGAGACCTCTGATATGAGGTAGAAGAAGAAGCTGGGATAAAAACCTGTCAGAAAAAGAAGAAAACCTACCAGACCTGCTTCAGTTATCTTGCCTTTTTCTCTGCCCTGGACATGTATCTGCAATCTACTCTGCTGCTGTCACTGGTACTTGCATTGTTCCAGAGACAGCAAGTTTGTGGAGTTAAAGCATCCAGGTAAAAAATCCATCTCTTTTTGCACTGTTAGTTTCTGTCTGTTTAACTGTCCACTGAGCAAACCTTACTCTCAGGTGGGCATCAGCAGCAGAACGGAGGTGTCCCACTCAAGCACAACTCCAGGTAAGCAGGACCACGGCAAAGCCAACTTAGCTCAGCTGGTGGGGAACGGAAGTCTCAGCACAGTCTAGGACAAACAACCACAACTTGTCTGGACCACTGACAAGAGAGCTAATAGCATTACTGCTACTGAGCAGATTTTAAAAGAGACTTAAGGGCCTTCAGAAAAGCCCCAGGGACTCCAAAGACCTTCCTGACCTCTATCAAGAGATTGTGCATAGGTACTTCAAATATTATATTTTTTTTATTATTGACTGTTAATTATAAATATTGGTAGGTTTGGCTCAAGTATGGACAACAGTATCTTGAAGAAGTTCCAGTAAACGCCAGTGAGAACCACCTGCTGTGCTGTGCTTGTTCTCTGCAGTGATCATCAGATAAATGCTAGGCAATGAAAGCATAAGACTTTTGCTTTGCTCTGTGTGATATCGGACCAATGTATCTCTTAGGAATCACAGCATCTCTTCGGAATCATTATTTCCTTCTTTGTTCCTGGTCCATGTGAACAGTAATCTGGTGGCATAAGATTATGGAATCCAACTTCAAAGTTTTCCCTATGGCTTCAACAATCTGTTCTGGAATAGAACAATGTATACCATTGCGGTTTCTGCCTGCAGACCTAAGGTCTGAGTAGCAGATAAAAGGTGTCTGCAGGCCTTATTTCACTGTAATGGCATGCAGTCCAAGTCTGAATGTAGGATTTAAGCCATGATTTCATGAGACGGGGTGAACTGACCTGAAGCTCAATTTCATTAAAAGGGAGAGGTCTTGATATCCCTTTTTAAGTCCTAATTCCTTCCCTGCTCCCAGCTGGATACTCCCACCATTTACCTTGTGCCAGCTCCAGCAACCATCAGTTCCTCTCGTGAGCTTCTTATTACCTCAGAAGTAAACTGTTCTGGCAAAATATATCAATAGCTTTCTGAGAGACAAATGAGTTTAGTATAGGGTTTCTGGATCTAAAACCTACCAGTACAGCTGGGCTGTTCAGCTGGGAGCATGAACAAAAAAAGCAGAGAGCAGAGGGAGATTTCCCCTATCAGTGGCAGCAATTTTTTTGATTCATTACAGCAGGAGGTGAAACCAGTTTTCAGAAAAAAGAGGGTGGATGTGGGAGGTGAAAAAGAGTGTCGTAGCACTATTAGTTTTGTCTTAAGTCATAAATGCTTGGTACATTCTTGGAAGAGATGGCATTCAATTCACCTCCTCCTCTGGAGTTGTGTTACTTCACTATCTAATTCAGCATCATTTAACGCTCCATGTCCAAATCATTCCCTAGGATTTAAATGCACTTACATTTACACAATGGAAAAAATCGCAGTATGTTTACTGACAAAGATTATTTTGCCTGGATTTATATTCTGGCAATTACAAATACATCTGTGGCTAAGAGAAGACATAGATTTGCAGGATCTCTAAGTTACTACACATTTGGTAGATTCATGGCACCCTCTCTAAACTTTTTCCTGAAAATACAGAAAACATGCAGAGAAAAACACAGTTTATTCTAGTTTACATAGCCAGGAACTTAATTTATGTAGTTCCATTGACCTCAGCATGTACCCATTTTTTAATGTCTATCAGGCTTGTGTAAAATGGTAATATTTCTTTATAGGTATGAACCATATAAAAAATGTATCACATCAATGGCAAGGAATACAAATGGAAGAAGAAAGTCTCTGCCCTCACTTGCACACCAGGGACCCTCTGTATTTTCAGCATGATACGAACAATGTTGTAAGCAACACATTGGCTTCACTGTTGAAGCGCAGCCTCTTCCAGTTCTGGCACAACAGTGAAATGGTGCGAATGGCATGCAAGACAGTATGAACATGTCCAGTCCAAAACTGACTTAGCTGTTTGAAATCACGGTTCACCATGGCCAAATTGGGTGCACTGAAATGAAGGGTTATAACTTGCGAGTCCACACAAACTTGTTCTTACATAGATACATAACCATATTAAATTAAAAAAAAAAAAACAGCATTAATTCCTTTTTCTTAAAACTTGGAAAGATTCACACAGCTGGAAAACTTGGGATATTTGTGTGGAGGAGCCAGTAATTACTATCACTGCTTCCTCATTGACTCTTCATTGTCAGCTTCACACTTCTTTCAGTTCTGCAAGCATCGATTTAAAATGGCCTGTAACACTGCCAGCTCAATTTAACACCAAGAAGCTGAAGATAGTGAAAGCAGAAGGTGAGGAAAAAACTATGCTAGTGCTACAAGGGAGTCTATGACTTGAAGATACGTCTCATTACATCCTGGAAGAGACATTGGTGCTCCTTTCCTGTAGATTTCTCTTCTTGTTTTATACAAAAACCAGTGAAATGCAGAAGCATCCAAGGTGTGTTGGTATCCCAGAGTAAAATTTTAGTAATCTCTATTTATATGTGGCCTTTAAAGTTGCGTTTCACCAAGTTACCTAGCAAGTCATGTCACATTTTGCTCACATAGCTTTGCACATGAGAAAAAGGGATGCTTGTTTTTCCAAAGGCTGCAGTACAGTTATTCTATTGTGTGCTCAGGAAACTGCACAAATTCTATGAGATCCATCCCAAACAGCTGCAGATGACAGCACACTCAAGACATCAACAGTGGTTACCCAAGGACCTACCACTAATTTCAACAGTAGTGGAACTGGCTGACTATTAGCCCCCACATGAAACAACAGTAATATTTCCTTAACAGAGGTATGGCTTCTAGTCCTTTATTCTCCATTGCCTTGACCTTGTGTTGTGCCCTTGTGTTGCAAAATGGGTGCATAAATCCATATTGTCATATTGTTTCTCCCGAAGGGCTGCACCCTTTGACATAGCAATTGATATATAATTTAGAATGCCCACAAAGCTTCGATGACTTGTGTTAGACTTAAAAGCCTTGGCCACCTGCCTGATACTCTCCTGATTATTTGTTCAAATTTAAACTTTACAGGTGCAAATTTCCTTGATCTGCATACAAGGCAAGGTTCGCATAGAAGGTTTTCAGTTTTGTAGTGGCTTAGCAGACCTTTAAGCCTACCTAGAGATACTGTGATTTCATGAGGCTTTGACAGGACTAAAGACTTGCCTGTTTGTAGCAGCTTTCTATTCCATGCCCAGGTAATGGCCAGGGCCCCTGTTTGGGAAGGAAGGGATTGGATCAACTTTCTGTTACCACATAACCCTATTCAGACATCCTAGACTTAATGTAATTAGGATTTCTTTTAAAGATTCTTTTAAAGAAATCGTTCAACTCACTGCTGCAGTTTTTAATTCAGTTTTTATTTAGGTATTTCCTTGAATGTGTTACAGATGGGTTTTTTTCATTTACAAAAATCTTTCTGCACTACCTGCTGGCTTTCCAAAATGTTCCTGGGGCAATTATGCCTGCATAGGTATAAATAAATCCTCATTCCACATATATCAGTGAAATCACATCTGCCTCTGACACCTGCTGCACAATGTGTGCAGTGCTGGGGCAGTATGTGCCAGAAAGAGGCATAGGCAGCCTGTATCTGCTGTGACATATGTTCACTCAGATGAGCTGTAGTGGAGATATCCATACTGGGAGTGGGGGGTAGACAGGTGATAATTGCCTTTCAATTGCTTATTGACTGACTTGCTAGGCAGGAAGACAGAAGTAGCAGCTTTTAAGTCTTATAGGACACAACTTGGAAAGCTGCTTCAAGTTCTCACAGTGATTTGTTCCTGAAACAGATGATGGTAAGCAATGGCTAGAGGGACTCGACGACAGAATACATTGTTATTTCTTCCTTGGTTTTGAAAGGTTACAGAAGCATAATAAGAGCCTCCCTACTAGGCTAGAAAGGTCAAGATCGTCTTTATAGCTCTGTCAGTATTCTTGACTGAATCTTTAATAACTGAAGGGAAAAGATTTCTTGTTTTTCTAGTGGGTTGAATTTAGTTAACATGAACTTTTGCAACGAATTTTTTTAAATCATACATATATATGTATATACATGTATACCTGCTTTGAGGGATTCCTCCACCTTTGCAAGCTATGCTGCAGCTTATACTTGCCCTTCATGCTTCTGATGAGCCCCCTTTTTGTCTTATATTCATTTGGGTTCTGCTTCTGTTCTCTGAAATGGTGAAGATGGGATTGGTCACTGGTAAGAGCCTTTTCACTGTCAGTATGCTAGGGAAGATTTGAAAATAATTCCCTTATTTTCTCTTAAAGTACTATTTCGCTTTTTAAAATCAAGAGCACGACAGAAGACATCCACAGACCTGTACAGAGACAGTTGCTTTAGGACTCAACCACACCTGACATATTTTGGATTCTCCCTAGAGTCAATTAATGGGACTAATCTATGTTCAAAGATATATTCTCAGCTACTCGTCCTTGGGCTCATAGGCAACAAGTTCCTGTGCTATCCTATAATTACGAAATATGCACTGGAGCAATCTTTTTGCCATAGGAATTGTGGCAACATGGCTGAATAATTCACGAAAACTACCTTATTGACTTTTGCCTCTCCCTCTTATTTGCCTAATTGTCCATGAGCAGATTTCATTCCTCTTCAACTAGTTATTAAACAGCTAAGGTCTCCATCTGTATTTAATTTCTAAAGTTTTGTTTGACTACTATACTTGCTCTGAAAATTTCTAGTCCTTAATTTAGATGACTTGCTCTTATTTTAAAATCATTTTAACATAAATGCTCAGGATTTGTGGGATCATTCTTGTAGGAAAGTAATTCTGCTGCTAGTAAGTTTTCTCACTTTAGAAAACCAACGATAAAAGAGGACCACCAGTTACAATTCATATGTGTAACCTTGCTATGTATTCATCAACCTCTGCTTGAAGCTGTTAAAAGTCTTTCACGCTGGAAGCCAAGGAGAGCTCGCTGTTTCAAAGAACCTATTTTCTGATCACTTGAGCAAATATTTTTTAAAAAGGAGAAGTCGCGTGGGAAATGAACTATACATGCTGTGCTTTGAAAATAACCTTTCCTTTATTAGAAGAGACTTGGTCTTGACAGGGAAAGGCCAGTAATGGGTGAGGGAACCAACTTAGTCTTTTCATGATCATATTTTAAAACTTTGGCAATATCCCAGATATCTTCTCTCAAAATTATTTTTTAGGTGCACTCTTGAAAAAATACTCATGAGTTTTCTCTGCATCCTTGCCAAAGTGATGCTGGCAATAAATTAATACAGGTCCCCAGCCACTGCAGACTGGGATGATTTTTTTACTAAAAATGGTTTTACAGAGCCGTTTCCTCCTTTCACACTGAATTCAATCTGTATTAGGCAATAACATAAGTAAAATATAGTACCGAAGGACAATCCTTTTTCTCAGCTTCTGCTGAAAGAATATCAAGCAGTTACAGAGCAACAAAACATAGGGGAGACAAGACATGAAGAGGTCATCTTATTGTCCTGCCATGTAGTCCAGGACAGAATGAAGAATACCCCAAAGCAATATAGTCCTCCTACAACAGATATTTCCAATATTTCTTTGTTTTAAACTATCTTTTTTATTCCTGGTTCATTGTATTTTAATATAGTTGAAGGAACATCACTATTTATAACTTTCAGATGATGGCAGATGTAAAATACATATGTGAAGGTGGGATTTAGGAGTGTAACACTGCTTTTCACAAAATTTCACAGGTAAGTTGTTAAATTTGTTAAAATTTTCTGCAAAATTGAAGAACTTGTATCTTGGGCAGTTTTTTTGTGAATGCCCTAAACACTTCTGTGGCTGATACCATGACTGATGGACAAAAGACTTACAGGAAATTTTTAAAAGCAGTCTATATTCTACTGGTTTATCAATAGGCTCATTTTAAAAGCACTGTATTTTTCTGTG
This sequence comes from Opisthocomus hoazin, assembly GCF_030867145.1. Classification (NCBI taxonomy): domain Eukaryota; kingdom Metazoa; phylum Chordata; class Aves; order Opisthocomiformes; family Opisthocomidae; genus Opisthocomus; species Opisthocomus hoazin. The sequence continues at coordinate 47,244,791 of NC_134454.1, forward strand.
CTTAACAGAGACTGTGGCAGTGTTACCCATGGTAGAAAGGAACTAACTCCTCTCTATACAATTTGTAGGACTCTGCGTAGCATAGCACATATTTCAAGATGGCTGTGATATGTAAATTAGCTTCAGAGGCTGAGACAGCAGATATATAGCACGCATTTACTCAGCAAGCAGGATCCTAAACTGTTAGGTAGCAGAAGGCGGCTGACATCAACATTACGACTAGGACACCAGCCACTTCAAAAACCATCTAGGAGAAACCTGATACCACAAGACAAAACTCTAGTTAGTTGAGGGGAAAAATGCTAAATCAAAGGTCTGTGTTAATAGAACAACAAAAAAGGGAAGAGCTAGGTTTATAAAATGATGATTTTAGTAAGCTACCTCGAAGTCCAAGAATCTGACTTTTGCCTACTAGGTAAAGAACAGACTGCTGCTTTAGCTGTTCTAGCTTCCACTATCTTCTCTCTTCTGAATGCAACTGTTAGCAGCTATTAACAGCTCCTTTCAAATTTCCTGTGCTCCTGAGCGCCCGCCAGAAATGCATTCCAATGGCTCAAAAAGGTTTTTTGAATAGAAGGAGAAAATGTGCATGTTCACTGCTGAAAGAATTACTCCTTTTGATTTATGCTTGCAGAGGAAAGTAAGGATGAAGAGGAGATTCTCAAAATGCTTTCCCGGAGTTGTACCAGCAGAAAACATCTGTGGTTTTTTCACACTGCCTGTACTCTGCCTTACAGTATGGAAGCAGGCCAGAACATTTCCACTTGTCTTTGGGCTTGAAAGTGAGATTTCAGAGTTACATTTTGATCTTTTAACATATACGTTTTGTGGAACCTAACTAGCTTCTTCCCACTGTTTTCACAGCCCTGAGAAATGGAAGGAAACATTGCTTCTAAAGCCGTGGCTTTCTGTACCTGCAGGGATCTGTTTTACCACAGTGGAACATGTAACAGAGAAATCCAGCCGACTGTCAGTAGACCTCAAGTCACTATCCAGGGATCTTCACACTCTTTTGTGTGGGGAAAAAAACAACGGGGGGGGGGGGGGGGGGGGGGTGATTTACAAGTAAAGATTTTGACACAGGAAGTCATCTTCTACAAATGTATAGAAAAGATATTTTTTCCCTTAAATATCTGTAGGTTTTTCATGGACATCTAGACAAGTCTATTAGTTATGTATGTGATTACCCACATTATCTTCCTTGAGAAGAATGGAATTTTTTAAGTAGTGGGGTTTCTTCTCCGAAGTATTGCAGGGTAAAAGAGAATGTATTTTCTTTATAAAATATTCTATTATAATATATTAGTTTCAGAAAGTTAAATGGCAAATTAAATAACGCAATAACCACTTAAAAAGTTCAAACAACTACTTATTAGAGCTTTTTCCCCAGGCAACTAGGTGACTTTTCTTATGACTGTTCTTCACATACCTGAGGTGACTATTCCTCACACTTTGGAAGTTTTCTCTGTCTCATCAAGAAGTTTAATTTGAGTACTACTTAGCCTTACTTTAGACTTTTCTGTGTATACATGTCTGCTTCTATGGTTAGAAAGGTTCCTGCCATGCATGTGCAAATGCAGTGGAAGAATTACAAATCTAATTGTGTTAAACCTGTTAATTTAGCTACCTCAGTTTCTGTGCTTCAATCATAACAAAACAAATAAAGCTCATAATATTTTCCCAGGGCCTCCCTTAAATCATTTACCTCTTAGCAGAAACTTACCCTTTAATTAAAAAAAGGCTTAGTATCCTTAGAGTCTTAGGTTTCCCCTGTTACTCCTTGAACAGTTCACATTTTTCAGACTTCACATTTGTCTGCAGTTGATACCTACTTTGCATTTTAAGAATATTTTCTATATAAAAGCATGTTTACAGTATAACCTTTCCTGGACTTTTTGCTGAGCTGCAGACTTTTAAATATGGTTGATTTTGATCTCGGTGTAGCCATTCCCAGATTTGCATAGTCCACTGAATCAGACTTTTCCATGTGTGTACACAGGCCGTCTCTTCTAAGAATGGCTGTAATGGGCAATAGCTTGCGCTCACGACTGCTAATAGGCTGTGGTTTTCCATGAAAAACAAATTCCTTCCTGCTGCAGGGCTGTAGGATGGCTAGTCTTTGTTTCTATCAAAGCAATGGCAAAATATAGCTACAAAGACCCATTGTGAAAGCCCTCTGATCCCCAGCTTCCAATAAGGTCCTAAACTGCTGATTGAAGGGATTTCCTGCAAATTGGCAACTACAGATTTCACATATATGCTTTACAATGACATCTCCTTGGCCTACAAGCAAAGTGAAGATCTCAGGAAGATAGGTCCAAGATAAAAAGAGGGAGAAACATATACTACCACAGGGAAGATGACAATTTATAAGGCAAAACTGACAAATAAGGGATAAACTAAAATATGTCATCATTTTAAAGCTGTAAAACAGAGCTACAGAGACAAAGTAGCTCAGGAACAAAACGTACTTTTGTAGAAAACAGCACTAGATTTTTCTGAGGCTCAGAACAGCACCTCTGCCTTAGAGCAGTGGCTGTCAAATTAGGAGCCTGATGAAAATGTAATTGCTGAAGCAAGCTTACATTTAATGTCGTCAGTGAAAGTTTGGAAAGTACAGATTTCAGGTCTTTGTAATCCACAAAAACTAGTTTTATTGCACACAAAGTGCTCCCAAGAGCTATGGTTAGTCTCTGAGGAGGTGCCACTGGGGATAAATTCATAACATCTTCTAATCATTTTGTATTATCTAGACATTAGCCTCATTCAGAATCTAGCTAGTACATGACTGTCATTACAGGATTACCTCATAACAGCTGGCCAGACTCACTTGTGGGACAGTACGACCCTTATTTATTTCTGGTAATTTCATCAAAAAAAAGTACCAAAATTTTAACCTGCTTTTGAGTTTCTTCTCTTTCTCTACCAGTTTCCTTTCTAGTTTCTAATCTCCTTACCGTTGTAGATACCATCTAAATAGGTTAATAGGCTGTTGCTGTGGAGCACTGAAAATCTGTCTAGGCAATCAGTCTTCTGTTTAATTCAGTCAAGTGAAGCTTTAAACGAAAAAGGAGCCTGAATCAAAATGTTAGGTGTAAGTACCTTTACCCAGTGGGACAGACTGGACAGACTCATGCTTTGTGGCCCTTTTCTGAGCTGTTCAGTTATCTCACCTCACATGCAATCAACAATGGGGCTTTCTCACTAGCTGTTCAAGTGTTTGTAGCAGAAAAACAAGTATTCAAGCAGAGGTTTATTAAACAGAAATTACCACCGCTAATTAAATCATGTCAGACCTAATCTTTTCAGCAGGTTAGCTGAAAAGTTCAACAACCTGTTTATGTATCACGTGGATAATTAGGTCCAGATCCTCTGTGGTGATGAGGCATTGGTCCCCCTGAAGTTCAGGAGGAACATTAAGACATGTGAATGCCTTTGGGTGACCCCACAAATTATGTCCAAGAATACAATAGACCAAAAAATGTGAAATAGAAAGGTGCCTTGCATCCCCTGTTGTTCCTAGATAGACCTTTTGTGTGGCTGACACACCCGAAAAAGGAGCAGACACACTGACACAAAGGCACTCCGATAGCACTGTAGGTTCAGACTCCACTTCCAGAGGTTAAATGGTAACAGGTGGAAAACAGCACCACTGTTATATGGACAGCCTTGCACTGAATACTGAGGGATGCAAGACCCATGTCTGAAATGATGCAGTTATTAATGTCATCCCTGATTTAAAACAAAACAAGCAGCTTCCAGGAACAGGATGAAAGCCTCATTTCAGCAATTCCTTGCCGGAGACATAGCTGTAGCAGGAGGTTCTGGCTATGATGTACCTCATAAGATTCTTCATTAGGTTGTGATTAACTATGAAAAAACTTGGAGGAACCCCAACTAATATCTCACACCAAATCTAGCCTTTGTGAGTCCCAAACATGAATAGGGAAAAAATGCCTGTAAGCCAAAGTCTGGGCCAAAGCTCACCTCTTCTCTTTGTGCTTCTCCAAAAAGTATCATGGAGACAGATAATATCCACAAATGCCTAGAAGCAGCAAGAAAAGAACAATAACACCACCACTATAAGCAAGAATAAGTGACTGCAAGGACATCAAACAGTAACACAATGTTAATCTTAAAGGGATTTTAGTAGTACACGTCTAGTGGAAGAAACTTTTTCAGACACTTCTCATTCTGACCTACGTGTTTTGCTGCCTGTACAAAATTACCTTCAGCAGTATCTGTCAACTTTTCCACTGCAACTTTGACCACACCATGTATCCTGTATTGCTTTATCTCTCTACTGAGGTACCTGAAAATACAAGTATGGATTTTGCTGACCCTCAAGGGGAAAAAAAGAAGCATTTTGCTGGTGTGATTATACTTACAGTAGATTTTTCTCTTTTCCACATTTCTAAAAAAAATCTCTGTACCAGCAGAACTTTTACATGGAGACAAGGAGAGAAAGACAGACAGAAAGAGAGGAAAACAACTTTACAGGGCTTTGATTGTTTTTGCTGTGCTCACCTGGGGCTTTGGGTTGAGTTTTTTAGCTAGCAAAAGTCAGGAACAGCATCTTTATTATCGAATCTATGCCTGCCTTTTGTTGGTTTTGTTGGGTTTTTTCAATCCCATTTCAGGATGGATCTATATCCTCCTGACAAAGCCAGAGGTAATACGTGTTCCTCAAGGAGGGATCAGGAGAAACTCTGATCCTCTTTAGTGTCTTGTGAGTATACCCTCTAGCTGGGAGGGGAAGTGCCTGCTGTGCACAGCAGGAGCTGGTGCCAGGCTGCAAGCTCACAGGATAGTTTGTGACAAGGTCTGTTTTTTCCCCGTATGTTTAAACTTAACCCCCTTCCAGCAAAACCTTGGGAACCGGCTTCATCATTTTCAATTTTTCATTGTAACTGAATGACATGCCGATGTAATAATTTGTTGTCCTGGTGAGGTTATTTTTCTTTCTTTCTAATGAGCTGTTACAATTTTTTTTGTTAATGAGTGACAATATCATCCATCTTACGAGTTGATTGCCTCTTTGAAGAGTCTGAGTGATCATCCTGAACTGCTGATGCTGGGGTAAAGACTTAAAATAAATTGTTTGTTTGACCTTTTTAAGACTGAAAATCTTATATTTTTTTAAGATCTTCCCAATGTATTTTTTGGTAAGTAGAGAGAAGGCTTCCCCTCCCATTCACCCTTTCTTCCAGAATGAGAAAAACAGATATATACTGAGGTTTTGCAAGTAATATCACTCCAAATACATAATTATGGAGTGGTTCAGCCTTTTCAAAACAGCAGTCCTTCTTATGAGAGTCATTATCATTTCTCCTATCATTTATTGCCCAGTTTGAAAGAGATGCCACATGAACTACATACACAGTTAATATTTATGTGTTACCTGGTCTGGTAGGTTAAAGCAGTACCAATGACTTAAAGTAGATGAAGTTACAGCAGTAAAAAAATGTTTATAATTATTCCTGAACAATTCTGTAATATGAAGTATCTTTACTGCAGCATAAGTGCACTTTCATAGATGGTATCAGAAAATCACATCCCTCACCAAAGTGATTGCAACAAGAAAACACTTAGAAGTTTAGGCCAATTAAAATTATCTTGCTGAGATATCTCATTTATTTCTTCTCTGTAGGAAGATTACTGCAAGGACCGCAGGATTCTTTTGGGAAGTGATGTATAATGGAATTAAGATTCACCAGGCATTATCCCACGCAGTATCTTCCCAAGCGTGGAGATGCTACACCCAGCTCATTGAGGCTGATGTAAGGTGCGTTGTTCTTTTCCCTAAGATCTTTCACACACCTTAGGTCTGGGGGAAGGGGAAGGTAGATGCACCTATTCTATGCCTCAGTTGCAATACTTACATGGAATTAAAGAGCAAGTAAAATTGATTTGTGTTTTATGCTGTTTTACTAGCCCCAGACTGGGTGCTAGATATCCATATAAAAAGATAGTCAACTTGCCAGGAGCACCTCAGCTGCACTTAGACTGGGCAAAATGTTGTGTGAGACCATATTAGTAGTCCTGTTGCTCATCTACATTTTATTTTATTCTGGTCATAACAAGGTTAAGAAGTTCAAACAGGGAAAGGTTGAGGCCCAAAGTCCTCATTCCAAAAAACAAGATATCATCTCTTAAACATCTACTTCTACTGGTACTTTTATGTCAGTTTGTCCCAGCCAGTATTTCCAGGGCCTGAAAATATCATTCATTCTTGTCATGGTTTAAGCCAGCAGCTGGCAGCTCAGCAGCAGACAGCTGCTCGTTCACACTCCCCCTTCCACCCACTGGGACAGGGAGGAGAATGGACAAAAAGTAAAACTCATAGGTTGTGGTAAAGACAGTTTAATAAGACAACAAAGGAAAAATAACAATAATAATAAAATAATAATAAAATAATATAATAATAATAATAATGATGCAAAATAAGCAAGACACTATACAAATTTTCTCACTGCCTAGTGACCAACTGCATAGCCAGTCGCTGAGCAGCAATCACAGAATTCAACAATCTCACAGATATTGCAGAACTCTCCAGACTCACTGAACTCACAAAAGAGTTTCTGCCCATGAGCCAGCCCCCAGTTATATACTAGCATGACCTCTACAGTGTGGAATATTTCCATTGACCAGCTTGAGTTAGCTGCCTGGCCATTCTCCCTCACAGCTCTTTCGCCCCTGCTCATTAGTTGAACATGGGGAACTGAAAAAAGTCCTTGATTTCTTAGAAACAACTAAAAACATCAGTGTATTATCAACATTCTTTTTGTACTAAATCCAAAACACAGCAGCTACTGGGAAGAATATTAACTCTATCCCAGCCGAAACCAGGATATTTCTATATTTCCATGAGTTTTGCTCATCAGGATTACACCATTTATATATCCAGGCCTGATAATAGATCTGTGGGAGTATTAGTTTTTGAATGAATGAGACTTGATCTCTGAACAGAACCAATCTCTTGGCGCAACATGCAGAATAGAATAAAACAGAAGAGTTACAGTTGGAAGAGAGCTACAATGATCATCTAGTCCAGCTGCCTGACCACTACAGGGCCAACAAAAAGTTGAAGCACATTATGAAGGACATTGCCCAAATGCCTCTTTTTAAGGCACTGACAGGCTTGGGGTATCAACCACCTCTCTAGGGAGCCTGTTCCAGTGTTTGACCACCCTCTTGGTAAAGAAATGCTTCCTAATACCAAGTCTGAACCTCCTGAATCATGCGGTCTGCAGAGAAAGCCTGTCTCTAGCAGGTGGATTCTCCTACCAGGGCAGACATCTCGCCCTCTGTGCAGCCCCAGCATGGTGGGACCTGGCCTGCTCCCGCTGCTTTCTGCCTGCTGCCCGCAGAGCCTCTCCCTGCTCCGCTGCTCCCCAGGTTCCTGCTACGTGCCTCAGGTGTGCAGGGTCACCTGTGGGCCTGGCGCTGGGAACTGGGTCTTTCACTGGGGCCCAACATCAGCTCTTGTTGCCAAAGCCAGCAGCCAGCTTCTGTCACTCCCCATCTTGCGTGGCCAGCTTGGCTGCAGAAGGGGTCCGGCGTAAGAGGAGGGCGAGGGGCCCTGGGGAGCACGGAGAAGATGCGCTGCCTTTTCTGCGGGGTCCACGTGCAGCAGAGGGGTTCTGTGCTGGGGAAAGTCCTCCAGAGAGCACGCGATGGGGTGTGGTGGTGAGGGACCTCAGGGCACTAACAGCAGCCGTCTGCCAAAGATGAGTTCTTTCCAAGCAGAGAAGAAGAAATGCCAGCCCCGAGGCTGGACCTGGAGGAGCGGGCAGGAAGCCTGTGCTGGAGGTCAGCAGCATGCTCACCATCACCTGACCGCTTTCCAGCAGGGCAGCCCGCCGCACTGCTGGTGCCTGGCGTTGTCCCTCCCCAGGAGCAGGACTTCACAATTCCCCTGGCTGAAGCTGTTGGGGCTCCTGCCTTGGCAGGGTATGAGCCTGGGGCGCCAAGAGCAGCCCCAAGCCGTGACTCCATGCAGCAGCAGGGATTTGGGTGACCCTTTCGCGAGGCTGCACCGGGCAGTGCAGGCTGTTAGGAGAGCAGAGCCACGGGACATGGGGACAGAGGGTGCAGTTGGTAGGAGGAGAGGTGTGGGGAGATGAGTGGTGGGGCATGGGCTGGCCCTGGAGATCCCCTGGTTGCAAACATCTGCCCCGGGACCAGCTGCAGAGATGCAGGCCTGGATGCAGGACTCACCTTCAGGGGGATCACTGAAATAGTAGCTGGCACATGTAGAAGGACCCCTCAGCATTAACATCCCACCCCTCCCAGCAAAAAAGCAAAAAAGGCCGAGGATAGCAACACTGCCTATACTTTCTGTTACACTGAGACTTTTTCTGTAGTTCGCATGCACTTATTTTGTTAGGATAATTGGATCTGGGGGGGGCTGGGAGCCCTTGAAGGCTGGCGCAGGAACCAGTGGATGGGCCCAGTCCTGCTGTGGCCATCCCCCGAGGCACCCTCCAGCGTCACTGATGTGGTGCTGGCCTCTTGGTGGCTGGAGAGCCCTCAGACCTGCTAGTCCTCCTCTTTGGGGGTCATCATAGCCACCCAGGGGAGTGATGCCTGCCCTGGCTGGAAGTGGACAGGCCAGGCACAGCCTCCCCTGGCTCCTCCTGGGGTTCTTCTTGCTCCATGGGGGTGGCAGCAGGAGCAGAGCCGTGGCTGCTGGCACCCTCAGCAAGGGCAGTGGATGAGGTGGCGGGGAGCTCATCCCCGCTGGATGTGGCAGGGCTGGCACAGGGGGCTGGGCTGGGGCTGGGAGACCCTCCTTGGGAGGCAGCAGAGCTGGGGCTACTGGGGTTCTGGAGGGAGACCCCCAGCATCCAGACCAGCAGCTCCGTATCCATCCCATGAATGCCCGGGAATGTGTCCTCCACCACAGCTGTCTGTAACAAGCTGTTGCCAAAGGTCTCCTGCATCTCCTGATGGAACGAGGACTGCAGGGTCTGGAGGAGATTAGGTGGGTCTGGAAAGCATTCAGCCAGTTTGGGTGCTGGAGGATGTTCACAGAATGCTTGGGCACCTCATTGGCAGCCCACCATTGGGTTGATCCACGGCCCTGGAGGCCATCATCGTCTGGGACTGTGGGAGCTAGTTGTGTGTCACTGACAAAGTCTGATGTTGGCACGGATGGTGTGAGGACATGTTCCTGGTAGTCAGTGTCTGCCCGCACCGAGTGCAGGGTGGACTGCATCCCCCTCTTGCAGAGGGGGAACTTGGGCTTGTTCTCAGCCCACCACAGGATGCATGGAGAGCAGAAGCAGTGAAGGCATGGCATGGCAAAGCTGGCCTTATCCCAGCTGCCCAGCCAGATGGGACAGCAGTCCTCCAGCTCCGTGGCCATGCTCTCCACTGGCTGCGGTGGTCTGGGGATGCTGAGCAGCTCCCTCTCACAGGTGCTGCAGCAGCCGGTGTTAAGCTAGAAAAGGCAGAGGCCACGGTCATTGGCCAGTGAGAGGAGGGGTGGAAGAAGTGCCCAGGTCCCTCAAGAAGGAAACCCTCACAGCGCAGCTTCTGGGTGCCCCAGCTGCCTGAAGCTGGCAGGGCTGGGAACAATCCTTCGATGGCTGTGGGCTCGGGCACAGAGAGCTGCGCAGAACAACTCACCAAGCACGGCACCAGCACCAAGGCCTCGCTGAGCACTCCAGACCTTGCAGATTGCTCAGGTGGAGTCCAGGCAAAAGCCGGCTGGGTGGGGCTGGGTGCCCCGTTATAAGCAGCAAGGGACGCCTGGTCAAAATCTGTCAGTCCGGGACGTCACAGTCCATCGTGTGGAGATGTCTCAGTCCATCCCTCAGTGACAACAGAAGCCATCGCTCAGGACACGGTGACGTCAGAACCCATCACTTTGTTTTCCTGTGCACCCGGGTTTTGGAAACTTCACTAAACCCTCCAAGCCCTTTGTGGCTGTCACTGACTTTCTGCCCTGCGTGGGCAGAAGTTATGGGCCATGTCAGGAGTGCCTGTCATTAGCCCAGCCCTGCTCAGTGGGTGAATAGGAACAGTTCAGGCAAGCCTGGTTTTGGAAAAATCCTGTGCTTTTCCTGCAGCAAATATTGACACCCCAGTCCTGTCCATCCGCGCACATACACAACCTTCCCTCCACCCCCAAGCTTTTCTAACAATTCAGTTTGCAGGCCAGAAAGCATGTTTACCCGCTCCTCACCACGCTTTCCTTCAGGTTGGAAAATTGGTCTCTTTAGTTCCATGGGACACACTTAGCAGGATGACCTGCACAGAGAAATCCCGACACTTTAATCTGACTCGGTTTTGAAAAATTACCCTGAAAATACTCCATTTTCTCAACTGCCTCACGCTAATGAAGTAGTTCCAGATTGCAAAACGATGAGTTCCGTAAAGGAACTGAATCGAATTGAAGAGCTGCAGTCGGCAGGGACCCGCAATGGTCATCTAATGCAGCTGCCTGAGCACTCCAGGGCTGACTAAAAGTTCAAGGATACTATTGTCCAAACACATCTTTCTAGGGCACTGACAGGCGTGGGGCATTGACCAGCTCTCTAGGCGGTAGAGAAATGCTTCCTAGTGTCCAGTCTAAACCTGCCCTGATGCAGCTTCGAAACCTTCCCATATGCCTTGTCGCTGTGTCCCAGGGAGAGGAGATCTGTACCACCCCCTCCATGTCCCCTCCTCAGGAAGCTGTAGAGAGCAATGAGGTTGCTCCAGACAAACTCAGAGTCCTCAGCCGCTCCTCACAGGACATGCCTTCCAGCCCTTCCACCAGCTTTGTTGCCCTTCTCTGGACGCATCCAATGACCTTCACATCCTTCTTAAATTATAGGCCCCAGAACTGCACACTAGTCCGGGTGAGGCCGCACAATGCTGAACACCGCAGGATGATCCCCTCTGTTGGCCGTCTGGCCATGCTGTGTTTAATGCACCCCAGGGTGCAGAGGTTTGCCCTCTGAGCTGCCAGGGCACGCTGCTGGCTCACACTGAGCCTGCTGTCAGCCAGCAACCCCAGGTCCCTTGCTGCAGGGCTGCTCGCCAGCCACTCCTCTCCCAGTTTGTACCTGTGTCTGGAGTTACTCCATCCCAGGTGCAGAATCTGGCATTTGTTCTTGTTACAGTTCATGCCACTGATAATTGCCTGATGCTCCATTCTATCTAGATCCCTCTGCAAGGCCTCTTGTCCCTCAAGAGAGTCAACAGCAGCTCCCAGCTTGGTGTCATCAGCAAGCTTGCTAATGGTGCATTCAACTCCTGCATCCAGACCCTTGATAAACATGTGGAACAGAACCGGCCCTACGATCGAGCCCTGAGGAACACCGCTAGTGACTGGTCACCAGACAGATGTAGCCCCGTTCACTACAACACCCAGAGCCCTGCCTTTCAGCCAGTTCTTCACATGGTGCAGTGTGTACCTGCTCATCTCACAGCTGGCCAGCTTGTCCAGAAGGATGCTGTGAGGGACGGTATCAAAAGCCTTACTAAAATCCAGAAAAACTATTGTCTGCTGCCTTCCCTTCACCCACTAGGCAAGTGACCTTATCATAGAACGGTATCAAATTAGTTAAACAGGACTATCACTTTGTGAACTATGTTAACTGTGTCTCATGATTGCATTGCTATTTAAATGCCTTTCAAGGACTGTGGCAGCTGCATAGTGACATATCATAAATTTTAAAAATAGTTGGTAGTTAAAGACTGACATTTTTTCAGCTTAAACTGCCTTTTCTTCCTTTGTGCCTCCTGAATTTTTGCAACAATCATACATATCCTATCATAATGCACTCAGTCCTTCTCCCTGATAGGCAATGAACTGAAAATAACAAAAACTCAAATGCTGAAGTTCACTCCAACTAACAACCTTTGCTATAGCACCTATAAATATAAGCTAGTTACAGATAATAAACTGGTTGTCTAGTTCATCCTTCCAATTACTTTTTCAGAGATCTGAGCTATTACACCAGCATAATAAATCCAGACAGATGTCATTAATTTCAGCACTCAGGCTAGACATCCACAAAAAGGAAGCAGAATTTGGGCCTTTAAATATTCAGAATTTATACTGATTACAGTCTTAAGTCTTTGACCTTTTGGAACACTGAAATCTTACACCCACAGAATTAACAAGCATTTAATAAATTTCTAGTTCTTTCTTTTTTTGTATTTCATTAACAGCCCAAGAGTTTACTTATATGAAAAGTTTGATGTTTATAATCAAAAAGCAAGTACCAAGTAAGATCCTAAAAAATCTTAAGTTCACCAAAATGAATCAGTGAGAAATCTAGAATTCAGAATTTCAGTTTTCTGAGACAGGATAAGGACAATGTAATCCAGGTACAATAAAATTTTGGCTACCTGGGTACACGTATGTAAAACAACGCAGAAACTAAAATTTTTATGCTGTTAGTGGAACATTTCTAAAGTATATTTACTAATAAGCTCTCTTTTTTTAAAACGAAACTAATGGGTTTGACCTAAAGCAAAGAAGAGAAAAATCTCTAAAACAGGCCTTTGCTGATTTTTCAAGCCAAAGAGCAAAACAGCTGTTTCAGCACGTATCTTCTGTTGCATTCTGCTAGATTTCAGGAGGTGCTTGGGTAAAAGAACAGTCAGTCCACATCTTTCCCACTACTTGAGACCAAATAGCTGATACAGAAGTCATCCAAGCAAGCTGAGACCACAGGAGATGTTAATTAGAAAGTGCTGGTCTCTCTAGCTGAATACAGGCTCCTCTCTAGGAAGATTAATCTACAATGAAATTATGGATAAATCCATGCTGGGTATTAAATAATGAATGTGGAAAATTGCACAGGTGTAAAGAAGAGCTATAATCCATAGTGTGGGTTACCTGCTGTTAACTTCCTTGTCATTATTCACAGGCAAGCACTACCTAGACCAACGTCAAAACACTTTTCTCAGTCTAACACTTTTGTGTGTATAGCCAACACAAGTGCACAGCAGTCTTTAAGGAATCAAGTCACCATACCTCTTTAGCTGACTGAATTAAAATAATGTTCTGATTCTGAGCTGATACCCATCTTTATACAAACAGCTGCTTATCTAGAAATGGAAAATCTGTTATTCAGCATGAACAGCTCCCATTCACTTCTCTCACTCCCAAGCTGAGAGCTGTAAGCACCACGTTAAAGCTTACGTATCAGCAAGGGCATACTTTACCACTGCTACTGAAGCTGTGCCAGCACAGGAGTGCACCGAACTAGAGAGGAACTAGAGAGTTATACTTCTGATTTACTTTGGTGTTAAGTGCACTCATTTTCAAAGCAGAGATCTGGGCTACCAGTCTTCGTTTACAGATTTCTTTCTGATTTGCATAGAGACAGTTAAGACAAAAATACATACATTTGTCACTGCACAAGAAGTACAGATTTATGCCTCCTGCTCTCTGTAGCCCATGGGTCTTTTTAGAACATAGGAATGTAGCTTCAAAAGAGCACTTTACAAGTTTAGACCCACTTTCTGCTATGAATCAAGCCTGTAGTTGTGTGGTAGGGTCATTCTCACCAGATCTAGAAGAAATGAGTTTAAATTTCCTTGGGCTAGAATACATGTCTCCAGTCACCTCCTGTCTAAAACTATGGTATAATAACTCTTATCAATAAAATATTCAGAATGGAGGTGCACAAAAGTCCCGCAGATCAAGTGTGTTGAATCTGACAGCTCATGAGACACAAGCAGAGCGAAACTAGGAAAGCACTCTGAACACCCAAGCTCTATGTGTCACTTACAGGAACAAACTAAGCGTAAGATATTCAGAGCTCCTCAGTACCCTCTGGTATTTAAACGAGCAAGTTAGTTATCCTTCTGCCTTATAGTCATACAGTGTCTCATCCTGTTCCTATAGACACAAGAAGGATCCGATCTTTGCCTTAAGACTGGCAAGAAAGAAAAGTTGAAAGCAGACATTTTGCTTTTCTGTGGCTTTTAATAACCTCGCTATAGCTTCTTCTCCTTGATGCAGTCCTGGCAGATCCAGTGATCCTTTTTCATTATTAGCACAGATACTGTTCTTTCTGTGGGCATTTAAGAGAAAGCCATTCAACTCTTTCACTGCGTCAAGGAAATCTTAAACCTTTCACTAGCCAAGGCAGCAGCTCAGGCTTTAGCAGGTGCGACCTTGGTAGCCCCACCAGATGAGCTGCTGGGGGAAGTTCAGTCAGAAGAGACATTCAAGCAGAACCTTTACCTGTGAAGCAACAAGCTGGTGCTCAGGCTTTGGGCATTTTGTTGAATACTTCGTAACAACCCCAGGTGGAGCAATAGCATTGACAGGATTCCATGAGGTATGGAAATCCTTGATATGCACACACTCAAATCCTCCTGTATGTGATATAGGGAGCTTTTATTCTGTACACCTTCTACCTACCACACAGCCCAGTCAATGTGTCCCAGGCATTTTACCCTCACTGTGCTTATATTTTGGGCAGTAATTTCCCACACCAAGATGTAGGAACCCTCAAAGCAGTGTAACAAGTAATCACGTGCTAGTTGCTTCGCAGCAATTGCACAGATACTTGTTCCGATTATGCAGTGAGTATGAAATTCACTGCCCTTTGCTGAAAAAAGTGTCATTTTCAATTCCATAAGTTAATAGTTTATATATGAGCCTGCCTGTACCTCACAGCAAATACTAGGTTATCCAAGGAAGCGTGCATTTTGTATCTGTTTAATTTGAACTCATTTAGGAAAAGAAGATATTACTAATCAACCCTGAAATTTTTGGTGTCCTCACTTTCAGGGAAATCATGGCTTACAGCAAATGCTTTACAAGGCACTGTCTGTATAGAGCTGCATGGGTGGAGAACCTGGTGAATTCAAGAACTGCATGAAGATTATTACAATAAGATACAAGTTCTACAGATGAGATATGGCAGGACAGACCAGACTGACAGGCTAAGAAAGACATTTATAAGACATGTAAGGGGCAGTACCTCTCCTGCTTTCCTCCTCTCTTTGTGTTTGTGCTGGGCTCCATCTCAGCTCAGGCTGCCACTTATGAGAAGTAGCCTCAGAGCTGCTGGGGCAAGGAGAAAAGCTCACTACAAACTATACTGCACTTTGTCCTGGAGCCTGTGCTCAGTAGTCCCTAACACACCTGCCTTGAAAACTACAGTCTGGTTTCAAAGTCCCAAGGCTTTGCAGTTTGTTTCTATTGCACTTCTTTATTTCCCTGGTGGGGAAAAAAAGACCTCTGGGCACCTCCAAGCAAACAATAGACTGTGGAAGTAAAGTTGCGTGACTGGACTCAAAACCTAAGCTTTTCAAATTTTTAACAAGATTTTTAAATTTCCTTCTTCCCCCTGTCCTCAGGGTATTTTTCATTTTTTGTTTTGTTCGGACTACACTTTCAACAGGAAAAAAATATAAACTGATAAATGCTAACTTCAAGGAAACTTTCCCCACACAGACTCTTTTCCATATATTCAAACGCAAATAGGAGCCAAACCTGGATTTCAAAATTTTAGAAGTTTTCCTGTCAATAACGGTAAAGCTTAGTGAGTGTGTGTGCATACGTATGCGCTAAACTGCACAGCTGACAGATCTTTCATGACGGGAGCGAAGAAGCCTGGTGGTTGCAAAATAAACAAACTAATTAACACGAGTTAGTTTTAAAACTCCATCCTTGTAAAGCAATATGACAGTAACAGAGATTACACTCCAGTCCAGATGTCTTGCAGAGAGGGAAACAGATTAGATTTCATTTCATTGCCTGCAGGCTTTTCTTTAAGCTTTTTTTCTAAACTTCCATCCAAACATCATCCCTCATTTCCCTTGACAGCTTCTGTTGTTTTTTGTTCTTATTTGATCCTACATTTTATCATGTGGCTTCAGAAAACAGTTCAGAGCCATTTTTGGTTTCACAATTCTTAATGTCCTGGTACAGTGAGCAAAAAATCCAAGCTGTGTTGACTCCAGCCACATATTGAAGCTGCAGCCTATAACTGCTGCAGTACTCATAGCCGTGGCATCATTCTTGCCTTTGCCCAGAAACACTGCCTAATACACCTCCAGGGCCACATGCAGCCCTAGCACAAACAGGGCACAACCTTGGCCATCTTCTTCATGCACAGCAATTACGTGACAGAACTGCATGTTCTTTAACTGCTGTATCGTGCTACTGTTTGCCTCCCTCCACCTCCCCACGTCCACACATGGGAATCAGAAGAAAGAACTGGGCAGCAGAGCCAAACTAAGAGCATCAAAAAAGATCCATCTTGGAAATCTGTCCCTGGATGTGACCTGGCCAGCTTCTGTTTGGTTCATTGTGATTGCAACACACTGCATGCATCAAATCACTTCCACCATGAATATGAACTGGTTGACAAAGTATTGCTAGCTATTCATGAGATAATACCTTTTGTCTGCATTAGGCAGTTGCACTGGAATAAAATGAGAGAAAAAAATTAAAATGTGCTCCACTACCAACTGTTTAATTGCAGTTAGCTTCTGTGGGAAGAACTGGCGTTGACTAACCCAGCAAAAGTGCTCTGCATTTCTGTCAAACAGACTGTCATGACTGCAAACATAGGCACAGCAAAATCATGTTCACTACTTTTTTTTACAATTATAAAGTAAGTAAATAAAAAAAGAGCTAAGTGATCATTTTTGCTTATGTTAACCATGCAGGAGAAACAACTTGACAAAGACAATCTACCCATAACCCATTTAATTTTGCACAAAACATGCTAAAACAGAGTGAATCCAAGTACTGTGCTATGTATGCCCTGGATGCCAGACATGCTCTGACATCAGAAATGAAGAAGCTCAGAAATGGCCTAGACGCGGCCAAGAACTGACACCAGACATAAGCCCACAGTCTGAGCAACTGTATCCAACCTCCTTTCCACTCCTGATTTCTGCAGCCGTTCAGCGAAGCAGTTAACTCAATGTAATACTTGCAAAACAAAACCAAACTCATTACAGAAACAACTTCAGTTAGTGCAGTGCCCTTTGATGGCTTTTTTCCCTACATTCTGATTCCAAAATGGGCATAGAACTTTTTTTTGGCTTTATGCTCTCCCCAGTTCTCACTTTTTAGGCCACAGCAGGTTTTTAGCCACCCAGTGTGAGTATGAGAGTAGAAGGTTAGAAAATGCTTGCAATCAAATGAAAGGCAAAGGTTGTGTTGGGACTGTGAAGAGAATAGAAGGGCTTTGGATTCTTGCTGCAGAAACATTGAGAACCTTCTTTCCCTCTCTGTTCAAAAAAAGAAAAAAATGAATGGATGCCACTTGATAACTATTATTTTCTACTAGTTTCTTTACCAGCATTTACACAATAAGCAGACATGGGTCAATAAAAAGATCAATAATAAGAATTAAAGCTAAGGATATTAAAATTGCCATAATTACATTCCAGACAGAGCTGGGCAGAAAATTGATTCCCTGTCCTGCAAATGTTGAGATGTAAAACATACTCCTGTTTTGCATCAGGACAAAGCCATGGCTTTTCTTTCCCTTTTTCAAAAAAAAAAGAAAAAAAAAAACAGCAAGAAAATATGCAAGACACAAAAGACAGAGGAAGGCAGAAACAGATGACCAGAGATAGGCTTTGAAATAGCTAATAGACTTTTGGCTAGGACACTAAAATTAGATTTCTGTGAAAACTCATGTCAATTCCTTAGGCTAAATCAGAAAAAAGTAGGAATCCAAACCTAGGTCTCACAAATCCCAGCTGAGAGCTACAACTGTCAAGTTATTTCCCTTTTTTGAAGGTGAGTCCCTGTTCCTGAACAATGCTCTGTCAAAACAATGCATTTCCACAGCACCTCATTTGGACACCAGGCCTTTTCCAATTTGTCAATATTTCCAACCAGCCATAGTTACAGGACTGCATCCACATTGTCAGACTCACAGAATGGTTTCCTGGGGCTACGTCTATGCAAGTCCAGAAATTCAACCTGGCATAAAGACAGAGCATTTTAATATTTTTTTCTTTCACATCCAAAGATGAGTCTTTTTCTTGCAAAATGGACACTTGGGAACGGACATAGTTTCTGACAGAGTGAAACCTTAATACAGAATAAGCTATACTGACAGCAGGACCCTGCTTTTAAAACAATATAACAAACCCTTTATTTGAATTTTTGACAACAGATCATTTTTCAATATGGTTGTGATTTTTCTGTCCTTTACTCCCTACCAGAGGTTCAATTCCTGTTCAGGAGCAATAACAACTTAAAATGTTCCCATTTCCTTTTCTCTTTCCTCCAGTCTCCACAGCAGGCTACAACTTCCTCTCAGACATTCTACTCAAGTATTTGGGAGACTATGCTGTAAACTAGCTGGGAGAAAGTGATCAGATTGAAAAATAAACTCTCCTGCAAAATCTCTTATTTATCGTCCTCCTTTTTTTTGGTACAAATTCACAGGCAGTTCTTTACAAGACAGAAAGTTAAGCTGGAGTAGAAGCCAGGAAGTTGTAGCTCACAGTTTCACTGATCTCTGGGATGGAGATATTTCATGCTCACGCTGACCTCTCCTTTATGGGCAATGTCAAGCTCACATTCAGTCCCTATGGTCCCAGAACAACAACATGACACCAGCAACTCTAGCTTCTCAGAACCGCATTGAGGTGCGGTGAAATCCTGTGGCAAAAACAAGCCTGCAGCCTTAATGCCACCCACACCAGTACTGCCCAGTGTGGTCTGAGCACCACTCACCTAAAAGAGACAAATTTACTATATCTAGTGTATGTAACAGTACCGTATACAGCCTACACATTTTGTCAACCTGATTTCTCAAGGTTGCCCTTTATGGAGTATACAGTATTTTCTGTTTTCTTTCTGTGCATCACTAAAATGGTCCTTGTGATTTGTTGGGGTTTTTTAAGTGTAATTTTTTCATCAGACAACTCTTCTTGTCTAACATCGCAAGCCAGCACTAAGAGTTTCTAGACAGAGTCTTTCTGAGATGGCAATCTATGCAGAAGGAGTCTTTTCACAGCTGGAGGAAAAGGGATGTATGCAAAAGTCTGTAGAACAGCAGAAAAACCCTTCAGGAGAAACATCTAATACCAGATCCCCCCAAATATTTTTTGAGTATGCTTGGTATTCTGTCTTGTTAGTATATATGAAAGTCTTCTGTTACCAGGAAAGTGACAGAGTGGATGTAAGGGAACAGATGTGGCACAGCTTATTGAAATGGCTCTTTCAGACAAAATGAGATACTGTTCTGGCCCTTTGATCTGCAGAGGGTTGTGGATGCTTCCTCCAACCTCCTAATGCTGCAAAACTGTCAGCTGCTAATGAAGAGATAGACCGGCATGCCACAGAGTAACTCTGCACGCTGAGAACTGCCTCTTCTCGGCCGTGCCGCTCTGCACAGGCTACAGGACAGCAAGTGCAGGCGTGCACCAACGCCTCCCAGGCACGAGCCCACGAAAGGCGGAAACAGGGAACTTCCAGCAGCTGTTAACCGAGGTGAGCGGGGTACACCCCACTACATTAAAGTTAGCACTGGGGCAATTTTGACAGAGAGACAACAGAGAGATTCAGTGCTAGAGAAAGCAAAACAACCAGACCAAAGATCAGGCTTATAAATTAGCAGTGGTTGGTAGAAAAGTGCTTTGAAAAGTAGCTATTCATTTCCCCTTTTCTCCTTCTTTAACTTGAAATTGTGATGCTAAGAGTTATTCTAAGTAGCTAGTGATCTATAAGCTTCAGAGAGCAGAGACTTTCTTACTTGTCAATATTTGATTGCACCTATCTCAACAGAGTCCTAGATAATGACAAGGCCCTGGCTGACAGCCGCCAAGCTGAGCAGCAGTAATGCCCAGCAGAAACATAAAATGCAAACTGTATTGACTGGTGAGAGGTTAGCCTCGGGACAGCCTGATGAACCTTCAGCCACTGCGATAAACTCCTGCTGATCTGTCAGCTCACTCATTGCAGGAAGGGGTAAACAAGCACACTGATCCCCAACATAGTTCTTTTCCTCCTTTGCACAAGTTTGATACCCAGTGCGTGCAGGAAGACAAAGACTAGCCTCTGATCCCGCACAGGGCCAAAGAAGCGGTACGGGCTGTCCTTGTAGGGCACATGCAGCTCTGCAGAACTCCAGCTAGTGTCTGCAGAGTTAACATAGCAGTGCGGCTTCACCTCAAGTACATATGTACTTACTTGCGGTATTTTTAAAGAAAGCACAAGCTAATTGGAGACAGTTCTCTCAGAGTAAAATCACAGTGAAGACAAGATGCATAAAAATTATTGTCACTCAAGGTCAGGCACACATAGATGGGCATTGGATCAGATTGCTAGCTGGGTGTTAAAATACGTCCTAAAAGCAGTGCTAGACTAAATAGTCATTAATGTAGCTCTGCATCTAATTTGCAAATTAACTTTCCAGAAGTTTTGCAGCAGTTTATAGGTGGAAACCATAATTTTAATAAGAGCACATAAGACATGTGCATGCAAGTACAGCTATCTCACTGTCAGGTCGGTGGGCACGGGTGCTTCAGTGACATTACCCCCAGCTGCACAAGCACTGTCTCCAGCTAATACAACACTTCCATACATCTGAGGGTGTATCACGATTACATGGTTCCTTCACCCAGATCTGGGATTATGTTCTTCTCCCACAAAAGTTTCTGGGTTTATTGTTTTGAACACAGTCTGTTCTGTTGAATAGATTTAACCTTTCACAAATACACACATAGCCAGGGAAAGGACTGTAGAAAAGATTTTATACTGCTAGAGAAACATCAACACAATTTATTGAAAGAAGAAAGCGTTTTTTTCTTGTCAATTTTTATGTGTGGAAATGAAGGACACTTTTCCAAAAGATAAACTGTTACTGGCCCCTGGAAATCTGTGCTCCTGTAAAAACAGGAAGATTTAGCAGAGCAAATGGTAGATTTTCACTTAAAGAGGAAGTTTATAAGTGCTCCCAGAGCATCCATTAAGTACGAGTTGAAATGAATTAAGCTAGGCCAAGTTTCACCATAAATGTTAAACACATACTCATCTCAAGCTGTAAAGTTGTCCCAAATTCACAGATATTTTCTCTGTTGTCATTGCCTGGGATGAAGTTTACTACTCACTAGAATTCCCCAACTATTTCTTTTTCATCTTTAGCCAAACTAAACTGCATTAACAAAATGTGTACACACCACGTTCTCATTTCAGGTCTCTGTGTCCCTTGGAGACTGAGGATGCAGTGCTAATCTATTAAAATGGTCCAACCTTTTTTTACCCCTAAAGGTGGGTACAAGCAAACTCTGTTGAAAACTCAGTGTATTTACAGAATTTTTGTCTTCTGCTTCAGTCATTCAGGCGTGCCATATTCAGAGAAGGTCAGCACATGGGAGAAGGTTTCATTTAAATACAGTTATTTTAATTCCTCTTTTTTGCAAGGCTTCCCTCTATGTTTGATCTGTAAAAGGCCCAAATTCATACAAAATACTTCGAAACTTGTATTTTTTCTCTGCTGTGAATGATGGCCCGAGCAATTTGTGTAGGACAACAGAAGATATAGAAGTCTGTAGGAGAGGAAGCAAGGCAGGAAGCTCATAAAAATCAGCTTTTCTGCCCCCCCCCCCCCCCCATGTAACATATATGTATGTTACTTTTGCATATATATACACATGTGCATCACAGTGTGAAACTGCAGCTGGCATCCTGTCCTGTGCCCTTCATAGTCCTCATTATCACGTGAAACTTTGTGTTCCAGAAAAATCTTCTGTCAATTTACCATTCCTGGCTTCCAGAAGTTCCTCCTCAAAACGGTCAGTGTTAGAGCAGTCACATCATTAATATAATTGCTCACAATATACTCATGGAAGGTGACTCAGACTATTTCTACCCTCTTGTCTTCAGGGAATTATACTAACAACATTCATGCCCGTAACTGCTGGTTTCTGTGGCAGAGTGACTGTCCTGTCACGCCAGCATCACATTGTTCCTAACCTGCAGGGTAACTACAAAAATGGGTTGCCACAATATGTGTCTCCAGTCCCAACAAACAAATGCCATCAAGCAGAGTTTGTCCTAATTAGTTATGTCACTTGTTAAGTGTTTCTTCTCACCGTATAGCCATGCTTAAAAAAAAAAGTTTCACTGTTTGCAGACACTTGGTAGCAGACTATGGAATTACACCAGTCACTTTTCCTTAAACCTGTAATGACCCCTCCCAAATCCAAAGGGAAAAGTGATGTCAGAAGGCTAATCCCCAAATCAAGTGTGTCTTGAGACACGGTCTGTCCCTAACAGCAGGGCTCTATCTGTACAGATCCCACTATTGCTTTTGCTTTCCGCCATGTTAATCCAACTGTCAGTGCAGAGCCCTCCAGCACACTGGAGTCAACCTTTGCAGAAAGAGAGATGGTTCCTTTCCTTCTGTAGTCCCATGTGCGATCTAACGGCTTAAAACAACCCTTCTACTCAATCCCACTCATGGGATTTCTAGTTTGTTCTTTATAATGGGACTTTCGTATTCTCAGAAGCAATTCACAGACTGTCCCTGACATCCGAAGCCTAAAAACTTGCAAAACTGTCTTTTTATATGGCAAACCATTCTGAGTGCCTGGATCAAGATACCAAAATTTGGCCTTTGTTGACAAGTGCAGCTTTCCCCAAGCATCACTACTTATGTGCCAGCTCTGGTATACAGACGTGTTTTAGAGACACTAGCCTATGCAACTCCAGTTCAATTCACGCAGTTCCCCAGTTAGTATGGAGCAAAAATTAAGCCAATTTAATGGCAGATGTTCAACTTCAACACACTGCTCCCAGAAAAGTAACCTGGAGCACAAGCCATCTGCAAACAGTGCCACATGAGCACATTTTGAATTGCTGGGCCAGGGCCAAACTGGGAATCAGGGCTGGCACAGGGGACAGGAGCCCTCAAGTGAAGCAATAGACTGGAGACAAAAGGAAGGCCTGGACAGCAGTATAAATTATAGCATAGAGTTTTGTTTCTATTTTAATTGATACTAACATTTAACTGCTCTTATCATAGATTAAAATAACCACTGGATCTCTCACTTCTGTCTGCCATCTCTGATGCCTACAGGGATAACTCTTCAAGAAGCGTCAAACCTGTTCTTTACACATATCTCATCACCAATACACACTTTTGCAAAGTGACTTTTATACATATACACAAGCTGCTTTCTGCTTTGTATTCGAAACAGTGAATTCAAGGAGGGGATAAAAAAGAAGGATGAAGAAAGATGCCATGGTTTAGCATGATCTAATACCTCATCACACTTGAAAAGATGTCCTGCCCACCCCCTTCCTTCAATGCCTGGTTCCCAGCTACACATTCCTTCACCCCTCCACATGTTAGCTCCAGCACTCACTTGCTGAGATGTTTCAATTCATAAGCTAAAAAACTAGCCTAGAAAAAAAGGTAGACAGGTTTATTTCAGGTTAACAAATGGATTCAGCTCTGTAAGAGGTCCAATGCCACTATAGTCATTGCAAATCTCAGCATAGTCTTGACTTGGGAATTAGCCTTCCAACACTGGCTCAGCTTTAACATGTAGCTTCATCTTCAAGAAATGCCAGCATCCTTGGATAGCTTGCAGGTCAAAGGAAAGATTTGTGCAGAGGGTTCCACTCATGGCTGCCTGGGATATGCACCCCCATCACTGAATTATGGTGTGGGATCACTGCATCATCCAGTACTCCTTCAAGGCTGCTAGGAAATTCCTAGTTTGTATCATGCCGCATAAACCCCGAAGGCTTTCTGGGGTCACATCCTACTGCAGCACTATTAACAACAGGCTAAGGCACACTGCAATACTACCAGATGAAAACAGTGGGGGAAACCCCTGACAGCTATTCAACCTTTGAATTGCTTCTGTCTTTACTGCTAGGGTGGATCACCTGACTGAGTGAAAATTTCACTCTGGTTTCAGCTGACAGCACCAAACAAGACTGCTAAGCCAGGTCAAAATATGCCATTAAACTCAAGAAACTGCGTTTTGTATATGGAAAAGATAGATTTCCAGATAGATGCCTAAGGTAATTTTGAAAGGGAGATATAGCTTGAGTGCATTACTGCACTAATCCTGTGTCCCCAAACGGCCGTTTAGTAAGACTGCACAAGACTTGGTAAGATTTATGCAGATAAAAAGAACTCATTCTTAAACATGGAATGTTGACACAGCTTCCTGAATGGTGGACAAGACAGTGACACACAGCTGACAGCACGTGGATGAGAAGTGGATTCAGCTAAAAGTGTGCTAAAGCTCAGCACTACTAACTCTACAAAAATACTTTCTGGCTCTCTGCAGAACCTGGGGTGGTTAAAAGCATCATCTCTTCCAACTACAAAATAAATAACTGTGCAAAATTTCCTTTTCCTGAGTACTTTCTTTTTCTTCAACAAAATACTAAAACTCCTTTTATTTGAAGAAGAAGAAGAAAAGAAGTCTCAGCCTTGCAGTCTCCTGGTGTTTGTGTTGGTTCATTTGCCAAAGAACCTTTCCCTCAGAAGAAGATAACCAGGATCTTCTTATCACTTCCCTTGTGTACTGGCAGATTATTTTTTTTTGCTGCACACAAAAGACGTAAACTACATTCACACTCATTACAAAAGCCTTTCATTATCATATTGATTTTTTTTCATCACATTTATGACTAACCATTAGGCTTGGTACAGAGAAAACCTACAGGATGCTCTGTTATGAGGCTGGGTTTATTCCGTAAACCTATGTCAGTCCATGAGAAAGCATTACATCTTCGTACAACATCTGCATAAGGTTCCCTCTCCAAAGGACAGCTGTAGCTGTTTCCTTTAATTTGGTAATATCACTCCCATCTTGTTTGTACTAACTTTCATCCATATGCTGTCAGAGAGATGCGGGATCGCTGCTCTACTCCTCCATCAGTGCTAATAGGATGAGAGCATAGAAGGTGGTATCATTATCATGTGGATATATTGGCTGCGGTTTATTTCCTAGGGAGGGGAACACTAGTTTAAATTTATGAACTGAAATCTATTTACAAATTCCACAGTCAATTTAATCTGGTATAAATCAGCTCTGCTACAGAAAGTAGCTGCCCATCACACAGCCATGGCTGCTTATCCCTGCCTCCTGCCTCTGCCAGCACTAGTGCTCATGTGGCGAACCATATCAGGCAACTGATCCAGCGGAAAACTAACTTTTTTTTATTGCCAGCTGAGTTTTCATTCAGATAAACTCCCTACTCCAGCTCACTCATGGCTGCACAAACAGTAATGGCAGTGTCGGGGAGGCAGTACAAACAATCAGCCCATCGTGTAGGACAGAGGGGGACTCATCTTTTTAGCGGCAGCAGACGTTTATCCTGCTTAGGTTGGCCATGGACCTGTGGCATTAGTTAAACTGATGCCAGTCACTGTATGGATTATCTTATTTTCCTGTTTCGTACTTCCTCAAGTGAATTCGTGGCACATTCCAACAAAACCAATGTAAGCCATACTTCTCCTGCAGTAAAAAAATCTGCTCGGGGCATTTATATTGCATATTTGAATCAGCTCAAGCTCTTGTGCCTGTGTATGATCTCCACTTCATACATAGACAGAGATGGACAAGCAACAACAGCAATCCCTACACGATCCTACAGGAAATTTCTGGCAGTAATCAGAGCTGGTCTAACCAAGCCATGTCAAGAAAGTTCTGTGACACCGTAAAAATCATTCAGTCCTGCTGTGTTTAAGTTTTACATAGCCTTTAGAAAGCAAGAACACCTGGGTAGCTGTCAGAAGTCCTAGTAGCAGCTGTAGCCAACAAAAAATAAACAAATAAAAATAAAAATCTCAAGTTGGCTAGTATTAGGTTTTTCCATCCAGAATCCTTACCATTTAATTAGTTTAGCACACTCTGAGAGCTCCCAGCCTAGACTGCCTGGGATCTGCTCTTTCTTCAGAGAACTGTAAGTCACCCAGGCTGACAGCTTTCCTGCACAGAACTCTCTATTTCCAAGGTTTCAATAAATGTCCAGGGAGCATAATTGCTTTCGATCATTTTCCATAACACCCTGCATAACTGATTTAACTTTGCCTAATCTGGTTAGGGATCTGGTCCCAGCCCTAAGCAGGAATTTGGGAACCTAAATCTTTCTAGTCAGCAGACACTTCGTCTGCTCTGGCCATCGTTGAACTTTGCATACCCCTGAGCAGGCTTTCCAGCACAGCTCCCTTAAGCCAGGGACATCCAAATTTTCCTTATCCTTGTTTCTTTTTTATTCACTGCTGCCTCCAGTCTTTAGGCATCTACTGATCCAGAAGCTCTCAGAAATGCTGAGTACAGGATTACACAGGAATACAGTTGGTATGAAACACTAATATATCAAAAAACCAGCATGTATCACCTACACTTCAGCTTTCAGTGCAGTGGTCCACTTGCATGTTGGGAAACAGTGACAGAAGACGTAGGCTACAGACCTACAGTTCCCTGGATGAGCACAAGAGGGTTTCTGTGGACTAATAAATTAACACCATGTTTTCCTACCACCCTTATCCATATAGGCTACTTGACCTGCTGTCGGAACTAACCACACGGAAGGCCCCTAACTGATGGTTAACCATCTCCTGCATACACAGGGCTTGACCGAAATGCTCAGGACCAGCTCTTTGGTTGGCTCCACTCTTATCTTACTTGAAGCTGATAAAAGGGTGTGTTTACCCTCACTGCAGCTCCTTGCAAATCCCTGGGCAGAAGCAATCACTTTATGGCAGATTCTGTTAACAATAAACAGCAGCGCTTTTCCGCCGTGTCACACCAATCTCACCTCTGCAGGGCAGTCAGCAAACAGCAGCAGCTCAGTAATTTACGTTACCCTCATTCCTATGTATGCCTTGCTGGTGAGGCTGTAGGGAGAAGGAAGGAAGAAACAAGGTATCACAGTGAGAAATGCTTACCAACTGCTTTACAGCTCCCCAGGTTGTTAGCTCTTGCAGTTATAGGGGTGACTTCTGATCTTAAACAAATGGCGCAGGCTGAGAAAATTGATCAATATTTCTTTACCAGCACCCCCATTTCGAAAGCTACCTCCAGTATAGGGCTAGGAATCTGATACCCAGAAAAGCTTTCAGGAGAACTATATTGACACTGCATATAGTAAAAAAAAAAACAGTAAGTGTGATGTTTACTTGCCTCTGTTTATTTTTTTCTGCCTTCAGTCTATGGGAAGGGGAAAATCAAACAAACTAGTTGCTAAAGGATGGCATTTCAGTATCTCACTATTGTAACTCAAAGTGATATTACCAGTTAGACCAAATTGAAAATGAGTATTTTATTCCTAATATAGTAACAAAAAAACAGCAAACAAATGTAACTACAGCTGTTCTTTTTAAACTCAAAATACCAACCCCGTTATACAGCTAGAGAACTCGGAATCAAGAGTTGTTTGGATTGTAAGTTTTTTCCACAAGTAAATGTTTCTGCATGTTGATGAAACAAACATATGTGTTTTGTGAATACATGCAAAAATGACATCTCTCTCATTTTGTGTGAAACATCTTAGAGTCCTAATTCAGAACAGCATATGTTAGCACAACAGTATTTGAACACACGTGACAGGTTTTAAGCAAGTACCTAAACCTTAACACATATTTAGTTTAGAAGTTCTTGTGAATCACAGCAGGTAGAGGCAGACAGCATAATGATGAGAGTAAACTGTCTCTTCATAATTGTTGCTATTTAAAATCGGAAAACAAAATCCCTTCTTGAAATAAGATGATGTGATTTTTATCATAATATTCATTCTATGAAATATCTTACATACAAGTCTTAGCATAAAAGCTCTTCTACTGCTGACCTAGCTGAATTACACCCATATGTACGTCACACACTGTCCGAAAGACATGGTACTTTGGTGGTACAACTTTGGAACAAGAAATGCTTCATCTAAATCAGTTTAAATTAGTAACAAACATAAAACACACCATGAAACAATTTACCTTGAAGGTAAAGGAGTTAGCCTACTTGCACAAAAAAAGTGGTTGAATTTAGATCAGTTGGAGTCAACAGTTGTACCAGCGCTGGGAACGCCTTGTCCACTGTGATGTAGCCCAGCAGAGCACTCCCTGCAAGCATTCCCTGCAGAAACAGCCATTTCGCGTCTTCAGCCATGCACTTCTATCCTCTTGTAGGAGATCAGCGTTCCCACAGGAGGCATGAAAGAGCATGTCCTCAGAACACTCTCCATCTGCTTCTGTGCCAAGCGAGTTGACTTAATTCAGGCAGCTCTTTTGGTAAATTAAGCCAGCCTTTGTACCAAATTGGATGAGGGGTGTTCACAGCTTCCAAACCATTAGTTTAGACAGGGCAAAGCTAACAAGTGTCAGCCACAGGGAATTACAAACAACAGGAGATGGAAATGTCTTTAGCCAGTACAGCCATTTCTTCAGTGAAGGTCTGACCCATATGTATGATGCAATCATGTATCTAGCCAAGGTGTGATTTGTACTAGCTTGATTTGCATTGGTGTAGTGAAAGAACCCCTTTTCCACATGACACCCCCCAAAAAAAAAACCCAAGCTGTCTCACTGCAGTTTCTTCTTACAACTTAGGTAAAGGCCATGTACACTCTGTGGTACAGGTAGAGATATTTGAGAAAACACTGCACAGAGCTGCTTTTTTTACCACTGTCCATCTGCAGGTCTTTATGCTGATGCTGCTGTGCCATGGGAAGGTTGTGTGAGTAGTCCTAGCCCATTTCAGTGCACATGGTAAATCTCGTTATTTGCTGATATTGCACAAACTCAGATTAGGAATACTCACTATTGGGTCTAATTTTAGTAATAATAAAAAAGTTTCAAAAGGTGTTTAAAGAGTTTAACACCATTTGTGACACAACAAACCTCTGCCAAGAACCTTGTATCACTTTCTGTAGTACTCTTGGTAGACATCTCTAATGCAGGCTCTAAGCATCTGTGCTGCACAGTGGTACAAATCCCTAAAGCACAGCCCCCTGTGGAAAACCCTGGTAGAGACTAGGCACGTAGGTAGAGTTGAGGCATTTAACCGTCATTATATACCTGCTGCAGTTTATTGTAGACCTACTGGAGTTCTGCGCAACAGTTTTTTCTTCTCCATCCAGTATGTAGTGGTGCAAGGTATTTTCATCTGACTGGACTCGAGCTCTTCCCGGCTTGGGCTTTTTTGTGGTCATGGGCCCTTAAGTCTCCCCCCCAGCAGTAGGTGCCCCCAGTTTGCTCCACCCTTCAGCAGTGCATGTAAATCGGGGGCAGGCCGAGGAGTCCCAGCTCGGAGAGACGGTCCCTGCCTGTTAGGACCTCAGTGGGGGCTCAGTAAGCAGCGCAGCTGGGGACTATGTCTTTTCGATGTTGTTATAAGCTGGACGGAAAGAGAAAAGTTTCATCCACCCTCCTTTCTCCCTGTCTTGTTGCCGTGTATGGTGTGAGGACTGCTGCATGCAACAGCCTTCAGTGAGGGGCTGTGGACCTCTTGCTTCTGCTCAAGCTTTCCTGGAGAATCTCACGGGTGTTTCAGGCTGCAGGAAAATGTACTGGGGAAATCACGTTAGGTAAGGCTGCCTGAGCTGCCAGGGACCTTCTTTAGCCAAGCATGCTTTTCCTTTTAGTCGTGCTTTTTTCAGCTGATAATCCAGGAAGCTGAAAAAAATAAATGTACCTGGAACTGCGGGTGAAGTGAAGGCTAATGTTTTCCTTCTACCTTTACCGCTTTTGTAGCGGCTGGCAACAACCGAGTTGTAACGAAATGTACAGAAAGAGACATTTTTGATCGTCAGCTAGCAAATGCATGTAATGCGTAGCTTTGTGGAAGCAAGACTAATCTGTATGTCCCTGTTTTCCACCCGCGCCCCCCCCCCTCAGTTTTCAAGCTGAAATTGAGATTTTTGATATGTTAATATGAATTACTGCTGGCATAAAATATGTATAGTTTATCAGTGATTGATACGTCTTTGAAAAAGCTCCTCCCCCCATCTTGATTTTGGTGTTTGTGTCTTACTAGCACAAATTTATTTCAGCTCTTTGTTTTTTGTAGAATTCTTTTCACTATGACTCTGATCTGTCAGACTGTTCATTTAGGAAAGGGTAAGGAAATAATCCGTGCTTCGCCCCTGCTCCCCTGTGTTGCTCTTGTACAGTTACAGTAGGCATTTGCTTCATTACAAGCTCCCCTTACTTTCCGTATTTGCACTTCTCAAGGCCGTGAAAATGAAGAACGTGAAGATGATGTGGAAACTCTCACTGCCACAGTACAAAAGCAGCAGCCAAAGAACGAAGGGACTGTTGTAAATGGTCTCAGTGACATGAATCAGAGCTATGAAAGCAGAAAGCAACAGAATTCCAGGGCGTCGGTACCTTTCACTGGGATTACAGAGAGTAGGTAGCTTTATTTATTTAAACAGTGCCATAAAATTGCTTTTTAAAATATTATATGACTGTAATGCTTCGACCGTTGTCTTGGAAGATTCCAGCCGGTTGATTTTTATGTGGCCGCTCCTTTTGAATTATTCCCGTGGCCACTTAGGAAATGGTGATAAAATTTAAGGTAGAACCAGGGATGTCTTACCTGCAAAAGGTGGTAACAGAAAACGAGGAAGGATACTAGCAGTTAAGAAGGCGTTGATCCCTTAGATTTGAAAAAAATGTTTGTAAAAATTTTAAAATTATGTTTGCTTTTAAAAATTCACCATATTTCATGACCAAAAATTATTTAAAGTAATTAAAAAAAAAAAAAAG
Source organism: Opisthocomus hoazin (assembly GCF_030867145.1). Taxonomy (NCBI): domain Eukaryota; kingdom Metazoa; phylum Chordata; class Aves; order Opisthocomiformes; family Opisthocomidae; genus Opisthocomus; species Opisthocomus hoazin. The sequence goes on from NC_134454.1 coordinate 47,275,465, forward strand.
CCTGGGCTGTCTGAAAGCAACAGCAATAACAGAAAAAACACCCAAGGACAGACTTCTGTTTCCTCCCACATACATAAAGTTTTAGATTCATACTCAATCCCAGGAGTCTGAGAAAGGCTTCAGGAAGCCTTCCCTCCCATCTCTAAACTAAGCAACTCTTTCCAGTAACAAAGCTTCCTTTCTTCAAAAATAGGCACCACTTCACAGTAACAATGCCCCTTTTCTTAGCATGACTGAAACCTGCCTCTGTCAAAGTGAAATATTTCACTTGAATATGTGCTGCTGCTGTGGGACTTGCCAGGCATTGGTTCTTGACCATCCTGTAATCCCTAGTAGTTTGCTTCTAATCCTTAACTAAACAAACTGGGCTTAACTGAACAAACACTTCTAACAGGCAGATAATTTTATTGTCCCTAAAGACAATAAAACTAGATATCCTTAAGATCCTTTGGCAACTGGAGAGACCTGAGAGAACAACTGAGGAAAAGGGGAGGTTGGGAGCCCCGGGGATGCTTGGTAACCTCTGTAATATTATTTTGCAGGTAAAAAACTGAACCGACACTGCTGCCAAAACGGAGGAACCTGTATCCTAGGGGCTTTCTGTGCCTGCCTAAAGCCTTTCACTGGCAGATACTGTGAACATGATGAGCGGCAAAGGTAAAAAACAGACCAAAACCAGAGAGTGAGCAAGCTGCTCTGGATGGTTGTTTTCTGTGGTGGGATCAGGGATGTACCAAATGTCTCTCTTGTCCTTGACAGCAACTGTGGTAGCATTGCCCATGGTGCCTGGGTGCTGAAGGGCTGTTGGCTGTGTCGGTGCGGCTATGGTACACTGAACTGTCTCTCAGAAATAATGCACGATAACTGTGGTAAGGAATGGCGTTAAATCAACCGTTTTTATATTTTGGGTAACAAAATTGCCTTCTGTGAAGGTGGACTACTTGGAGGATGCTGTATGTGCTCTACTTAGACTTCTGCAGTGGCCTGCTTTGCTTCAGAGAATGCACTAATGAGACAGTAAATAATACTGCTGTTGCCTGTATAGTACATCACGTAAAATGCTTTGAGATCTTTATAATCCTGTACAGTAGGAAACTTTCTCCATTTTAACCGAAAATTACAGGCATTAAATATTTCTCTGTTTTGCAAAACCTGCAAATGCCTTTGACTTCCCACTTAACCAGGACAATTCTTGCAGCTAAACTACATCCAAGCATACAATATTGTTTTTTAGATGAGGAAAGAGAAAAAGCAGTAGCATGAGCTGGTGTGGTACAAGTAGAAACCAGTATTACACTAGAGAAAAAAGTACTGAAAATTTGCATGTTCTTACATAAGCTACTTAACACATAAATGGTGGAAAACTATTTTAAGATCTGTATCTTAATCTTCGAAATATTCTTGTACAGCGTTCTAAGACTGAGCACACCCCACAAAAAATATGTAGCCATAGTCCTGATCATTGTAAAGTAGTAGCACCTAGTCTCCTCAAAGCACTATATTACTTTATGTCAAGTCTTTGTGTATCAGCCTGTGAAAATCCCGGTATAAAGATCTGAGTATGTTTGAAAACAGTGTATCAGCCAGCATAAAAACTTGAAGGATTGCTTCACAGGTATTTATTTTCCATAACAGAGAACTAGCTACTGAGATCCAGACTATTTTCAATACTCTGAAATGACTAATAAGAGTTTATTATTATTTTATCTTCAGTGGGAAAGTTAGTGCAAAACATGCTTGCCCTTCTCCATTTGTCATGTCCTAATACCACTCTGTGCTGTGATATACTTTAATTCAGTGTGCCAGCATCACTAGTTAACAGGGTAAGAAAACAGCAGACCTAAATAATTTCGATATTCATTTGCATCCCGAGGAACTACCTTTCCTGAACAGATTACTGTCTGAGTAGCAGTGCATCGAAGCTGTGACTCCTGAGTTACACCACCAACTCAGAAGCAAATACAAATTTCAAAACTTGAGCCTCTTAGCTCCCCACGATATGCCCTGCTGTGTGGTAAGCCCACAAGTCCAAAGAAGTGAAATGCAAAAGAAAGGTGACATTCCTATCTTAGCAACCACAGACTAAAACCAAACAAACCAAAAAAAAACCCCACAAATACCACTAAACCCAAAACCCACCACCAAAACAATTTTTGCCTTGAAGTCTTCTGTATTGACGAATTATGCGTAGCACCCAGATCTTCAGAAGAGTTAAATGCTCACGTTCCCTTGGGTTTTCACCTTTGAATCAGGCCTATTGTTTCCCGTTACAAGAGCAAAAGACCTAACAGGCCTTGCCGTGCTCAGTAAAAGCAGTCTATGGCTTGCTACTCTTGAGCTCAGCTTAACATATGCAATAAAGGTGGCAGTGCAGAATCATCTATGCATTCCCTGAGCGGGGACTCTGGCTTTCACATGCATGAGGGTATGACTTTCTGCTTGTGCCAATAAATGAAACCCCTTCTTGTTAAAGGAATGGTTAAAAGGCTGCATGCAGACTTGAGTACATACCTCTTGTGAAGATCTTGCTCTTGGTTTTGCTTGGTATTTACTTTTGATTATTCTGAGATTAATGGCTGCAAGAGCTGATAAGTGCTATCTGTTGCTCCTCAAACGATCATTGATGGGACATCTATTCACATCTCTCCCCTAAGAATAGCCTCTTTGATTGGCTTTAACAGCTGATACCTTTAACTTAAGTATCTGTGAGATGTCCGAGGACTTTCAAAGTATGTGGAAAATCCTTATGGTTTAAAATTTACATATTTTACTCATTAACCATTTTAATTTCTTGATATTTTTTTAGAACTGAGATCAGAAAAGGAGGAAATTACCAGACTGTATTCTAATGGGCTAAGATTACAGCAAACAGTGTTGGCACTCTGTTGCCTGCTCACCGTCCTCCTGGAGCTCTGCTGCTGGCAGTTGTGAAACTGCACAAAAGGAAATATCTTAAGGTTGACGTAACCCTCACCATGACTCATACAACTTTTTTTCTTCTGTGAGCTACAGAAGACACTTCTAGCTGCATGTTGGGGACAGGTTAAGATGTATTAGTTAATGTTGAAAAGCTTGGTTTATTATAAATTCAGATTATATGAATGTGAAGTATTTATTATTATATTATTATTTTATTACTGCTATCAATGTCTGATTCTAACGATTCTTTAGTTCTGAAATACTGTTCTTCCAGTGGAAGCGAAAACCCCCCAATGTTCTATGCCTTAAGTATTGTAAATTATAGTAATTTCCTTTGTACACAGTACAACTATTTTTAAGAAATAAAGCTGATTTCATTTCTGAAAAGCTTTTATGTTTGGCTTTATTTAAACTCGAAAATTGTTATCTACCATTTGGCATTGTACTGCATCCTGTAACAAAACAGTGAGAAATGGGCAGGGTAGGATGAACAATCTGAAATTTAAAGAGATAAGGAGGGTTGTAAGGGTAGGTATATTTCAAACCCTAATATACAGAAGAACTCTAAAAATTATACAGTCTTCCAGTTTTTATAATTATTTATTATAGCTAAATTGTACATATGCATATTCTTGGGCAGGAAGCATATGTTTCTTAAGAACGCATAGCTGATACTTACATGTCTTTGGGTGTTTTTATTTTTTCACATCCTAGAAATGTGAGCTCCTCTTCCCTTTTTAAAAGGACGACAGCAAAGAGCAACCTCTTTAAACTTTTTCTACAGGAAACCTGTCTTGACTTATATACCATTTAAATTTCTAGGTTGTAAAATAAAAAATGTTTGGAAGATGTAAGTGCATTTGTAATGCAAGTTTATAAAACACCCTTGTTAAAAAAAAATTGCAAAGAGAAGCCCAGAATGTACTTTCTTTCTTTGAACGGGGAGCTACCACATAGAAACAGTCAGATACATAATTTTCTTGTCTTAAAAGACATTATTGAAATGTAAACTCTTTATGATTTTTAAAATTTCAAAATATTTAATTCTTAAAATTTCTTTATTAATTTCTTTGCCACGAAGGGAATCAACAATCCAGTTATTAAGCAGAGAAGGACACATCACCAGCAAACAACATAATGTTGTGGATTCCTTTGAATCTATGACTATTCAGTAACAGATTTTTTTAGCAAGTCATTGTGTAAAAATACATTCATGTTAAACACTGCAAAGGTTTCGAACTGTTCCTTTCCACACCTTAAGACTTGAGCAGAGGGAGTAAAGTTTCTTACTGTTCACATAAGATACACTAGACCATAAAAGGTCCTTTTCTCATTGTTTCCCACAAACTGGGTACTTTCCATACCCATATGCCTGTATTTCCACAGGCTTTGAAAAGAAGGTACCAGCTTAGGGTGAATAAATACCAAAGAGAACAGCTGGAGGAAAATAGTCATGCCTTTATTTATCAGATGTTGAAATTGCAGGAATGCCATTGTGAAAACATCTCAGCTTGCTGGAAAGCATACCTGAGAAGTCTGCAGGCAATACAGCTTGTAATGTGCTTCAAATAGGCTTTACTTTTTGAAGGCAAGCAGCAAGATATGTGGAAAGTACATAGTACAGTAAAAATATATCTGAAGCAATATTTACTTTTTATCCCTACAGAAAACATACAGAGCCATAAAAGATTGCAATTAACAAAAGGAAAGAGTGGTCTAATACAGGCTTTACAACAGAAAAGCTATTTCTGTTGCAGTAACATCCACAGCAGATTTAATCAGGAGAAGTTGATCTGGAATAACTCCTTATGTAGATGAGCCTATGTGCCTGCAAGATTCACCCTGATGGAGCTATATGTTATTGGATGGATATGACTTGAAGAATTAGAGCAATTGAAAAGTCTAGCAAAGCACCGTTTTCCTGCTGTGATGAAATGTCAGTCCAAGGCATCTAATTAGAAGCAGCAAGGTTACAGTTTATACAGTTTTAAAGAATTGCATGGAGAACTTAGCTCAGTAAGTGATTCTAACTAATGTCAGTGTAAATCATTACTCACTCTGAATTCTAGGATTTGAAATTTTTCTCCTGTGTACCTGGAAGAAGTGACAGAAGATTTTTGTTTGTTTTTAAGATAACAGTTCCTCTTCTCTGTCTTATGCCACTGCATTCTGTGTTACTGGAAAAATCTGAAAATGATTGCTTTAGGACTGTTTTACATCCACCATACTATGGCAAAACATATCCTCAGTAATGGTTAGTTGTGGAAGAAGTTGGTCTGGTCTTTGTGTCAGGGCTCTGGAGGTTGCTGTAAGTAGGCAGAACAGAGCACAGAGGCTGTTGTCCTTGCATACCTCTGAAGCGGAGGCAGCCACAGAAGTTGATTTTGAGGAGAAAGAGGTATGTCCTTAAGTCAAATAAGGAAAGAAGAGGAAAAAAAAGAAAACGCATTTAGGAGCTCTCTCATGCATAGTCTTGTTTGTAAATAAAATTGTAACTAAGAAGGAAAAAAACAGAAAGCACTGAGGAACAAAGAAAAGCACACAGTCACAACCTTTGCTTAGGTTAAAACTGTCTTTGCTTTTATCTGTCTCCAGCTGTTTGCAAGAACAGATAAAAGAAAACATTATTTTCCTCCCCTGCTACCATGTAGGCCTGGCCAACCTTCTCACACTGCAATTACAAGCACTTTGGAAAGGTTTGTTTATAGCAAACAGCGATGCGATGCTTGCTCTCCAGCCTCATGCTAACTCTTCAGGGGCCACTCCTCCAAACATGGCACGTCCCAGCAAAACAGACATCTGTTGCCACAAGTCTGTGCATGTGCCCTCTCTATATGCAGCTGCGTCTGGGCAGGGAGAAGACTGTCAAAGTGAAATATTTATCAAATACTTCACAGGCCCCAGAGCCATTAGACCTTTCACTCCTCACAGTTGACTCCAAAACTAAAACAAATGGTGCAGCCCCTGACTGGCCTCCATGGCTTCACCCCTGCAATCGCTCTAGCCTCCACCACTCCTCAGGCCATGCCTCTGATAAGGACCCCAGACCAGGGGAGCGGCATGGCGGCGGGGCCTTCCTTCTCTGCAGCCAAGCGTCCCCAGTGCTGGAGCTCCACAGCCCAGCACAGGTCCGCAGGGGAATGCTGCCATCTGCCCTTAACACGCTGCCCACTTACAGGAAGCGATTCATTTTGCATAAAACCCACCAAGGTTTCCTCATGCGAACCTGAAAAACTAACTTGCAGGCCCCAGATGCTGAGAAAGTGTCACTCATTTGGCTCTTTCAGTATCTGATGGTTATCTCTCAAGGTGACTTCACTCCTAGCTAGAAGAGATGAATTTCTGTTGTCCCTGAGAAGTGCTAATGGTGCCCATAGGTGCCAATAGCCTTCCCTCACCTATAACTGTGAAAAAGGCCCTTTTTTGCCAGCCAGCCAGAACAGAATCAAAAGCAATTTCCCAGAGTTGTCCATTGAGTTGTTTTTTTTAATTGGCATATTTAAGATGGCTAAGGTCTACCCCCACACATTTCGTTATTCATCTTTCATGGACTCTTAACAGTGTATCAGCAGGCTATATGTCTGGATCATTACACCCACCAGTTTCATGGGCCTGAGAAAGTATATAGTAACTTTATATTTTGGCTTCTGTTTATTGGCAGGGTGATATATTACAGCAGGCTGGTTCATGGACTGAACTGCCCTGCGAATTCTAAGTTACAGACGTATGTTTTGTGGCGGCCTATCTAGTCACCCTGCAATCAACGCCTGTAATTCACTGCCTGTCTCAACTTTTTACAACACAATCCTGTATGAGCATGGGATACTTAACGACAACTGAGCAGCTGTATACTTGCGCTCTGCAAAATTACTTAAGCATCATGAGTACTCCTTGTGATTGCAAAGCACATTCTTAGTCAGAGAAGACATTAAAACATGTAATTCCCTGCACATTTGGCTGTTTGACCTTGCCCTTGGCTGATGCTGCTGTGAGGGTGACTTCTTGTTAAGGGCGTGAACCTGCCATATGCCACCGGAATAAAACCAGATGCCTTATGCATGTTCGGCCTAGCATTTGTCTTCAGGTACATGCTGGCACAGCAATAGCTTTCGTTAGCTGCTGTCTTCATCTGCTGCAGCTCAACCATGTCTTCACAAAACTACAATCTGTAATCCAGCCTATGAGACTTCAGTTCAGATATTCTTTGTACAATATTGTCTGAATGAAATGCTGAGAATGTACCACCAGGGCAGAAGCACTGGTAAAGTCTCAAAAGCAAATGGCCAGAGAAGAACTGGCATTATAGTCGCACTGGAGAAGGTACATTGTCCTGGCTGAGCCTCCTGGCAGCTGGACCCGTGGACTCAGAAGATCTCTTCTTCTGCCAGCCAAGATACTTCTCTGGGGCATACCTGTTCACCTTCCACTAGGCACAGAGACTTGGAAGCAGAAATAGACATACAGCTTACAAGGTCCCAAGTCACAAGACTGGGTCTGGCAGGACTATAGGAGACATTTTCAACCCATCCATATAGAGTTTTCTGTCATCAAACAGTACAACAGTGCTGAACAATAACTTCCTTTGCAGGCACAGCACGTAATATCCTGCATCTCTTAGCAGCAGCGTGTCTTTTGCCCCTTCTCTTCAATATGATGCTTGTATCTGCCCACGCTTGTATCTGCCCACTAATCAGAAAGCTTTATGTGACTCATCCTAGTCATAAAGCATTTCAAAATGTTTTAATTAAGAGGAAATCTCGTATACAGACCAATGTAACAGTTCTGACTCCTGTACTAGCAGAAACTGTCTGGCCAAACTCTAGAAAGTCTTGTGGGGAAAGTTGTTCTTCCTGTTTCCGTATTTCCAAGATTGCATCTTTCAAAAAAGTGCAGAATGAAGTACCATTAAAAATTTAATTAAAGATGAAGAAGTGGTACAATGTTGGAAAAACAATCTTAGCAAGAGCATCTTTAAACAGAAGAAGCAGAGAGCTGGGATCAAAAAGAGTAGGTGTCAAAGATCCTTCCCACCTGACTTTGTATATTAATTCTTCTGAAGACTGTTTCTCGGACCAAAAAGTTTAAAAAAAGAAGGAAGATTAACAGATATGTCAAGTACCATGCTTTACATGTCAGCCTTGTTCTTTCCGTCACAACATTATGTTCTCTCACCTCAAACTAGTAATGAAGTTGCTTCTCATACAAGGAGGCAATCCCAGCTGGAAAACAAAGTGTCAGTAAACATTGTCTTTAGCTTTGAAGGTAGATTACAAAGGCCGTGTGATGCGAAAGATGAACTGAGCTCTGTTTTCCTGTTTGCTATGTTGGTTTGCTAAATTTAGTCAATAACATTTATGATGCATATTGGTAACACAGCTGGAAATTTCCTATTGCTTTTAACATCGGTCTTCAGAGGAGACAAGAAATACAGGCGTGTAGTCCCTCCTCTATGTCTCTCCCTTCCACTGCTCTTCATAGAGGCTATACCCCAGGTCTATCTGTGTGGACATGTGAGTAGCAACTCAGTGGAAAGAGAGACTTGTGCAGAAATGCTTTGCAGTACAACATCTCCAGCAGTGCAATAACTTGCAACAAAAGCCAATTCAGTACATTCCTATGCTGTGTTCTCCTTTTATGTGAGCATATCTTCTTAGTGATATGCCTGTCATGAGTGATGTTAACCAAAAACAAGTCCAAAAGCTCAGCAGTAAGACATTAGTGCTGAAATATACGTAGGCCAACCTCCAGTCCAACAGCTCCAACAGAGAATCTCCTGTGCAGGTAAAACTAGGTATCATATGTGAATTCCAGGTGCAAAATATATGCCCAATGCTGCAACTTTCTCAAGTAGTTTGATGTGACAAGAAGGCCACAAATACATGTGTCTACTGTCCCCTGTGTACTGGTGTCAGGCACAGCCATGCTGTCAGTCAGGTCCACTTGCTTATCCGTCAAAATTTTTCTTTTCTGAAGAAACCAGTTAGACTGTTTTCACTGACACAGGCATGTGGCAGAGACATGCAGCAAAGGTGAAGGGAAGCCCACAGTTAGACAAGCCAAAATTGGTTACATAATCACTGCTTTAACCTTAATAGCTTAGTTAGCTGGAAAGTTTGTAGGTCCTATTTTCAAAAGACAGCAGCCTGAAATGTAGGAAAGAACTAAATGTCAAAATTAAAGGGTAGAAAATTAGGGTATAAAATCTGCTCATGAATTCCCATTACAGTGTGTAAGATATCCCATGGGGACAAGAGAAAAATAGAATTATGTATTTGGCAGTAGTGACACCATTAATGGAATGTTACATGCTATTTTGAAAAGTGCACATTGTAAAGGATATTGAAATTTGTTGAAGTTCCCTGAAAAAAAGATATAGGCATCATTTAAGATATGAAAATATACACTACAATGGAACATGTAGCAAGCTCAGTCCATTACGAAGGCAAGAACAAACAGTTACTCAATCGTCCACAGGATCACATGGGAAAATACTCAGTCCCATTACATTGTTGAACTGACAGAGCCATTTTCACTGTTTTATACAGAGGTGACCCAGTGCAGCCAGTGTACCTTTCACCAGGGGACAATGATGCCACTCATTACCAGTGTTAAAATTGTAGATTCATCCAGTATTTGCAGAGAGATTGCGTATGATTATAAGTCTATAAAGCCAATGAACTGGCACTGTTGCATGCACATTGGTGTGTGCATGTACATGCCTGGTGCATGAAGGCAGTTCTGGAGCAGACTTTCATGCCGCAATTACTGAAGGTGCTACAGGTAAAGAAAAAGCCCAAAGAAATGGAGCAAAGATGATGAGACATTATCAGCAATCTGTGGACTGATTTGTTGCAAACAATAACATTAAAAGCCATGAACATGAATTGGAAGCAACATCATTGTGTTAAAACATGTTTATATTATTAGCCGAGTGACTACAAGCTGTGATCAAGATTGAGTTTTTGATGTGCTAAGCACTGTACAAGTGCATCGGAAGAATGAACTGCCTTCAGCAACTGACAAAAACAGATGGATTATTTTCTGACAGTTAATAAAGTATCTGTCACCATAGAGTCTGGCTCCAGACTCCAAGGCAAAACCCTTAGTGTGTGCACACTCCTACTTCAGCCAACGTTTTTATCAGCTCTGTTAGTTTTGCTGTTTATTTTCCATCTTCTCTGTACTGCCTCTAGAACACAACACCAGCACAGGCGCCACTCACCAGGAGATGGCATCATTAGAAGTTAATAACACTGACTCTTAACTTTGCAGTCAGATACAAGTGTGAGACTGAATGTAGCACTAATGAATGACTTCCTGAGCCTCACAATACTCATAAAACCTAACATACTCAAAGCAAACCACAGCAAGTATTTGACTGCAAGGTGTCAGTTTTTTGAACATAATTTTCAAAAGATGAAGTTGCTATTATGTGTTACTTTGGCTACAAACCATATATCTCCCTGAATGTACTAAAGCTGAACATACTGTCAGCAGTTAACAAAGGCTGTCCTTACATTTACTGTAGAGCCAATGAAAGACAGTTTTTCCGGGACAACTAAGAGCAAGAAAATCTTAGGCTAGTAAAAGGATCGTACAACTGTATAAACGTTATCACAGAACTAAAGTTATGGGCAACAATACATCATTTTTTGAAGTGGTTTTCATATCACCATTCCACTCGTTAAATTGAACTTGCAGTGAGTGAATAAGCGTGATCCAGCCTACTGCAGAGATGAGGAATGATGCTTGTATCACTGTGTGAAGACTTACAGAAAGTGAAATAATTGCGTTTAATCTTACTGCTCTATCAAAGAGACCAAGGAACCAACTTGCTGGGTTAAGTGTGTCAGAAAGACAAATTATACCAGCCCTGTGTGCATGGGTTCTGAGATGCTGAATACTAATTTTAAAGGAGTTTTATCAGATAGCCAGATGAAAAGAAGTAACAGGCACGTGCTAATTTTCAAGAGTATATGCTTTGCCTGGTTGCTGGCAATTAAAGTTTGACAGCGTGCCAAGGTACAGATATAAAACAGGTTTGAAAATATTTGTTTTCAGAAATCACTGTTTCATATAAATATTCAGACCTTGAAATATTTTATAGCGTGGAGGTGGAAAGTAGACTATTGTATTTTGATAATATCATTTGGGGACACCATAAATAAGTACATGATGATAGGTTAATTAAAGCACTTCACAGAACTCAGCCTTATAGATTGATGCTAAAGAGGAAAATGTGTCAGTGCGTGAAATAACATTCCCAAGAGATAAATTAGTTATCTGCTGCATTTATTGTTTTTCCTTAACACCCTCATGCACTGACCTTGATATTCTGCATATGTCACTATCTTAGCTACAATAAAAGTATTTCTTTAATAATTCAAAATATATTGAAACAGGTACTGCAGTATAAGCTGCCTGGTCTCCTTTACTGTATCATTCTGCTTCTGAATACTGATGAGAACTGCTACTAGGCAAACTAAAGTGTTGCTATAACCTTAGAAAAATCTATGGGTAAACAACTCTGCCTGTGATAATGTTCTCAGGAATTAAGAGTAAAAAGAGACTGGTACTTTAGTTATGCCATTGTGCCCAAAATCACAGAAATGTTAAGGTCAGGAAAAATTGTATGGTGCTCATCGCAGTGAATGCCTTCTTTTAATGACTTGAGGAGAAGTCTATACTGGGTGCCCATTTTCCAGGTTTATACAAAATCCTTACAGGTACAGCTATGCTAACACCACACCTGTGCCACCATTAAACAAAAAGCAGTAAAACACCCACAGGTATGTATTTCTTCTACCAAGAGTGTTCTGTGTATCAGTACAACACTGTCTCACTACTTATTTGTTCCCTTCCAAAATCTACCTGCAAACCCATACACATTCCACAAGTGCTACCACTTCATTTCCAAATACCATAGTTAACTCATCCTCACTTTCAAAATACAAAACTATTTTCCACCCAGAACACTTCTAGCTGGCAAATGGAGCAGACAAGTTCTCATGGATCTGTGGAGGACCATCTCCCACAGAGCCCACCCTCTACTACAACTTCAGTTTAAACTCAGTAGATCTGAGGTCTGATTTCTACTTCTGTAAAGAAAAGGCACCAAGAAAAGCCAAGGGACCTGAGTTTCAGGAACAGTCTGAAGATAAGATAGGCAAAGATCAGCTCTGGTAGGCCAGTTGATCAAACAAGCGTTCTGAGTAACTTGTTTAAAGAGCAGGTCTAATGAGCAATCTGTGAAAGAAGAAATGCAGGAGCAGTAACGTAATTCAAATTTTGGTAAATGCTACTCTTCGTCTTTAATCTTACCAACAGAAACATAACATAACAGGAAGGAATTATTCTGCTATGGCTGATTATTGTGAGAGATGGTTTTATAGATAGTGGGTAGGATTTCATTTTGGATGAAGTATTTATGCTTCTTCCTAAACCAGCTTGCAGTACATTTCTTTGGTCTCCTTTTTGTTTTTCATCAGCACTTGTGATTTAGGCAGGAATAACAAAGAACCCAGAATCTATGACTAGCAGTGTTTTTAACAATTTTTGCAGTCACCTGGTTAAAAAATAACCCAAAATTTCTCCACTATAACTGGTTGTACAGCTATCACAAGCCTGGAAATTAATTCCAGAAGATGCGTCTGGAAAGGAGAGGCCGGTTTCCCGATAGTACACGACAAACTAACTCCTGGAGTGTCCCTTCCTGTCAGTTAGTGAGGTTGAAGAATGCTGAGATGTGTACAAAACAGATGGGAATATGTCACAGGGACATAGGTCATGTGTGACTTGAAGAAGGAGTCATTAACATGAGTGATAGATACATTTCATGTAACCTCACGTGTTTTGCCTTGGTCCATGTAGTCAGCTAGTGCAGCTACTTAAAGGAACAGCTCAGGGACCTAACCTCATACAGCTGTTCATAGGTAACTTCAGCACCAGCTAACGGGGAAACAGTGGCAGAAAAGGAGGAAGCAGTTATGCAAGGGCAGTCACTTTCCAGGAACATAATATGAGCTCACCAGTGTGAAGGGAAGCTACCTCCAATCACATTCACCAAAAAGGCTCAATGTCCGTGAAAATAAATGGTCAACTTCCTTAAAGTCTTCAAAAAATCAATTTAGAAATAGTGTCAAGACCACTGGAAGACACCTGCAAAGGATGAACATCAACAAGAGCTATTTTTGTGATGAGGAGCACATAATGTCTCTCAACTGCCTACACATGATCGTGCATATGAAGTCAAATGGGGGAGTTACAAGGGATTCAAGCTGCATTCTCAGCACTGGCAGCCTTCTTGCCAGGATCAGAGGAGCCATTGGTACTGATTTCATGGAGCTTACATTATATTGAAGGAGGTTACTATTTCAGGGCTATTTCTTTTATAGGGTCATTGCTTTACATAGTTACCTTAACACTGGCAAGTAAGAGGGAGTTTTTGCACTCTCTGCATCAACAGTCTCCTTTGTCTATGTGGCTTTTCATTTTCAGAGGTGCTAAGCACTCATGACTCATCAAAGTGTGTTCTGGCTGCCGACTCCAAGGCCCCAAGAATGTCTACATGACTTGTGGCACAGTCTGTAAAAACAGCAGATGCTTGAACCAAGATAGGAGGAGGACAACCCAATTAAGGACTCCTCAGAGATTTCCACTCTTTCAGGTCTTCATCCTACTAGTCCAAAACACTCAAATTAATGCACTTCTATTAGGAACTTCCACAGGCATCCAATGCCCTCACACCTGAGGCAGCTCCCTGACAAGAAAGTCAAAGACTGATTCATCTCTGTAGATCTTGAAAGTCAAAATGTATAGCATTAATTGTATTCAAAGCCAGAAGGCAACCAATACATAATAAGTCCACTAGGGCCAGGATCTCTTGTCACATTACAATAAGTGGCTTCCCAGAAGAGATAGGTACAGTAGATTTGTATGTATATGTACATCATAATGGCCAGAAACTTCAAGCAGTTGGTCTATAGGGAGGACTGGAGATACATGGCAAAAAAATTACTTGCTTTGAACAAGAAGCAGAGCAGGAAAGATCTTCTTTGCAGAGTGGTAAAGCCCAGCGGGTATTGAGTTCTCCTGATCAGAAGTGACAATGACGTGAACAGTGACAAGAAGAGTCTTCCCTTCAACAGAAACAATTTCTAAACACAGGTGCAGAGCAAAAAGTGTATTGCCTCCTGCTGCTTATATATCTTGTTTCAGACATAAATAATCTTTCTGTACTTGGAAGATTCCATCATTGATGATTCATGTAATGAATTTATTAATTCTTCTGCAAACCTAGCAAAAGAATGTTGTTTTTGTCACAGAATCACAGAATGGTAGGGGTTGGAAGGGACTTCTGTGGGTCATCTAGTCCAACCTTCCTGCCGAAGCAGGGTTACCTACAGTAGGCTGTAGAGGACCTTGTCCAGGCGGGTCTTGAATATCTCCAGAGAAGGAGACTCCACAACCTCCCTGGGCAGCCTTTTCCAGTGCTCCGTCACCCTCAGAGGGAAGAAATTCTTCCTCATTTTCAGACGGAACTTCCTGTTCAAGAGGACAAGACGGAACTTGTCCTCTGCTATCAGATGGAATCATAGAATCATAGAGTTGTTTGGGTTGGAAAGGATCTTTATGAGATCATCTAGTCCAACCTCCCTGCAATAAGCAGGGACATCACTGACAAGATGAGGTTGCTCAGAGCCCCATCCAACCTGACTTTGAATGTTTCCAGGGATCCTCCTTTCCATTCCACCTCTCTGGGCAACCTGTTCCAGTGTTCCACCACCTTCATCACAAAAAATATCTTCCTTATTTCTAGTCTGAATCTATCCTCTTTCAGTTTAAAACCATTACTCCTTGTCCTGTCGCAACAGGCCTTACTAAAAAATCTGTCCCCATCTTTCTTATAAGCCTCCTTTAAGTATTGAAATGCCACAATAAGGTCTCCAAGGAGCCTTGTCTTCCCCAGGCTGAACAAGCCAAATTCTCTCAGCCTTTCCTCATAGGAGAGGTGTTCCATCCCTCTGATCATCTTCGTGGCCCTCCTGGACAGGTCCATGTCTTTCCTGTACTGAGGACTGCAGAGCTGGACACAGGAGTCCAGGTGGGGTCTCACCAGAGCAGAGCAGAGGGGCAGAATCACCTACCTTGACGTGCTGGCCATGCTGCTTTTGATGAAGCCCAGGATATGTTTGTCCTTCTGGGCTGTGAGCACACATTGTCGGCTCACATCCAGCTTTTCGTCCACCAGGACCCCCAAGTCCTTCTCAGCAAGGCTGCTCTCCATCCCTTCATCCCCCAGCCTGTACTTATACCGGAGGTTGCCCCAGCCAAGGTGCAGGACCCTGCATTTGGCCTTGTTGGACCTCATGATGTTCACACAGGCCCACTTCTCCAGCCTCTCCAGGTTCCTCTAAATGGTGTCCCCTGCCTCAGGCATGTCAACTGCACCACTCAGTTTGGTGTCATCTGCAAATTTGCTGAGGCTGCACTCAATTCCACTATGTCATTGAAGAACAAATTAGACAGCACTGGTCCAATATGGTCCCCTGAGGGACAGCACTCATCATTGATCTCCATCTGGACATTGACCACTACCCTCCAGCTGCCACCTTCCAACCAATTCCTTATCCACTGAACAGTCCACGCCTTAAATCCATATCTCTCTTATTTAGAGAGAATGATGTTGTGGGAGACCATGTCAAAGGCCTTACAGAAGTCCAGGTAGATGACATCTGTAGCTCTTCCTTTGTCCACTGATGTAGTCACGCTGTGGTAGAAGACCACTAGGTTAGTCAGGCAAGACTTGCCCTTGGTGAAGCCACGCTCACTGTCTCAAATCACCTCTCTGTCCTTCATGTGCCTTAGCATAGCTTCTAGGAGGATCTTTTTTCCATGATCTTCTTAGGCACAGAGGGGAGGCTGACAGGTCACTAGTTCCCAGGGTCTTCCTTTCTACCCTTTCTAAAAATGGGTGCAATGTTTCCCTCTTTCCAGTCACCCAGGACTTCACCTGACTACCATGACTTTTCAAATGAGTGACATGGCAACTGCATCAGCCAGTTGTCTCAGGACTCTGGGATGCATCTTATCAGGTCCCACAGAGCTATGTATGTTCAGGTTCCTCAGGTGGTCACGAACCTGATCTTCTGTTACTGTGGGAGGGACTTTGCTCCCACAGTCCCTGTCTTGAGGTCCATCCACTGGAGAGGTGTGGGAAGAGAGACTGCCAGTGAAGACTGAGACAAAAATATTGTTGAGTCTCTCCGCCTTCTCCTTGTCTATTGTCACCAGTTTGCCAGTCATGTTCATTGGGGGTAGGATCCATACAGGTTTGTAGCTGGTCTCTTCTGTCAAAGATATTCTTGGCCCACCTCTTTGTGGCTTTCCCCCACCTCTGAACTGTGTGCTTCATCCATCAATACTTAATCTCTGCTATGCGGACAGCAAGGTGCTCAGCTGCAAAGTACCATCACAAGAGAGAAATAAACACAGGCCGGGAGCAGGCATTTAGTGACCACCACCCATGTCTCTCCACTAACAATTCTGTGTATACAACAAACAAGCAGAGACAAGATGATGGTCCAGGGAGCAGAGCTCAAACAAGTTCAAGGATATGCCTTGAGAACACTCCTACACACTGACATGGTTGTGAAGAATTTTCTGACCATATTCAATCTTGTATTCAATTTTCTGCAAAGAGAGATTTTAAATACCTGTTCAGCTAAGATTATTTTCTGGATGATTCAACTCCAGAGCAACTTCCGCATAAGTCAAACTCATACTGGAAAGTATTTGCCTTCAAGTTAAAGACATTGGATAATACATTTTGTGAAGGTTCTTTTGGTACTTGCTAGGGATATAATGGCTCCTCACGGGAATTTGATTGATATGTTTGACACATTAAACATTTTAAAATTTGGTCAGCCATCCATGTGTACACAATACACAAGGATGGAATGTATTCTGCTCCTGTTCAGAAAAATGTTCTTAGCCAATGCAGAATATAACTTCCTTTTTTATTCCATTTGAAGTCACTGTGGTCCTCTTTCAACAACTGTGGACAAAAGTTTCAACTCTTGGTACATATTAGGCATTTAAATCCACACGTAGGAAGTGGTCTAAGTGGTCTAATTGGCCATAGCACTCACACTTAAAACTATCATCTATACTAATTTGCATTAGCTATATGCACTAATGCAAAGTAAAAGTAACAGAAAACCATTTCTTCTTGCTTTCACCCCTCCTTCAAGTTTGGCTGTTTCACAGCTGACAGATCTGTGGCTTCAAACTATTCACATGGCAGGTCTTGCAACTAAACAAGCAGAGCTTTTGCAGTGCTCTGGATGCTGATGTCTGCTACTGTGTAATGGCCCAGGCCACTCCCTGCTCTCTTGTAAATATGTGATCTTAATCTGACGTGATTAGTATTTTACTTAACACATACCTGGTGCCTTTGTAATCTTGCTAACAATCTGTGCTCACCGAGGACTGTTTCAGTCAGAGACTTTTATTATGGCAGCTTCTAAGAGCTAATGGTCAGTTTGGGTCTCAGTGTTTACAAGAAACCTGTTGGTGACAATCTTTCACATCCGACGTTACTTTTCATTACTGGATTGAGTGCAAGAGTTAAAATCAGATTTCTTTCCAGGAAGCAGACTAAAGAGGCAGAATGGGCCCTCCGACCTCACATCGATGTTCTCCTAAGTCTCAGGCCAGCCAGAATGAAGTCTGGGCTGTCTTTTTAATGCTAGCTGATAACAGTCTTAACAGGAGTCAAGAAGCAGCAAAACACAGTCTGCCTATCAATTCGGTTGATTGGCCATAGTAAAACACTGTAAGGCAGCACAGAGGTGCCCTGAGATGTAATGCAGCCACATCTGTTCCCTCTGATACACTGGTAGAAGGAAAGTGAGTACATCTAGGTACATCTATTTTCAGTACTAGGTCGAGTTTTAGTTGAGTTAAAACTGCACTTCAGCTGGGGTACAGCATGGGTACAGATATACCATCCCTGAGGTATTTACACAGGTACTCAAGTGACAGATTTATTCATGACCATAAATTTTACTTTTAAAAGCAAATAGGGATGTATAGAGACCTTAATCACCCTTCTTCTTACCTTATCTTCTTCCAAAGTAAAACTGTTCAAATTCATTCAAAGATGGTCTTGGGGAAGACTTGAGCTTCCATAATGAAAACAGTGAAGTAGTATTTGCCTCTGTCACAGTCACAGAAGGGTCAGACACTTAAGTTCTGGTAAATATTAGAGGAAGATAAAAAGCCATGCAATTAATATGCTGCCTTAACTCTCTGCTTCCTTATCACCAAAGTATCTGACATCATCCAATGGAAATTAATACCAGTAGCAAAGTCTCTGTGGACCTTGTTAATTTTCTAGCAGCAAGTGTGAAGTCTCCAATAGCTGCAGTTCATCCCATTTAACTTTATCTAACTGAAGCAACTAAAATTTGGCTATATAGGAAGTATAATGCTATAAAAAGACACAAAAGACTGCATTACCCCACTGAGATACTGTTCTCTCTCCATTAATTGTACGGCAGTAGAACAGCCCCAATCTCGCTCAAACAGCATGTGCACTGGAGTACGCACTGCATTGGTTGATTTCAACAGAGGATCAAAAACCTCTTTCCTGCACTCATTAAACTGATGCCTGAGGGTGTCTAGAGAAACTGAGTTCCTAACTCCAGTGCCATAGTAAGATGGAAAAACATCCAGGCCAATTTCATAGACAAATTCAACACAACTTCACAGAAGCCTTTCTGGACAGGTCCCTGTAGAAGTTCATTTGATGTGGACTTTAAGGTAGTTTCGAACACATGGAAATGCTGAGATAGAGCAGGTGACACCAGCAGCCTTTCCTTCCTTTGTAGCAGAATTCCCCCCTGCAGTGCAAGGAGCCAGGCTAATTACACTTCCATGGGAAAGCATCTGTGTATCTAGCAGCTCCAGCGGGTACATTTCAGCCTGATGCTATTTAAACTGCTTGAAAACTTTACATTCCTGGAAAAACAGAATCACGAATAAGCTGCAGGGAGGCAACTAAAATGAGAATTACCAAAAGGTACTAGTGGATCTTGCATACCTAATTTTTCTGGTCTATGTCACAAAAGCAATATCACGATTGCAATAAACAGTAAACGACCTCTATAAATGTTTCAGATGTCGTCTAAGTGGTGTCAATAAGAAGTTTCATTCAGCTAATAAAACATGTCAGCTCTTCAATCTGCCACTTTACTGACCTTGAGATTGTCCTATAAGAGGTATTATAAAGAAAAGAATTGTGTGTCATAGGCATGGATGATGTGATCTATGCACCACCCAGAATGCACTCAGAGGAAAGATTCAGTGTAGATAAAAGGTATTCTTGTGTGTAGAGTGGAATTCCAGTTCCTACTTAATCCTGATTTTTTTTCTGTTATTTAAACAAGTCCCTGCTTCTTTCTCACTGCCCAGGCTTAGCCTAAGAGAGGAAAAATGGTTTTGAAAACCTCAGTGAAATTAGTTGACCAGTCCAGTCATGACAATTTTTCTCACATACTTTAATCCAACACTCAGTGTCATATCCAGCAGGCAGAGCTAGAAACTTCTAATCAGACTTGTTTTCTCCAGATACACTTTCAGAGGATCCAACGCAGGACAGCAGGGTTCAAATCAGTGCATGTGCAGCAGGGAAACAGGTAAACACTGGCCTTCCGCACAGGTGCACTGCATCAGCTACAGGACACTCCACCAAGGAACCTCCTGTCTGTTGTACTCTGGAGTACTAGACCCATTAAAGGACCCAGTCTGCTGGTTTTCAAAGGCAGATTTTAAAAACCTCACCCTGTAAATATTTGCAGAAGCATCAAAAATAGTTAACAACCAACTTTCATGGGAAGACAGACACCTAAACTAATCAGGCTTTTACCTACCATTTGAGTCATCTGCTTAATTCTGGAATTTGTGAAGCTTGGAGAGGGCTACTAAAACTGCTGTGACTTGTGCTATTCCCGAACCAGTGAGGACAAGGTCCAGTAGTGACAGAAGTCCCTCCTCACAACTTTCTGACTGCCACTGCATCAATCAAGAATGAGAAGGATGTGAATACCAGATGCATGGTGAGTACAGAAGAAAGCCACGCCAACAACATGGTACAATATCCGCTTTAAAAACTTACCTCTCTGGGTTTTATTTTTGCTAGCATCAAAGAGAAAAGAGACATGAGATATTTACTTAATTAGCAAACTCTTGTAGATTTTGTGTGGTGTCTTCCTCTTTCACCTCCTCCTCTTTAGCATCAGTCTAAGAACACACAGAGTGAAGTGGTCAGACTGACAAAATTTGGGCAAAACGTACCAGGATTACTTGCGCAAGAGTACAAATTGATTACTACTTTTATTTCCAACTCTCCCACACAGGAGCAACAGCACACAGTCAGAACACCAAGGCAGAGTCTGATCGCTGCAGACAAGTAGCACCTCAGGCCCTCTAAAGGTTTGCACTTTGTTAGTCATTTTACAGATTCTTCTGTGGTCTCTGCTAATGACATTAAACAAGTGTTTACAAGAACTTTTGCAAACTAGAGATGAGTGCTGTCCTACAAGCAGGTTATGGTAAGCAGCTCTGAAATTTGCTTATGAAGCAAACAAAGGCTGAGGTGCACAAACAGCCTAAATAATTTTCACTACATAAAAGCTTACTTGACAGGTGCCCTGCTTTTGAGGGTGAAGTGTGTCTTTCCAGTCACCTGTCACCTGGCTGTTTCTTCAGATACGGGAAACCCAGCAGATCACTAGTTTTCGTCCAGGGTTTCTGGATGCTGGGTATCCATTCATCTTGCATAAGAAGCTACTACAAATGCACAGATGAGTTGTTCATTGGAAATACAGTCAGTGTCTATCATGAGAGATGTATCCAAGCTACTGCAGATGATCAGAGTGTGTGCAATGTCTATCACATTTTGGCTGTGCTTTACACAGGCATCTAATCTGCACAAATACAGAGATGTCAATGCATCTAGAGCATTTCAGACCAGAAATACATGTTTTCTGAATAAACCTGGACACTGCAGTCCTCTCCTGAAATTAGATGTTTGCAAATGTTCAGGGAAGGTATTGCCTACATCATAACATTGAAAAACAAAACTCTGATTTATTGCAAATATAGCTAAATGTGTGTAGGAAGAAGGGGAAGTTACTGAGGCCCTGAGTCAAATGGCAAGAAAGTAGTTATGATGCTCTGCAGCACCATGGTGGTTAGCACCCCTGCTGTATCAAGTCTGGGCACCAACCTGTCTTTGTAATAGTAAATTATTTTAACATTCATCCATCAGATTGTATTTGCTCGTGATTTCCAAAGCTAGCCAGTTTGATCTGGTTTTCCAAAAATAGAGCAATCAACTTTACCTACGATATGTTTTTTTTCAATGCCATGCATGTATCTAGGATCAAAAGCTCTGACACCACATGACCTTTGTTATTATTGTATGTATAGAGGGAAGAGCTGATTTCTGTGATTTCATATGGTATGGCGTGGGACAACACATTGAAGGAAGTTAATATCATAATGTTTTTAAGGAGCTGAACCACCTGACCAGTGTTTGAAAAGAGCTGAAATTTTCCTTTACAGAGAAAGGCTGCAGATGCTAGGTCCTGCTCAGGGTTTTCTGCTGTAAAGCTGACTGCAGAGAAAATAAATAAGTAAATATGAACTACAGAAAGCATCAATCTAATGGCTGCTGCTTTTGCTACTTGGGGTCTGAAAAATTACAACAAAGGAAGCTTAAAATAATCAGCAATAGTATAAATACTGTTTAAGCCAGCAGTCACATATGGTGTATTAGCAATTTAGATGGATTTAATGAAAACTGAGATCAGCATGTACATCTGTCATCGACCAAACCTACAAAATATTTTCCTCAGAAAATGAAACATAGTGATATAAGTGCTCATCTGTAATAGAGTTATAACAACTCCAAATGGTAAAACTAGTGCTCGTTTAATGCATTTTGTCAGCTAATGTTAACCAAAGAGACGATTCCTATGATGATTGCCTTGAAGAGAACAGATTGTGTGATAGGTCATAATCAAGAACACATCCTTAGATTAACAGCTCCAAAGTACTGCATACTTCTGTAAGTCACCCTGTAATGCAAAACCAAGTGTGATTTGTCACACCATTTCAGCCTCCATTACAACTAAGATAGTAGTGTGGAATTTTTCAAGCTTCACAGGAGGAATATTAAAATGGATAATACTAGCACGCATTTTAAAGAAAATTCTCAGCACTTGCCAAGTCATGCCCTCTGAGGTATCTGCCAGTGTGGGAGGGATGCATGCTCTCAAAGGGGCCTGTGTTTCATGGTCATCTCAGGCAGGGGGCTGCAAAGTTCATTAAATGATCTTATCTCGCTGCTGGTTCTGTTCAAAATAGCCTTGATATGATGAAGGATTTATGTTACCCCCACTTCAAATAAAAAGTACCGAGGGATGCATTTCATTACTGCCCTGTGACACTGGAGAAGCCAGGGCTGCAGTGGTAATATTCCTCATTTGTTTGTGTCACACAGAGGATTTATTTGCAGGAAGAGTCCAGCTCCAAAGGTAAGTAAGTATTTGGGTTTTGTAGCAAGTTTTTCATAATAATGTCAACACAAAATGCGTTTGTTCTCTAACTTTAGTTCTCACAAAAGTATATTCTAGGAAAGATGAGAGTGTGAGGGAAATGCCAGGGAAGAGTGCCCAGTTTAGCAGCATTCTAAAGAAGCTGAGCAGCATTGATACAGAAAAAATATTTACGGGCAATTTCCATGCCTCAACCCTGGACAAAAAAACAGAGGATGTGACTGTACATTCTCAACCGATGGTCTAAACAGTAGCCAAACTTACACAGACACTCCTCTCACAAAGGGTTTTGAACAGCGATCTGCTGCCAAGAGGCTTTTTAATTTAATGGTAGACACCTTCACATGAATCAGGATCAGCTTCTCTTGCATGTTTTGTCAGAACTGGATAATCTAACAAAGAACATGAGCCTTGGGCAGGATTCATCTTCTTTGATCCTAGACCATCAAATACTCCTGTACTCCAAAATCAAACAACGAAACAAAACATGTTCAAGATCCTCGACTAATAAATATTAATTTATGCTATATATTTGATCTTATGAATGCAGCAGTTCATAGGATCAGGCTTCAAACGTATCTGGCAGTAGAGAAAATCTAGTGATAAGAAACAATATTTGATCACGCAAGCAAACTACAGCCACTTTAAATATGCCTTAGATGTTGAAAATTAAAAGCCAAGAAGAGTTGGACAGATCTATGGAAAGTTCAGGAAAGGCATTTGGACATTCTGTATTGCAGGATGCTTATGAATGTCTGTTCCCTTGATGCTCACCTTTGTGCAACTGTGACCACAGTCGTGTGTGTGTGCGTGCGTGCGTGCGTGCGTGTGTGTGTGTGTGTGTGTGTGTGTGTGTGTGTGTGCCAGCGGCAGGATGTGTGGGAACGTGCACAGCCACCACGGAGAGCCAGGCGCAGGGGGTGGGAGAAGCTGGGAGCAGAGGGGTGCTGAAAAGATGCTCCAGGGAAAGTTTGGTGAGATCAGCATAAGCAGTCAGGGAGAAACGGAGCTCCAGCAAGAAGTGGAGAGAGATTTTCCGAAGGAAACAACAGAGCTGGGGAAGTCAGCCAGAAAGATTTTTGAAAGCGGAGGTGTGAGTCAGCCAGGTTAGGCTGGAGGGCCGGCATGGAAGGTGAAGAGGGCAGGAGGAGAAGCTCAACAGGCATGAAGGCAGAGAAGGGAAAAGCGAATGGACCTCTCGTGGAAGCCCTTGGCTGTGAGCAGAAGGAGAAGAGTCAGTGGGAACCGCAGAGTGAAAGAGAGCAAGTAGCTAAGTAAATAAATATACACAGGAGCAGAAGTAGGATAGTAACAACTGAACAGATGACCTGGAGGGAAATGAAACTGTTGATTTCTCAAGTGTTTTGCTCAAAAGTTTGTAAGAATTTTAACCCTCAGCTAGAGGACTGCTGAGCCCTCTGCTGCAGAAAAGCAAGGCAGAGAATCGGTTCCCTCCAGTTCAATAATTCAATCATTCACCCAGAAAAGGGTGAAAGCAGATACAAGAGAACTGAGGCCCAACAGATGAGGAGGACAAAAGAAAACATTTACAGTTCGTGGCTTTCTAAGGTGTTGATACTGCCACTGTAGCAGTATGAGATGCAAAAACCACATAGCTGCCATGAGCCTCGCCTTAATATTTTTCTTTGTCATAAAGGTATCGTATGAGAAAAGGCCCAGATTTTGCAGCAGTTCAAGCACTTCAAGCATAGCTATTGTCCAGATCAGAAAAATAGATTCAGACCCATCAGCTTTCACAGAAAAGCAATAATGAACTGTGGGAATTAGGAACGAGCAGAATGGTTGAACAGAGACTGCTGCATAGTGCCTGAGTGCAAACATTTTAACTTGCATGCTAAAATTGTTTAACTTGTGTGTTAGAATTGATTTGATAGATGCACATCTGTAACACACGTACACAGGTAACTCCTACCAGTATTGCTCAGTCACTTGTCAGTATGGTTGTCATTTTCATACACAGAAAATTCCAGTTGCATGGAAAAGTCCAATTAATTTGATTGGAGTTTACACCCGGAGAACAACATCCTGACTCAGCCTACATCCTGGTAAGAGCATGTACGTCAAATTCTGCCAAACTAGGAAATACTGCTGGCAGAATAAACCACTTGTCTAGAACTCCCTTATTTCATTGCAAACTCCATACAACTCTCTTTACATAAGAAATGCATAGACAGATAGTCTGTAATGCCGAAGTGCAAATGGAAGGAGAACCGTACAGCATATATGTAAAGCTATACATCTTTGCTGATGAGAGACACTAATGAATTTTTGAAAGACACCAGCACAGTGTTAGGCACCTGTGTGCACCAGAAGACTGTACCAGCCTTCCCTCATCCCCAGGCTGGTGCTCCACGTCAGCTCCGGGAGGTGCAGCTCTGTAACTGGGCATAGCAAGGCAGTCAGAAAGACCTGTGAGAAACCTCTCCCCGTGTCACGCATGAGCTGCACTGAGGCTCAAGCCTCGCACTATGCAGCCTGTCACACAAACAGAAGGGTACAGGGGTTTAAACTGAAGTGCTTTCTTCGGCGCCAAAGAGTTTTACCCAGGGTGTGAAGATCTAAGTTAGACTTGAAACTGGTATGCTTCCCCAGGCAGAAGCTCCAAGCAAACCACAGTCAGCCCCTTGAGATGTGAATCACTGCCAGCTGCAGAAGCAGAAGATAAATGGCGTGTTTAAGATCTAAGGAAAAAGAGGGAAATCATAGCTGTGATTACTAGTCTCATTTTCTAAAATCAAAGCAGATTTCTTATTGCTTTAAACTCAGACATCAACATTAGTATAGATAGTCTACTCTCCTATACGTCATGCAATTTTTCATTAGTCCAGTGCTTTTATACTGTAAGCACAGTCACCAAGCAAGATCCATGAAAAGGCAGATAAATAAAATAGTGTATTATTTCTAGGCAGATGCATAACACCCTGAAAACTCTGACCAACTGTGCTGTGCAAAAAGCACAAGAAAAAAAAGCTTTCCTGACTCATGTAGATGCTTTGTAGATTTTAAAAAATATTTAAAATAACAATTTGTGTTCTACTGCAGGAAAAAACCCTGCACCATTCTTTACATACCATTTTCTAGCTACGAAACTTGTGACTTCCAATTCTTTCCACGAAACGATGTGTTTCTTCTGGCGGTAATGGTTTCTCACAGAACCAGTGAGTTCCAGCCTCAAACTATTGATTTTTTTACTTACAAAAAAGTCAAGTTGTCACATCAAATTGATCTTACATTCCTGTGTTGTTCCACCAACATAATTTTTGAGTTCCAGATAACAGTGCTTGTGTCACAGCTTCCCTATTTTTGTAAGATCTCCTTTAGCAAATTGAGTCTAAATAATATCAACCCGCTCCAAAATTATTAGATCTAAAAATAAATAATCACCTTCATCTCGTGTAGGATAAAGCCTTCCTAGAGTTTACCCAGCTATTCTTTTCATTTGAGAGCAGCTACATTTATTCACCAGCTTGCAACCAGGGCTCTGTCAATGATTACCAGGAAGAGGCTCTCGTTACTGTCCTCTTGAAGAATTGTCACTAGAGGTTTAAATAAAGCTTCATTTAGTCCTAGCTCTTGCAGGGTAGTATAAGTCAGCACTATTATAGATCTTGCAGTTAGGTCTATTACAGCTGCCTATGTGCTTTAACAGTATATTTCTGCCCATCTGTTGTATGACATATAGCTATTATTTGTTCAGGCTGCTTTGGAGGCTGTTTTCATGAAGTCTTTTCCATTCTTTTTCTCTGCTGAATGAGGTCCCTTTTGCTGGCTACTTTGAAGGAGGTTAGAAGGCATGAAAATAAACTGTACCCACGTGATACTGCTGGTGCAAGGCCAAAATAGTGGCTTAAGCCCTGTTACTTGCCTCTGAAAAAAAGCTGAATTAAGAGGGGAAAATAAGAGTTTCCGTCACTAAGAAGATTTTAGCACAGAAAATTTGTCTCAGGGCAAGTGAAATATTGATAGCCTAGGCTTGCTGTCCCTGATTACCCACACAACCCTGAAGGTTTATGGCAACAGTTGTGAATTGGCTGGCAGGACAGAAGTGAATTCAAACACCTATGCACATGATGCATAAAGGCAAAGGAAACTAGGCAGGTTATTTTAGCAGAGTTACTGTGCAGTTCCTACAATTGCTGTGTGAATGGACTCAGAGGGTTTAAATAAAAGACAATTTAAGTTGGGATGATTCTACACTTTGGAGAAGCAAATGCTGGCACACTGACACACTGGTGTTTATCAAGGATATACGAGGATCAGTAAAATAATGATATAGAAATTCTAACTTCAGTTGCTTTGATACATATTTGAGTGTTCTTCAGTACTAGCAGGAAAGAAAATAAAGAGGAAGATTAAGGGCTGAGTACAAGAAAATTCAGCACCAAGGTATCCGCATATTAACATAAAATAAAAGGTTAGGTAAGAAGGACAGTCTTGGACAACATTCTTATTGTGCCTGAACAAGCACACACAAAGAAAATTTCACAGAGAATAGACAGAAAAAAGCACTAATTCCTGCCCTCCCCCAAACAAAAACCCACTCAAAACCATAATGCATAGTACTACACACACCATATTCTAGCAGGGTTCTAACATTCTTCTAGATACTGCCATCAGCAGCTGTAAGGTGAATAACAATGAAAACTAATTCTGAACTTCTGATTTACTGGATTTAAAACGTGCTTTGGATTTTTTGTTGTGGGGAGGGGTGTTGTAGAGATGCACCTATAAGATATATTCAAGCCAACACCAAAAATATATGCAAAGAAACTGGGAGGCAGAGCATTTAAAACTGGTAAAGGATATGTGTATTCTGAAAGCATACACTTGGGCTCAGTTGTACCTCATGGCACTGAGTTCCACAACTTTGCCTTAATCAGGAGCAATATTCAGCTTCATAGATTTAGAAAAGACACATCCAGAATATATTAAATAGGAATTCATAGTCATTCAGCAGGTTGAAGTTATTATGCTTTGGGATCACTTCTGATAAAAGAAACCAGGAGACATTATTTCCTGGGAGTTTATTTTGGAGCCTCAGGGATATCTGAGAATTTTTCTTGCTGCTCTTCAGAAATACTGTTATTCTCAGAGATTAACTTCTGGAGTGGAAAGTCCCTTAGTCTGACCCAGATGGCTGTTACCATGTCTTTTTCATATATTTCTAGGTCTCTCCTGGTACACAAAAAAGTTAAAAAGGGTAGTAACTGCTACCTGGGATGACATTGAGATATATGTGGATATTTATGGAATACATATATTTTATGAAAACACAGACTCATATTAAGAGAACTTTTGACCTGGAACTACTCATCCGCTAGCACAGCTGGATTTGTTCATCTGTACTTGCATTTAACATTACAGACTGATAACACTTACCCTTCCAGCCATAATTTGCTCAGAACTTGAAAAAATGCTCAGTAAATTTCCCTACAAAAGTCAGGCTCATATACAGTGCTTCTGTCATTTGGAGGCCATGAACTGCTATATGGAGGTTTCACAGAGAAACACAGGTGAGTCACAGGGAAATCCCAGCAAGAAAGGGACCTCTTCAAAAGGGCTGCTTTTGTTCTCTGTTCACAGAGTCTTTATAACGTGTTTCAGTTTTTCATAAAACAGCCAAATCTCCAAATGATATTATGTAAAGATTACCAGTTCCCAGTTTTGCTTTTGTTACAATGCCTGGCAGGGGCATGGCAACGGTTTCTTCAAGCTTTTCCAAGCTAGCCTGGAGGGGCTTGTTTACTAGCTCTCTATGGCTCTGATTAAAATAAATTACAAATAATTGCCGTGAATTCAAACAATGCATGAGAGAGCCCTAAATACTTGTTAAAAAAATTAAATGTTCTGGAAAATATTATAATGGCATGTTCATGCAAAACCACACAGCAATTTGGAAGGCAGCATGGATGTAGCCTTTCCATATTTAATGAAGTCTTGAAAGTAATGATATTATTTTCTGGCTGTAATGTGGGATACAGGGGTTTGACTATTAGCCCATGAAGAGTAATCCTGAGACAGATATACTTCTCTTAGGATAAGATTCACTCTGAAATTTATTTTTAAGATGACATTAAATGAAGGGGAAGTACAGAATGGGCACAGGCATATAAATATATTCAATTAATTTTCTCTGTTTAGAAAACTGCAGAAGAGAGAGAAATACTTTACAAGCAAGGTGGCTTCTGCAAGTCAGCATCTTACAAAATTATGTACATACTTTTATACATATAAATTTTCTCCATTCCCAAATAAAGCTAAAGCAAGTGTTATAATGATTAACAGCAAATCACCAGAGCTCTTTTTCTTCATTGTTTTAATCTTAATCTTCAATGGTCACTTTATCATTTAGCAGACATAAAAACAGCAAAGAAAAATCCCACTAGATCTGGCAAGTTTTATATTTCATTTCCATTTATGAGTACAGTGAAAGGTATCTTAATTATTAAGCTAGAGAATACAGTAGAACTGTCCTGCATTGTGATCTTAAAGGTCACAGGCAGATGGAGGTGAGAAGTGTTTGAGGCGAATGAGCAAGAATTCAAAGCACTGCAGACGGCATATCTTCAAGTGTCAGAGCTAGCGATGAAAAGCTTAAATAGTGAGTCATGCCCACTGTTGCCCTGATCCTCCAACAAAAGACTGTGTGACCCTAATGCTGTGAAAATCCAAAACAGCAAGAGTGTCCTTTAGCCATGAAAACGGATGAGGAACTAATAATTTGTCATATGGTTGTTTCACATTTCTCCTTTAGAGAAAATGAATAGCCAATACATACGTCATGAAGTGCGGGGATGCGAAACTAGTGACCTGCGGAACTTCTGGGAAAAGACTATCGAACAACAAACTCGGTATCTGCAAATTGAAAAAGAGCGTCAGCAAAGAAGTGCTCTGACAAAGTGGGTAATTTGCTTCTGGAAAGAAGAAAAAGATCGGAGATTGCGTTCTAATTCTTTTTTGAAGAAAAGTGATACTTATATTTGAGTCATGCAATGAAAGATTAAAGCATTTTTCTTAGATTTCTAGAAAATAATAATGCTTCCCAAACTGGCATGACAATGCTAATGTGTCTAAGCTATGGCTTCACAGGATAAGAGAGTAATTCACTCTTGTTCCATAAATGGATCCAAAGTCTGGAACTTTCTGAAGTTGTCAGGACAACTTCTAGCAGTGAGTGCTTGTCTTGAACATCAATGCTTATGTTCACAACAGAGCTAGCACAGAAGTGTACCTGGCCCAGTTTCTTTCTCTGTGGCCTTGTTTTCACAAGAATATAGTTTGAATTAATCAAGATGGCTTAATTTGCATAAGGTAAATCCATAATAAAGCAGATGGTCCAAGTATACTAATTGACCAAGGCAACGATCATCCATAGCCGTATTTACCCTGATCAGTCATACCTACCTTAATCAACCACAATGAGAAAGACCAGTCTGTGGCAATATTAGTACAGTTTTACTTCACATGAAGTCTCCAGAAGTTGAAGGCACATGCAAAGATGGCTATTTCGGCTGGAGATCATTCAATGAGAAAGCATTTTTTTCAACATCTCCCTCATACCTCTCTTTGGATTGATGCTCAAAAACAGAAGAGCAAGGATGGCTTTGCATTAATAACCCTGGATGAAGGAACATTGCAATAAGTCTGTAGCATGTTTTATTCATTTGTAACAAACCTAATTTCAGCATCTCAGCTTCTCAGCTGTGAAATTCCTGTCTTTTCTATTTAAGGCAGTCTTTCTGTTGTACTTAGATACTACCAAAAACAAAACACAGTACCACCTATCACCTAAAGCTGTCTGCTGCGGGTCTCACAGAAGCTTCAACATGCCCAGTGTTTCCAAGCCAAGTAGCACTCAGGAGCCTCTATGCAGTGCTTTTTTTAATGCACTTCTGAGGAGATATGGGACTGGGGAAATGTCGGGTGATGTTACCCAGCAGGTGGCAGCAGGCAGTCTCCAGTGGAGATGACAAGCCTCTCCAGCACACTCGGGCCCGTAAGAGAGGGCACACTGAAGATGGAGGTGAGCTACAAAGCTCAGGTGAGCCCTAGTCCGGATTTAAGAGCTAGTCCTGAAGTGCCATCCAGCAAAACACTCTAAAGGAGCAGGACGGTTTGCATGACAACTGGGGGAAAGCACCAAAGGATAGCACCAGTGGGAAACATGAAGAGTATAAATCTGTTCCCTGTAAAAATATGGGGACAAGCTGATCTGTGTTTCTGTCCTTAGGCTCAGAAATGAATGGATGGAGAGGCTGGAAAAGCGGATAAAGATGTTGCGGACCCAGCCTGAAGACCCATCTAGCTGAAGATCCCACACTCATTACATGCTTGAGGAGAAAGAATATTGTTTTGTAGGCAAGCATGATGGTGTGATGCAAAAGCTTAAGTCAATTTTACTTTGTGGCTTAAATGAGCTATAATTAATTAGCTGTCATTGTTAGAAGTTTCATATGTGAAATGTTTATTACTGCTTTTAAGATTATGCATCCATTCCTTTGTTTGATAAACAGAGACTGAAGTACTCTGAAGTCTTCGAGACTAATAAATCATGGTTCACTGAGCTGTAGATACCTGGAAAAGGTTTAGTTACAAGTAGTGCTCAGCAAATGCGTTTCCTTGACATTTTAGCTTTCTGTATAGACTGATTACAATCTAATGAAGTTATTCTCTTTCAAAATTGTTTAATGAATAGTTGAGTTTGGGGTTTTTTTTTCAAACACAGCAAAGCCCAAGTCAGACTAACGAAGAGAAGACATGCATGAACAATACCACCACACCCCAGATGACTAGTGGACCCAAAAATCGGAGGGATTTATGGACCCTAACTGCCATATTAAAAGTCTGTGAAGATATTAATATGTATCCTGAGAAACTGGCTCTGTGAGACACCTACAAGAGTAGTTTAATTAGTTAACCCACATTAGCTAACTTGAGACACTATATCAGCAAAGACAAAACAACATGGAGTTTTGAGGCTGTTTCTGGTACTCAGCTTGGCTTGTCTAGATCTGCACTGATATCTCTGTTTCACAGAGCACCTTGATTCATTTTCACAGCTGTCTGTCATCATGAGTGACGAGCACACCTTTTCTTCTACCACTTTTCCCCTCTACAACCCAGTATATATAAAAATACAAGTACCTTCAGAAACATGGCAAGTTCCCTCTCCCACATTTGCCATTAGTAAAAAATGTTTCTAGCTCCCTTCCTAATGCTTCATTAGGCAATATGGCATTTCCTCCAACAGTATCAAAGCGTTTCCATAGGCTGGTGTAATAAAATTGCTTCCTTTTTAGGGTGGCTGTTTTCTTGCCACTAGGATGCTTGCAGTAATGTACTGCAAAATTAGTTGTTTTGAGCATGCTAAAAATCTCTTCCCTCACTTGCTTAACCTTTTCATCCCTTTTTATAAGACTGTTTCACTACTTCTCTAGTAATTCATACTGTTTCAGAGTGAATAAGATTTGAATTGCCAGTGGGGTGAGAAGAGAAGGTTTGGCCTTTTAAAATATTTAGGACATCTGGTCTTTTTAAAGCAAACCAAAAATTTTAAATGCTACTTTTCTCTCTTTACCCATCACCTTTTAAATTCACTTTTGTGTGTCCCAGGGTCAAACCAAACCTATTATGGGAATTTAAACATGTAAATAATGTTTGGGAAGCCTGAGAAATACATGAAAATGTAAAAAAAAAATATTACCTTGGAACAAGTACTCAGAAATCAAGACATCAGCAGGTGTTTCACTGAACTTAGAGAGCAGCGTTTGCCTGACAGCTGAAAAAAGCTGCTAAACTCATGTTCTTCAGTTGAGTCTTTTTCTTAAGCAATTTTTAAAGTAACATCAACTGGGAATACACAGGACAACAGTATAATTATAATTAAAATAATGCCAGGAAATGACTCCCAAGTCCCTCATTGCATATCTTGTATGGTTATGTCACTTAAGAATGCTTTGGAATAGGTCCCTATCAAGGTAGAACACCCCAAAATCATCTCTTTAAAATGATAAAAAGGAATGTATTTTTTACAGACAGAATCTATTCCAGCCCAAGGCCAAGAGGAATTCTGAAAACATATTTCCAGAATTAAGCCACTATTCTTCTGAGCTTTGCAATATTACCTTTAGTGTCTAGATGAGTCATTTCAGGCTCAGGTTCCACAGCATTATGTTTAGGACTTTGGGCCACATAATCTTGATTTATCCAAGTGCTAGCAACATGTTTTGATACAAACACCACCACTCTTGCAGGGGTAATCTACCTAGGAGTTTTTTAAATTACCACCAAAAAGAGAATACAAATCCACATAAATGCATACAATCTAGAGTCAATCAGCAAAAATAAAGAAGTGTGATGGCATTAAAATTCAAATCTGAATGTCAAGAAACAATCTTAATCAGAAGATGGAGCAGACTGCAAGATGAAAATGGTTGCAGCAATTTGAAAACACAAAAATATAAGGCTTTAATTTACCTTGAAGGTAATAAGAGAAATCAAAAGGAGGCCAAAAAAAAAGGTAACCTGCAGCTTAAGAAATGAGCCAGAATGTTATAAAAAGAAGTAGAGAAACTTGACTGTAGGGCTGCAAAAGTCATCAGCTAAAAACTCATAAAATCAGATGGGTTTTATAAAATCATTATGGTTAGAGAGCATGCTTAGATGCTCTTCAGACTATTTTTCACCAACATGCAGTTTCAGAAGAGTGTGGTTAAACAGGTTAAACTTAATAACTCAAACGCTTATAAAACAGCTGCTTGAAGAAGCACATCATTTCTCTTGATTTTTTTCTATCCATATTTTCACATTGCTTTAGAGTGTAACAGCAAGAGATTTTGAGTTACGCCAATCTAATTTTCTTAGCTATGTAATTAAAATGTGGTAGGTACTTGCTTGTCTTCCTAGCTATCATTATTTTACCATTCCTTCACTTCATCCTGACACTGAGCAGCAAGAAAATGCATGTTGCTTTCTCACTAGGAATGCGTGGTACAGAACTTTTTGAGAAAGCTTGTAACAGTGACAAAAATCAAATGTAGTAAAGTTTTACCATCCGCTGAAGCAAACATTAAACAGTCTGGACCCAAGTCCTTTTAGATAGTATTTATGGGAAGCACGCTGTGTGTTAGCAGAAGAGTGACAGATACTCCATTTTAGCTGTATTAATGATCCTTCTAGCGTATGGATAAGGGCTGACAGCTGTGAAGAATGATTCTGTCAGTGACTTAACAGACTTCTTAACAGTTTAGCCCAAACTGAGACAGCTTAAACATAGTTCTTTGCTCAGTAGTCATTCCTGACCAGCATCCTTTCCTAACCAAGGAGCTCCTCTCAGGAGCTCTTTAATTAAAGAGCAAATAAGCATAACTCAGCCACTGTGGCCAGGTTTTGAACTGGTAACTGATGCAAGTCAGGCAAAAGGGCAGATGTCTTTCTGGTAATATGGTAGAGAAAAATCAAGGGAGATGGTTCAGCTATGCCTGGCTGAAGCTCCCCAGCCCTGCCACAGCAGAGTTTCTGCAGTGAAGCCTACCCTACAGCCCAGTGCAGAATCAGCCAGCAGACTGTCTTCAGCATGACACTCAAAGGTCATGTGTTCCCGACTGCACAACCACATCGTGTCCATACCGCTATGCCTCTTTGGGCTTCTGGCCACATTCACTGAAAAGGAGACTGATCTATTGGCCAGTTCTGAGGTGCTTGAAGTTGTCAGCACTGAAATAAATCCACCATACAATACCAAGTTCTCCTACCATACTCTGTGTTTAGTGTCGCATCAAGTGCAGATGAGTTATTTTACAGAAAACCCTACAGGCTACCTCCAAGATTTTGATCCCATGATACATAAGAAACTTGAGAGAAAATCCATGCCACACAAAGCTCATTGTGTAAACAGAACAGATACAGCAGAGCAGGAGCGGAAAGATGTACCAGAGCCAGAGGTCAGGGAAGAGCCATGGTGACTGGATGGGGTACAAAGTCAAGATCTAATTGCTCCACACGGATAATGTGATCCATGTACACAGTAGACAGTACTCCAGGTGGAAATGAAAGCCATTGATGGTTTCTTCTAATAAACAGGTCTGACAAATAAAAACATCCTGAATCAATCTGTGAAAGGTGCCATAGCTGTGGCATAACACACCACATGTCATGGGAATCACTACTCATGTAACTGGATTTTCACCGTAAAAGTCTGAGGAAAATGAAAAGTCAGATGCCACTGGTATGCCAGATTCACTAAGAGAACAGGGAGATCTTTGAGTCTGGAGAAGCAGGATGGATATCTATGGAGAGGGAAGTTAAAGAAGGTGAAAAAGAGGTAATGTCTTAAACTGAAAGTGGTTTGAAGAGATTCAGCTGAAGGTCTAACACTGATTACAGGTTTTACTGTTTTGAGCCATCCTCTCACCCTCACAGTCACACATGGAGCCTCCCCCAGACATCACTGCTGGTGTTAGCTCAGCCATGTCCACATTAACCACACATGATCTGCAGCAACTGCTCAGTGGAAGTTACATTAGAGATAGATCTGGACCCTAAGTCATGGTGTGTGAGCTTTTCGATACTCAGATAAGGCACTTGCCCTTGCTAAAAGCTGCAGCCACTCCCTTCTTGTGTAAAGAGGACTCTGGGTCAAACTGACTTACATCCTACAAGCAGGACAGGTAGGAGAGTCCTGAAGTTTCAAGGCTGATGAGGAATACTCGTAACCGTTACAAAGTATGTCAAAATGTAGACAGGTTTTTGAATGGCCTCTGAATGTACAGGTCTAAATTTATTCCACTTACAATAAGAATCCCATTCTGAGAGTGGCCCTGTGGGTCAGGGCAATCCACAGTATCAATACAGACTGGAGGATGAATGAATTGAGAGCACCCTTGTGGAGAAGGACTTGGGAAAATTGGACATGAGCGAGCAATGCGCACTTGCGGTCCCTGAAGATAATCGTAGCCTGGGTTCCATGCAAAGAAGTGTGGCCAGCAGGCCAAGGGAGGTGATTCTCCCCATCTACTCGGCTTTCATGAGATGCCACCTAGAGTTCTGCATCCAGATGTGGGGTCCCCAGTACAAGACAGACATGGACCTGTTAGAGTAGGTCCAGAGGAGGGCCACCATGGTCAGAGGGCTGAAACACCTCTGCTATGGAGAGAGGCTGAGAGATTTGGAATTGTTCGGCCTGCAGAAGAGAAGGTTCCAGGGAGACCTCATTGCAGCTTTTCAATATATAAAGCAGGATTATAAGAAAGATGGAGGGAGACTTTCTACCAGGGCCTGTACTTAGAGGACAAGGGGTAACAGTTTTAATCAGAAAGAGGGTAGATTTAGATTGGACATAAGGAAGAAATTTGTTACGATGAGGATGGTGGGACACTGGAACATGTTTCCCAGAGAAGTCATGGATTCGCAGTCACTGGAAGTGTTTGAGGTCATGTTGGATGGGGCTTTGAGCAACCTGATCTAGTGAAAGATATGCCTGCCCATGGCAGGGGGGGTGGACTAGGTGCTCTTTAAAGGTTCCTTCCAACGCAAACTATTCTGCAATTCTATGATTCTGTGATTTTCTGATTCTATAATAAGAGCAAGGACAGCACAGTGCCTGCAGTAAGCAGGGAAAATCAAACCAGAGTGCCCAAAGACATGTTCTGCCTGAGAGCCTCCAGAAAAGATGGCTGTGATATGCACCTAGCTCACAGCTCTTTAGGTTGATGCCTTGCATTTTCAGGGCACTTGTCTGTTGGCAACCTGCTGTCTGTAGCTGCTTGTAGCCTCTTGGAGAGTTAGCCCAGTACAGGCACAGTTTATAAAGTGCTGTCACAGGATACCCTACTTACAGCACTTAACTATTCTACCAACACAACCTACTTTTTGCTAATGGGTAAATATGGTATCCTCAACCTATCTTACACTTCTATAATTCATCCTACTTTTAGGATTCATATTACTAATATGAGCAACCCCAGAGCATTCCTCACAAAGAAAAAACTCCCTCAGCTCTTCATTCTCCTCTGTAACCATTGTATTATTAGTGAGCATAGTGTGCAAGATCTTGGTTGCAGCTGCTATAAAAGCACTGAACCTTTCCCAGAGGCTTGTTTTTATTCCCACCTCACTCCTTGCACATATTATTTTTCATAATCTCACCACTCTCTTTCCCAGAGGATTCAGTGCAGTAGCCATGGTGTCAGAGGTCACCGGTGAAGTTTACTCTGAGATTTGAGTGCTTTGTGTCTGTGACCCTTTGCGCCTGCTCTGCTTCAGGAAAGAACAAATGCACCAAGTAGTCTAATAGCAACCTGCCAACATTCGCTGTAGAAAACAGAGCTGATTTTGAATTGTAAAACTTTTAGAGACTTTTCAGGGACTGACTCCAACTGCTTTAAAATGCACTGACTATCTCTAAAACCAGAGAGCAGTCACCAAGTGTTTGAATAGTTTTATTTCTCCTTATCCCAGGATGAGAGTTTAATAACAAACTCTATCCCAGAACAAATGTTTATGGACAAGTAATAAGGTCCTTTGAAACTAGGGGATTATAATAGAAATGCTGACACAGCCTTACCCATGGACAGGAAAGAACTGTGCTGGTATAATTATTGAATACAACCTATAATCTTTATGGTGCTCTAAGTCAAAAGGAAAATGAGAGGCTTTGCATAATGATGAAAATCTGTGAGGGCTTTGATGTTGCTCTAATCCTACACTACCTAATAGTTCATTTAATGTCCAAGCAATGTGAATGAAATTTTGTGTGGCATTTAAGAGTCTTGTAATAAGAAAGGTTAGAGCAGAAACCAACTGGAAAAAAAAAATCTCTGTTTGACTTGACTTACTTCGATTAAATGCTATTATCAGAATACCTAAGCAATGTTTCATGATTTAGGTCATGTTTTAAAGTGAAGGTCTGAGAAATTGTCAGATAGCTTATTGAAAAAGAAAAACAAACAGAAATCAGGTAATATAATCCTTGTATTGTTTGCAGGTTATTAATAGGCAATGTTACAGGAAAGGCCAAATCCTGTAATAGCATTTTTACCCACAGAGAGCAGCTTCAAAGCTGAGGATCAGCTGAAATAAAACCAAGAGCAGTGGGCTTCTGTGTGTTGTTGAATGGTCCCACCAACGGTATCAGTAGCCACCCCAAAAAGAACTCTGCAAGTGGTTCCTCAGTGGTTTCTAGAGCTACGCATGCATAGATTTGTGTACTGAAATGGTACCAAAACCCCTAGGCACCCTTATCATATAACACAATAGTCCAAAAGCAGTAATATTAACAGGAACCAGAGAGTCAGAAATGCCGAGGCTTTTTTACAGTTCCTGGGGACCTACTGACCTGTGGGAATAGAGAGACCCTTGAGAACAGCTGACGCACAGTGTGAAGAGGAACAGCTGAGCTAAAGAGAGGAGCTCTGCGACACAGCCCAGATGCTTGACACACAAGAGAGCCATCTTGCTCCATGCCCATCTCTCTGCCCCCATGTCTTTTGCATATTGCAGGATTATTGAAGAGGGTTTTGCTCTGATCCTTAAGGTTTCTCTCCACTGAATGAAAATCTTGGAGGGCCGGAAGACCAGGCTTTTTCTGGACATTCCTCAACACAAGTTCACAGGGTGATTCATGGTCTCCAATTTAATTTGTAGAATCGTAGAATGGTTTGGGTTGGAAGGGACCTTTAATATTGGATATAAGGCCCCCTTAAAGTACTGAATGGCTGCAATAAAGTCTACAGAAAGCCTTCTCGTTTCCAGGCTGAACAAACCCAACTCTCTCAGCTCTTCCTCATAGGAGACGTGTTCCAGCCCTCTGATCATTTTCGTGTCCCTCCTCTGGATCCACTCCAACAGATCCATGTCTTTCCTGTGCTGAGGGCTCCAGAGCTGGACACAGTACTCCATGTGGGATTATTAACAAACAGGTGAGCAGACAAACACTAGCAGCTCATAGCCCCACTCCTAGCCTCAAGCTGTGCCCTCCCCTCTGGCATCCCCACCTCCTTCCTTGTGGTCACAGAGCTGCTGTGGAAGCTGCACAGTGAAGCAAGTAACAGAATCCATCCAGCCAAAATAAACAGCTATACACTTCTTTTTGCTTGGGTGGTTTTCAGCTACATCTGCTCCCCAATGTTATTCACTCCCCGCTTACGTACTTATACAGCAGGTAGGTGGGTGGCAGCAACATGGCTGAAGCAGAGCAGAGTTATGCAGCACACCACTCATCCTGGCTATTTAAGACAGGCTCCATTCTGCCCATGTCTGAGCTATCTAACTTGCTACCTCCCCAGTCTGTGTGAATGCAAAAGCATTTCATTAGTAACTGCTCTAAATGGTTTAAAAAAAAAAAATCCAAGCTACCAAACAGTAACCTATGTCTAAAATTTAGACGGTGTTTTTTACTAGTGTGTCTCTGAGCATATAAAGATGAAAGTTATTAGCTCATTCTTTCACTGACAGTGAAAAAGAGGCAGGGAGCTGTTGTGTTTTAGGGCACGTAACTGGCCAGTGCTGGAGCTTGGTTATGATCCCAGCTCTGTGCACCAGCCCAGCCCCCTATCTGCCAGGAAACACTGCCCGTTTGCAAAACACAATCAAAATGCACCATATTGGCCAAAATATTGCAAACTTTTAGTGTGTATGGCTTTGGTTCATTCATAAATTACATGCTCCAGTACTATGACTTATTTCTTTCATAGTTTTCCAGAAATCAATACTCTCTATTATAATCACACCAATAGCGAACCTGTACTGGACAAGTTCTTCAGCTCTCTTTAAAGCCATGTTTCATTCCCATGCTTAAATAGGAGAGAAATACCCTTTTTACATCATTGTTTTGCAATGTAACCCCTCCAGAATTTTGGGTGAAAAAAAAAAGTCCAGCTTGTATACAACCTGAAGTTTAACAAACTTTGACGAAAATTGATCCAGGCTCAGTCTTTTGAACCCTATCTATGGAACTGCTGGCACAGAAGCTCTTAGTTTTGGGCATCTTTTGTACAAAGTATTTATTCCCCCAACATATGTTCACATTAAAATGGGCTGTTCAAGAAAGTGACCATCGCAGGTCAGAGATTATTATATTCAACTAAATAATCCTCCTTTACACGTAAGTTATGAACACCACAAATTACTTTTATGATTACTATGACCTTGATCTCTTCTTCTATAATTTCTTTCAGCTCAAGAGCAATCTTTTTTCAATAAAATGGAAATAAAGTTCCTTGTCCTCACAGTACAAATGACCTGAAAGATACTGTGTTTTATCTGAACAGAGTGGCCTTCAGGTACAACACATTGCCTCCTGGTGTAGTATTGGTGTAACATTTCTCTGTTTTGATACCCCAGAAAGAATGAGACAACACATAGCTAAGCTGGAAGAACTAGCACTAAGGTGCTACTACTTTTTCTTTTAGAACATCAAATGTGAAAACTCATCTTGGACCAGTTTCTTATTTAATTTGAACTTTTTCTTCCAAAGACTCTGGAGACCCAGCATGCTGAACCAAAGTCCAGGTTAAGACATGTGAGATCAAAACACAGCAGCTGCACAGCTGTAAAGGAGCTGTTTCCAAAACCTCTGTCATTTTAGCCTAAATGTTACCCCATATGCCCATAGCACTGCTACTGGACTGTCCAGAGCTGCACCACCCCCAACCAATAGGCACTTCACTCATGCCTCACTCAGACATGAAAATAGGCAAGACAGCAAGAAAACAAGAACTCTGACAGGGCCAGTGTGGTTGGCATATTTCTTACATGTGCCAAGAAGCGCATCTCTCCTGGAGAACATAGCAGAGACAGAATACCGTCTTGTCCAGAAGGGATACAGAATAAACAGAGAAAGAAAATCCTTCCTATTTCGTTAGCTGAGGTACTCTGCCCAGCAGTTGGGGCATGTTCCCAGCAAGGAATTTTCCTCAGCCCCAGCAAATTCCTGACTGCATCTCTGTAAAAAAATCTCAACTGTTTTACAGTATTTGAACTCAGTTGTGAAAAAACAAATGCACTGGCATGAAGCTGAGCGTGTGTGTATATATGCAATGTGTGAAAGAAAACCAGCTTTCCTGAACCTATAAGTTGCAGACAAAACCTCCGCATCAGTGTAATATATGTGCTAGCAAGCTGATGGAAGAGGACCTCCAGGATCTCCCACAAGTCTAACAACTTCATTTTGAAGTGTGGCACGGCAGCCTTACATCGCCTACAGGCAAGAAGCCACCCTACCCATCTTACCTTCCAAGAACAACCCTGCTGATGGTGATATGACAAAAGCCCCAGACACAGGCTCAAACTGTTCAGGGGGTTCAGGCTGAGATCACAAAGTATTAGTACTAACAATTTACAATAGTGGTGTTTCAGGTTTCAGAGGCCATTTTCCTCACTTCCATTTTATGCCATCTTCATAAAAGCTGTCTGCTCACCTATAACAGCTGATTTTCATTAATAAGTAAACAGCAACTTTTGATCAAATAATCAATGTACTACTCCCCGTGATAGTTTAGTAACAAGGATGGTGACACAGCATAATGTTCTGACACAATCTGCCTCCTTAGAAGACTCTAATCCCCATTAATTGCCATGTTAAACATGACTCAGAACTCACTCCAGGAGACAATTACTAAAACACACCACAAATGAATAGCTAGAAGCTTCCTAGGATTACAACCCAAATTACACCACCCGCCACTGCCAGTCTCTGAAAGAAGACCTGCTACACCTCCATGCAGTTTCCGATGTACGTTGAAGAGGAACTGGCAAAATTGGACATCAACTTTATTAGGGCAAGAGCAAGACAGAGAAGAGTAATTGTAGCTCATTCATGCATTTCGGTTGTCGAGCCTGTTACACCTTTTCTGTGGAAGGCAATGAATGTTGTTCTTTCTGTGAGTCTCCGCACAGTTTTCTCCTTCCTGGACTCCAAGATATTTCCCCAGTTCAGTTTTGGCAGGCAACTACTCTTCTCTCCTCAACAAATTACAGTCCCTCTCTTCTGATCTTCATCAGGGGTCACCAACACACTCCCATTTTCCAGCAGGTCTTTGAACTACATCCTTCTGAATTTGGGAGGAAAATCAGGCACAGGCAGCTTAGCTGAACTCTTTATCAAGGCCAACCTCACTCTGCCTCAGTCTTTTGGTGGTTATCAGGGTACTCTCTGCTTTATGCTTCTGAATTTTTGCAGTGTGGGGACAGCATGACGATTTACAAATCTGTTTGATACCAAGATAGCATCACTAAGGCCATGTTTCCATGGCAATATTACATTAATCTACTTTCCTCACTTGTAGAAAAAAACAGAATGGTTAAGCATAGCAGTATTCACCATGTCTTATCTTAGCATGCATAGTTATCCTGGTAAATCCTTGGCCTCTCTGCAGCCCTACCTCTGTTCACGTTAACTTATTTGTACAGTTACTGGTCTGGCAGATATCTTAGAATGGGAAAGCCGTCTCTTGCCATTTTTCTCCTCTTGATTATAGCATATCTACGAGAAACTATAAAAATTATACGAGAAGTAAAACTAACACATTGCTCTGATTATCTTCTTGGCATTCATTATTTTTCCAGTGCCACTTCTGAACAGCTTCTCTGGCAGCAAAGACACAGTTCTGAATGATGTGAATTTGACAGCCCTTAATAAGAAACAGATGGCACATGTATTACAGTGATGCAGGTGGCTGGATTTGACTCTACCGTTTGATAGGGATGCAGATGCTGCTCTGACTCAACTAATGGAGGAAGACGATAAGCAGAGGATTTAAATTTAATGCTTACTTTGTCAAACTATGTATCTGGACCAATCTGACTTGGGAAGTGCCGTTTCAGGATGCTGTCATCTAGAACTGATTTACAGGAAAGAGTAGTGATGCAGAGCTGAAAGACCTGCAGAAATAGAAGAACTTCTTGGTCACTAAGGCCAAATGGAAACTTACACCAGGCTCAGCCTGGAGATGTGGCAGCCGAATACTAGTCGTGAAACTCCTCCTGAAATGAAAAAGGGACAAGGACAACTCTCTGCCTGTGAGCCAAGCTGTACAAATTGACTGCAGCTGCACTATAGAGAGCTTGGGGCCTTGTCATGTTCCTGATGGGCTTAAGAAATAAAAATTGTTGTGAGGTGGGGATGGGAGGGAGGGACTGAGCTCCTGGTTTCTCTGTTAATGTGAGGGCTGGTTTGCAGCCA
Organism: Opisthocomus hoazin; assembly: GCF_030867145.1. Taxonomy (NCBI): domain Eukaryota; kingdom Metazoa; phylum Chordata; class Aves; order Opisthocomiformes; family Opisthocomidae; genus Opisthocomus; species Opisthocomus hoazin. Next base: position 47,318,209 of record NC_134454.1, read on the forward strand.
ATTGAAGGGAAGATTTCTTTGCATGCCCTGTGTAAAGCATTAGAGTAGTGTGTGAGTACCTGGAGATACAGTCTTTGGAGACAATGCTGGAAAGATTTAGGTAGAAAGAGCCAAATCTACGGGCACCTTGTCCAACCATTGGAAAATCCTGAAGACAGATAAGACCGGCATAGAACAGGATAGTGTGCCCTCAGTTTGGGCAAGGTAAAAAAAAGACATAGTGGGTGCATGACCAGTCCCGAAGAAAATATTTGTCCTTGCACAGCTGTGGAAATATACACCAATATCTGTAATTTCAGCATTAATAACCAGAGTTCCTTGGTTATTGTTCCAAATTGTAAACCTCTGTAAGGATATTGACTGAAGAAGTATTTTTCATGGTATCCCAGTTGCTGTAAAGGTTCTGTGCACTAGCGTTATCTGGGGCCAAGGTATTTTTAAATTAATTTTTTTAATTTATTTGAAGATCTGTCTCTACATCTGCTTATTCTCAAAACATAACACCAAGAGATATATTTCATTGTCAGACCCACTAATACCCATTTTTCTGAACACATGTGGGCAGGGATCCAGTGCATGGGCTGGAAGCGCTAGACCAGGCAAAGACATGAAAGAGAAAGCAAAGGCTATAAGAATAAGCAAGGTGAAGTTGGTATACCAAGCAAATAGATATAAACCTTCCAGCCAGTGATGGAAATACTGTGTTCATCATTGAGGTTTAAACAGTGAGTATTTGGACAAATGTTCTTACCTCTGTCTTTTACAGCAGTGTATAATTAATTCCTGAAGGAAATAGCTGAAAACCTCAATTATAGTTGTACTATAACACTGCACAAAGCACTTGGAGAAAAAAGTTCCCTCTGTAATATTTTCACACTGGCTATTAGTGACCTCTCCTCCATGCTGTTTTCGTTCAGACTATGTAGAAGATTTTTGTGCGTGGCCAGAGTGTGATGTCCTACAGCCCTGGAGAGATGCATGTACTCATTTCCCCCCTTCAGACTCATACACACAGGTGAAGATGGCAATAGTTGTAGCAGACTCGTGGATACTCTTCTGCCTTCTCTTGGGCCACCTGTTTGTGAGACAAGACACATCTTAGGGTGGCAAAGGCTATGCACAGAGATACCAGGAGGAGTCACTCTAGGTGTGGAGCTGCAGAGTATGGGATGGTGTCCAGACCTTTTGTGAATCCATCAACAGCATCTTTCAACACATAAACTCGTTTGGGAAGTATTCTTGTCTTAAAGATGATTGGTGCACCTTCAGGATGAACACTATATCTTGACTTTTAGCCCTGTGTCACAGCTCTATGTACATTCAGATTACAAATACAAACACTTGTGGGGTCAAACTGTAACACATATCAAAGAAATAATCTGTGTTAAAAAAACTCAGAAAAGTTCTCATATCTACACTTTCAAATACCAAACTCTCTCTTTCCAAAACAGCCCGTATGAACCGAAAGCACTTTAAAGAGAGGAACCCATTGACGTTTCTGTGATAAAACATGACTGCGTGGGAAAAAAACTAAACTCATGTGCTCTTCTCCACTCTCCTCTGCTTCTGCAAAGACATAATTGAGCCCTAAAGCTATTGTCCTTTTGACATCTTTAACTCATTAACAAGAAATTAACTCTCACTTTATTTGTGTCAGTACTATGCATGACCTCTCCTTGAAATAGGCAGCTCTTGAAAAACAAGGCATTATATTCTCATTTAGATCTTGACTGGGAAATGGATTTTTCTAAACACCAATTAGTACGTTACAATTTATATTTGTTTGACTGGACAATGCTAATAACAGATCAAGACACATCTAGTATGACAGTATGGTACACTGTAATGAAACACATGGGGTTTACCAGCATTTAAAACAGGCATACTCCAGGAAGGAAACATATTATCACCCATACTCAGTTTTATAAAGTGAAGCCCTGTACAGACTGAATATACCGATTCTTTTGATTGGATGACTTGTTTGTTCTCATCATGAAGAAAATCCTATTGGTTGAAAGAATCACAATGTCGGAGTAGCATCGACAGACATTTGTACTATGAGCCAAACCTGAAAAAAACTGAGATTCCTAAGTATGCATACAAAGTGTCTCCCCGTAATTAACCCCACTGAAGTGAGATTTTTCTTCCAATTCCCCTAAAAGTTTCGACAATAGGAAGAATCATAAGGATATATTTAAAGTATTTGCACAATTTCCATACACAATTTTGGCTGTCAGTTTTAACCTTCACATCTGACCTTTTTCGTTGTTTTCTTTTGCTGACATTGACTGTGGACTTACCTTGCACAAAGAACCTACCTTTAGACAACTCCAGCCTGTTAAAATTCCCTCTACTCCTGCTCTTTAACCTTGAACGCCTCAAGCACCCTAAGAGCCTTCATTTGCTTCAAAAAACACATGCAGAAATGCCTACATAATGGTGCCGCTGGGCTGCACGAAATGTGCAGGTGAGTCTGTAAATTATCTCTAGCCAAATGTAGAATATGAAACTGATATCTGACAACAGTGACCGAGGGTAAAATTCTCATGAGCTTATGGAGAAGAGAGTTATATATCATCTTTACAAGATTCAGACAGCTGCATTTTCCTGGTATAATTTGTGTATCAAAAAGATGAAAACCATAATCTTAGTAGCTGTTTTGAAAGTGGTTTTAACTGTTAGATAGGCTCATTATCCTGAAGCCATTTATAACACTACTTTCTCAGCAATATGTTTATGAACATCTTTATGTAACTTACCACATTTATGAACGAATATAGGCTCATAACGCTGTTCTGATGCAAGGGAATACTTCCATCTGTGTTTTATAAATGGGGAGCTGAACCACAGAGATATGAAACAACACGCAGGTAAGGGAACATTAGCACTTTCTGGATGTCTTTGGAAGAGTTGTAATTTACCAGCTTTACTCACCTTACTCATGCGAAGTTATGGTTAGAATGCATCTAGGGGATTTCAATCACTACTGTGCTATAGGAATACTCGATTTGATCATACCCTTGTCATAAATACGCATCAATAGGAGAGAAACTGCAAAACTCATGGAAGAAGTAAGCAAGTTAAGAAAACCTGTAATTTATATTGATAGAACTGAAATAATGAGTTTACTACGAAGTTCTAACGATCCTGAGATATAATCTGTGTTTCTGAGAAACCACACCAGTTTCAGAGTCAGGCAAAGGGCAACATGATGATAAGACCCAACAAAGACAAACTCTTTGTGTTAACTGCCTTGCTGTTTTGACACCCTCCACTCTGGCACACACACACTCTCTCCCACCCTGAAAGCTATTAGGTTTTAAAAAGCTGCTAAGTTCTATTGCACCTACACAAAAGCACTGCCTTTCTATTTTGCCTTGCAGAAAAATCAAAAAATAATAAAAAGAAAGAGAGAGCGGGAAAGAATTTTTTTTATTTTAACAAGAAAGCATCAAAAGCCAAGTTTATCTCTGATGTTTACTGGTACTTTTTGTTTACTTAAAAAAAAAGGTTTGAAACAGTGGTTAGTATTTCAAAATAGTCTTCAATAAGCTGATACTACATGAGGATTTCTAAGAAAATGTTCAGCCAAAACAAATTCCCTACTAATAAACGTTAGCAATAATCAAACTTTAAAGAAATGACAGGATAGTAGAGAAAATAAATAGGCTTTGATTCAAATAGTGTAGTAAGGACTTTGAACTTCTGAGTAATGGCTGGTAACTAAGCAAGCTCATTTCGCACTTAGTATTCCTGTGGTAACCCTAGATCCCACAAGGCTCACTACAGCAACTGCATATATATCCTAATTATTAATTAAATATAGTTTTTAAAATAGATGTTGTAAGAATCAGAAAGGAAATGTTAGGTTTTCAGATTATTCATCCACCATGTGTGGCAGAATATTCATCTTGAGAGGCAAAATGGTGAAACAGTAATTCACACAAGACGAACGTGATAGAGTGTACTGAATCACTTCCAGTGGGATTATTCAAGGCATGCAAAAGTTTAAGCCATGCTTAAGGCCCTAGATTTCAGCGACAAATCCTGCTCATTTTGCCTTGGAATGAGTGGAACTAATCATCTAAATGACCTAGATGTGTCGTAATCACTGGGGAGCTTTCAATGACAAGATTTTCAAATATCAACTACTAATTGTTATTTACAATCATTAACCTAATTCAAAGTTGATAGAAATGACCACCCCTTCAATGTGCAAGCCTTATTCTCCTTAAATTGTCCTAGGATGCTGAGAATGGTAATTGTGTCAAAGCCGTTTGTAGGTGTGTATGTGGAAGGTATGTTGGGAAGAGATAGCATCAGTTTTGGGGAGTAAGTCATTAGAGGAGCAATGAATTGCTCTGGGAGAATAGTCCAATAGAGCAAAGCTACTCCTTGCTCATTATGCCTCTTAAATAGGCACTGTTTCTTGATTGAACTCCAAGGGCAAAACCAAACAAGCGACAAGACAACACCGTTACTCTGGCTGCACCTCTGATCAAATTTCCAGAGTCCAACAAATAAACCTCACAAGTATTTCCTGCATGTAAAGCCGATTTGCCTTCTTCCTGATATGTCAATCTACTGATAATCTACACTCCTGATACCACAAAGTTGCATGACAATCCTGGTCTTTGTTTAGTAGAAATTCGGTGACTGGTCTGTTTGTGACTGCAGGGGAGTCTTTGGAAAAGTGAATTCAGAAAGCAAAAGCAATATGAAGAAATAGAATGTAAACCAAGTGAAGCCAAAAGACCTAACTCAGCTGTTTGCAGAAAGTTTTGTGGTGAGGTCAACCAGTTATTTCAAAAAGGTGCAGACTGGACATCACTGCAAATTATGTATGAAAAACATGTTCTCTGAGGCACACAATTATCCAGGAGGGTAATAGGTTTCATTGCAACTCTTTCCACACAAACTTGCACTGGTTTAGTAACATTTGATTAGTTAAACCAAGGCAAATTCTGGCACGTAATGTCTTTCTGGTTTCGATTTAATCATAACAGACTAGGTTTGAAACTCTTTTTCTTACCTCCCAGGACAGCAATATTGATACCCTAATGTTGTCAAGCTAAAATAAACCAATCTTAAAAATATTGCAAGTAACGTAAAAAATATACTTTAAACCAAAAAGCCACATAAAAAGCAAAAATTATTAAAATAGAAACAAGTTTAAAATATTACCTTTCAGATCAATTCCTTATTTGTTCTGATGATTATAGTATGTTGACCATATAGCTCTGTATTTGTGTCATTAACAGCACCTGAGTCACAGAAATGGTATTACTTTTTAAGACAAGAGAAAATTAAAAAAAGAAAGAAGAAAAAGAGGCCTTCACGTCGGAAATTCAATTTACCTTTAGCTCTGTTGCCCCTAGAGATCACTTTAGAGCAGGTCCTGTGATAAATCCACCACCTAATGCCATTGCAGATTGCTGGGTTAATGAACAGAGGTCAAGTAGGGAAATGGGAGGCGAGAGTGGAAAGGTGTTCGTCGTCTGTAAATGACTTGCTGCAGGGAGTACACTGTTAAAGCTCAGAGAGTGAAGCACACCAATTTTTTGTTGGATGATAAGGAGAGGATTGGCTTTACTTTCATTCCTATACTTCAACACAACTTCCCTGTCAAACTAATTCTTTTTTGTGTACCTAGCAGTGTAAAATTATAGCAGAGGAATTTCACATGCAAAGAAAGCAGTGAAATACAGGCAGACCAGAGAGAAAAAAAATACGAAGCTTTTTAGGTAAGATTTTTTTTTAATAATAATAAAAGTACAGTCTTTAAAATGTTTGCTGTGGCTCACGAGAAATAAAAATAAATCTATCGATTTTGTTTAGCAAATTCTTGTATTTTGTGCTTTTCACAGGTCTTTTTCTAGTAGCTACTGAAAACTGGGGGTGATTGCTTCTCCATAATGCTTGCATTGTACCTAGACAATAGCTTACGTCCTCTTATATGTTCCAAAATTATACTTATATTTTGCTAACTTCATGCTATAATTTAGTAAGTTTTTTGTGAACTCATTACTGATGTATCTTTATCTTTACACTGCAGATTTCTTTTAAGTATGTCACTACCTTTACAAGTGCTCCACTTTGAAACTGGTAAAACGTAACATTTTTTTCTTACTTGCTTTTTTTTTAGTGGGTTGTGGTGCTATCAAGCAAAGAAAATGTTAGTCTGTTCTCTCCCCCTGCTGTAAATAACTGGCATTAAAATAAATACTGTCATCTAGTTTCAGCATTAGACATCTTCATGCATGAATGGGGTTACTCTTGTGAGTGACATTACCCTCATATTTGTAGGTTTAGGGTTTTCTGCAGTGCTTTGTTGCATGATGAAGGATGCAGGACATACACATGGAGTTTCAGAGTGAGCAGGATCTGGTTATAGAGTCTATCTGTTGCCTGTTCGGAACCCACACTATGGGCCCTGATCCCTTGTTAGTCTTCATGTATAAAACAAAATTAACATTTCAAGCATTGCAGTGTTTTTTATTTTACTATTCCACCACCTCCTGAACCCATGTAATAACACCCGACTGAACTGTAAAGCAGAAAGAGAAATAGCCTAACATAAGATATAAAACACACATCAGCTTCTCTATCACTTTCTAAAATTACAGCTTTGAAACTTATTACTTTCATAAGAAGTAGTTTTATGCTGTCAATTTTTCTAAGTAGTGTCATATGTTAATTCTGTGTTTCAGTTGTTCCCAAGAATGTCACTATCCTTTTTTAATTTATATGTTTAAAGGGTACAAAGGGGAAAACTGTAACAATTTACCAAACCAGAAAATCAGAGCATGTCTTTAAACATTTTTAAGGGTCCCCCACAACATCCTTCTCTCTAAATTGGAGAGCCATGGATTTGATGGGTGGACCGTTCGGTGGATAAGGAATTGGTTGGATGGTCGCAGCCAAAGGGTAGTGGTCAACGGCTCAATGTCCGGATGGAGACCAGTGACAAGTGGAGTCCCTCAGGGGTCCGTACTGGGACCGGTGCTGTTCAATATATTCATCAATGACATGGACAGCGACATCGAGTGTACCCTCCGCAAGTTTGCAGATGACACCAAGCTGAGTGGTATGGTCGAGACACCGGAAGCACAGGATGCCATCCAGAGGGACCTGGACAAGCTGGAGAGGTGGGCCTGTGTGAACCTCATGAGGTTCAACAAGGCCAGGTGCAAGGTCCTACACCTGGGTCGGGGTAATCCCCGCTCTCAGTACAGGCTGGCGGATGAAAGGATCGAGAGCAGCTCTGCTGAGAGGGACTTGGGGGTACTGATAGACGAAAGGCTGGACATGAGCTGGCAATGTGCGCTGGCAGCCCAGAGGGCCAACCGTGTCCTGGGCTGCATCAGGAGAAGCGTGGCCAGCAGGTCGAGAGAGGTGATTCTGCCCCTCTACTCTGCTCTGGTGAGACCTCACCTGGAGTACTGCGTTCAGCTCTAGAGCCCTCAGCACAAGAAGGACATGGAACTGTTGGAGCGGGTCCAAAGGAGGGCTACAAAAATGATCCGAGGTCTGGAGCACCTCTCCTGTGAGGACAGGCTGAGAGAGTTGGGCTTGTTCAGCCCGGAGAAGAGAAGGCTGCAGGGAGACCTGATTGCAGCCTTTCAGTACTTAAAGGGAGCCTATAGGAAAGATGGGGACAATCTTTTTAGTAGAGACAGCAGTGACAGGACGAGGGGTAATGGTTTTAAACTAAAACAGGGTAGGTTTAGGCTGGATATAAGGAAGAAATTCTTTACAATGTGGGTTGTGAAACACTGGAACAGGTTGCCCAGAGAGGTAGTGGAGGCCCCATCCCTGGAAACATTCAAGACCAGGTTGGACAGGGCTCTGAGCAACCTCATCTAGTTAGTGGTGTCCCTGCTCACTGCGGGGGGGTTGGACTAGATGACCTCTAGGGGTCCCTTCCAACCCAAAACTTTCTATGATTCTATGATTCTATGATTCTATGAAATAATAACCTCAGATCCAAGAGGAAAAGGAGAAACCCTTGTGATGTCTTACTTTTTATTGGGTTAACACATGGTAACTTGCTCATCACATAAGGATATACTTGATTTTCATGTCCACTGTGAAGGTGTTTCTACAGGAGGAGAAAGGGCATGAAGATCACACAATAGTCTGTTTTCCAGAGGATACATTCTGTTACCACATTTAAATGCACAGTCAAATGCACAGAAGACGTTGGTACATACTGGTAGCTATATTAGTTTAACAAAAGCAGACAAACAAAACCCCTCCATGTTAGTGAAAACATGCAGACTCCATGCGAAGGACCTTTACACCACAGTGTGGGTTCTTTAGCAAATCACAGGGAGTCCTTAACCTGTGGAGTCTGGTAAGCATGCAGGCAGCCATCGGCAACACAGTTAGCAAACCATTTCATGAACACAAATGCACTTCTCTGCGCTCCTGAGGACATCACAAATGCCTGCTACAATATCCATCGAAGTACTTGAAATATGTTCGTCCTATGGAGAAATGGGAAGTGCTGCATCATTGTTCCATTACTTTTGTTAATTGTCGCAGAAAGCTGGAAATGGCTGATGATTTTTTTTAAAAAAAAGGAAGCAGATGTAGAGGTAAGTTCAGAAGCTTGTGCCAAATCCTCCCTCCCTTCAGAGGTGATGCAACAACTTCAGCTTGTATGGTCAAGTAAATACTGGATGGTGTGTGGTCAGAAAAACACTTTTCACATCGTGCTCACCATTTCGAGATATGAGGGCAGTTTGAAGCTCAAGAAGCTGCCATGTAAAGAACAACTCCCTATGTTTCATACACAGGGACCAGAAGGCCAATCTCACACCAGCTGGTCAGTGCCTTGGGACATGCATCATCAGCAATGGTTATTGCTGCCTGCAATTTCTCTTCTTCCCCTCACTTGGGGAGAAGAAAATGTCTAAAATTCTAAATTTTTAATTCTAAATTTCTGGAGGAAAAAACAAAATGGCAGTAATAGAGATGCCTCCCTTCGCCTGCTCTCAATGCTATTAACAAAGCTGGAGCACTTTATTTGCCATGGGAATATGAAGGCATCTCTGCTGAAAGCTATTGCCCTGATTCAGAGCGAGCTATTTCCTTTTACGTTTCCTAACATTCCCCCCCACTCCCACAGAGAGTATAAAGAACTGATACTTTTATACTTCATGTAAGATGTGTGTTACCAGCTTCAACTGCAGCTATATGCGCAGTGCCTGCTCACTAGATGTATATGACACTTGTGTCTCTTCACTATCTGGAAGTGTCTTCCAAAACATCTCTGAAAATACACACTATTAAAGAGAGTTTTCTTTTTGGTTCCATCTTCCAATCCACTCCCTTTTATTAAGAATCCAGACCTGTCTAGCCCAGAAATAGTCTAACTGAGAGCTGTAGATGCTTGTTCAGACACCAGGGTTTGCATATCTTTTCTAGACATGGTAGCCAGAAAACCAGATCAAAGAAAGCAACTCTTGCTATGTTTTTAAAGAACATATGAAAGATCAGGTCCTCGACTGAGTGTCTCTACAAACTTTACTCGCTGATTAAGCACAGGAACAGAAATGAAAGCCTGAAGACAATTGTATCTGTTACTGAAAGAGTAATTAAAACTTACGATGATGTTGCTTAATTTAGTCTTTGACCTTTTGAATCTGCTAACAAGTTGGAATAACTGTGTAGAGTCTTTGCAATAGACAAACAAAGCAAATTTAAAAGGCATCAGGCTTGAACTGGTGGCCAGACTGTCTGCAGCTAAAGTGAGTGCCTTACTTGCTCAACAAATTTCCTGCAATAACTTCTTATTTCTGACTGTAGCCGATAAGCTGAACAGGAACTGCTGCAAAATGGAGGAACCTGTTTTCTTGGGACTTTCTGCATATGTTCAAAGTATTTTACCAGTAGACATTGCAAACATGATAAACATATAAAGTGCACAAAATGTCGAGTAGAATTTTTTTCCCAGAAATATTAGCAAGCTTACTTTCAAGACGTGTAATTCCACTTCCTAGTTTTTTTTCATCATTGGTGTTATTTCCCAATATCACAGATTCTGTGACACAGTGAGGCATGAAAAATGGACCAATAATAGCTGTCTGCTCTGCCAGTTTGTCCATGGGGTCCTTCGCTGTTTTCCTCATGGGTCTTAGAGATGGCTGTGATAAGAGATACAGGATGCCCTGTATGATAAGAGTCCTTAAACCAGCACCTAGCTGTCCATTTTTGTTATTCACGCCTCTGAGTATCACTGAGTCAATTCACCTGCCTAAAACAATGGCAAACTGTTTGTGGAGATCCCTTTCAGCTGCATCAAAGTGTTAAATCCACTTAGGCATCTAGTGATACTTCCCCAGCATAGCCAGGTCCTCAGGACTCTGATTGCCAGTGTGATGGAAAGTCATAATTGCTACAGCAATGGCACTTACCTCTTCCCACAGAAAAGAGGATGGATGTGGCTTGGGGCAAATTGGAGGGGGACAGATGGAGTTTGGGGTGGTTGGGCGGGGGTGGCAGAAGGCTTCTTGGGGAGTGTGAAGGCAGGCTCTGCTAACCAGCATCAGTCCCATTAGAGACCAGCCTTTCACTAGTTACCTTAGGCTTTACCAGATGTCAAATCTTTTCTACATTAGGAACAATGACATGTGATCAATGACAGTAGTGGAGAGACTCCTGAAACACAAGTGTAGTGTCTTCTGCCCTACAATATCTGCTTTAGATCCATTCTCGAGGCACATGCAGGGCATTGCTTACATAGCCTCTATTGATATTGTTAGCTTCAGAAAGAAGTTGAGGTTCGGGAGTTTTTTAGTGGGTTGTTTCGGGTTTTTTTCACATTAAATTCAGTATGAAGCTTGAAAGGTTTGGATAAGCAATATCTGGAGTTTGTAGGCTTTTCCAACGTGTGAAACTTACCCCTTGCGGGAAAGTAAATGGAGAACCCTTAAATTTTCCTCTCTGCAGCAGTGAGTACCTCTAATTCGTCTGACATACTGTAACCAGGGTGACAGAATCAGTTAACCATGACCATGAACAACACTGCTATGTCCCTTGTACAGCCCTACCCAACAGGACTTTAGGTCTGGGAACATAGAGTATACAAAATGAGTATGTTAGAACTAGAAGAAAAGGGGGGATTGATATCAACCAGTGTAATTTTTAATCTGTATTCTAGTCTCTAGGTAATCATTAATGCAAACAAAACAATAAACCAATGTGTTTCTGTCAAAAGAGAATGATGAAGCATGATTTCATGTAGCGAACTGAGAAAACTGACCAGGACTGCCAAGATTACGAGCCGAGCAGGTAAAAGGTAATTTCGGCAGCAGGAAATCGCGGCCACCAACCCATTGACCACCTACCCAAGTAATACTACCTACTCAAAGAAAACAATGGAAGAGGACGACTGCACAATACATGAGAAGCAAGCAAATTTGCACCAATCATGAAAAAGAATGATAATGAATAGGTATAAATAAGATAAATATGTATATTTTTGATCTGTATAAATCCGTGTGGAAAAGGTATGAGGTATGCACTTTCGGTGGAACTATCCCCCGCGCATCCATAAAGAATGCCTACCTTTTAGCACTACATTGGTGTTACGATGCTTTATTCCTGGATTTTCGGTGACAACACCAGAAACTTATGAAGAGATCTGATCAGTACATGTGCGTGTGCATGCATACACAGATACATATGAAAAAAAATACGTACACATGCAGAGATATGAATACACAGTTGTTTATCTATGTACATAGTGTACAGATACACACAAAATACTAAAATACAAAAACACTGGCTTTCTATATCCAAATGATGTGATGTTGATCAAATATAATTCATGAGCGACTATGGTGAACTTTTTTCAGAGGCTTTTCAATTTAAACAAAAGTCTTCTAAATGCATTAACTTATCTATGTTTGTGTGTGACAAAAAAACAGAAGGCTTTTTTTTATTAAACATTTACCATGTTAAGCTATTAATGCTAGAATTAAGCAAATAAAAAGGACAATATTCTGATTACCAAATTTGCTAACTTATGTAATAGTTTTACCAGGTTAATTGGATTTTGTTAATCTCTTTAGAATTAATTTTTCTATCCCTGTTCCCTTGAGGACTTCCCTCGCAAAGGAAGAAAAAGCCTGAGAGCTTTAATACTCTGACATTTTTGGTTCACATTAAAACAAATTTCTGAGTCTCTAGAGGGAACATTACCTCCAGCGACTTACTCCATATGCACTTGCAAAGAAAAATATGGCAGTACTTAAAAAGCAACATTCTGGTGAATATCTGAGATTTACATATGAATACTCAGATATTTTCTCTCCTAAGCACCATAAAATCTCATCAGTCATTTCTTGAACGCTCCGAGTGCTGCTGTTTGCTGCTCTTTCAAAACTGTGAACACTGTCTTTAAGGACCCTCCATCACCGCCTGTTCAGCTGAAGTAGCTTCTGGGAAGGCTGAAAGGAAGTAGTTTGGAGCAATAAAGAACTTGAAACAACCCAGGGAAATCATTCTTGTTTCTGCTTAATTTAAAGCCATTTAAATGGAAGTTTTTTGTTTGTTCAGGTCTCACAAAAGAAAATCCGCCGGGGTGGATGCAGATTGGACCCAGGTCTGAAGGACTGAGCCCAAAAGCGTACCTCCTTGCTGCACCAACCCTGTTCCTGCTACTTTGGCAGCTTCTCTCAGGACCAATAGAAAGGAACAAAACATCGGTAGCCTGACTTACAAAAGAGTTCGTATGTAGAGCTTCGGGAAGCTGGCAGCTCCAGGCCTGACTAATGATCTGCCTGTGGTGGGAGGATTGAAGGGCACCTCCACGTCCACCTTCCTCACAGCTGCACGAATGGAAGGGCTACAGCACTCGAGGGATGGCACGTTTCCTGGAAACTGAAAGATGCAAAATACCCACTTTTCCTGGAAACTGAAAGAAAGATGCAAAATCCCCACTTCTCTGCTTCTTGAAATGACCTTATTACCTCAAAAAATTGACATGTGGTTTAGCATTGAAAGATCAGTTCTTCCAGTGGAAGAAAAAAACACCATATATTTGCTACCTGTTTTTGTCACCGAAAATCCGGGAATAAAACCTCGTAACACCAATGTAGTGTTAAAAGGCAGGCATTCTTTATTGCAGCGCTGGATGCACGGGGGACAATTCCACCGAACGTACATACCTCATACCTTTTTCGTATAGTCTATATAGATCAAAATATACATATTTATTAGGTTACATAACTTATCCCTTTCATAATAAAATTAGTTCATTTTCATACACTCCTCCCACCCGCACTTGCGCAGTGCCTCCCAGTGGTGGTCATCAGGGGTCTCAGGATGAAGGCTCATCCTCTTCATCACAGTGTCCGCTGGTTGACCCCAGCTTCTGCACATGCACAGTCCTCTTCTGGCTCTTGTCCCGTAGTTAGGTCGCTGTAACTATGTCGCTGTAGCTAGGTCGCCGTGACTGGCTCTAGGCGACCGCTAACGTTTCAGGTGGGAAACATGGGACTTTTTGTTTCAGTTGATTCAGACAATAAATAAAAACCACAAACACACCTGCAACCACAGTAATGCTATTCCTATTAAAAATTCCCCTTTACCATTATTGTTTAACATTGATAATTACCTGGAAACCAAACTCTCTGTTGCTGGACCTAACGTCCAGATGGGCAGGGGCTATACAAGGGACATAACTAGCAACATGGTTTATGCTTATGGTTAACAGATTTCATCCCCTTGGGTACATTTTCATAAGTTATTATTAATTGCCTATTTCAGATACTGGAAAGATAAAACTATTTTCATGGTGTTATGTGTAAAGTAGCTGGTTGGGGGAGTGGGGGTCTTGGGTTTGTGGGTATCACTTATTTTAGTTTTTTTCAAGAGAAGCTTTTCTCTTGAATCATGGTTTTAAAAGTTTTCATCTTAAATATTTATTGGGTTTTTAGGTGTGTATTTCACCTTTCTAGTTACTATTGCCATGTGTATATACATTTTTATTTCAAAACTAATTCTGGCATTTAGCATGTTCCGTTTCTTACAATTGATAAGCATACAGTTCTAATGCTTGTCAGAGCTTTGAAACTGCATTTCTAACAAAAATTATGTAGAAAACACCTCACTTAACCAGGTAATACAGAGCAGAGAAATTTTGAGATATCAAATCCTCCATTCAAAAGCAAAAATAGCATTATTTATTTTCTTTCTTTTAACATTTTTATCTTGAGGTGTGCTCTCAGTTATACTTTCTTTATTTCAGCAGAACTGGAAAATTCACATGAGAAGTATTAACACCTTAAAATAAAGGTGCCTTTTTTTTCAGTGTGCACACTCAAAGCATTTTCAGTTCTGATAAGTAACTAACTGGTCAAATTGTTTACTTTCTACTTTAAGTAGTTTTATTTGAAACTAAAAATGGGGTAGGAATAATCACAAAATTCAATCTCATTTTCACTTCTCATATATGTTTTCCTCTAGGGAAAAGTCTGGGACTATTGCAGAGCAGATTTATACCTATGCCCACCACAACAGAGCTAGCACATCATTGAAGCCAAATGATAAAATATATGTTTAATTATGGTTTTTTGTCATTTACTTATTAAGCCTGATGTCTTTTAAACTAGGACCAATTGAATGAAAAAATTGTTTTCTATCCGTCTTAGGAAGTTGATTATGATACATCGATCACTGCAGCAGGATTCATAATACTTACCTACATCACACACAACATCCGTGGGTCCTAGTTCATTCACTAATTCTCAACATATTCAGTGACTGATTTCATTACTCCCAAGAGCAGGTTTTGAGTTGGTTTTTTTCCAGAACAGAATCAAAGGAATAATAAGAGGACTTTGCCTATCCTAACACAAGAAGTTAAAGTTAACCTTATATGGTACCATATCTCACAATACACTTTTACACAAAAGAGACCTCCATGTTTGCCAGCCTGTATAGAATCAGTGAGGCAGGTGTATGAAAAACAGCTTGTATTCACACCCAGATGTGATCTGTTGCATAAGCCATAGTTTCTCTTTCATAACTTTCCTGCTGGGAATTTTAGTCACATAACTGTTCTTGTACAGACCACTACTAACTTAGCCATTGCCTACAGCAGGGAAAATGGATGCAGATGCAGCTCTATCCAGCACAAGAATAGACATTTTACTCCTAATGTGGACTACAGAAATCTTGTTTAAAAACATGTCAGCTGATCATGATGGAACTGGTATAACGGAAGGAGGTAAAAAATGTCTTCATCAACATTCTCCTCAAAGATTGTCTGGTTCCCCTGAGCACCTGAGAGTTTTTGCCTTCTCCTCCACTAAGGCAATGTGATGTAAATACTTTCTTTCAAGAAAAGCCAAAGAAGTCATCATGAGTTCAGAAATGGATTTCTTTTCCCACCCAGCCTAAACTGGGACAAGCAAGTTCTACTCATATGTGGGACAAGTTCTGTTTTCAGCTAGCTTTTCAGAAGAAATGCATACAGCTGCACTCAATTAGCTCTGCCAACAGTATCTGGCTCTGCACTTCCCATCCCCACCTACACAAACACGTAGCAATATTCCCAATCTGATTGACCTAATAACTGATTGGCATTGCTCCAGGCTAAAAAAATAACATATCCCGTAAAACCCTAGCTGGCCACCTGTGTCCTACCTTGTTGTAAGATAGCAAATACTGACATGTAGTGAAGATAACAGCAGAAATTTGTATTAACCCCTTTTAACCCCCCTTTTTATTTTTCTAGTAAGGTTTAAGCAATTAAGGGGATACATTTCATGTATATTTTTTCTTATCCACATACAAATAGATGCAAACGAAGAAGCAACTAGAACACGAATTCTCCACTCAGTGTTCATTAGATGCAGATGTGGGAAGAGCAGTTCAATGGATTACAGTTTAATTCTGATACCTTTGTCATCACAAAAGAAGAATCAGAGCTACCAGAGAGAAAAAATTCTACTTACCATAGTCACAATTAAATTAGATTAAACACGTTATCCCACTGCACACATTATCCCGTTGTGGAAAAGATCATTAGTTTTTATTAGGACCCAGAACAGGATGGGCCAGGAGTGCACATGACTGGGAAGTACCAGTCAAAAGACAGCAAATACTTGTTCTTCTGCTTTTCTGATGAAATCTATTTATTACAACTGATACTCATTAACAATTCAATTACTCAGGTGACTTTTCTTATTTTTTCAAAACACAGCTTTTTTCTATTCATTACCTTACTTTAAGTACTAGCTAAACTGAAATACAGAGGAGTTTTCAATTTCCCTTATTTTTAATTTTTTTTCTCGCTTCACTTCTTTATGGAACTGTAAGGAAAGGCAAATTTCACTACATCAGTCATAATTAAGGCTTGTCGCCTCAGCTGGAAACAGTTGGCCCTATCCTCCTTCTCTATCAGAGAAGCCCAGAGCACATTTTGCTTATGCAGCTTGTCATGCTTCTGCACAGGGCTAGACAAGTGACAGGCTCAGATCTGGATTTGGACCACAAATAAATCTGTGTATTCCTTGCCAACAACCCAGATGTGTGCTGGCTCCTGTGCTCTCTAGAGAAGCTGTTGCAGCACGTTACCATAATTTTCAGCCACAAAGGTATCCCAAAGCACTTTGTTTGCTCAGTGCACCTGGAACGGGCACACCGTGAAAATGATCTTGGTAAAATTACAGCCTTCTGGAGACACTAAATAGGCTTGCTCGGAGGCTTATCTACTGAGACAGCATCAGAGACACATTGTCTGGTTAGGCAGGCAGTGTTGGCAGCTGTATACAAGGTCTGTGTGCTGTTGGGGTATGCAGAGCTTTTCCCTCCCCTGGAGGGACATAGGAGTAGCTGCCAGGAAGCCCAAGGAAGTCACAAACAACCTAAATAGAGACCAGGTCTTTCTGGCTGACTCAGACCCTTCTCACAATGCTGTAAAAACAGGTATTTGGATGAGAACGTACATTGGAGCTGTCATCAAAAAAGCTATCAAAATAATGTCTCTTTCACATGAGGTACCACAACACACGAGAAATTTCAACAAAGCAATAGCATCACCATGGGACAAAATCTGTGACACTTTCTTCTGTGAAAAGGGATTGTGAACTAACAAGTCTTTGGTTTCTTGATGTCTTTTGTGAACTTAACATTAAAAGCAACCTGTGAAAGTCATTTGACAAGCCACACTTAGACGTGAGGTCTCCTATCAGATTTTTATTGTGCACCAGTTAATAGCTGCCAAGTGTTGCAGCCCATCACATTTCAAACCCCCGTCTTCTTCAAAGTCCAGCTATGAAGAGGTCAGCTATTTCCCTGTGCCAGCATATACTAACTCTTTGTGTTTCCCTTTGTGTAGCTGCATGTCTGATTTCAGGCTGTATTTGCACATTGTTGCAGTGAAGGTCAAGCAAGATACCAATCTTTATGAGCCGTCTAAAATCACAGCCCAGCCCCACAAAATTTCCATGTTCAAAACTCCACGTCCTTCAGCAGGACTTCTGCAAAGCATACACTTGCAGGTTTAGATCCCCGTAAATGGTACTGTCGTTATTATTTATACTATATCTGCACAGTTGGACACTGCGATAGCCAGAATGAGCAGATGCTCAGGAAATTATTCAGTGGCATATGGCTGACCTTGCCACCTCATAGGTTTTGAAGCATTGCTTATATTTCTTTTTTATATAATCATAGAAAACTATTTCATGTTTGCTCACGCTTGCTGAGAATAAGGAGGGCAATAAATCTGGATTACAGAGGAACCTGAGTACAGCTCACAGCAACAGTGAGGTTTAAATGGAAAGTCTTATCATTTGACTTGAAATTACATTATTGTAACATTTCAAAGGCTTGAGTGAGCAATTATAGAAGCAATATTTCTGTAGCACTACAAAAACATAAGTTCCTTCAGAAAAATAAAACAAAAACAAATCAGAAAAATGTTCCTGAAAACCTTGCCCTGAAAGTATTGCATGTATTTTCAAACAGCTCAGAAAATCTGCTATTTCTTATGCCCAAAATGAGTCCTGAGCATCACCTTACGTAATACAGCAAGAGAAAAAATTCAGCTTTAAACATACACATCAACAGCAAATAAAAATTGCAAAATGTAGTACAAAAACCTGTTCAGAGAAAAGTTATTAACCTATGTCACTGCTATGCAGTATTTTGACACCCATCTTGTGTCGTCATGGATATATGACAATGGATTACTTCTCAATCACAGAAATGTCACTGGTTTTATACCAATTGTCTTTGACTGATGGTCTTTATCATTAGCAATTCATAATTTTTTCTGCTCTCCTGTCAAGCTTTGGTCACTCAGTTAAACAGTGTGTACAGAGTTGTGGGACTTAGATCCCTAGTCACACAAGAATAATTAACACTTTGAAACTAATGACAGTGATATTTCATCTATAATGAACTGAAATTTATTCATATAAACTGTGTGATCTCTTCTTAAAAAACTAGCAGCACAGCTGACCACTTTTTCTTAGTCTTATTACTTCTGTCTGAAAACTGGCACGCCCTGAGATGGTGATGAGTGAATGTGAAATGTAAAGGTTGCCAACTGTAGCGAGATCAAAGACCTGTTTCCCTGCCTGTAAATTGCCACCAGAAATCTACTGTCACACACCACGATGCTGCAAGACATGTGCTGGCATTTCACTGGTCAAGAAATTATATAACCTCATATTGGTTTTCAACACCTGCACCGTTTACAAGCATTTGAGTCCTCGCCGTCTTAGTCACTGAGGACTGCAATGCAGTCTTATGACCTGTTAACCATGCGGATTCATTTCTGTTGTCGTGTTTTACTATAATTAAAACTGCCTGTTTAGTCACTTATAGTAAGTCTGAAAACCCAGCTTGAAGCAGAGGAGCAGGGAATGTGGACTTTCCAAGCCACACATGGGCTACTCAGCGTATATAAATAAAGCACTCAATTCACTTTTTCCACTTTCATAGTTTTGTTTTCCTCTGTCTCCTTGTTCCCATTCTTTTTCATCCCCACTTCTCAGACACGTTCTAGTATTGACAGCTTTCTACCCTTGTTTTCAAATCCCAGAAACTCCTCTACTGAAGAAAAGGAAGATAAGTGTCTCCTGCCTATGGTGAGAAGTAATACAGGATTTGGATGGCTCCAGGGAATCCACAACAGATAGTTTCCCATTTATAACTTTCAGACCCAATTCATTTACATGTTCAGATAGTACCATGCCATTGAATCTGGACTGAATGAGGAACTTAAACCATAATATGATGTTGGGTCCAGCTAATCCTACAGATTTAGGTCTGGGTCTTTAAAAAACCCTTGTTTGCTTAGGAGAGGTCTGGTGGAGGTATATTTACAAAGAAAACCAAAATTATGTACACAAGATGAACTGTAGACTTGTGGACATCAGACAGATAAATAAACTACCACAAATCAAATGCAAAACATGGAGATTTTGTCTGGAATTAAGTCAAGTCCCATCAAGAATTTTTAACAGAGTTTTTAAGTGAATGTCTTTCACTGGGTTATTTGGATTAAGATCTTCAACACTATCTGGAAATAAAGGACAGCAAGAAAAAGGACAGAGTATGAATGTGAGAACACGCTGAGACAAAAATACAGAGCAAGCCAGTAACTTCTTATAGTATGTCTGTAGAAGATATAGAGTGTTAATAATATGTTGGTTCTTTTATGCCCTGACTTCCCACAGTAGATCAGAAATAAAGTTGCTTTCGTAGCACACACGGGCGTTCTTTAAAATACACACTAAAGGCTGTGAAGGTAGTCAGATATTGTGCTGAAATATCTTTTTTCCCTCTCTGTCTTTAAAACTGGTCATCCAAGTCTATTTACGGCAATTCAGAAAATAGTAGGCTGAAAGATATTTAAAAGATGAAACAAGAAACAGAGAGAAAAGTTATTACTCACTGGTGACACAGCCACATTAGCCTTATTTACAGGGCTATGGAGCTTCTATGGCAAAAGCAGAACATGAAAGTCTTCTGACGCTTCCTGATTTTTCCTGCATTAGAAACATCACAACAACAGATTTTATCCCAGCATTTGTTCATGCCCAAGTGTGGCCCAAAGGAAGAACATTAAGATGAAAAAGGAGACATGGAGAAAGTGAATAACTCAGCAAAAGTTTCTGTCTCAATCTCCAGTGTAAGTATGGGATAGGGCAGGTTCACTGCAGTTATTTAATAAATAGATTCCTGTATCTGCTATAGAGTTGCTTTGAACAAATCACTTTACTCCTCAAAGTCACACTGTTCCCGTCTACAAAATGAAAACTTTGACACTTACATTCCAAATACAATGCTGAAAGGTCTGTAAGTAAAAATCTCTGTACATAAGCAGAGCATTCCTCATGCTTCCTCTACCAATAGCTGTACCACCCGTTTTCTCCAAATTTCTGAAAAAAAGTCTTATCTCCTCTGATATCACCTCTGCAGTGTTAGCTTACCACTTTTTTAAGGTTTATTGCCTGAGGTGCAAATGTAAATGGCAAGTTTTGATTTGATGTACAGTACTGTGCTTTCCAGGTCAGCAGGTTATACGCACTCAATATTTTACTTTCAACACTGACAATTTAACAGCAGGATTTTTGTGAATTTGTTCTCTTACAGCTGGCAAATTATTAAGCATTCTGGTAATCACAGTCCTAACAATGAAATAAAATGACAATAAGCATTACATGATTGCCAATGTTTCTCAGCTAAAACTTGTAATTATTATTTTTAATAAAATAAATACGTATGCCGTATGTACCAGTTCATAACCAAGCACAAGACCAGTACTTTTCCAACGGGAGCAGGAGGTGATTTCACTTCTTTTTGCTGCTCAAGAAGTCTTTATTTATAGGCTTCAGAAACTGACATCCAAGTCCTTAGAGGAAACATTTCCAGACATATCTTGACTGGAAGAAACACAACAGCTGAGAAATTGCATGATGGTCTACATTATTTTATTATTGAAGAAACAAAAGAGAAAAATAGAGTTTCTTTTGCTGTTCAAAGAAATCCAGCCTAAATTTTTTTAATCCAAGTAAAGAAATTATGTCTTTCCTACATAACGCTTGAAGCACACTTTCATCTGTGTCTGCTTAGATGTGAGAGGAGATTTCTCTCTGCTTATACTGGGGCAACTCTTCACTGACTTAGTGCAGTTGTCTTTTATTTATGCGGGTTTCACCAAGATTAAAATTTGACCACTTTTCTTGTGTTTGTTTATATAAGACATGAAAGATTATATGTTTTTCAAGTAATTAATAATCAAAAGACAAAACTAATAATAAAAAGCTTGTAAATTAAAATGTCTAGCAGGCTAAAGCAACATTTGATAAATGATTATATTGTTTCTGAGGATTACATTTTAATGTCATTTTAATACGTTGATTTTAAAGGACAATTACTGCATTTAAAGTCAGCTGGGCAGAACATAACTAGATTCAGATCTAATTTTAAACTAACCTGGATGTAACACTTCAGCAGAAATATATTTCTTAACTAAACAAAACTGCACTACATTATTAGAATGTGGGGAGTTTTTTCCTCTTTTTTCCCCAATATATCTATTAATTTAATTTCCTTTGATGTTTTTTCTTTTTTTCTATCTGTGATTTCCAATATACTTGGAATTTTTCCCTTCTCGGACAGTATACAAATTGCTTGACCACCTCTACAGAAATTAATTTGGAAAGCTGACATTCATTGCCACCTGAGGAGCTCCTGTGCTGTGAAACAGGAGACCCTAAAGGCTACGTTGCTGCCCACAACCGTGCACTCATAGCATACTCCAAAGATGCAGAAAAGGATTAAAAGTGAGATGAAGGTAGAAGAGACCAAAATTTAGAATGTCTTGTTTATGGCAAAGATCTTTTCTAAAAAACGTGTTCTAAAAAAGATTTATCCTCTGTTGCTGCAATTTTTTTCCCTTGATGGAAGTTTAAGAAAACAGATTCTTTAAAATGGCTTAGGGTATCCGAAAAAAAACACTGTTTCTAGGACCCATGAGCAAATTCATAGGACTGGCAATGTTGAAGTCATATTTGCTCACCAGCTGGCAGACTGAAGGAAGATCATAGGGCTGACCGTCCAGGGCCCAGGACCCTGGAGTTTCTAAAGTCTAAGGCGAGCATTGATTTTTATTTCTATACTTGCCAAAATATTTTTGGTTCTCAAAAAATGCTTACTTTTCTAAATCATCTGTCCTATACTCATAAAGACATAACTTTTCAGTAGCAATCTGTGCCTTGAAAGAGAATCAATGGATTCTAACAAATACTTTGTTAGACATAATCTGTTCCTTTTGGAAAGCATGTCCAACTGTGATATAACTGATTTCATCTTTATTCTCAACCTTTAGGCTATCACTTAATTTAAATTAAAGATGCTCTGGCAACAGGGTGCTCACTGCCTTATCCATATTTGCACAAAATCCAGTGTAGCAAATGCTCTTAGCCATAGCCTTTTCCCCACCTAGAAGCATCCATCACAATGATGGATGTTTGTTCTTTTTAAATATTTGTGAACTATTTTATTTCTGGCACCTACAGACAGTGTTTTGCTCATTTGAACATACTGGTTACTTTTACCAGTTCCTCTAGATTCCTGGAGTTAACTGTTGTTTTGAAGTAAATTATAACTGGGACAAAACCCAAACAACATTTGAATAGAGAAACATGGCATAAAGTCCATCAGTGTGACCAGAAAGAGCAAATCACAGACTTATATTCTGCTTCATGTCTGAGACAACACAGGCTGGTTCAAGTGATTTTTAGCTGCAGTGAACTGGCTCTGTGACAGTCCTCAGCATTCCTCTTTTCGGCTTGCTAGCTGAGCTTCTTTCAGGAGCCAAACCATTTCCATCTTGCCCCAGACGATTTCCAGCAAAACATTTGTGTGACCAGGGACCTTCAGACTCTTCAAACTCTTTAAACCTCTGGGCTGCAGTTGATGAAGAGCTCTTGGACTCCTCTCAGCATTGCATCTGGCAGAGCAGGAGAGGAGGTAGCTGCTAGCATGGGGACACGATGAGTAGCTGAGGCAGGATGGTGGTTGCCATCACCTCAGCCTGTGCAGCTGTATCTGAGGTGTGGAAGTGTTCAACAATGCATAATGGGGTGTCAGTAACACATCTGACATTGGTAGATAATGTTAAATAAAATCAGAATGGAGGAATGATACAGTAAAAATGAAGCCTAAGAGCTTTTGAATATGTTAGGAGAAGCTCCAGAATCAAACATTTTCAGATTTTAAGGCGAGCCAAAAGAAAGGCACAGCACAAAAGCCAACAAATCATCTACTGGGAGGAAACTGTTCTTTAGCTCAAGACATCTACTGCTTGTTTAGAAAGGGATAGAAAGCTTTTGATATGTTGTGATGCTTGCATGGCAGCCGAAAGTAACTCACCACTGTGATATACCTCCTTTTGGCCTTGCCATAGAGGAAGAAGGGATTCTTGTTATTTATAGGTATCCAGAAAACGAGCTTTGTCTTCACCAGAAATGTCAACATCACCAATGTCTATGTTTAAAATATTTAGGATCCAAGTACCAAGACAATGTCAGCTAACATGGGTCTCATTTTCAAGAAAAAGTATTAGCTGGGTGTCATAAAGAAACTACGCAAATCATGGTCACTGGCAGAGTAACTGTACAGCTGTGCAACCCCAGTGTAGAAAGTCCAGGAGGTTTGCCTAGGAGGGCTGCTTTTTGAAAGTGGCAAATTTTCTCTAGACACAGGCATTTCAGAGTCTTCATTTGTTTGCGATTGGTCTTACTGTTGCCAGACCCATCATTTCAGGTCAGAGATTTCCTTCATCGAATCTCATACCAAGCTTCAAGAACAACAAAAAATAATAAAAAAATGGATATTACACTTGCCTAATTGTGAAATGCTGAACATGTTAAAAATCCCAAACTGCTGACCCTTGCATTATTAAGTTTTGCGCCTCATAGTATGAATTTTGTCCCCCTAACTTTAGCCTGTCACAAAAAAAAAAAAACAAAAAACGTAAAAGCAAGCAAACATATAGGGATATAGAACCATAAAAATCATAAATGGAAAAGACCTATGAGATCAGTTAATCCACTTCCCTGCCATTTTATTCTGACTCCTCATTGCATTTGGCAGTGCTTTGCCCAGTCTAACTCAAAATGTCTGAGGCAGTGGGGCAATGGGGTTTTGGTCCTAGGCTTCCCTTGCAAAAAGAAATATTAATTGTAAATCAGAAGACTATATTCTTGCATAATTTGTGTTCTTATATATTTCTATGTGAATTAGCTCGGTTTAGTATTTAAAACAAAAAAAAAAGAAAGAAAGAAAGGCCTTCAACAGCTTGGCTATAGAAACATATTGCTACAGGTAGTAAGTTACTATACATCAACTGATTCATGCTAATTCTGTGGGTCCACTTTCTTAGCCCATAACAAACAGTAATTCAGATACACCAAAGTTGCTTATACTTGGTGCATGAAACCAAAGGGCAGTTCAGTTTCAGGGAATTCCCTAACTGACTTCACTTATCAGGCTTTGGTTCACTTCTCAGACCAAAAAAAAAAAAAAAAGACCTTTCAGGTAAGGCTAAACTTGCTCCAAGAGCTCCAAGAGCCCACCCAGTACACACTAACCAACTGCTAACCGAATCTCAGACCAGAGTAGAGCTAGTCTGTGACAGAGGTGTGAGCCTGCTAAAGACCCTGAACTGCACAGACTGTGGACTTCAGAGTCTCACCACAAACTGTTTTGTTTTAAAGATGCTTTTTTTATTATGCATTACTTATTACTGTAGAGATTGGCTTAGACTGCCCTTTGCACATCAAGCAATTTATTCACTTTTGCCACAGACTAAAATGACACATAGAAAAAGTTATCAGAGATCACAGTTGATCTGTCTGTGTATTTAAGCACTCAGATATTTTTAGCCAACAGTCAAAGATTTAAAAGCAGCTTAATATTTAAGTACTATTAAAAAAGTTTATTGACAAAAATATTGTTGATTTCTATTACAATAGAATATCAAGGTCCAAGAAGCCCAGTAGGACAAAGGACTGATTATGCTAAATTCTGTGATGTAAAAGATGATTCGCATCCTCCTGAACAGATTACTGCCCTGATGAGACAGGATATGATAAATCATTATAGGAGCCATTCAAAGGAATGCCTCGGTACAACAAGTAATAGAGAGTTGGGAATAGCTCACTCATTTATTAGAAAGTATTTAAAATTCAAATGTTCATGTCCATAAAGGGATTTCCTGAAATGTTATCAGAACATGAAAAGGTTGCAAATACCATGAAGCAGAGTTGGCTTAAAATTCAATGAAGCACTAACAAAAACTCTTCTTTGTAGATAACTAATTAATTAAAAAAAACAAGGAAACCATTACATGACTTCCTTAGCAAATTAAAGTGTAATTAGTAGATCTGAACAAGTTAATATGAATAAAACATCAACTTGGGAAATAGCTGTTCTTAGACAATTCCTTTTTCTCTATCAGCTGAAGTATAGGTTCATCTACACTGGCTATTTTCCTAGATTTTACAGGTATAATAATCTGTCCACTGCTTCTCTACTTTGGAAAGTTATTAAGTTATTAAGAGTGTATTTTGAAGAAATTGGGTAACCTGACACAGCCTCTTAGGAAATTATTTCCAAGCCACTTTTCCTTGCAATAGCGAAGCCAGCTTTTCAGTTCCAGTACACAATTCCACAGTGGAAAGCACTGACTCACTATAAACTCGGACTGCAAAATCAGATTCATTCAAAACATTTTGACAGGTTAATTTTGCACTGGTAGATTTTATGTTAGTGCCCCAATGTCTGTTCAGGCCAAATTTCAAATGCACTTTTCACAAATATTTTTTTGGTATTACATCCTTTCCATTCCTCTCTGGACCCTGCAACCTCCCTCACATAAAGTCCCTGTGTTGGCTTCCATTCTGGACATTTTCTGTACTTAGACTTTTGCTGCACACTGGTCAGTCCTTCAAGTCTTCCTTTAATCTGTAGGTCAAGGTAGTGTTACAACATGTCCTCATTCTCATGGTATCAGGCTTCTCCAGTTGCTTTTCTTGTCCAATAATTTCACATTTCTTCAATCAGCTTATGCAGGACCAGTGATATTAGACAGCTGACTTTGTTAGAGAGAAATGCTTGCCAACCTGGAGAAAAGCAGATGAAATAATGTCACATCATCCACCATAATGTCTGTCTACACGAGCTCAGAGATATCATTCACAGGATCAACACACTGCACTATTTTCACCTTGTTCGCTAATTTTGCAGTCTCTCTGGTGTGTTTCTCCTGGGAAGTGTCAATGTTATGTCTCCCTTTCTGTTGCACACGGAAAGTACACAAATAGACCCTACCACTAGTGCCATTGTCCCCTGATGCAGAAGGGAAGATATAAATTCTGTTGGTTGTTTATTTGTCTAGGTGCAGAGAAAACATTCATCACTCTGATTTTCAAGCTTAAGGAAGTTTTACCCTGCTGGCCAAAGCCACACAACTGAAGACACATCCAGACAGAATAGGTGAAAGCTTGGGAGTAAGGAAATTAAGGACATGGCAGTAAGACAAGATACAGTGAGTGAACACTACAGAGATGTCCTGAACAAATAGTCGGTGGCTGCGTTTGCTGCATAGCAAAGCAAGAAGAACTATGCTGAGACGATAAGAACACTTTCCCAGACCATAGAAAGACATCAGTATCATCTACAACTCATCAGCACCTCCCACATTGCCTGTTTCATGCATCTTGTATCTGTAACACAGCCCCTTCATGAGTGAGTTTACAGCTTGTACTGCAGGCCCTGCAAGCTGCGAGGAGCTTTGTGTCACTAGAAACCAGAAACGAACTGCTGTAGTGCAATTTGGTCTTCATTCCCCTCATGCTTGAAAACAATGTGCAATAAACAGAAGACAGACACACTTCTGATAAGGAAATGGAAGTCAAACAAAAATCTGACACTGGGCACCCTCCTTTTCAGGTAGTCAAGCGCGTAAGACCAAGCATAACTGGGGAAAGAAATAGGTGTTCTGCAACTTGCCACACTATCCAAAGGTCACTGAAGTGAAGTGTCCACTGAAATCTTCAGTGGCCTGTAACAAATGATTTCTCTCCCTTTCAGTGAAGGATAAGGCTTGATTACCGTATGCAAACAAGCCTCTTACTGACACCATCAACATAGCTAGAGAAGCTTATCTTCATAAAATTCACTATAAACCATTTGTGTAATTAGAAATCGTTTAGAAATTACTTAGAAATACCTTGAGGCAGAGAAACTTATGATTACTCAAGTACTCCCTGGATTATCCCAGCAATTAATGTTTTCCAGTCGAGGCGTGACTGGTAACAGTTTGACAAGAGTCACTGTTGTCAGACTACAGTAGGAACGGTAACAGTCATCTCCACGCTCTGTGGCATCCTGTGCTAGTCATCTACATCAAATTAGCAAGGGAGCTAATCTCCACAGATGCCACCTTCCTCAGCCTCAAGTTCTCCCCTCTCTGACAATCTTCTCACATTTGCAACACAAGCCATGTGTTCTTGTCATGAACTCAGACAGTGCAAGTGAAATTGCTTGGCTTTAGGAATCTACTTTTAGGTACCCAGTTTAGATGAAGGTATCTATACAACAGACAATATGCAATATCAGAATCCACTGACTGCTGGAAGAGTATTTGTATCCAGCTGTCCTCCACCTTCTTAATGTACTTGACAGTAATAAGGTATTCATTCAGTCATTCAGATGAAACAAAACTGTTCTGAGACACTTATATAAGTGCATCTGAAACACCAACGACAGCAATGGGAGATGGGTTCATGGTTTCTCAGCACAGGAGATGGCTTAGTGACTGTCTGTAGCTATTAGTAGCACAGACTCCACATCAACAAGGTAGAATGCAGTACTGCCAACACTAGTATTTTTGAGCATTTTTTTAAAATTGCACAGAGATTAGCAAGACCCCAGCTGTAGGCAAGGTAGTCTTTTCTTCCACAGTCTTTCCTGGTTTTAATGATGCCATTCCTCCATCTTTGACGCACCTATATTGCTATCACCCACAGAGTTGCATCCATGGTAATGGTCAGGTAGAAAGAAATGGGGGGCTGCCCCATGACAGGGGAATGAGCCAGGAGCCAAGTGTGACCCCAGCACAGAGAGAGCCTTCACCAGCAGAATCCATCCTGCTGTGGGATCTCAGAATGGCAGGCCAAGCAGATTCCTACATCAGGCACTGGTAACAGCATCCATCGGCATCCCCAAGAATGGTGAGGGGATCAAACAGGCCTAGGCACATCCAGGGGACAGGTCCAGTGATGAGCCACCTTTGATGCCGTCACCAAATACTTTTGCCAGATGCCTGCGTTGCAACATAGGTCTGAGGTCCATCCAGAGGTATGGTGGGAGACAGGGCTGCAGGCAGGAATTTGTCTGACAGTGCTCAGGCAGGAACCATATTCCTGGGCCGGAGATGAAACGAGGTTCTTGGGCAGGGATGTGGGTCCCAGATGAGACTGGGCAGGTCTGTGAAAGCCTCCTGAGGTCCTTCAGGCCCTGACAGTAATACAGCAAGGCAACTTGCCAAAATACACTGCTACAAAAACCACGGTTCACACCCATATTCTACAATTTCTCCCATAAAGCAAAATGAGCCCCATATAAATGGTGATTTCTGCACCAACTAGCAAAAATATACAAGGTGATGATAGTGTAACAAAGTGAGTTACTATAACACAACATCCAAAATACAATCAGTTATACCACAGCTTATGTCAGTGCAAGACAGCTCTACACGAGACCTATTAACAGCTTTCAATCATTACAAGTGAGTAAAAGCAACTGTCATCGCCATCCTGGGAGAGGTACACTGTAGGCTTTCAACTTCTTAGGTGAAACTGTCAGGTTAGTCTATAAACCTCCAAAAGTATAGTGGTATCTATGTGTTTTTTATAGCTGAAATAATTTACTCAAAATATTGATTTGTCTGGCAGGTCTATAGAGGAAATCCGTGCAACTTCTGAAGTAACATAATATTCACGCAATTGACTCTGTACTACCAGAAGGCTTGAGTAGACTGTACTGTTTATCCCTGTGTAGTGTCAGACTGAGTCTTGCATGGCAAGTCCCAGCCACTGTTAACAACAAAGATCAAAGTGCTCTGATTATTTCTCTGTGTGCCTTGTAGTGGCCTAGCCCCCTGCCTAGAGTTTCTTATGCTTTCATGCCACTAGGCACCACTGAAATCACACAGCAGAATGGTGGGAGAGTTCTCAGGCACATTGAATCCGGGCAGTTTCAAACACAAGTACACAAGCAGGATTTTGAGATCCATTTCATGTCAGGGCCACATTGAAATCAAGATTTTTCCAAAGAAATTCCAAGTAACTCCCTTTCCATGAAGAAAACATGCCTTAGAATACCTACTAGCCAAAATATGAGGCAATCTATCCAATATGTGGGAAAGTGCAAAACCCCCCTCTGAGTCATACGAGAGATTAAACCAGCACGTTGTTGACTCTGTCTCTCAAGCCCAGAGTATTGCATTATTTATATAAAGTGGAATAGCTCCAGGAAGAGAAACTGTAAGAGTCTGACAGCATCATCAGCAACTTGGGCATTTTCCTAGGGTGCAGGATCAGCTATCAGACAAAGCAGTCTGTCCTGGAGTGGTGAATTACCGACCTCATGTTACATTTCATGGCTACCCTTCACTAAGAGTAGTGGTGCAGAGTGCCTTACTGAATAATTAGTGAAAAAATTAATTTTGCTGTTCTTCTAAACTAACTATGGGCTCAAAGGGATGCTTAATATGACATTACAATCTCTCTTTCTCTTCCTTTCTCCCCAAGTACTAACCATATCCAGCAAGCAATAAACAGCCTGTTTCACTTTATGGTAAGAAATAAAGTGAACTTTATTACTTCTCCTTTACTATCTTCTCCCCTTTCCTACAGAGGAACCAGCTTCTCTCTTTGATGGTCTTGCTGAGGGTTTATCTATTTAAACTTAGAAGAATTGTTCCTAACTGATATTTAGCCTTGAAGTTTGCTGCTTCTATTTCAGACCTTGTGCATTTTTCCCAGCTTATACTAGCTGATCTAAGAAAAGATATTACCTCTACATATGAATCTCATCCAAACTTCAGGCATTGACAGAGAACTGGAATACAACCTGCTGTATTATAGGTGAAGCCATAAAGCTATTGGTCTGACTTTATACCATTTAAGGCTTTCAGATGAACTTTGGAGGATTTAATAATCAGAGACCTGAAGGTAAATGAAATAAATATAAAGAGGGTTTGCCAAAGGTCAACCATGGTACATTACTTCAGTGTTTCTCTTCAACCAAGGTAAATGTGGTTAGATACATGTGGACCAGATAAACTGTGAACCTCAGTAAAAGATTTAACATAGTGATACAGGAAAAATATCTGGCATGTTGTAAAAAAAGAAAAAAGAATCTCATACAAGACATTTAACTGGATAAGGAGTGGCTAAAATCAGGTCACATCCTAAAGCAAAAGGTCCCTGCCTGCAAGAAGGTTAAAAAAGGAACTCCTCCAGAGCTGTCTTAGAAGTAGCATTATTGCTATTTTGAGTGGTGATATTTGGCACAAAATGAAGCAGTGAGTTAAAGAAATTTTCTGGAGAACACAAAGGTTGTCACCAGCACAGGGCAGAGTGGACTGAATTTCAAAGACAAAAGAAACAGATGACCTGAAGGACTGAAATAGAGAAAGTGGCACAAAAGGCAGGTCATGAACTTAGGATATAATTTAAATTTCTCTTATAAGCTGGAGCTTATCAGTTAGAAAAAATAGGAGGAGAACTAGGTGGGTGCGTTAATCGATTGGAGAGTGTTTATGAGCATAGCACATCTCTAGAAAAGATAAATGTGATTCTTGATTCAGACAGTTATATCCCAACAAAACAAGGAAGCATGTAAGGTACCAGTACTCAGTTAGAACATGACATACCGTTCTCACTGCCTGTGTTCAATGAAACTGCAGAGAAAGGCCATGAGACCTGTCACGAGATCAAGTTTGAGAAGAGCCCAAAGTCCTTGACTGATTTATCTTCAAAACAAGGAAGGAGAGGGGAAGTGATTTCTGCTGTAAATATGGAGCTAAGGGAAGGGTGACTTGTCTCTTGAATAAATTCAGGTTGTAAATTAGAAGAAAACGTACAGTACTGTGCACAGACAAGTTCTGGAGAAACCTTTCACTGAAAATACATGGAGCAAGAAAAATAACTTATTTCAAGATGGAACTTGCCAAATTATCAGAGGGGTTATGCAGTCAGGTTATCCATAATAGCTGAGGGCAGGAGGTCCCTCTCAGTCTTTTCTCCCTTAATCAGAATAAGGAGCACCTTACTTCCCTACATTTTTCTGTTCACCCAGTGGTACCAGTGATGGGAGGAAGAATCTGTCCAAGAAGTGGAAGTGCTAAATTCTGTAACAAATTATATACACTATGATGCCAGCTTGCAGCTGGCTGAGTTCAGATTCCTGCACTATTCAGCATATTAACAGCTTAGCTGGAATCCTGTCATGTAGTCTACCAGGTGCTCTGACAGGCCAACACTTCACAAGGGGTGAAAAAGAAATCTACTTATCTGTCACTCACTCAGTAGCACAACCCTGAGACAAACTGTGTTATTCAACATGTTCCTTTCAGATCTATCCATTTTCTCAGAGGGGATCATATTGAATTCTTGCAAGTCATACGAAGTTATGTTCCAGTGATCTGCACTTGTCAAAGAATAACTGTTTCGCCAGAGCCAAGTTATGACATCAGTGACACCTGCCAAAAAATATAGCACAGATCAAATGTGGCATTCAGAGCTTGTGCCCTGCAACTGTCTGGTCATTCCACTTGGTGTGTAGCAGACTTCACAAAATGAGACTGTGAGTTTGGGTTTTTTCCTCCCCTACCATTAAACTAATTCATAATAGCAGATGTCATCACTTCCAAATAAAAATGAATGACGGATAAAAAGATTTCATCAGTTACTCCTGGCAGTTGGAGTCCTCTTGAAAAGGGGAACCCAGAGGTAAAACTGACACTATTCAGTAATCACTCAAGAAATCCATACTTTGACAGAAGAGGAAGCTACTATACAATCAAAGTAAGCATTTATATTCTTGTATTTTGGCCAAAATAAGATTTTCTCTTCCTATCTTGATTATTAAATTCACCTACATGTATATGCATATACATTTATTTTACTTTTTGTTAAATCTTGTGAATTTGAATAATGCTTTCTTCTTTTTCTCCCCTCCATGACCTTGAATTCTGTATATTATCGTATACTTATTAGAAGACAATCTGATCTTGTCTGATTTATAAAATGCCAGAGTTATTCTGCTTCTGTTTTGTTTTACTCTAATCTTAGCTTCAATTATTAATCTGTTATTTGTTCCTATGTCTGTTTTTGGTATTCTAGAAATTCTGTATTACACATACTCCAGCTGAAAGGAAAACCACCATAAAATGAACATGTAAGGGGACACTAATCTTAATTATGCACTCTGTAGGCTTAATTTAAAACTTTTTAGAACATACAGCTTTTTTTTTTTTTAAAAAGTGCACCATAAACAGGCTCTGAACTCATACATTGTACTGTAATAATTCTATATCACTGGAAAGTGTTCTGTGCTTGGGCAAACAAACCCCAGTGAAGGGCAAAAGGAACAGGAGACTAATTAGTGGCCTGACAACAATAAAATAACTGAAGGTCGTGATATGACCCAAGGGACTGAGTCTAGATGAAGTCAAAGATAATCTTTCCATTGTTTATAATGGTCTTCAAAAAAATCTGAAGTGACTGTGGAAATTCTTTCAGAAACATGTTCATGTTCAATATTAAAATTGACTGAAACCTCAAATTCATCGAAAGTGTTAAACTTAGCCCTGTCTCCACCTTTTAGAAAGGAAACATTTTTTAAGATATAAAAACCCAATCATTCCTATTAAAGATTTTCTTCTTTCAGCAATCACTTTGGAAATAAAATCAAGAAATATTCAAACATTATTTTATCTTATTGGTTAAAATATTTTCTAATAAGAAAAAGAAACCATAATGTTGTTGTCTTTTTATTAGCTAAACCAATTGATTTTTTTTGATTATGCATAATTCACATTAAAAACTACTTTGACATTTTTCTCAAAATATGTTCAGTTAACAGCTTTACTAAATGCATTATAATACTTCTTATTAAAAAGTAAAAGATTTTCAGAGAATCTCATTATTATGCACAACTGTTATCTCTGTACACAAAATACTGAATTTTGAAGCAATGGCTAGCTCAAGACATGTTTTACATAGAAAGACTGACAAAGGGTAAAAAATGCTACCTGAATTTTCAGACAAGATTTTCTACTGTTGCTTGTTTGTTTTAGATAAAGCTTACTAAAAATAGCATTTTGGTTCAAAACATCAAGAACTATTTTTGACTCCAAAAATAGCTCTGGTAAGAATCCGAAGTAGAAATACAATTACAAAGCATGTAGAAGATAAATTCCTTGCATTAGCTATTTGTTCAAACTCCTTTTTGTACTTCAGTGGAGGTTGTCTGAGATTACAATAATTCAAAAACATGCAGACCAGGAATGGGCTAAGACCAGAGCATTTGGAAACATACTAATTTAACACCTTTCCAAAGCACATTCAGGCTGCAGATCAGATTAAGAGACAGAAGGTTGTACCACTGGCTGTTTCCGTATTAATTTTGTGGTAGTGAATAAAAGTAGTGCATATAATAACTCCCAGCTAGAAGCAAAATTTCTTCTCCCTTGCACTGCAGAGATCTGTTGAAGAAAAACTACTCATCATTCACACTTTGAACCTTCTCTAAACATGCTCTGGGACAGCAGCTTAAAGAGTTTAAACCAACATGTTGTACGCAGATGCTATCTGTGTTTCATGAGTGACTGGCTGCCTTACAGATTGCTGTATGGCTGTGTGATTTACAGTTTAATTATAAATGTAGGATATGTTTCTGACAGCTGAGTTTCAGAGCTACCAAATAGAAAAGCCACTTTAGTGACAATCTAGTTCTAGCTTTACTTAACTTTTGTTTTATCAGCTTGGCTCCCAAAAAGGCAGCCAACTATATTTCAAATGGCTGCACAACCTATACAAAAATACTCCCTCCTCAACGATCTTGGTTGAAGATTTGATAAAGGACTCTGCCTTGCACCAGTGTTATGCACATTTTAGTAGGGCTTCATAGGAAATGTACTGCAGAAAGTTTCATAACATAAATTTTCAGTGCATAACTGAAACTTACACTGATTCAAGTCCTCTGAATGAATCATTTTGAACCTATGGAAGTGTTGTTGGTTTTTATTTTACTTTCGTGTCAGTGGAAAAACACGTTAAAACAACCTGCCATTAGTAGCCAGAAAGACACCTACTTGACTTTCCTTTAATTTCCCTGGAATGGCACCTCGCTATCCAAAATGAAGATAATGATAAAGGACCTTGTATCCTTGCTCACTTTCCACACACATAAAACTGGTGGAGTGGCTCTAAGAAACTTTTTTTACTTACAGAGAGAATCTAACTGTCATGCTAGTTTGTGAACTCTGAGTTATCTGAGTGAAGGAATAAAAAACAAGTTTGCCAGAATTAAGTCCTATTGCCAGTGCAACTCCAATTTATGTCAGTGGCATATCTAAAAAGAAAGCAAAAAATCACTCAACAACAACATAACATACTTTCTAGAGCAATAATAAAGAATTGATTTGATACAAAGAAAGCAAACCTAGAGAATTACTCGGAAATCCAAACCAAGCTCCTAAGTAGACTCTTTCAATTAGGAGAAAAAAAAGATATTACATGGTAAATGTGAATTCTACTCTCTACACATGGATGTTGCAATACCAGGCCCAAAGAAAGAATGCTTTCACACATTATAGCACAAGAGATGCTGGCTAATAATGCCAGACAGCACCACCATCAAAAGACTTACATCATGGACTGTGGCAATACTGTGTGCAATATTTGCTGTCACTCACATTCCTAGGAGCCACCATCAAGTCAAATGTTCTTGGCTTGCCAAAAGTCCCATAAACATACCAGACTAACATCTGCAGAAGTAACTTCATCTTTTGGGTACCTGTCTGACCACAGCTTGTTCCTCTGAGAAGAGCAGCCAAGATTCAAGGCAGCCAAAACCCACATGCACCCCAAAAATATCTAACCAATTTAGTCCTCAGGTAAAGACTGGAGGCCTTCTTTGTACCACTTGAAGAACTTCTACTAGAAGTTTAATAATCATAAAAACTTAATCTGTAATGAAAGGTTAATGTGTTATGGCAGACTCTTACATGAGGCAAAGTATAATAGGGCTTGGAGGGCAAACCGATTCAGTTCGTCAGCAGCTTACACTTGGCTTCTGAGGCAATGGGATAATTATCTGAAGAGTGTCAAGTGGGCAGCTGCTACTGATTGAGGAGCCATTAAATGGTGCAAAGACCCAGGTGACCTGCTGGTCTGGGAATGATGAAATAATCATATTCCATGACTCACTGTAACAAGCTATTACCACAGCATTTATTCTAACATTACTGAAAGCCTATAGAATTAAGATACAGACAGGGCATGTTAAAGTGTGTCTGTGACATGCATACCTTTTTGCAGGATGAAGCCTTAAATAATACTGTTATTTTAGGGCCTCAGAGTGAGACAAAAGATCATTAAAAGATTACCTGTATTCCTATTTAGACCACATAATTGATAAACAAAGCTCTTTTAGCAAAAGGTGGTAACAAAATTGCTGTACCCACGCCAATGTAACAACTCCTGCTGTATCTCGCGGTGGTACACCTACAGCATCCCCAGTCCACAGCAAAGGAAGCACCAGGAAACTGCCTCAGAGGAAAATATCTGATTGTTTTGGTGATATTACAGTTTTTGCTTATCTTGCTGTGAAGAGGACCAGTATCCTAACCACTCAAGCATACCTGATGCTCCATCACATATGATATTATATGACATGGACTAACCAATTCACACTTACTACTCCAGCTGGACTGTGCCGGTCTTTAAGATACTGCTCTTCTCTGTTGAAAAAATACTGCATCTGGAAGTAGCAGAGGTTTTTCTTTTTGTTAAGCAAGTTTTTCAGTTTGGTCAGACTTAGTCCAAGTTTGGCAAAATTATTCGTTATCTATCTTTCTAAAAAACAGATTTGTGAAAATGATGTCAAATTTAAAATATTCAATCTAGGAAGATGCCAAGATCTTACTTATGCACCCTTTTAAAACTTCAGGAGTTTAAAACACAGTGTTTGATAGGAAGACCTTACACAAGTCTGCCTTCATTTTGTTGCATGTGACTGTCCTTGTCTTTTTCTCTGATCTTTCGCTTACAACATTGCACAGATCAAAGGTTTCCTCAGACTGGCCTACATTAGCACAGCCTTCATAGTATTTATCAATGATAGTTCATAACATATGACATTGTCGTAGTTTAGTATGAAGCAGACTTTTAGCTATGAAGCAAACTTTCAGCTATGAAGCAGACTCACAAGTACATCTCAGGGTCTATGGGACATTAATTCACCAGCATTACAGAGTGGACAGTTGGCAACAGTATCTAGCGACAGCAGAATATAGCTGAACACAACGAAGCAAAGGGATTTCATATGAACCCTCAAATAAGAGCTTTGATCCAGTCACAGAAAACTCAGGAGATTTTTTTCTTTCTTGCATCCTTCCACTTACTGGAGGGGCTTAGTGGAGCAGACTGATACATGAAATCCTGCTTCACACCTGAGACAGAAGTCTAACTGGTTGTTGGTACCTTATTTAACAGCAAAGCAACATCTGGCCAGCAACAAATATAGTATATGATGCAATTTTTGTGATTATTTCCTTTGGGAATAAACAATAGAACTTAACTTTTAAAAGTACCATTAAGATCTGATAACCAATGCATATTTGGTAATATCAGCAAGTATCTCAGACATGCTGAGAATTTTAAAATCATCCATGTTTGAATAATATGCATTTAGCAAGGAGAAATTCACCTCATTTCTGTCTTTTTTCTCATTTATTGGAACTCGTCTCTATATTTTAACAAGCTCTACTTTTAACAGTATTTAAGACTGAGTTTTGATAAATTAAATAACAAGGCCATAACAAGCTCCCTAGGGCTTTGCACTCCATGTGCTTCAACTTTAGATCCATAATTTCCCTGCATATTTTGTGCTTGATATCATTTGGAGTAGTAAAAGGAATCATTTCAGAGCAACATATTTCCAGTGGATAATAACAACCTATGATCTTTTTTAAAACTACAGGAGGCAGAAAAAGCGAAAGCCCTTCACAATATCTCCTCTGAACTTCCGTGATGATGGCACTATATTTGAAAGTATTTTTTTCAAGTTCTTCCAAAGCCACTTAAAATCTCACACATATTGAGGCCTCCACAATATTTCAGGCAACTGTGCCATCAGTAGTCATTACTCAGTAACAAAAATATAGATATACCATTTAACTATCACCCCAGGCCTGTTTCAATGCCTTATATTGTGCTTCAAGGCAGAGGAAGTATTAGTTACCTGTTCTTCTCAGGTGACATAACTTGATTTTCAAAGCACTTCATGAGGAAAAAATTGCAAGGGACTAAGCAACACAGTATCTGCCTCAGGTTAGGCTCCTGTCTGCTCTGACCTGCAAATTGCTTTTCAGAAAATGAGCAAGCATACCAACTTTAGACATCACCAGATGGGTGGTCAAGATGCAGAAGAGCTGAAGAACTTCTGGGAAAAAGTCATCCAAGAGCAAACTAAGCAACGAGAAGGTGAAGAGTCTAGGTTAAGTAAAAGCGCCTTGAACAAGTAAGTGGTATTTTTCTCTTTTGCACAGACAGCAAGGCATGTCATCACGTGCTTTAAAATAAGGTAACCTGTTATTGTACTGCTTTATTCATAGCACAGATTGTGTTCTGGATCTTTGGCACTTTTCCTTTCACAGCTGTTTGTCTCATATTTCCATGGCTCTTCTGCATGGAAACTCAGACACCCCTTACCCCTGAACCTCATGAGCATTCTTCAAAGGCCTTGGAGCATAGCCATGTAAAAATAAAACACTTTGGCACTATGGCTTGTGACAGCCAGAAAATATCAGTATTTTTACCTGGAACTGGTACAGCTACAAAAATGAATAAATTAGTATTACATTAAAGGGACAGGCAAACCACATAATTAATGTGTAGCATAAACAAATCCGCAGCATCTTTATCATGTTTAACAAGCCCTTTACATCATATCAGCCCAAAGATAGAAATGGTACAATCAGATTTTCCTGTCCCATGAAACACATTTCATAAGCATTCCTACTATAAAACAGTTAGAAAATAAGGCTATTCAATTTTGTTTTTCCCAAAAATGGTATAAAACAACAGGCACTGACTAGAAAGAGCTGTGCCTGTGGTTTAGACACTCTGCACAAGTGTGGCAGACTGCTTCAAATACTTGCTCAACCTGTTGCACCTCGGAAGTTCGAACCAGGATCTCCCACACACTAAATGAATCCCCTGACTAATAACGGATAGAGAAAGAGGATGAAAAATACCTGTGTCCCTTGTGTTTTTCTGATGGGCTTTCCTCCTGAAGTCGACAAAGGTTTTCCTGCGTAAGCTTTCCTCAGAACTGGGACATTCACATAAATTAGTTTTACTTCAATGAGCTGGAATGTAGTGTAAAGGGCTTTTGCTTTAAAAATATTCCAAGTACTCTGACCCTAATGCCCAAGGAGGAAGCTACTATCATCATCTTAAAGATAAGGAAATCAAGATCTGGGCAGGCCTTGTATCCCAACAAAGTCACATGTAGACAGTCCTGCCCCCAGTATCCTACTCCGGCTAGTCAGTAATATTCCCAAACCTGAATCAGCAAGCTACTGGAGAGAAAACTTGTGTAATAAAATCAAGGAAGGTGTTCAGCTGTACTGGAAACTTTTCTCATGCTATCTTCACAAAAAAATACGGCAACAAGACATCGCAAACCAATTGCATTTAGAGGGGTAGATAATATTTTTAACTTCACAAAGTTAAAAATGCTAAAAGCTTTTATAAGCCTTTCTCTGAATAGAAAAAAAATGTGCAGCAAAAGAGCTTTGAATGTGTCTTAACTTACATATTCAATATGTCTTAACTAACTGTTCACAACTGAAATAGACTCAATAAAGTTTCTTCAAGGTCACTTCACCAAAGCCCCAGTTGTTCACAAAGTGTTCTCGAACTTGAAAAAAAGACGCTTTTGGAGGTAATAGACTCTGTCATTACAAAATCTATAGGTCCACTACCTCATGTAAGTGGCAGCCGGGATAATTATACGGCTCTAAGGATAGGCAAGTGTTCCCTCTGTGACACACAGGACACTAGCTGACAAGGAACACGAGTGCTTCAATGGCAAATTTTACTAATTGCTCCAGTTTTTTGAGGCTTAACTGTATGCACAAGAGAATAGTGAGGACAAGACAGGGTAGACCAAATGAGAAAAGTTTAAAACACAATCTGAAATCAAACTCAGAAGCCAGACTAACCAAGTATCCATGTGAAACTGCTACTGCTGAGTTATTCTCATATGAAATCATTGGCTGCTGTTCTTTTTAGCACACCAAATGTAATATAAAAACCCATATATTCCATGATACATTTGGCATTATCATATGATATCCAATCCTATAGCATTGCTGGGTCAGGTGTTTCATAACACCATTTCCTTTGGAAAATGACCCAGCCAACAATATCTTGCAGTGGTCCCTAGTGATTTCCTCTTCTGTCTGTACTATACTTGTGTCTTGAAGCTATGTGGCTTCTCTTGCATCTGACATCAATTCCTTTCACTAAACACATACAAGGTCTGCAGAGTTTTTGGGTACCAAATGGTTGCCTTTTCTTTTTTTCTTTTTTTTTGTTCAGAGTAAATCCAAGTGGACATATTTAAAATTCTTCTTGCTCTTCTCCACAGCATTTTACAGTAAACTTGAGGGTTGGGGGGCGTAATTGTATTTTTTAATTTATACATTGAATGACCTTACTGGATAGACTGCACTTCTGTGTGTCTTTGAGAATACCCTAGAGGAAAAACCAGAGCTCTTCACACTGACAGTGTTTCAGCAGTTGTTTGACTCATTAGGAATCCAGCAATGTCAACTACTGATAGCATCAGCGCTATCCCTTTCTCCCCTGCATTCCCAATCTAGCAAGCTAGAGAGATGTGTACATGGTAAATAAATACGGGACAAGTGCTACGGTGATGAAAGAGAGGAAGGCTTCGACCCTGCTGAAAAGCCCTGGATACATTTGAAGGATTTGGCTCAGCACTTGCTAAGCGCTTGTCCTCTCTTTGCAGGCTCCGCCACGAATGGACTCTGCGTCTGGAAGGCCGAGCAAGGCAGATCCAGGCACAGATGAAAATGCAGAAAGGACAGATGATGCTGCTGTCCATCGAGGCTCTTCCCTTACCAGATAAAACAGTTGCTTAACGTTACTGTGAAAACACAGAAAGCATTGGGCCTGACTCTGACTTTCTGCGAGCACCTATAAACCAGCAGTTACACTGCTGAACAAGTGAAAGTTCAGAATCTGGCCCTTTTCCAGACTATTTACCAGACACACTAACAAAGTCCTACTGAAATTCAGTGTAAAAATAAGGCCACAGTATGTAATCTTGAAAAAAATGTAAAGGGATAGATGAGAAAGAGAAACAGACACCTTTAATCCTCCATGATGTATTATTACTGCTATGCAGCAGGACTTTGTTATGTAACTCTGCATTTTCAAGTGACAAACACATAATTCTAGGAAAGAGGATCGCTTGTTTAATAGGAATAATACCTTCAGATGGCTGCATGCAAAATTGCACATTTCCATTTACAGAGCTCACAGAGTGTGGTTTAATGCAGATATAAGCTGTTCTGCCTGTCTTGATGAGCTACAGTGAAGGGAGTTAAGGATTAGTCTGCTCAGCTGGACAGAAGGAGAAACATATTCTTTAATGGAATCAGGAAAAAATAGAATTAGTTTTTCTGATCAACATGTAAGAAAATTTACAGATCTTAACCATTACATGAACAGAGGACAGGATTTTGATTTCTGTGGGGTAGGTAAGAAAAGGACTACTGAGGTTATTATGAACCAGTCTGAGAAATGTCAGAGCAAGTGAGTATGAAAGAGAGTTTGAAATAGAAGGCAGCAAATCAGTTCATCATGACAGCACAGGAATGCTTTGCCAGGTATCACTTGCCATACCTGGTGTGCACTAATCCAGACACTTGCTGCATTTCATCTTCTTCTAGGTCAGGTGAAATACAGGGAGGAATAACTAAACACAGGGTAATAATACTGTGCTATGTTTACCTTTATGTCTCTGTATCTAAATACCGTATCTTTTGGAAGAAAACATTTACTTATTATCTCTTCAATTAATTTCTTCAATATGCAAGAGAAGAGCCCTAAGTCTAAACAACTATTTTTCTCTAACAAGATTGAGCCAGAAGGAATTTTACCTTGCATCTTTGTTTAGACTGAAGAAGTAGATACGGATATAAGTGATAAATTTCAAAACAAAACAAAAATTAAACAATTTTGACATCACAGAAATGCTTTTTTTATCCTTGTAAAACATTTCATTAAAACACACAAGTTTACAGAATATTCCCACTTTTACCTAGTGACATTCTCCCACAGAAAAAAACATGTTATCACAAAAATGTTTTTATTCCACAAAGAATTAAATAATCCTTTATATATAATGTTCTTTGGTTATTGAAATGTTTATTCAATAAAATGTTCTTTGGTAATTTAAAACTGAACAGAATGCAGAATCAATCTCTTTTCATCTAACCCAACCCAAAAAGCAATTGTTTCTCCCAGTGTTTTTTTTTCTATTGGAAAAGCAATGCTGAAAAATAATAAAGTTGTAGCTGCTTTTGTCTTTGCAGAATGGTCTTGGTCTTCTGTGTTTATTTATTTCCCACTATCCTCTAAAAAGTTCTTTTGTTGCCACCCAAGTTAAACATTATCTCTGGCAAAGAAGAAGAAACATAACCTGAACCTGCTGCCACTTGCATAAAAAATGTAGTAGCTCACTGCTCTGTAGCAGTAGCTCAGGAACATAGACAGGGCCCACTGAAATGGAGAAATGCCAGATTCCCCACTTCTGAAAACAGATCTGCTAGATTTTCTAACTTAAGCACTACTTTACGGTGTTGTAATGCCACCTACATCAGTGCAGCTTACTCTACTCCATGCCATCATGACAAGAGAAGATCCAAGATAAGCTGGTCTAATAAACATTTATTGTTCTTTTACATTTAATGTCTACATTTTTATTTATTAGGAACACGTTTATGACCATATACTTGACTGTTTATGAAGTTACATAAGACACAG
Source organism: Opisthocomus hoazin (assembly GCF_030867145.1). NCBI lineage: Eukaryota > Metazoa > Chordata > Aves > Opisthocomiformes > Opisthocomidae > Opisthocomus > Opisthocomus hoazin. Next base: position 47,360,628 of record NC_134454.1, read on the forward strand.
GAAAAAGACCATACAATAAGATGCAATCCAGACACAGCAACTTTCAGCACTCCCCAGAGAGTACCCAAAAACCACCTTAGGTCCCCAAGCAGTAGCTTGTCCATCAGAAGCTCTGAGGAGGTTGAGGGATGTGTGAAATCACTTCCTCTACAAGCAGGCAGCATCATATTGACTACACGCCAGAGAAGTGTTGTGGGCACTGTTCATCTTTGCGAGTATATGGAATCCATTTTAGTCGTGAATGGATTTCTGGCACATCCACTGCAGTGCAGAACATGTGTATCACAAGTGTGAAAGACTAAAATCCTCCTGCTCTTAGTCAAAACCACCTCTTTGCTAGTTGTTAAAGTGCATAGACATTAGTCATGCTTACCTGTTCTAACGTATATTTTACAGGACAGCAGCATCCTGGCACCTCCATGATACTGAACACCAAATGATTTCTGTTCCCATATGTGAGTGTTCATCCATTTTTCACTGCTACTGCACATACAGCCAGACTGCAAACGCAAGCAAGTACTAGAAATAATAAAGGCTAGCGGCCGGATGTAGCCAGATATGCTGCTTGCAAATTGCAAAGCTGAAGGCAGACTGTAAGGTGATGGGTAGTGTTTTGTCATTTCGCTTTAGTTACTGAATTGGTGAAATTCAAGCCTGAAATTAGGCATTTCAGACACGCCTGAAAATGTCAAACATGACTCTCATTTTAAAAAGCCAGCAAAAAAAAGTCAGTTCAAGTTAAATTGTTCTATTCAAAAAAATCTGTCTCATTCGTGTACACTGCCCCCATTGATAAGGCAGGACATCCAGTAAGCATAAACTGTTGGCAGATTAGACCCCTTCAACTGAACACAGCATTTTTTTCCTCCCTTGTCCCTAGTTCCTCCCCCTTTCCAATGGAGAAAAAAAAAAAGATTCAAACAAAAATTTTTATTACGATAGCTATATTAAGAAAGTTGGACTAGTTATTTGAGAAGAAAAACTAATTACCCATGTATTTTTTCCTTGTTTATTAATTTGCTTAATAGAAAAAGAACTGGAATTAAATGTCAGTTAGTCCGCATAATCAGTACCACCCTGAGCCCGCACTAGCAAGGTGTTACCATATCTCACATCTGCATATAAGGCAGTTCATCCTTGCCTAAACCAGTAAAGAACAACTAAAACTGTACAGGACAGGTCAGAAACTCATGTTTTTGGTCATGGGACTTCAAGCGTATGTTGTACAATGCAATAGGATCATATCTATGAGGTAATACACTTAAGGTGGCATATTGATGTCAGCTGCAGAACACCCACTTAGCATGCCCAAATTTATATGCATGGCAGATAATGTGAGCACATGCTACTCTCCTTCACATGATTACTCCTCAAATGTTGCATCTGATCCGGGAACCAGTGACTAATGCTTGAGAGACAGCAAGGACTACTTTCTTTAACTGTCTCTGAGCTGCAGCCAGTTGCTGAAGTCCAGCTTACTCACATGAAGGCAGCCAAAAAGGGTGACTATAAAACACATTGAGCTACAGTCTGACTTCATTCGGACACCATACAGAAGCACTCACACAATCAGTTACAGATAGGACATGTTTGAATAAGCAGCAACTCAACACCTGTCAGCTGCTGCACTTGACTTAGGACTTAAATTCAGAGCAGGAAAGCCTTTTTTTATGAGAAACCCTTGATTGTCTGCACTTACCACACACTGATCTGGATCACAGAACAAACTTACAGCACGAAAACCAGATTTCTTTCAGAGGAAACGAAACCAGACCAGAAGCCGTACACCCAGCACACACCAAAGGACCCTAGCCTGTAAGGGTCTGAGACAAGCACGAGCTCTCCAGACAGTTTTAAGACACCACCATAGTGGGGACATTCGGTCCAACTAACTGAACTAGATTCAGTCTGATGTAAACCCCTGAACTATGTTTAGTCCAACGTAGGAATCTCAGCAGCAGCCACTTTGATCTACTGAGCTGCTGGTAATGTGCTGAGTCACTTGCTAATGTAGATGAGTATAACCCAACCAAAACAACAGAGATGGGATCAAAGCACATTAATATGCTTCACGTAGATCTAAAGGTGGGCCTTAGCAGACACAACGACTGAGCTCAGGAATGATAATTTAATTATACAGCTATGCAGATGTGGTAGCACGCATAACTATGCATAGCTTGGTCAACTGACCTACTGGAGCTGTATGTGTTGGAACAGAGTCTACCCACAGTACAATAAAACTTACCGTAGATCTGGCTTCTGGAACCATAAAACAGCTACGTGTGGTTCAGTTCTACAGTTAAATGATGGGAATATGAGGATAATTACCAACTTCCTTGCCCAAATGTTCCTCCTGATTACAAACTGGCTGTGTCCTAAGGGATGCTGTTCTCTAACTTGCCTATTAAACAGCACTTGACTGGGGCTGCTCTGCCACAGTGTGAATAAGGAACAGTAAATCACATTAAAAATACTTGCGGATTGAAAAGGGCATCTGTAGATAAATGAGGATGAAAGAAAGAGTAGTTCTAGAAAATTTTATACTTCCTGAGGACACTTCCCTTCATGAATTAAGCATTACTACACTATTTATTTCTTGCACAGAAGGACAGGAGTTATACATGGTGTTATGTATTTAAGGCAAAATTGCACACCACAATTCAGCAGTCAGGACTGACAACACAAAGATCTGCTTGTTGCTCCTATTTTCCATCTAATTCAGCTGTGTGTATTTATCTGTGTGTTATTTAGTTGACGGAGTTTTAAACATATTTCAAGCTAAGGTGGACACAAAGCTGTGAAAATTTCAGCCCTAAAAATGACAGTCTGACAAATAGACTCAAAAAGGGCTGTATTACCAGGGAAGATAAATTTTACAATAGGTTCACAGAATCACAGAATGGTAGGGGTTGGAAGGGACCTCTGTGGGTCATCTAGTCCAACCCTCCTGCCGAAGCAGGGTCACCTACAGTTGGTTGTAGAGGACCTTGTCCAGGCGGGTCTTGAATATCTCCAGAGAAGGAGACTCCACAACCTCCCTGGGCAGCCTGTTGCAGTGCTCCGTCACGCTCAGAGTGAAGAAATTCTTCCTCATGTATGTGTTGCTATGTGCTACCACTATAATTAAGTGTAGTTTTCTCAGATGACATTCCTTAAATGAAATAACAATTTCCCACTAGTAACTATTGAAATGTGAGAGACTATTGGCCTAATCCTTACCTGGTATTCAGTGGCAGTTTTCAGCCTCACTGGGTCTACTCACAATGGTATAACTTCAGAGGTTCACAATCAGGGTCACTATTTTTCTATTAGCAGACAGCAGCAGCAGCAGGGAGAGTTATAATTTCAAACAACTGAATAAATAAAATAATAATCTGACAAAAATCAAGAAAGGGGGGGAACATGCAGTAGCAGATCTGAAAGATAATATTTAGTTTAGCTATTTTGGCCAATTCTTTCAAGAATAGCCCCTTTGTGTTTGTTTTCTACTATGATTGTACTGCATATCCAACGTAAACTTTGATGCCATTTAATCAGAACCGTCACTTCCCAATATGTTTCAACTATTCACTCTTAGGGAACAGTTCAAAAAATAGACTTAATAGTGGAAAGTTCTTGATTCTATTAGATTTAGTATCTAACACAGAGGAAACATATCTGCAAAATACTGATACAAAAAGCTCAGTCTGTATTGTCTGTTTGCAAATAGGCAGCAGAAAATTATGTTTTCAAAGAGATTTTGCTGTAGTTTATGTTATTTTTCTCCCTCTAATGTGCTATTCTAGTTAACAATTGCATCGCTGTTGTTAGAGTTTCAGGTTTCAGTATAGCCTATGAGTCTAATCAGGCAAGGAAAACGCAACATTACTGGAGTGGACAACAGTGTTATTTGAGACAAACCTTTTGAAAAAGTATATGTGTTTGGCCTGATGTCTTAATTTTAGTTTGTTCAGTGTGGTGATAATTCCACTGCAGCTCCTCTCACAGAAATTTATTCCGTGAGATTTGTATCAGTGCTTTTATATGAATTCTAATAAGTGAACAAACACACACAATCGTTCATTTTTACGTATAAAAAGTTCCAAATAACAATGCTGTCTCATTAATTACTGGATATTGTTGCAGGAGAGTTCTTCTTAGAGTATAGTTAATGATACAGTCCTAGCTAATGAATTGGTACTTCACAGCTTTTGGATAGTACACAAGTTTACTGATTCTGTTTATACTGCCACAATCATTAAATATGCATTTGTAATAACAAGACTAACAGTCACTGAAAATAAGCCCTACAAGAAGTAAGGGCAGTCTAATCTAAAATATCAGAAACAGCAGTTATTATCCACCATCTTAAACGAACACTTAATAACCTGGAACTAAATCCCTTCAGGCTCCATTTATGATATGTACACACTTCTGCTGCAGTGATGACAAATACTCCACTTTCCCGGAACTAATGACCCCTCTGTAATATGTACTAGGGGGCTGACAATTGTGGAATGAGTCTGTCAACAAACTAACAGAGTGCAGCCATGTTTGAAAAGTTTTATGCCTAGACCACAGGCAAATTTCAGTGCTTCCAACCATAATAAGGCCCTCTGGAGCCATATCAAAATTTTGTAGAATGTGTTTGGTCAAGACAGTTTCTGCATATGCTTTATTTATTTTCATTTTGGTTACCTTTGGCCATTACAGATAATTAGGAGCAATACATGAAAGTAATTCATATGTAACACTTCACTGAGTTCTGACAAAATGCTAGAGTCTCACGGGATGTTTTAGTGCTTCAATTGGTGGATGCACTAAAGAATATCCTCTTTATCTCAAAAGCAAAACAGTTTTTAATTTTTTGTATTCCTAGGCACCCCTGAAGAGGATTTCAGAGTAGGTACACGTGAATCTTACAGCTTTACTGCAGGGATTTTGACAGCACTAAGTTAATATATCACTACAAAAATTAAGGATGCAGAAAATAAGTATACCTCCAACTACATAAGCTGCTATATTTACAGTTTAACTTGGCCACTGCCATTACATACCCTGGAATCACCAGGGAAAACAGTCAGTCGGCATGACAAGGCTACCATCTCTCCCAGCAAGCTAGTTTTGAAAAGTATAATACTGACTATCCCCAATACTGCTAGATTTGAGACATTGTTTTCAACAACAGCTAGCAAATTTGAGCAGGTACACTGCCTAGTTCCATCAGTGCCATCTTCTCTTTTAGGTACCCTCTTACCTGGAATCTCTGGGACTCAGTTGTAAAATCTCCCATCCAAGTGGAAATTTTCCTGGCTGTCAGTCCTCAATGTACCTTAAGAAACTCTGGTATTTCTGTTGGCAATTAGGCAACAAGAATTCACAGGTAGGATGGAGGATTTTTGAACGGAAAAGCTTTATTTATGTAGTCAAAAGACAAGAGCAAAATTTGAATTGAGAAAAATATGGCCGCCTAGCATGAATTCTAGTCAATGTGACAGGCTTGTTGAGCTTTGCTTTGATCTCGCATGTAATTACATAATTGCATCCTCGATCTGCAAGCTGTATCTCCTAAGCTGCAGAGCGATTCCTGACTTGCACACATATATTTTCTAACAAGAAACCAGTACATGAAAGACTTGTCTCAGAAAATTAATTTTTAATCATTGAAAACAGAGACAAAAGCAACCAATTATGCCCTCTGATGCTCCAAACTATTTCAGATTAATATGTCAATTAAAAGTAAACCAAGGTAAACACATGCATGTGAATTTTACCTGCATGAAATGTAGCTGTTCTAGCAGCATCATTTAATCAGTTATAACTGAAACAACAAAAGCCTTCCATGTGTGTACCGGGTTTGCGTGGCAAGGTTTTGGTAGCAGGGGGGCAACAGAGGTGGCTTCTGTGAGAAGCTGCCAGAAGCTTCCCCTATGTCTGACAGAGCCAATGCCAACCAGCTCCCCACCCCTGACCAAGGCTGAGCCCATCAGCAATGGTGTTAGCGCCTCTGGGATGAGGTATTTAAGAAAGGCGAAAAAATAACTGCAGGAGGATAGAGGAGTGAGAGAAACAGCCCTGCAGACACTAGGGTGAGTGAATAAGGAGGAGGAGGAGGTGCTCCAGATGCTAGAGCAGAGATTCCCCTGAAGCCCATGGAGAAGACCATGGTGAGGCAGGCTGTCCCCCTGCAGCCCATGGAGGTCCACGGTGGAGCAGATATGCACCTGCAGCCTGTGCAGGACCCCACGCCGGAGCAGGTGGATGCCTGAAGGAGGCTGTGACCCCATGGGGAGCCTGCACTGGAGCAGGCTTCTGCCAGGACCTATGGACCCGTGCAGAGAGAAGCCCACACTGGAACAGGTTTGCTGGCAGGGCTTGTGACCCCGTGGGGGACCCACGCTGTAGCAGCCTGTTCCTGAAGGACTGCACCCTGTGGGAAGGACCCACTCTGGGGCAGTTTGTGAAGAGCTGCAGCCTGTGGGAAGGACTCACGTTGGAGAAGTTCACAGAGAACTGTCTCCCATGGGAGGGACCTCACGCTGGAGCAGGGCGAGAGTGTGAGGACAAAGGAGCGGCAGAGACAACGTGTGATGAACTGACCACAAGCCGCATTCCCCATCCCCCTGCGTCGCTCTGGGAGAGGAGGCAGAGAAATCAGAAGTGAAGTCGAGCCCGGGAAGAAGGGAGGGATGGGGGAATGTGTTTTAAGATTTGGCTTTATTTCTCATTGTTCTACTCTGATTTGATTGGTGACAAATTAAACTAATTTCCCCAAGTTCAATCTGTTTTGCCCATGACGGTAACTGGTGAGTGATCTCTCCCCATCCTTAACTTGACTCACAAGCCTTTTGTTATATTTTCTCCCCCTTGTCCAGATGAGGAGCGGTATGATAGAGCGGCTTTGGTGGGCACCTGGCATCCAGCCAGGCTAAACCACAACTACAGGGAGGACCTGAATTACAGTTAAAAATGAGTTTTTCTGTTCCAAAGAAAAGTACATGCAGACACACTATCCTAAATGCTTCAGCAATTCCAGTCTCAAGTTTAGGAAAATGTCAGTTTGTAATGCCTCATCTCCAATCTGGAGACAACATGGACACAGTGCTCTGTCTCCTGGTTTCTTAATATTTGGTGTTCTGCAAAATTTCACCTGGCTTTTGGCCAGCCATAGAAGGAATGCATCAGAGAGGAAAACCATGCTAGGGAACGTAAAATACTGATCCAGCACATCCCCCCAGCAGCCTTAGGGACACAGGTTATGGGAAGCTCTAAACACAAAATAAAGCTGCTTCCAGAGCAAAATATTTTTGTTCTTTCAGTTTGTTTTTTCTGATATTTTGAGGGTGGAGGTCTGTCAGAGGACCGAGGTAAAAGAAGGGACATTCAAGTCCGCATGTTAGCGTTGGCAAGCCGAGTTTCTTCTCCCTCAACCTGGAACCAAGTTTTGCCTTTTCCTGCAGGATGTGTTTTACACCTCTGTATCCGTGTCACTGACGGGGGGGGTCCACCATCTTCTCACAGAGATCTGTGCAAGGAGACCATGTGAGAGGGATGGCCTCCCAGGGCAGCTACAACCACAACTGCCATCCTGCTAGCCAGGCTGAGAGCCAAAACTACTTCCTGATCTTCTTCCACCGCACTTTCCACAGCCTCCCTCAGATACTTCAAGCTGCCTTTCAGTTATTAGGAGCTGCAGAAACAGCCCGCTATGTCTACAAGTAGCAATGTGGGAAGGGGCTCTGAGGATAGGATTCTAGGTGTCTTTCTCTCCTTTGTCACCCTGAAATTGCATGTGACAGAAGCTGCGTGAGAACCCTGGCTACTCTCATGTCAGTCCCAAACGCAATCCAGCTGTGGCAGCAGGGCAGTCACAGCACAAGCCCCCGTCAGCGCACGTGACGCAAAGTTTCTCTTCAGTATTCCCATGCAGCTCTATGAAAAGAGAAGGAATGTATGAGCAAGAGAGAAATCCAAGATGGAAATTAAAGTCAAGGCAACAGTGCCAGGACACGGTACCAGGCAGACTTACAGTTGCTCTGAAGCCAAGCAGAAGATCCAGAACAGAAAGCTTTTTAAACTGTTTTTGTACACTTCTCTAGAGATATAAAAGACTGTTCAGATGAACACTTTGAATATATTCTTTGAAGTCTCCTCCTTTATAACATGACTTTCAGTCTGTCTTCAGTCTTTCAAGCTCTGGAGCCTTCTACTAAAAGAGCTTGAAACATCCTGATATCTGAGATACCATCTTAAGAGCTGCCAGTGCTGATTGTATGTTAAAATTGTAAAATTATTACACTGCAAACAAACAATTACAAAAGACCATTTTCTAAGGGTCTTTTCCAACCTAAATGATTCTATGATTCTATCCTGCTCCAGAATAAAATTGCTTTATAGGACTACTTCTGTCGAAGACAGTTTCATGCTCCTGAGCTCTCAAAAGTCACACAAAACAACTGAGCCACTGTAACAACTCAACTGCCACCAGAAAGGCCATTTCCACCCCTGCCCTGCCCATGCCTCCGCTCTGCCTTTTCCACCTGGGGGCTGCAGGGCTCCACAGGTCATTAATTCAACCCTCCAGTGCCACAGAAACCTAGCCAGAGTTTTACTGGGTGAGACTTCTGCTGGATTAAGGATACCTGGCTCGCCCAGGACAAGCACCCTTGGACGGGTGCCATGAAACATCACCTAAGTGAAACTGGGAGTGGAGCTGCAGTGGAGAAGACGTATGTGGCATATTCACTTTCAGACTGCCTAATGCCACACCTCACCAGGGACATTAAATACGCTGTACCCACACCAAGCAATTTAACTGCATGTGTAACAAATTCATGTGCAAAAAATCACCTGGATTCAATGTTCTTTAATACCTAGCGCTACATCACCTATCCCTTTGCTGCCTTTAGCCTTGAGAATTGTGCAGAGTGTTTCCAGACACCCTGGGAGATGGAATCAATGCAGTGTGTAGCTTCCTGCTTCCAGCTTTGTGGTGGTAAGTGTAAACATGCAGCCACGGTATGTTGTCCCCCTGCTTTTTTCATTCAGTGACCCATGTGACCTGAGGATGAGCAGTCACCTTTTGGCTAACCTTTCTGGCTGTAGTCTTGGCAAGGCTTTGAGGGTTGACTGGGAAGCCCTTGCTATCAGGGGATTCAAAACTCTGAGGCTAGTTCTGACCACATCTAGCAGCAGAGGAAATCCAGCAAATTCATAATGAATCTCAACTGATCAAGTGTGCCTCCCTCATCAAATTAGCTGGACTGGTGAGGAGTCCTGACTTTTAAAAATTCTCTCTTCCTCGGCAGTTTCTCAGAGTCCAGTGTTAATGACCTTCAAGTCACACTACGTGACGTAAGTATCTTTGTCAGCTAGCAGAGCAAAGATGTCACAGAAATGAGTAAAATAATAATTCACTGTCTATGGAGTCACTGAAAGTGCATGAAGAGGGAGACAAGAAGGAACAGCCAGTCTTAGTAGCTTTATGCTTCTTCTAGATAAAATTCAAAAGATAGTTTGAGATCCAATTTACAAGAAATTGAGTTTTCAATAAAATTTGCATCAAGGGAATAAGTAAAAGTAGAAAGTTATTCAGACAGAGCTAAAAGAGAAACTGGGAAGGAGGGTACTGACAACATTTAACATTTCTTTGTCTCCAAAGAGAGGAAGCGTCTTAAAAAGATGCAGCTCAGCAATCCCCACAGGGGAAAAGAGTTTAACACAATATAGTTCAGTTCCCAAAACTCAGAGGGCTTTTGCCTTGTTAGTTAGGGATAGGCTAATAAGCTCAGGTAACCAAATTCATGTTTTAATTACCATCTTACCCCAGCTGCCAGGTAATATACTGACATTATTTTACCTACTCCCTGAAGAAAGGTTTTCTTGTATCATAATACAGAACTCCAAGAGTATATGCGGTATTGCTTTTCTGAGGAAGTCCTAAAAAGATCCTAAAATTTCATGTCAAATTGTATTTGTGAGAATGGTGCATTTAAAAAAATGCGTCAAAAACCCCAGCCCTTCTGTCAATAGCCCAGACATTCATATAGCTTCAATCTTTAATACAACTAACTGTAATACATGCTTCCTGTAAAAAATTGACTTTGTGTAGACATAGGCTGTCATAAAAAATATAAATACCTTATAAGAAAGTAAAATACTGAGCAATAATTAACAAAAATATTATTTGTATGTTCAATATATGAAACTTAATGTGCAAAATATCGATATTAAATACAGCATATGTATACATAAAAATATTTCAGCAATTATGCATATAGATTTTCCCCACTCATGATTTCACAGATTTATTCATAGCCAAGCTAAAAGCTAAATTAAAATGGTTTTTGATGAGCTCAAAGCAAAAGTAGAGAGAGAAGAGTCAGAATTCCTGGATAGTTCTAATTATTTTTTCTAAGAAATTAATACTAAATGGTAAATTCATTTTTCCTTCTTTCCCAAACAGCTGCTACTCTGTGGCTTGAAAACTGACCTAGTGGTGCAACACAAGGCAGAAGTTCCAATTTTAGGTGTTTTCTAGGGCTCCCACAGACATGTTTTGGCAGGTTTAGCATTGCAGCACCTAATTGTTGATCCCAATTTTCTGCCTCCCAGGATCCCAGGCTCCCAGCCCATCTAAGTGTACAGGTACAATTTGGCAAACTGGCTTAAGACAAGAGTGAAGGTTTTGCGCGGAAACGCAAGTCCTTGAACTGGGACAAATGAAGTACACATGGAATTTCCATTCAGTCATCCGGGCTAGGAAATGCAGTAACCTGCAGCTGGTAAGGAGAAACGGGCAGGTCGGGGTGGTAACATCCAAAACTCCTGCAGCTGAATCCATCACAGCTGATCTGTTGGAGTCCTAAACCCCCAGCTGAAGATGTCCCAGAGAGCCAGCCTATGCGAAACATTCTGGTCAGCAGCAAGGAAAAGTCAGGGTTAGTCTACACAGTCCAATCAACCACTTCTCATATTTATTAAAACAAGTAAATTGCCAAAGCAGTCAAATCTTAGCCCTTGTAGGAAAGCAAGAAGGATGAACAAATGAGTGACAGGAGGAGCTAAAACACTGAACCCTTCATCAGGAAAGCACAAGAAATTCACTCCTCTGCCTGACAAATAAGATCATATTGCTTTGATATCTGAAACCAGACAACGAGTAAGAATGTAACATGATAAACAGCTGGGCTTTTCAAACCTTCGTGAGGCTGAGAGATGCTTGTTTGTATATGGAAGTTGTCTGCTTTATACTGCCTTTTAACATGCTTGTTTTCTCTCCAGATGAATCAAGGACAAGTAAACTAGAACAGAGGGAAGAGTGCCACAGCTTTTGAAATCCAATCTCACCTTCTACTGCTAATTTGGGGATGGAGAAAATTATGTGGTTCGGTTTACAATCAGGATTCCTCTATAAGGATGCCTTTCCTCCATAGCTTTCACATAGGACACAAAGCTTTTCCAGAAACCTAAAAATAAAGTATATTGCACAGTCCAGCTGTAGTGTTGTTTAACTTGGTGTGACAGATTGACCAACACAAATATAGACAACACCAGAAGACAGCTAGGTGGTCTGACCAAACATGATTTGAAGGGCATGGCAAAGGAGCAATGTGAGCAGCTGTCAAAAGGGTAGACTTTCTACAATGCAGCTAATGTTCCAAAAAGTACATTACGTGCTTATAAACAGCTCTTCACAACGAGGGAATGCATGTTTATGCATTGTTTTTGTGTATTTATGCTCACCTATCCCATCAAAATTAAAAATAATAAGTTTAATATAGGGTAAAGCTCTCTGTGTTCCAGGTAAACCTGCAGTGGAGGCAAATCCTGTGCCCTTTACTGCAAACATGAAACCAAATATACACAATGCCAAAACTTCTTAATTCTTATTACCTTTGGTTTTAACTTGCCAGATTTCAGCAAGTTTAGCTAAAAACCACTTTTATCCTTCAGGTATTTTGGTTGCTACCTCCATTAACCATGCCAAACTATCCCTTAGGAAATGGAGTTAGAAGTTTGTTGCTACACATTTTAACTCAAAGATTTATTTTACCTTCAAATTTCCTTCTTTTGGGGCGAGCAAAGGATGAACTGTTGCCCAGAATGACAGCCTGTACATCTAAAATATCACTCATAAACTAAGAAATCACCAAGGCATTATTTTTCACTTTACCAAAGTTTCGCTGTGCAAGATTGACTGTCCTGAATAAAACTAAAGATCCATGGGAAACATATATAATACCAACAGCATAATAAGGTCTTAGTCATAATGCTGCTGCTTGGCAGATCAAGCTCTTCTGGAATGAGATGCCCCAGTCTTTTGAATTGTACGCTTTTCCTCTGCTTGGCACACAAAGTGACTGCATCAAGTCACCAACTTTTCTTCATGTACAGTGAAAAACATGTACTTTTTTTCTTGGCTAAACCAGATTTAAAGAACATTCAGAAGAAGTTGTGGTTTTTCCTGTAGCTCTGCTATTCTCTGTATCACAAGTGATGGCTATAGATGTGAGGTCCCATCTGGAGTACTGCGTCCAGTTCTGGACTCCCCAGTTCAAGAAAGATGAGGACCTACTGGAGAGAGTCCAGCAGAGGGCTACGAGGATCATGAGGAGACTAGAGCATCTCTCCTACGAGCAAAGGCTGAGGGAGCTGTGATTGTTTAGCCCAAAGAAGAAAAGGCTGAGAGGGGACCTTATAAATGCCTATAAATATCTTAAGGGTGGGTGTCAGGAGGATGGGGCCAGACTCTTTTCAGTGGTGCCCAGCAACAGGACGAGGGTCAATGGGCACAAACTGAAGCATAGGAAGTTCAACTTGATGGAGCTGTGCCATTGTGTTGAGTGTTGCCAGGATTTCACCCCAGCTTCTTTCATCAGCCAAAGAATGGCAGGGAGTTGGAGTCAGCTCAGCTTTAGGAGTAACCACATCAACCTGTTCAGAATATCTTACCAATATTGTGAAATTAGGTAAATCCAGCTTCATAGTTCCTTCTTGTGTCCTCCTGTAATCTGGTCTCTATCTCAGCTCTGTTCCTTCCCTTTTTGCCTCACTGGCAGCAGCTCTTCTGAGGGCCAGAAGAATCACTCCTCTGTTGAATCAAATGCCAGAGTACCTCAGGCAGGAGAGCTGCCTCCACGCCAGGCACTCCAGACTTCCTGCGCAAGGACTGTAGCAGTCTTGGGAGATGACCAGAGAATACTAAATCAAATTACCATAGCACTTTTCACAACATTTTATAAACCAACAATTTCATGAATTTCTTTCTCCTCCTCCCCTGTTATTTGCCCAGTTTACAGCCTTGAACATATAATTCATAAATACATAAGATTTTTCTGTGATGTCTAAAATAAAAGAATTACAAACCAATCTTTCATTATTTGCACAGACTCTTCTGCTTTTGCAAGAGTTCAGACTCAAACAGCGTAACATTTACAGAAATTGTTGGAGTGCCATCTGTTGGAACTAGATGTACAAATGAAAAAGACCTTGCTTAACCTGCATAAAATACTCATTTATTACCCAAGTGTTGGTTTAACTGTATCAAGTTAAAAGGCTTTAAAGTGCATACACTTCACATTCCATTCATAATTGTGTTAAAATTTGGATCAGCGTGTAACTTCAAAAAAATGAGCCTCTCTAAGGGGTAGAACACTGGAAAGTGGTAAAGATTTATAGCCCTGGAGTATAAAATAGCAAAGATCAGAGCAGATCCACTCAAATAACCACCTGCTTAATCATGAGTCACATTGCTAAGCTCTATATCGACCGCTGGTGTAAATTTTATATCAGATCCTGGTTTGCAGTCTGCAGATGCATATATAATCTTTGGTCTCACAGAGTTTAGGTGTGTTTTAGACTCTGAATGTGAATGATTAATTGTCCCTACGGAAGGTGGACACCTTGTGATTAAACAGCCCTGTCCTCCCATGGAAAATTTACAGATCAGTCTTGTGACAGTACAACAGTACTTTTAATAGTGTGATCTTCAGCTGCCATTTCTGTTCAGAAGATACTCAGGCAATGCCACGAGTGACTCCTCTCATTCTCTTTCTCCCACAAACAGAAAAATTTACGGATTTTTCCTCACTCCCTCTCCAGCTACACCTTCAGGCCTTCTAGCCCCTATTTTACGCTTAAAATCGAACAAAACTGCAAAAATTTTAAGACTCTGAAAAATTTGACCCTGTGTTGAACCTTGAACTTGATCCTTGAGCTGTCTGCCCTCTCTCTTTCCTTACCACCCAGCACCCAACACTGCCTGAAGTGCATCACTACTGAAATCCTCACACATCTGCTTCATCTCCTTGTCTTTACTATTGCAGCTTCCTCCTCTGTGGCTTTATGAGCTCTCACACTGAAAGCAGCTACTGTGTTGCCTAGCTCTTTTCTGCCCAAACATCTCAAGCTTGATCTCAGAATCACACTATTCCTCTTCTGAGTCCTTCTGCTAATTAGCACTGACCCCTGCCCGGCTCATGACAGCTTTTATGAGAGCTCTTTTCATGGCTGTGCTTAAGAGAGCTACACAAACACATAGAGTGGGAGCTTTTGTAGACTGCTCTAGGAAAAAAAAAGCCCAAACAAACTGCAGTTAATTATACTTGGTAGCATAGAGTATAAAAGAAACAGAAGACTGACACGGCACAGAAACAAAGCAAAGCAAAATATACTGAGTGTAGGATAATACACATACTATATTTCATCTATTCCGTCCTCAGAGCTATTCTGGTGGCCAGCCGTTCCAATCTGCTCAGTCATTCTTGGTGGTCTAAAATTCCTAACTCAAATTCTTTGGCTAAGTAGTATTTTACAATATGTTTACAAAAATGACACATGGAATTGAATTAATAAAATACAGGCTATTTTCTCTTGTTTGCAGTAAAGCCTAAAACCACATTTTCCATTCATGTTCCTTATGAACCGATTTAGACAGTTAGTGACAGGATCACTTTCTAAATTAGTGCCTAGTCTGTCACACCTTTATTTCCAGCAGGTGTCTGATATATATTTTCATTCTTCACAACTACTTCTTCTTTCTCCTCACAGCTTACATCGTTCTATCAGTGCACATTTTTTTATTCCTTGGTTTTATCTCTTCCTCCAGATCCCACAGAGTATGCTCCAGGCTTCTCTGTGGTTTATAAAAGACCTTTTCTCCTATGGTTTTCTCTTGAAACTTCAATCATTCTCTGCCTCCTCTTGAGGCATGCTCTCACATATAATTTCCCACCCTTAACAAGCATATTTTCTTCTTCTGGGGACATATTTACAACAGAAGTTCAGGGGCATCAGAAGTAACATTTCTCTGGTGCAACAGTTGTAGACCCATGTGTGAGAATAATGATGTGTCTCCTACGCCAGCTGCAGTATCTGCACTTATATTGCATTCTAAGAAGGAAATATGAGGAGAATAAAAACACTTACACCAAAATTCTCAGTGAAATTAACAGGTCTGCTTCAGGTTTGGTGCCATATTTCCCACTTTAAACGGCTATGCCTTAAGCATTTTAGCTGAGAACTCATTAGGGTAAGCGTAGCAGTAATTCTCTGGTGTTGACAAAAGTCTTGGCAGACTTATTTGTGACCAGATTTTTGTAAGTCCAGATCCTGGGCTTCTCCTAGTCTTCTTTTTCCTTCCAACGGAAACTTTTCAGTAACTCTAGGAGGAGCAGAAAATTCACCTGGGCTCGTTCCCCAACTCAGTGTCTTTCAAACTGGCAGTCAAGACCCAGCTATGAGGGTACCTTGCTATTCTAAATATTCATGTCCTTAAAGCTCAATTTTAGTAGACTTCCTAAAAATTTCATGGGGAAGGAAAGGTATTCTGCTCATTCTTTTTCTGCTGGACTGCATGAAATGTAAACTAGGTCAAGCTAATCTCTGTGTTGTTGTTTTGATACCAGGACTCGCTCAAACGAGAAAAGAAAATTGAATATTTTAAATTTTATCCATAGCCTGGAAGAAACTACAATTTCAACACCATCTTCAATTGTAGATAGCTTCTTCCAATCACCTCCTAAAATTTTCTCAAAAGCTTTTCTGAACATATTTTGGAGTAGTACAGAAACAGGAGCTCAGCTGCACCTATCAGCTAAAAGCAGCAAAGGTAGATTTAGGATTCCAGTTGGACACACTATACAAGACCTCTGGACAAGTGACATGGCTACTGTGGATGGAAATTAAATTGTTAGACCTTTTTTTCAGAAGCAATTAGCATAGCTGGAAGAAAACAGAACAAAGAAGTATGCAATCATCTTTATAGCCACTCTCCTTAAAAACAAGCAAACAAAAAAACCCCCCAAAACAAACAAACTGCCCACCCAGCTGTAATACCTGAAGGCTTCTTCAGTTATTTTAGGATACCGCTGATCATTCAATTTAAAATGAACAGGTATACTAAGTGAATGAGGGGATTTATACTTTGCACACTACGGATTTCTCCCCTGTGACATAAATATCTGTAAAAGGCTCCCACGAGGTACAGCACAAGATGCCTTTAACCTTTGCACACATAATTTCAGATCAGCTTAGCATCATTTTTCTCGGAATGAAACCATATGTCACCTAATGGCTCAGGGGAGATACTGGCATATGGAGGCCTTCATGCTTTAACTGCCAGTTTGAATCCAGCCCAGGTCAGTAACAACCAACACTGCTATATCTAAAGGCTGTTGGGTAATCTATGTGAAATGAGTTGGCCATCTCAGATCAGATCCTACAGCAAAGTCATCCACCAGAACGAGACCACTGCAGATGGCTCAGACTCGTCCTTCTGTCAGCAGTATCAGCAAGTCGGCCAAAGATTAAATGAGCATTGTACATACATGAGCTTTCACTCTGTAGAAGTCACTCTCCCAAGGCAGGGATAACAGACATTGACATGCAGGGCAATCATTGTGAGACACTACCCTGGAGGACCTCCAGGCACTCCTCAGCCCATCGCCTCCAGCTGTTTTGCCTTATCATTACAACACCTCCTCCCAGCTATTCCTTCATACAGATTTAACCCATTAGACAGATCAGCATTTAATGCCTGAATTAACACTCCACGCAGGATAGCAGTTCTTTGAATAATGACATCTCTGCTGTCTAAAGTGAGGATTCAGACCTGGGAGAAATCTTTTTAAAAAGGAAGAGAACGCAGAACTAAACAGTGTCAGAAGAAGGGGAGGTTAAAACATTCAATCTTTTTATGAAAGTTGAAGAAAATACTGTACGATAACACTTAATTTTCTTTGAAATCGCATCCAAGAGTAGAAAAGAATTAAATCATAGTATTAATACATGCATTGCAGTATAGAACACTGAAGGCTTGAAAAAAAGAGATTTTAAAGTCTCTTATGAAAAAATTACCAGGGAGCCTGTTCCTAATTTTCAACAGGAGGGATTTTTGTCAGTATGAAATGCGAGATTTTTCTTTGCAGTAGCGAAAACATTATACGTCTATATTATCGGTTCTCAGTTAGGCTTCAAAAACTATCATTCTGGTTTTATTTTCTACTTGAAAGTTTATGAAGATAGCTATTTTAATGCATAGTGTGACACTGATGTACAGCTGGGAAATGAAGCCAGGCAAATTAACTGACAATGCAGTTCTTTATGCACTCTGTGGGAGCTATGTCACAAAGGAGGCTAACGGTAGGTGTTTACAAATAAAACAGAAAATGGGAGGTGATTTTAAAACCAGGACTATTCTTACTGATGAGATTCTATTCCATGTATTGCCAGGTAACCAAAGAGCTTACATGAAAGCATTAAGTTAGTGAGTCATTAGTTCATTGATATAACAGCTCATGTATACCTATCTACACCATTTTTTTTCTGTTATGAGGCTTGATATTTTGCAGTTTTTTCCCACTGGAGCTTTGTGAAATAAATACGCACATACCAGAAAGCAGCGCATACTGTTTACACATGTGCCTTTTTTTTTGCTATTGTAATTTATATTGTTATTTTAGAAAAGACATGGATTATGTCAAGTGCTGAAAAGGATACTGTCACATTAAATATACTCCCCTTCATCACTATAGTAACTAGACCATCTATATCTCAACACTTCCTCTTGTGTCAGATTTGACTCAGTTCACTTACAAGGCTCCACAGATCTGGTCTCCCAGAGTATCTTTCTGCACCTATCCAGTGTTGATAAGCCTCATAAGCAGAGCTGTACCAGAGATGCCAAGAGGCAGTACCACCCCTGGTGCAACTGTGTGTGAAAAGATTTCAGTGAGGGTATAATCTACTCATACATAATCCCTGTAATTCACTAACTGCTGCAACCCAAGTGATGAGCTGAACAAGCAGTACCGCAGAAGATGAAGAAATGACTGGTGAGAGCTGACTGCTGTGCAGGGGGCTTGCACACCCAGTTCCATGGCTGTGAGATATGAGAAAGTCAAGTACTGTGGAGGGATGATATCCTAAAGCCACAGCACATTCTTCTTTCCAAAAAACATTCGTCAGAATCCCACTGCTTATTTCTTCAAGTGCCCTATGATACATCACTGGAACTTAGCTTGACTTCTCTCTTAAACACTACCTAACTACATCAGCATTTATACCCAGCTACAGACCTGATAAACCTCAGCCTTCGTTATAAACTCAAGCCATGTCTTCTCCTAAAGCATTTAATTTCAGATAATCTATATAACTATAATACGTTCATGCATTATGTATTACATTTACTTTTTCCTTTTAAAATGTTAACTTCTGCCTTGTATTTCTATTAGGTAGAGAGTTCACATTTGCAAAGGTTTTCACAAATGGAGTACAGACTATGATTTCTTGCACTCCTGTTTTCTTTATCCTGATGACAAGGTGTTCTCCTCTGCGTTGCAGAAAATGTAAAGGGCAGTTTAAAGCATATGTGTATGGACAAATCTAAGATTTACTAAAAGAAGATTAATAACAATATGTCCACGACTGATTCAAAAAATGGTACTTTTTATCCTCATTTTGTGTTCTGCACAGAAAGAATACACTTTTTTCCATAGGTACAGTAGCAGTGATGAATCATGAAATTTGTCTCAGAAGGCTAGATAGTTTACGTGAACATTAGAAACAGTGCCCAGTTAAAACCATAGCATGTATAATCCCCTTAATGCAGTTAAACTGTTGCCAGTTTCTAAAACATAGAGAAAAAACACCGTCTTGAGATAATGGTTTAGTGGTATTCTGTTCAGAAGTATCATTGGTCTGACTGAGGAAGAGCTATGTTGTAATTGATTTTTGCATGAAGGACTGGGATATTTCAGCCACGTGAGGTAAAATGGAAAAAACACACAGCCTGACATTTGGACTGGCGAGCTGGTTGTACCTCTTTCGTACCCTCCATTGTACCTCTTTTATATTTTACACCCTTCCTCTGTACATAAAAATTAAGAAAAAACACACAGCAGTTAGCTAAATGGTAGATAAAATGCACATATCTGCCATTAATTAAACAATTCACTGAACAATGAAAGAACAGCCTGCCATCCCTTCCTCAGAGATGGGATGGTTAAGTGTTCAGGCTGACTTCTCGTTAATTGCCAGGCTCAGGTACAATTTGGGCTTGGGGCATTTATTCTCTGACAGGAAGCTTACTACATCATGACATGACATGCCTAGCCGTTTTTCTAAACCTTTAGCAGGAGCGCTGTATTTTTACTTTCCTTGGACTGGAAAAATTTAACCATTTAACTCATGGTTTAGATTTTTCCCACATGAGATCCACACACAGGCAGTATAAAGCAGTGGATGGGAGCCTGGGAAGATATCTTGAGTAAGAAGAGTCAGCAGATCAGGCAGATGGATGAGCCTGGTGACAGACCTAACTGCCTGGCTGGGGGTGCCTAACTGCCCTGCTAGGAAGGTTCCCATGGGACAAGCTCAGTCTGATCGAGCAGCATGCCCTGGCAGCAACAAGGCTGACAGAGTCCTGGGCTGCATCAGCCAGAGGTAACCCAAGAGCTTGAGTGCTCTCATAATCCCTCGTGGTGCTTGTTAGGCCACACCTGGAATTCATCCTGTTTTGCAGCTCAGGAAGGACACTGAAGAACCGGAGAGGGTCCACACAGAGCCATCAAGTTGATTAGAGGATCGATGAATCTGATACATAAAGAAACATTGAAGAAATTAGGTTTGTTCAGCCTAGAGAAGGGAGGGCTCAGGGGACACCTAATGACATTCTTCCAACAGCCAAAGGGCAGATGCAGAGGAGGTGAAGGGATCCACGGTGACAGAAGACGTAACAGACACAAGTTGCTTCAGAGGAAATTTCATTTGGATATAGGAAAAAAATACTTCACCACCAGGACACACTCCTGGGCAACTCATTTGAGCAGGGAAGTTGGACCAGATGACCTCCAGAGACCCCTTGCCACCTCTACCTTTCTTTTATTCTGTGGCAACTTAACGTTGGAAGCGGTGGAATCTCCTTTGCTGGAGATACTGAAGACTCAGCTTGTCAGGGCCCCAGATCATCTAATCCAGGGCCTCTTTTTTAACAGAAAGTTGGATGAAGTGGTCTCCAGAGGTCTCTTTCAAGGCAGACTTTTCTATAATTTCTATCCTACTGGAAATTAATGGATTTTTTTTTTATTTGCTTGCAACCAGATTGGACCAAAAGACAAACTATTATCAAGAATAATTCTTACTTTGAAGCAGAATTTTCAGTGAAAAAAAGCAAAATAAACCAACTGTTTTGGAACTGTTCAAATGTATCATCCCCAATCAGTTCAGCATGGACCTGTGTCTACTCAGCTGCTACTCTGCCTCACCATAGTCCAGAGGCCTCATATCTCCTTTTCCTGCTATGGGCCAGACACCAAACCAGATAGCAGACTGTTGCCGTCACAGAAATTGTTGTCAGAAGATAAATAACAATATTATCAGTTATTTTCAAATTATATATTTGCACTGGAAAACTTCGTGGTATCAATATGTTTCAAAACCACTTTAAGTGCCACTAAAAGTGCAAAAAATAGTGCCTACCTATTCACATTTTCAGAGCTGCAAAGACTACATCCTTTTCCAAAAAGGCACATATTTCTTCTGTGAAAACCTCTGTTTATACTGATTGCTACAAAAGGCAATAACTATTCTGGGAGTGCTGCTGAGTAAAGAGTGAGCGTACGCATTGCTTTCTGGGAGTTTTAAACAGATGATCCTAGGACAGCACTACATGCCTATTGCTTTGTTTAGAATGCAATACAATTACCTCTGGGCAAAAACAATCACAAACAGAACTGGCTACATTTTTAAAAATCATTACAGACTCTACCTTTTTAAAAAGCTTTTATCAGTGCACATTTCCTTCCTTCACCTCAAGGCTTTTTACATTTGCAGACACCCTTTTCGGGTACAAAGTTACCCATTGTCCAGTGTTCCATTACCTCAGGTATTAGTGAGATGCTTGCTTCTCCTCTTTAACTGACCCTGAACTCGGTGCTGCACCCATTCCCACATAGTTACATACTTTCCTTCCTGTGATGACCAGTACGCTATTCCTCTTAGATTGCCAGACTCCAGTCTGAGGAATACTCACGTTCCAAAACAATTTAGCATAAGGAGCTCAAAAACAGTTATGGTGCAGCCCAGCCAGCTTATTTTCTCTCTCGTCTCTGTTATTACATCCAGATATCCACTCTCACTTATTTCTTCCTTCCATAATTTTGCTGTTCATCACATTTCCTGCTAAGTTTTCCAGACTAAAGATAAACCCATATTAAATATTATTTGCTAAGAACGCTAACACCTTGAAATATGCCACTGACGTACACAGCTTGTTCCATCATTCTAAGTATGCCATAGATCAAGCTATCTACCTGCGATGTTGAGCATATGAAATCACTTGAAGTTCCATTTGCATGATCATCTTTCCAAACACTCTTCCTGTGTTGCTGACTCAAGCACTTTGGAAGACTCTCTCGAAATTACTGTTTAAAAAAAAATGCGAACATTGTCTCACCGAGTATGCAGGAAATGAAATGTGTTAGCACTTGTCCATTCCAAATTAGATTCAGCACATAACTGTCTAACTTGAGTGCACCTAGCTATAGTTTACATTTGTCTCTCCAGTAAGCTTTTTAATCAGAAGTTATTTAGTGTTAAGCATATCGAAATGTCTTTCATTAGCCATCGATGGGATTTGATTTATTCATATGTTGTGCAACATATATTGCTAATGTTGTCATCTACCACAGCTTCAATTTTAAATAAGTGTTTCAGTTTTCATTTGATATTTTTAAAAAGAGCTCATTTGCAGTCTTGCATCACGCAAGACAGGAGCGTTCAGCGTGCTCAAGCTGTCTGGTTTGCACTGATGACTGAATTGCAGAACTAGTCATAGGAAATCAGGTGGCAGACTGGAGGGGATTTTTCTGTTTTCTTGGGTCATGCTGCATTTCGTTATTCCCAAAGTAGTTTCAGGGCATGATTTTCATTTGCATACTGTTTTTGTAGCAGTCGCAGAACTGAGACACAGTTCAGAACTTCTTAAGTACACAGTAAGGCCTTGTTTTGAATGAGGCATCTATCCTGAATAAGATATTTCATTGCACAATCCCACTGCATGGGAAAGCAAAGCTTAGTGGTCTTGTCAAGACATGGCTGTGGAAAGCGATTCAGTGCCTACACCCACTAAGGTGTTATCAAGCAATTCACACAGGACTAGAGTTATTAGAGGTGTATAGGAAGTGTAGGGAGACTCCTGAAAATCTTATTTAGTTGGGCATTATACATAGGCATTTCTGATAGCTCCCAGGTAGCTCTCCATATCAGCTATGTGCTTATCAAAAAGTCCCAACTAGCTCCCTTGTATCTCAGTTACCCACTTTCAGACTGGAAAAAAAAGAAAATAAAGCTTTCTCTCCTGCCTCCTTTCACCTAGTTAGTTTTAAGGTCTTCAGAACAAGTTTCTCACATGGTATGGCTGAAATCCTGGCCACTATTGAGGTAGGTAAGAATATTGTTGTAGCTTCATTGAAATAAAAATTTCACTTTTGTTTATACAGCAAGAATCAAGAAGGGTCACTTTAGACCTGCATCAGCTAGGTAGTGTCAGAAAATGAGAATCACATTGCCAGTCTCACATCAATATGGAAATCAGTTCTGTCACCAGTCAGACAGAAGCATGAATAAACAAGTTATTTCCCATTGCTGACTCAGATAACTCCACAAGCCCACATGTTACCTTACACATTTACGTTAACAAAAGACATATTTTTGAAGCGCTGTTGTGAAAAAGCTCAGTGCTTTTAAAAAATTAAAAATTGATGTGTTCCAATATATTGCAAAATTCCTAGATATTCTCTAAAGACACACTACGACTAGCCAGGGCAACATTGTGCAAATAGTTTCTTCCTTACTACACTAACCAAAACAAACTTGACAACATGGCCAAACGAAATCCTTAAAGATGCATGCTTACAGCTATCAGCTTTAGTTACACAGAAGCAAGTCTTTCAAACTCCCTGATCAATGAGCGGTTCTACAGACCTGCCTTAGTCATAAGAAAGTTGGTGACCGTGTCTGGTAGGAACTGTTCAGATGCTCTAGTGGTGAAACTTAGCAGGCTCTTACTGATTCAGAAGGCTAGAAGCAAGGTAAAAGGAGAGACAAGCTGCCCAACAGCATATAAATTAAAGTCTATTTCCATTCATTGTGAGGAGTCCAATTCAGCTGAATATCCATCACCCAAAATATTTACATCTTTGTTAATATACATGTTATCTCATGTGTGGCAGGAAATACAGTTCATCCTCATTTCCTCAGTACTGACCTTGTGTGTCCTCAAAAGTTTAAGGCAAGGAACAGAAATTGAATTTTTTTACACCACTTTTACGTATTCTTGCTATGTGCCCACACCTCAGTCTGTTTCTGCCAGTCTCTTTCCCTTTGACAATATTTGAACTTTACATTCAATTTCAGCCAAATAAGACAAAGGGGTCTCTAAGGAAGCTGGTTGGAAATAGGCAGGCAATGAAAGAAGAGAGACCACATTAGTGCCCCAAAGATGGAGAGGCTAAAGCACGCATTCTGACATTATTAGTCACCTGAGATACCCCCTGAAAGAGAAGCCTGGAGTTTCTCAGCAGTCTGAATATTCCAATTACCAGCAAAGATTAGATTGGAGCTCATACCTATTAGACCCCATAAGGCACAGGCATCCACTGGGAACCCGGTCAACAGTAGTTTCTGGAGGAACTGTTGTTCTCTCTCTCCCACAGGCCTGCTCTCTTCCGTCATTGTCTCACGAATGAGCTTCATTTTTTGAGTGTGTGTGATGAACTGTTGAAAAACTGCTAAAACAGCCTCCCTCAGTATCACCCTGATCCCACTTTGCTTCTGTGGTGAAATGCAGCCTCTTGTACACCAAGTCCTCCTGCACCACAGGTATTACTGCACCTGGCCCCTGCGACCAACTGTGTCTAGTTATCTTTTACTTCATGTAAAGAAGGAAGGCACCAGAGCCCAACAGCAACAAAGGAGCGAGGAATATCTTCTACACGGGCTGAAAAGTGAGTTTTTCCTGTCTTTCATCACTGGGAAAGTATTTCCTGCCTATCTCTTCTGACAGGAGATCTTCGACCCTGCGCATCTGTCTGCCCAACAAAGACCTCCTTAATCTGTAGGGGACTGACTGAGGGTTTACAGCTCACCTGTACAAGCCAGGATGCTCTCAAAAGCAATCTTCAATTAAGCTATGGCTGAGCAGGGAATGTGATACAAAGGTACAATTAACTCACAATGTTTCCTTCACTAAAAAAGGGTATTATTTAAATTGTGAACGGACATAATTACTTGTATTTGCTATACAGAATTATCTGTCTCAATAAAATAATACTTCGTGAACAGAGATATGATATGGAAAAGCATTGCATTTTACAAAACAATCCTTTTTTTGCACATTAATCTGGCAATATTAAAACAATGCAAGGTGGTTTTAATTTAAACAAAATAATCAGGGTTGTTTAATTAAATACGATTTTGTCATATGGAACTTTTTAATATTTAATTCCACCAGCAAAATCTGCTGATGCGCTTGGAAGATCCCACGCTGAAGCAGACGGGAGCAGAACCTGGAGACACATTGCCATCTAGTGGGACCCTCCCCGACACAGCGTCCTGCAGGGACCCCAAGGCTTGCTTTCCTCAGGAACGGCTCCGATCGGAGCTGCTACTGGGATCCGACAGGAAAAAAGTTCTTTAAGATACGTAAAAAAAGAGAGTTAAACGCAGATTGCACAGTCTGATATAATGTTACAGCTAAATCTCTGTTGTGATATCTTAGTTGGGAAGCCTTTCACCCTTAAAGCACTGCTTTAAATCAGCAGTAAAACAAAGAAGCACGCTTGTCTGTTCCATTTTACGAGAAGTACATAACTGCTAACGTGCTCTATTTCACATTTAAGACCACACTCCATAAGGCAGGCGGCTGAACATTTATTGTGCTCAGAGAGAGGTATCCTTTAGGGCAGGTTTGAAGAACGGTGGAACAACAGGGGAAAATCTGAAGCTCTCCTACTTGAGACCTAGCAATTCATAGACACAGACGTTGTTCAATTCCTTCAGCCTGGCGACTTTCCCAAACATGAAATTTCTTTCAAAAATTGAGATGTTTAGCTCCAAGCTCAGATGAGTCACAGAGATATTTGTGGAGTGATTAATGAATACCAAAAAAAGCAAGCCGCACAGAGATGAGTCAT
Source organism: Opisthocomus hoazin (assembly GCF_030867145.1). Taxonomy (NCBI): domain Eukaryota; kingdom Metazoa; phylum Chordata; class Aves; order Opisthocomiformes; family Opisthocomidae; genus Opisthocomus; species Opisthocomus hoazin. The sequence goes on from NC_134454.1 coordinate 47,386,301, forward strand.
ATCACCATAACACCAAAGAAATAAAAGATACAGCCTTTCTGGTTCTTATACCTTTTGTGGCTTTTTGTTTGCTTGGTCTCTGTTTATTCTCATCATTCAGAGTAATTTCCAGCTATTGCACTTCAATTTTAGTTTCTCTAATAATTTTTTTCTACAGAGCTGACTCACAGATGAAGGAAGTATTTGTCATCATAATATGGTATTAAACAACCTCCAAACTGCAATCTCTGAATCTTTTTTCTCCTGAGTCAACTAGTTTTATCCTTAAAGCCTTTTCACTATGAAGTAAAAAAGTCCAGTCCCCTCTCTAGCACTATGACTCCTTACATTTATCAAGTGGGACAGCTCATAAGCTACAGCTGTGCCAAAAACAGCAACAGTCTTCTGCATTTTTTTTGACAAAGCAAAGGCTATCCTCACACAGGTTTCACAACACTTCACTTAAATCAACACTTTGCTGAAGAGCTGATGAAAGGTGAACCTCAGCAAGAGTGAAGATGATGGGCAGTCACTGCGTGGTCAGGATGACTGATGTGAGAGGAAGGATGAAAATTATCACCACATGGAAATAAGGCAAACGGGTTCTAGGCAGATAGCATAGTCATCTGACTGGGCAAGCAAATGTGGCTGCAGTATGGGGAGAAAGGAGCAAAGACAAACCCATTGCAACGCAAAAGATGGCTTCAAGGTCACTCAGTGACACCTTCGAGGTTAGGTAAAGACACCCACTTTTAATCAGTGCAACACAGAACGTATACACTGCTCAGCCTGGAGTGCAAAACAGATTAGTTGGTGGTTGTGGTCTTTTTGTAGATGACTAATGAAAAGGATAAAAGCAGTCATTCTTTGCTGCAAGGCAATGTAGTCAGAGGCATCAGGAAGGGAGATCGCAGCTGTGCACAGCAGTATGCTGGTAAAAACTACGTGAGTATCACTGTTCAGTTATCAGATGCCGGACCACAGATCTGGGCTGACATGAAGTTGTACTTCAGCAAAGGCTGTGAAAAAGAGCTTGCGGGTTACGTTCAGTACCACAAACAGTCAATAAGTGCTGACTGGGTGTTTATTCAGTGGCTTTCATGTAAGAAGAACCAGAACCACAAACAGAAACGCAGGAGTGCATGCTAGTAGCAACATGTACTTGTGGAAAACACATTAAGTGTATCCAAATTTCATCAAACTCCTGGCCTAGACTACACACACTGATTGCAATTTTGTACAGACCACTTACATCTTGCATCATATACTTTTACCGATTTAAAGTTTTCCATTCAATTTTTTACTACTGTGTTTTTTCCTTAACTTTTGCCCCAAGGAGGGAGTCATACAGATTTCTTTTCTTATATACCTTCATTAAGATTATCATTGCTACCAACCAGGATGGGGCAAAAGAAGTTAGGAAAGAATGCTCAGAATTCAGATCCCAGGTTCAATTCACAGCTAGGAAAAAAAAACCAAACCTACATTATGAACTGAGCAAATTTGTTACCTGCATCATTGAAAGAATAAATATACTGTCATGTCATGTCAGTGATTTAGAATGAAGTGTTACAAATGTCAGTTTTTATAAACTGCAGTGGCAGAGGTTAGAAAAATACCTTAAATTATTTTTCCAGGCACTGTATAAAGGTGATTCAATATATTCCCGTAATTCCAAAAGTTGTACCTAAAAATAATACATCTTTGCCATATTCACAAAACACCCCTCATAGCCATCATACATTGTACTTATGCAGTGAACTAGTTATCAATAACAGTCAGCATAAAAGTTTTCTCCATATTTACAGTCAGTTTGGAAAGGTTCTGTTTCTAAATACCAAGGACAATGAAGTAAAGAATCTTAGCTCATACATACTTTATTAGAATCATCTCATATCAGTGCTGTGTAACATAAACTAAGCAAATGCGAAAAGAGCAACCATAACCACATAACTCAGGATAAATAAAAAACAAAATCAATTTATCAGACTACCTGACATACACCTGTATATAGTGGTGTGTTCTGCCATGTGAGAACTCAGCTTGGTTCTAGTACTCAGCAAGGAAGTACAGCAGGATGTACGCACCAAGAGATGATCTTGCAGTCTCTAAGATGAAGTACTTCAAGTATGTTGATAAACTACCATGCAAAACTTTTACCTAGAAACCCAAGATTGCAGCCAAGAAAATCCGAGAGCATCTAACGCTTTGACCCTGGGGACAAGAGAAGCTCTTGGGGAAGCAGGTGCATGTAGAAGAATATGGAAGACTAGGGACCTGGAGGCTCTGCTAAAAGATTTTTTCTGAAATCAGACAAAGGTGATATTCTTTTTTTTTTTTTTTTCTTCCTAAGAAGAGTCTCAGTGCAATGTGTTTCTTTAAAATCAGCAAATTGAATTGAGACTGTTGTATAGATACCCCTATAGTCCTGTAGTATCATTAAGCACAGGCCATCCGCCGATCACAGCAACCAGAAATAAACAGTGGGCCTGATCTGCCTTCCACTACAGCGGTGTAAATAGGGTATTCTGTTTTTAAAAGAATGGAATTTATCCAGATTTTTAACCGTGCAGTTGAAGGCAGATTTGGCCTAGCTTGTTCAGTGCCCACCAGGGCCCACAATACACATGCAACGATGCACAAATGTGCAGTGAAGTTTGAAAAACATGTTCTGTCTTTTTTCAAAGTGCATACAATGAATATTAAACAACCCCCTGAAGTTCACGTTGCCACTCGCCTAGAATCAGCACTGCAATCCCTATTATAGACTGCACTATGTAGAATACTGATGACTATTTAAATTCAGAGTGGATGTGTGAAGAGCCAGGGCAGTGACAGGGGTACGGCATATAATAGCTGCAAGATTTTTCTGTAGCTTTACATACGCTTTTTCTTTCTTCTTTACTTCAAGAAGACATTTTTTTCCAAATTGGACTATTTTCGATAGCCTTGGAGGACAGAAAATGAGATTTCCACATCCAAATGGTTAAGATACCCACAGGCCAATTTTGATTTAGGAAAAAGGAAAAGCTGCCAAGTACCAGAATATCATGTCAAAGGCTGGGGTGATCAATTGAATCATAAAGGAAATGGATAGGAAGCTTCATTGAAAGTGCGGTATATGGAAATTCCCTGAAAGCTGCAATACTTTATAACCTTATACTGGCGTTCTAAATATATTTGCATTAGATTTCAAAGAATTACAGCACTAAAGTATTAGGAAGCATTAGCTAGGAGATAGAAAGCAGGTGATGTGACAGCCAATTATTTGCATAACTAGAAAAACTGTATACACAACAACATGCAATCCTCATTAGCATATCTCACTTTTTGCTTCCATTTTCTGAAAAATACCACAGCTAATGCATCAGTCAGTGGTAGAGTCAGGTGGATTCATGTCTTTCTGAATTGTTTTTCTGACAGGGTTGCTTGTGACTTGAAAGAACCAGCATTTGGATAGAATTCATCTTAGGCTACAGTAAACTACAGTACAAAACTTTAAACTACAGCAAGGGAACTCACACAAAACCTGAATTGAACTGTGGCTTCGCTGACAAAAACACTGGCACAAAAACATGAGCACCTGAGCTACAATTAACAAGTAGACAACAACTGAGAATCCAGACAAACCTACTTAGTTTCAGAGTAAGTTCTGCTCTGCCTGAAGGAGAAGCCAAGACCTCTAAGAACTCTAATACTTTCAAAGATGAACTCCAGCTGTTAAACTTCAGGACAATCTTGGATTTTAGATATTCTAAAACACCTTGACACCATGGTATTAGATATGCCTCTATGTTTTAATTTGAGATACATGAAATATAGCACACTATACTTCTTCTGAAGTTCTTGGCTAGAAATGTGTATGCTACTCCACATTTCTATATTACTTTCTCCACTTGGCTGATCAGACCTGTTCCATGTTTTCTTCGGCACTCGTCCATGCTCAAAGCAGCACAGTGGCGGGGAAACTGGCTGCAACATGAACTCTGATTTTCCTAGGACAGGGATAGCAAAACTGTCATTGCTATGGCTTTGCAAAATGTTCGTAAGGTGGGAAGGTGGGAGGGATGGAAACAGACTGTTCAGTACGCTGCTGAATGCTTGCACAAAGGTTAGAAACGATATAAGACAGAAAAAAAACCAAACTCATTTAAATCCTTAAAAGGAACATCAGCTTGTAACCTAGCTGTCCTTGATGTTCTTTGCTCAGTTTATAGCACCCTTTTTCCCAATTAAAACAGTGGGGAGTTTTGATAATTTTTGAGTAGATGCATAACTTACTTCTTTACTGCCCTCTATGAATCATTTTAGGGCCAGGGTTCTTCTTTTAAAGATTCTTTCTTTCAAGCTGCAATTCTGGGGACAAATTCTGACCACAGAAAATATCCCAGGAAAGGCTTGTGTTTCTTGCACACAACTCCCGCCAAACACATTCCCGCAGGATCCAGTTTTATCAGCATTTTAGCAAACAAAATCTGCAGCTAAAAAGCAAGTTAAAGATGGAGGGGGGCGGGGAGAGAATTAAACATGAAAACCTAAAGACTGGAAAAGAGGAAAGAAAATTAAGAATAAAGCAACAGAAGTGCCAGCCTTTTGCTGAAGCCTTTTGCTGAAGCCACATCTTAAAACTGAGCCTAGACAATGTTAGCCACCGTCAGCCTGACTGGCATCACAGGATCTGAGCAATGCTGGGCTGTGCTTTCGTGACACCAAGTGGTTAATCTGTGTGGTGCATTCTGCTGATCTTTGCCGATCTCTCCAACACGCTCCTCCGCATTCAAAAGGCTGTTAAAAGGAAGCTGTACTCAAAGGTGATTATAAAGGCAATCCTCCTCAGCCCACCCTTGGTGGGGTTACAGGTCCTAAGATGGTCTTTCACAAGAATGCCACATAACGTCAACTAAACTTTTTTTTTAATTTCACCCCAGCCTCTTACATTTCAAATGGATTTTCGTTTATTCATATTTGAAACTGTTCAATTCAGAAGTCAAATTAAGAGTTTTAAAAGACCCCATCTAAGACAAAGCACACCCACATTCTGTGGAGGCTACTAAACACCTACACAACATCTTTTAAAAAAGCAACTCACAAACAATAACGGAGCCCCAACTGGAGTTAAAACTAAGCCTGACATGGAACAGACGCGTCCCCCTCCCCTACTGCTGTTACAGAAGCAAGTCAGAAAACAAAACATACCAGCCAAGGAGCACAGAAAAACAAATGCACCAGCACAATTGTCCTTTAGTTCAGACCAATTGTTTCTCAAAGTTAATGATTATTGGGACTCAGATGTCTTCAGAATCTCTCAGCAGTAAAAAATCTGCTCCTATTGACTGTGATCAGTGTTCAGGGAAAAAAAAAAATCCCATTTTCCTTTTAAATTTCTATGTCTAATTAACAATTAAAATGAGTACAATTATGTTTATCTCTGCTTCCTGTAAGCAGTCATCACTGCAATTCCTACACATTTTCAAGTCTTAAGGACATTCAACAAATGCTTCACAGTGAACCCTGCTCTCTGTGTGTCCCTGGTGGACGTTTAAGCCAAGTATGTCCAGATTCTCATTTGCTTGCTGATTTCTTTCATTTCTGACCTTTCTATTACTATAATTCTGTCTGCAGTAACACAGAAAAGATTTTCCTAGCAGGTAAGCAGTACAAATTGCAGTTTAAATCCACTTTTATTTCATCCATTAGCTCCCTCCACAGGCAGGTGACCTCCTCCAAGAACCTTCCCCATCTGTCCAGAGCTCTCTAACTACATGGCTCCTGAGAGCATAGCTTTTGCAACAAGCTGCAAATGAAGAAAAATAGATTAAGGGCTCTTGAATGGATACTAGAAGTCAAACAAGGGACCGTGAAGGATGCTGGGAACTAGAGCAACCTGCTGGTAGTGTATTTTTTTACACAAAGAAAATGAACGGCAGCATTTACACCGGGTAAAGCTGGTGCCTACCACAAGCTTCAGGTATAAATCATTACCGCAGTCTTTGCTGAGGTGATGATCACAGGGATGGATTGTTGGCAGCAGTTTCTTGTGATAAAGAATAACAACTTTTGTCTAGCAAGCTAGACATGAAAGAAAGCATTCTCCTCAGTCTTCATACTAATTCAGAGCTTTACAGGAATCATCCTTGGTAACTGAAGGCAGATACCTTCAAAGACAGTCAGTGTTGTGACAGATCATTAACACATTTAATTTCTGAATAGCCCCACTTTCAATTCTATTTGCTTTGATTTTTGTTCCTCTGTTTTCAACTGTTACATCCAGTGCGCACTCTGACATCCTTGAGGAGGAGCCATTTTCAAAAGAGACTTTGCTACTAACAAACAAGAAGTGTAACTGATTTCTATTTCAGCTGTAAGTATTTCACAGATATCAAGTAACAACACATAACCACAGGATAAACGAACCCAAAAGCAGCAAAACAGAGTTTGTTGTTTAGGTAGACCCTGAACTGCATTGCAACGTTTTGGGAGCCCACTCAGTAAGATTTTGTCCTGCAGGGGAACAGCACGCTATGCCGAGAGACTGCACCCAGCTGCTCTTGGGCACAAACGTCAGGTTTTCTGTAGACAGGGGCTGCAAGGGTGCCCTGCAGGGAGGAATCCGTTACCCATCCTGTGCAGTCATGGCTGCTTCCAGCTAGCTCTGAAGCCAGTGTGCACCCCATATCACACCCCAAAACTTCAACCAACCTCACGGTGCCTCTGTTCAGACCTGTTCAAGAAAGAGCGGCCACTGCTGGGAGCGGAGAAACAGAGGAGGCACATGGACAGGGACATCACTGAGGGCACAGATGGAGATGAGCTCTTCAGAGGTGCTCCATGAAAGAGGTGGTACACCTCTGAGGGGACTGCAGCCCACAGTGGTGACACCTTGAAAGAACTGTGGCCCTGAAGTGACACACAGTAGGGTAGGGATACCCCTGAGGGGCTACAGCCCATGGATGATTGCCACCAGGACATGGACATTCCCAAAGGGACTGTGACTCACGGAGAATACATGCCAGGGCAGGAACTCCCCCAAAGAGACTGTGACCCATGCATAAATGGCACTGGAGCAGAGGAAAAGAAGTAAGAAGAAAAGATTGGCAGAAGGAAAACATGTGTGTAACCACAACCTGAGTTTTCAAAATCGTGGCTGTTTCGCTTGTGACACCACATCAGCTGGTCCCCCACGGAATCCCACCAGCTCAGGATGCTCTTACAAGGTTCAGGGAAGGAAGAGACTCATGTAGCCTGCAACGGAGACATACTCGTGTGAGCGGTGCACAAGAGGTCGATCCCCCACGAGCTCTTCCTGCACACCCAGAGATAATGAATTTGTCTCAGTCCTGGCATTAGAGTTTCACAAATTCTTGTTTCCTCTAAGTGGTGCTGTATATGCTAATCCTCTGAAAGACTACCAAATCTGACAGACTGTTAAGTGTAAGTTATGTAAAATGCATGCTGCATGGTTTCTTCTTTTTCAGGTAACAACTGCCAAATAACACCTGTTTCTAGGTAGATAGCAGGCACTAACACTAGTGACTCCATAGGCAGTATCCTCACCCCTGAGGTGGGGCAATAATACGCTGGCGCACGTTGTCAGGCTGAATTGTTGGAAGCACTATCTTTAAGACCCAGTATCAAACCTACATCTGAAGTATTTACAGTCCTCAGATCTCCCCTGAAATGTGAACAACGCAATCCCTGGAGTTCTGACTAAATCACATTTTCGGAATTGCATTCTGTCAACCTTAATTTCCACTGCATTTTTGTTTAGAAACTGTACACTCCTTTGACCCTTGCCTTAAGCTGCTGTGCAGTGTTTATGGTTTTAGAAGCCCACATGTCGATAAGTGCTCGGAGAGGAAAACACAAGGTCACGCCACAGTTTCAATGGGAAATGTGCTTTTATTTCACTCAGACTTGAGAAGAGTGGTACAGCCACATTCCCCCCTTCAAGTATAGGCCATGTGCTGTTGATTTGCAGGGCAACAGGCCAAATATTGCAGCATTTCCAGGAAGCACTAGAAAGAAGTGGCCAGTAGTGCCTTCAGTATTGCCAGCTTCAAATAAAGGTAGCTCTTGACCCAGAATCTTTTCAAGGGTGTCACATTTTGGCATCTTTCTAAGCTGTATTTGAATTTCTAGTTACTTCAGTACTATTTCCAAGCATCTGTTTGTTACAGAAGCAGAACTATTTCACTTTTTATTGAAAGCTTCTGATTTCACCTTTACACTTGTCATTCAAATAGTCAGGAGAAGTGGTAACAGAGACTTCTGCACTCATGAAATACTACTTTCCCAGTCCCTCCATCTTTTACAAGCCTTTCAGTGCAAGTTCTAGTATATCCTGCAACAATGTAGGACCAAGTTTTGTGGCACACTATGCTCAGAAATAAACCACTGTCTAAATCCCACGCAAGCCTCGACAACGTGCAGAAGGAGATGATACACCCAGGAAAATGGAATTTTTACACCCACAAGAGACAGGTTCTCCCCTTTCTGTAGGAAAATTCTTTCTAGGACTCTAACTCTTTAGCACTTGAGGATGGTATGACCTCTTTATTTTGGATTGTAATACTTAAATTTGTGTGGGAAACTGCAGACAGACAGTATGACCCTCTTTGTGCAAAGAGTTGTTCATCCATTATTTGGCAGAGCAAGCCAGCTGTTGACTCCCTGTTCTTCATGCTTTTTTTCTGGAACTGGAATCCGGTAAATAACTTCCTCAAGAAGACTACCATCAATTTTATTCAAATGAAGCAGCCCTCTTCGTTCAATTTCAAATTAAATAAAAGCTCTCTTACCTAAGCGACATCAGAGTCAACAACAGAGACGTCACAAATTTTTATCACCTGAAATTCCCATAGAAAGCTAAAATAGTACCACATTAAAAAAAATCTCACAGTTTGTCCACAATATGAGGTATAAATATTCTGAACAACTTCATGTTTTTACATGTCTTTTCCTGCAGAATTATCCCTTCTTCTGATTTAGTCTCATTAAGTGAAAGTTATTTCAGATAAACAGAGTTCAAATAAGTACATCCACAAGTGGAGTTACTCAGCAATAGCTACAGAAATTAAACTTATATTTACTTTAATCAGTGTTAACTTTCAAGTGTGAACAAGTGCCTTATTACATTGTTGGAAAAAGCAGCTGAATTACAATGACCTAGTTAGAATACAGCTGCACAGATACACACGGAAAAATAATTAAAAGCATGATTTTTAAAAGTACCTTATTAAAGGTTTTATTCAAAAGTCACTGCCATAAGGACACAGCGGCACAGGCCACAAAAGCAGCATTCCAAAGCAGCTACACACATACCCCGCCCATGCGAAAAATGTATTATGGACAAAAAGAATAATGACACATGCATCTCCCAAATGGACTATACTTTCTGAAGAAGGCATTTTAAGAGCAGAATAAATATGCCCACAGACTAAGCTGATCAAAAGCCGTTTTATACATTTGTTTAAATAAATTAATAAACACACACATGCATAATGCCTGTTTAGACTCATCTGCCTTAGCTAGCAGCTGCCTACTAACCAGTAGGAGGGAAATAGGATGGGATTCACAACAATCACCCAAACAATTCTGATTAATTTTTTTTCTGTCTTATGGTCTTTCCATTTAAGAGAAGCAACAGTGGTTATAACCACTCAGAAAAGTGACACACAAACAAGATTAGCAAGAAGTGATTCCTGCTGGGGTGGCAATTACAGACACTGTGCTGATCCCACTTGGACGGACAGCCAGATTTATTGACTCTTCTGATATTTTCTAACAACAGCTATTGCTTCTTTAAAGAATTTCCCTTTGTAGAATTCATATTAGCAGCAGCATAGAAACAAATACATTTTACAGATTGGCTTTTATGATACCTAGCTAAATTATCTGTATAATCAAACCTATATTGAAGTCACTGGTGTTCTATGTCAGGACCTCAGAAACCACGGCAGGGGCACAGCTTGAATGTTACAGTGCTGAATGAGAATTGGAAGTTGGAAAGAACCTCACCTACAGCACGCTGCACAGGACCTCATCCAGGAGGGTTTTGAATAGCTCCAGAGAAGGAGAATCCACAACCTCCCTGGGCAACCTGTTCCAGGGCTCCATCACCCTCACAGTGAAGAAGTTCTTCCTCATGTTCAGACGGAACTTCCTGTGCTTCAGTTTGTGCCCATTGCCCCTTGTCCTGTCACTGGGCACTACTGAAAAGAGCTTGGCCACATCCTCCTGACACCCACCCTTCAGACACTTATAGGCATTTATAAGGTCCCCTCTCAGCCTGCTCTTCTTCAGGCTCACAGAATCACAGAATCACAGAATAGTAGGGGTTGGAAGGGACCACTGTGGGTCATCTAGTCCAACCCTCCTGCTGAAGCAGGGTCACCTACAGCACGCTGCCCAGGACCTTGTCCAGGCGGGTCTTGAATATCTCCAAGAGAAGGAGACTCCACAACCTCCCTGGGCAGCCTGTTCCAGTGCTCCGTCACCCTCAGAGGCTCAACAAGCCCAGCTCCCTCAGCCTCTCCTCGTAGGACAGATGCTCCTAATCATCCTCGTAGCCCTCCACTGGACTCTCTCCAGTAGCTCTTCATCTTTCTTGAACTGCGGAGACCAGAACTGGAAACAGTACTGCAGATGGGGCCTCACCAGGGCAGAGTAGAGGGGGAGGAGAACCTCCCTCGACCTGCTGGCCACACTCTTCTTAATGCACCCCAGTATCTCACTGGCCTTCTTGGCAGCCAGGGCACGCTGCTGACTCATGGTCAACTTGTCGTCCATCAGCACTCCCAGGTCCCTCTCCGCAGAGATGCTCTCCAGCAGGTCCGCCCCAAGCCTGTACTGGTGCATGGGGTTGTTCCTCCCCAGGTGCAGGACCCTGCACTTGCCCTTGTTGAACTTCATCAGGTTCCTCTCTGCCCAACTCTCCAGCCTGTCCAGGTCTTGCTGGAATGGCAGCACAGCCTGCCGGTGTATCTACCACTCCTCCCAGTTTGGTGTCATCAGCAAACCTGCTGAGGTTACACTCTAACTCTTCATCCAGGTCATTGATGAACAAGCTGAACAAGACTGGGCCCAGTACTGACCCCTGGGGGACACCACTAGTTACAGGCCTCCAACTAGACTCTGCACCGCTGATGACAACCCTCTGAGTTTTGCCATTCAGCCAGTTCTCAATCCACCTCACCGACCACTCATCCAGCCCACACTTCCTGAGCTTCCCTAGGAGCATGTTCTGGGAGACAGTGTCAAAATTCTTGCTGAAGTCGAGGCAGACAATATCCACGGCTCTCCCCTCATCTAACCAGCCAGTCACACCATCATAGAAAGCTATCAGATTGGTCAAGCATGATTTCCCCTTGGTGAATCCATGCTGACTACCCCTGATCACCTTCTTTCCCTCCACTTGCTTGATGATGACCTCTAGAATGAGCTGCTCCATCACCTTTCCCTGGATAGAGGTGAGGCTGACCGGCCTGTAGTTCCCTGGGTCCTCCTTCTTGCCCTTTTTGAAGATTGGAGTGACATTGGCTTTCCTCCAGTCCTCGGGCACTTCTCCTGTCCTCCAGGACCTTTCCAAGATGATGGAGAGTGGCTCAGCAATGACATCCACCAGCTCCCTCAGCACTCATGGGTGCATTCCATTGGGGCCCATGGATCTGTGGGAGTCCAGATTGCCTAGATGATACCTCACGCAGTCCTCCTCGACCAAGGGAAGGTGATCCTTTCTGCAGGCTTCCTCTCTTACTTCCAGGGCCTGGGATTCCTGAGGGCCAGCCTTAGCACTAAAGACTGAAGCAAAGAAGGCATTCAGTAACTCTGCCGTTTCTGCATCCTCTGTCACCAGGACACCTGCCTTGTTCAGCAGCGGCCCCACATTTTCTCTAGTCTTCCTTTTGCTGCTGATGTACTTGAAGAAGCCCTACTTGTTGTCCTCAAGAGCCCTTGCCAGATTCAGTTCCAGGTGGACCTTAGCTTTCCTCATTGCATCCCTGCATGCTCTGACAACATTCCTGTACTCCTCCCAAATTCCTTCACCATTCTTTTCTTTTTTTAATTCTTTGTGTGTCCTTCATTCTTCAGCTCTTATGTGCAAAATCTTTGGTTACAGACAGAAGGATATTGGACATGCTGAATTATAACACAAAAGACGATGGTATAATGGAGCAATAGCACACAAATTGGAACTAATTTAAATGACCTTTCTCCAATCTGCAAAGAAAGTTAACACTTTTTTACATTTACAGATGTTTCTGTTAGAGACATTGTGTTTTAGCTGATATGTTAGTACTTTTTTATTCATGGTTGTCTGTAGCTGAAGTATATTTAACATATTTGTATTCCTCCCTTTTATTCTGTTCTTCACTTCTGCTGCTAGCTTTGTGCATAAACAAATGACTGCATTAGAAATGTACATATAAGAGAATTGAAAACAGCAATTGAAGAATAAGGAGTGAATACATAGCTTCTTTAAGAAGTAAAAGTCTTCTGAAGCAGATTGACTTCTTTGTTGAAGCAAATAACATAACTATGATGCAAACTGCAGGAAGAAAAACAGCTTTCTTGTTTAAACACTGGAAGAAACAGCAGGGGCCAGATTCTTCAGCCCTCAGCCAAGGATCAGCACTCAGAGCACCAAGTGCATTATTCACGCTGACATCCACACAAACTCCAGACCTAAAAGGCTTTCAGGGCTGGGCCCTCCAGCTCAGCCCTGGAATGCATTTCACTGGCTGTGGTGGAAATTTTCACTGTTAACAAACCAAACTTATTATTTCCACTGGAGAGGATTTTAAAGGCCCTCTTAGGAGAGCCAGCTGGAAAGCTGTGATCTCTAAAGTTCCTGACAGAGGATACATGACAGCCATCAGACACTTTACATTTGGAACTCCTTTTTCTTCTTTAAATAATTTCTCCACGAAGGCCTTACTAAATGAAACCTGTGGCTTACTTCATACAAGTTAGGCACATACATCATCTCAGTCGTACCACAATAAGAATAGATAATTAGCTGACACATTTTAGCCATTTTGAAATGGAGGAGGGTGGACACCGGCCATGGATTTGTAGTCCTCAAATAGGATCAGCCAGTCAAGCTTAAATGCTTGCAAAAAAAAAGAAAATCTACCTCTGTATGGGAATTGGCCTGGGTTCCTAATTGATCCCTTTAGCAAAGAGGCACAAGAGATTATGTCTCATGTTAAAGTGATGGTACTCTTAATTATATACCAGGAGATAAATGAGATCTGTTTCAAGTGTGTGCTAAAATTAGCTCAACTTATTAGCCTCCAGCAAATATCTTATACCATCCACTGGCCTCGAGAAGGGAATTCCTAACTGTAGCTAAATATCAGCGTTGCCAGATGTAAAACAGCCATTTGAACTTAATCCACTATAAGTACACACCCAGCTCTCTATTAACACAGAAAATAGAAATAGCAGCTGGGAACTACAACCTTCTTAAAGCACACTTTTCCTGCATAGGCAAAATCAGTAGAATATGGGGCGGGGGCATGGTGGCGGAGTTTTAGATTGTTCTGCTGGAAGTAAACACAGGAACGGTATCTAAAGCTTTTAAGAAAGTTTTTGTTTACCTTGTAAAACACCAGTGCAAGAATCTTCAATAACAAGGCTTAATCTGGTATGAATACTCCATGAGATCACCTCTGCTTTTCTTCACATTCTTAGTCACTTAACTCTCAGATCTAGTTTACATCATAATTTAAACACTAAAGACAATTAGCTTACTTTCTAAGACCCTTATTGCTAACAAGATATAAGACAAGTCTGTTTGGATTGCAGCATATCTTTTATTTGCTTTTGGACTGTGTCTCATCTAATTAAGCAGTGATTTCTTCAAGTGACAGACTTGCTTCCTCTTAGTTCTTTAAAGAAAGATTGAAACTAGTGGCACTTAGAGCAACTAAGCAGCATCTTCATGTATAATTTACTGTTCTTGACATACAGACAGTCATCTCTTGTTTATAATTTGCAGCACACAGAGTAGGTAGCTGCAAAACAGAAACAGATCAAATACAGAGAGCTAAATGCAGCAAAGTCTCTCTTCATGCCTTGAGGCTGTATTAACCAAAGTGTGTGCATTTCACTTAGTATTGTTACATTTTGTTATGTAGTAGAAGTTTGTAGTTATTGCTCTTTCCTTAGGGTTTGTATTACAAAACTAAATATGCCAAACATAACAGGAGAAAATTTTTCTCTCCGTATGTCAGTATAATCACTAAAATGTTACAGTAGATTTTTAATTACATTTATATTATTCGTGTTGTGAAATAACAGTTAATGAGTATGCAACACACACCGACACTGCAACAAGACTTACAAAGCCCTTAGTCATATAAATAATCTTGAATAATTTTAAAAGAAGTGAAACAGCAAAGTGCAAAACTTAGGCAAGTTTTGAAACTGTAGTATATCTCCTCCCTCAGCACAACAAAACAGAAAGTAAAACTAAAGATAAACCATATCAGGAGACAGAGAGCAGACAACAGGTAGAAAAAAACGAGATGAAGCCAGCACTTGCAGAATGACTTTCAAGGCTGCAAATGACTGGGGAAACATCAGTCCCATGACCGTCTGCCAAGAAGACTAGTGTACTCCTGGTGTATCATGACACTACAGAAACAATGAAAGGCAGCCATAAAGGAAAAAGCCTCTTATCTACAGGACAGTACACATTTTACTGCTTTTTAATTACACTAAAAGTTTTAAACCAACTCATTCTTAGCTAGCACTTACCATGATGTTTTTACTCTGGAACTGTAAACACTAATTTATTTTTAGCTGATAAGTAATAACCATGTTATCTCTAGCTAAATAATACTTAGATAAACAAGAAAACAAATATACTTGTGCTAAATAAACAATACCTCTTGCAGTAAATTCATAATAACATGTTGCTTTATGAACAGACACCACATACGCCAGACAGTGTTTATGCTGCTGATATAGGTGACACCTCTCTTGTCAGATATTTTGTTCAGCTGTCGTAAATAAAGGAATTCAGGTTGCATAATTACAGCTGATATTTTGTTTCACTAGTCAATGCAGAACAAATAAATTATTCCACATCTGTGTGTAATTATTTTCCTTCCTTTTGAAATGGAAGGAATCTGAATTTCCCATCCACAGCACAAAGTATCCCAACACTTGGTTAATTAAATATTAGCTAACTTTCTCTTTACGACTGTAAATTGCACTGCAGTGAAGAAAGTGACTTGCACTTTGAATGTTACCTTGTGTTTAATAACGCAAATGTACCAATTCATTCTCCTTAAGACCCTGAAAAAGACATTACTCTGCTGGCTATGTTTTTTAAGTTCTCAACATTTCTATATTAAAGAGCTATCAAGACAAGGGGAAAGAAGGGGAAGTTTCCCTAATCACAGCTCACATTGAAGTATTACATGGTTTTAGTAGACTCCACTCTTAGACAGTTGGTACTGTCCAGAATATCATCAGACATGGGAGTCCTTCTTCCCATCTAAGTCAGTGAAACTTGTATGTGTATTTTCATTACAGATACCTAAATGAGAGGCTTTAAGCTTCAGCTTTCAAAAGTGATTGCTAATTTTGAGTGTTTCCTCTTTCAGAGGATATGTCAGTGTTCAACTGCCTTCGACTCTGTCTGTAAAACTGGTAGTGACAGCAACTTGTATTTGTATTCTAGCAACACTCAAGCATCTCCATCGAAAATGAGAACCACACCGTTTGAGGGACTCTAGAGAATGCTTCCGCAAATATCCTCAGAAAAAAGTTGCTGTTCCTCAGTTGCATGCTGCTGAAATCAGGTGTTAAGGATATGCTTCCTCAGCTAGTTTAAGGAGGGCAAACAGCATGGAAGAGTGAAGTCTGCAGGCAGTCTTGGTTGTCTTAGCAGGAATGTTTACCAGCTCTCCCAGACAGGCTGGGCTCCTCGGAGATTCCATCTCAAATCAAGCGAGAACAAGCTCTCTGGACTCTAGGCACAAGGTCAGCTATGTGCAGACTGAGCCAGGAGAGTGTCCCTTGAGCTTGCAACACCACCCTGCCCAACTCTTTGCATCAGCAGGCTCAGCCCTACCCATGCTCCTGCTCAGAGGCTGCAGCAGTAGATCCGCTGTAGCGATACAACTGCCTCTTCTGCAGGCTCTGATTTCCAACTGCAATGGCAAGGGCCCTGGCCCCAGCTGTACTGATGGCCAAGCGCTGAGCCGTGCCCCTGGGCCCTGCCCGATATTACCCAGCCGTTTCACTGCAAGGTTCTGCGCCCAGCCTGCCCACTTCAGCTTCAAGACGAAGCGCAAACTGTGTCAGAAGTGGTCAGTTCTCCCTGCTTTGCTACTTCCTGCGGTAGTCCAGGGCAGGCAGGCCATTCCCATCAGTGCTGCTGAGGGGCTGCAGAGCAGTGCTGCACAGACCACGTCTGGTTCTCGGGCTGATAGTTGAAGAAATCTATCTGACAGCAAAACAAACAGGTAACTCTTAAGTGAACAAAGAAGCCTGATGAGGACAGCAATGGGGAATTAATACTGCCCAAATTCTTACAGAATTATAGAACCATTTTTGTTGGAAAAGAGGTTTAAGATCATCGAGTCCAATTGTATCTAGCAGAATGTAAATTTTACAGTTTTCAGAAATTCTTTACCGATTTGAGCTCATTGCTTTTCAAATCAAAGCCATTGTGAGGGCTTACTGGACTGTGAGATTAGCCCTTGAAGTACACAGCCACAGGCAAATACATAAGATGTAGTTTGCTAACATTCAAACACTGATTTGCCAGCTCAGTAAAGTACTACTATTATGATCACAGTTAACCTGCAAAGCCACAAGCTGGATCCCTATCATAGAACCATAGAATGGTTTGAGCTGGAAGGGACCTTAAGGACCATCTGGTTCCAACCCCCTTGCCATGGGCAGAGACACCTTCCACCAGACCAGGTTGCTCAAAGCCCCTTCCAACCTGGCCTTGAACCCTTGCAGGGAGGGGGCATCCACAGCTTCTCTGGGCAACTTGTTCCAATGCCTCACCATCCTCATAGTAAAGAATTTCTTCCTTATATCTAATCTAAATCTACCTTCTTTTGGCTTAAAGTCATTACTCCTTATCCTACCACTCCATACCCTTGTCAAAAGTCCCTCTCCAGCATTCCTGTAGGCCCCTTCAAGTACTGAAAGGCCACAATAAGGTCTCCCCGGAGCCTTCTCTTCTCCAGGCTGAACAGCCCCAACTCTCTCAGCCTGTCCTCACAGGAGAAGTGCTCCAGCCCTCTGAACATTTTTGTGGCCCTCCTCTGGACCCACTCCAATAGGTCCATGTCTTTCCTGTGCAGGAGGCTCCAGAGCTGGATGCAGGACTCCAGCTGGGGTCTCACCAGAGCAGACTACAGGGGCAGAATCACCCTGGGCACGCTTCCCTTGATGCAGCCCAGGATATGGTTGGCCACCTGGGCTGTGACCCATCTCGGGTCTTCTGGGCTCTTCTTCTTCTTTTTGTCTAGGCTGTGATATCCTGAAATCAACATTCTTCACTGAAACAATAGGGCCATACTAGCGGCTGGACAGTTTCACCTCTGTGTATATGCTGGAAAATCATAAAGAGCTATCCACCAGGGACCACTCTCCCTCGTGCTGTTAATTATAATGCAGAGTTGACTTGTCTTTGCTGTTGACATGGCACAAAGCACCTCACGTGCCCTGAAGGTCTTTTTGGCAAGCATTTAGAACCGAGCTGAGAGGTATCCCAACTGGAGGGGCAACTATGTTGTATCTTGCTGTGTAAATGTCTTATACAGAGCTAATTTTACTTTTCGGGCATTATGACACTAGAGAGAATTTCTTTCACCAAGTATTGTTAGAGAAATGGTGGAAATGGCCTTTTAAGGAAGGTCTGGAGCAGAGCAGCTGTGAGCGACAGCGGCTCTCAGGGTGCACGGGAGTCAATAAAAACGCGCTGTTGCAAAAAGCACAACCACAACACCAGTATGTTTAAGCAGATGTACAGACACAAGATGTGAAGAAAACCTAACGTTTAGCTAAAATACTGTGTCTTGTTTTAGGCACTGAAGTTCAGGAATGACAGAAACCATCTAGAAAGCCCAGAGGCAACTACAAAATTTGTATTCTGGAAATTCTAGAAAACAGGACCTATGAGAAGCAAGAATTGAAAGAAAAAAGGATTATTCAGCCTAGGAAACAGAAGGCAACCTAACAGTAGTCTGCATATAGTTGAAAAGTTGACACAGTAAGGGGATTAACCTGCTCCATGTGCTCACTCCTGGTAATATAATAGCAACAGGCTTAACCCGAAGTACAGGGGATGTTAAGTTTGAATAACATTAACATTATAGGCACCAGGACGGTTTGCCAGAGAGACTCTGGAACTAACATCATCAGAGAGCTTCATAAAGGAGGGTAACTTCAGGAGATCCCCCCAGCACTGTTCCTTCCCGTACTTCTCTGCCCACTGAGAACAGGAGCGCACTCTCCTCCTCACCAGCTTTCAGCCAACGCGACAATCCAAGAGACTACGACACTCTTCCAGCTGCCTGGTGGTTTCCTTACATGACGGAGATCCGCTTGCCCATGCCTGCGTGCACCCGATGCCCTCGCAGGAGCCCCCGCGCTGCGCTGCACCCCCTGCTATTCACCAGCCGAAGGCCCGCGGACTCTTCTGCTTTTCCATCAGTAAGGAAACTGGGTTTGTTTTCTCCTGACGCAGCAGCTCGACAGCTCCTCGAAAACAGTTTTCTAACTCGCTGGCAGTCCTCTGAAACGCTGCAGGGTCCTGCGCGGCGAACCCTGACCTCGGCCCTGCACAGCAGCCTCACTGCTTGGGCTCGCACAGGGTTTCTGGGACGCTCGGTCGGGTTCGGTTGCGTTTTCCAGGCACAGACTGCACCCCGGCTGCCAGCCGCGATTCTGCCGGCCGATTTCCCTCTCCCCGAGCCCGCGCACGGGCCCTCGGCTCACCGACTCCTCCTTAAGGGAGAGCCGCGGTGCGCTGCCCCGCCGGCCCTGGGTCTCTTCCAGCAGCGGCACCGAGCCGGCGCCCTCCCGCCCGGCCCCGGTCACGCAGCCCCGGAGCCTTCCTCTCCGGCGCCGCCTTCCTCCCCCTCCCCGTTTTCCGGCCGGGCAGGCCCGGCGGAGGCTGCGGCGCCGGAGCAGGCCATGGCCGGGCCGCCGTCCCCGCCCGTCACGCAGCAGATCGGCCGGGCGGCGGGCCGGGGGCCGCGGCGGGAGCCGGGCGAGCTGAGGGAGGCCGCCCGCTGCCTGGTGGTGGACGCGGAGGGGAGGAGCGTCCCCTTCGAGGCCCTGTACGGGGAGCAAAGGGCGATCGTGGTGTTCGTGCGGGTGAGGAGGAGGAGGAGGAGGAGGAGGAGGCGGCGGCGGCCGCCCGGGAGGGTGGTCTGGCCGGCCTGGGGCCCGAGGAGGCGCCGGGCGGGGGAGCCACAGCTGGTCTGGGGAAGGGGCGGCGGGGCGGGAGCGGGGCGTTGGCGCAGGCCGGGCCGGAGCGGGGCGAGAGGAGCAGGTGCAGCCGGGTCGGTTCTGCTCCTGAGAAACCCCCTTCTGCGGCGAAGCGCTGCCGTGTTTACCTGAAAGGAAACAGTTCTTCAGCCACGTGTTTAGGGAAACGAGTACTGCGTTCCCTGGACTCCCGGCTGGCAAGGCAGCTCCCACATTCCTGAAATATCCAGGGATAAAAATGTTAGCGAGGCCCCAAGCCCCGGTGTCCTTGTTCAGGCTTGAATTAGACCAGGATCCCAGTCCAAATGTGGCGGCTGCAGACAACTTTTTAATCTTTCCTGTCCCCGGTTCCTGATCACCTTTAAAAGAGTTTGTGCCCGAAGTCATAATCTGATGCTTCATCGCTATGCAAGTATGTCTGTTTCTGACACGTCCAACTGGCTATGTTGCAGCATTTTTTATGTTACACCTGTAAGGAGTATGTAGAAGACCTGGCTAGAGTCCCCAAGGCGTTTTTACAAGTAAGTGCCCAGCCCTCAGTATGTACATGGCATTGCTGTAGCCGAGCAGGTTTGTTGTGTCCCGCTGCAGGCTTGCATGAGGCTTAAACCTCCTAGGAATCAAAACCAGGCTCAAGAGAAAGTTAGCATTTTCATTGTTTGCTACAATACCCGTAATGTGTCTGCCTGGGAAACACGGGAGAGGATTTATTGCACTACATACTCTTGTTGCAGCAGCGTTATTTCTCCCTATTAGTTTGGTGGTGTTTTTTCTGCTGTATTCTGAACAGTTAGACAACATCTGACAGGCATTTCTTTTGGTATTAGTAGAGCCCTGGGCAGCTGTCTTCTGACCGCTAACTAACTGCTGGCCTTTCTGTGGTGCCGGCATGGCTGACTGATGGTTGTGCGTGGAACAAGATCAGAAAATTGATCTGGATTAAAAATTGTCCATTTTTCTATGGTTATTTGTAAGCTGCATCAGTAGTGTGACCTGTTCTCCAGGCAGCTGCACAAACAGGAGTGACCTAGTGACAGAAAGGAGAAATGGAGTGGGCAGGGGTTGCTATGGACGGGTAGTTGTTGGGTGGAGAGATACCAGAGAAAGACAATGATCCCCTGCTAAATGTGGAAGGTCACTCTGTCTCTTCTAGGCTGCTGACTGAAATTCTGTCGTATTTTATTCCCAACAACAGCACAGTCGATGACAGAGACTCAGCTCCTTACTGACAGCAAGCCTTAGATGGACTAGGAACTTGGTGAAGAAAAGGGGCAATTTCTTTGGCAGCTCCCCTTCCCAGATTTTTCTGAACTGCTCGATCAGTGTTACTCAAAATGACCTTTTCTTAATTTGGCTGGTCAAATAAATTTATACAGAGAATTAAATCTGTCCACGCTTTTCTTAGTGTGAGTGTTCTGTTTTTAGGAGAGCTTCTATTCATAACAAGCAAAATGATTCTATATGGGAAAGGCAAGTATTATACCCTAATATTAAAACAACATTATATTTTATTAACTGTTTTACTGGCATCTAAATGAACTCGAGTTTTGGCCTCTATTTTAGACTCAGGCCTAATGTTGCACCTGCAAAAGACAACAGTACATGCGGATCCAAGTTATATCTATTAATGAGCATCGGTATATGTAAATCACAGGTGTATGTGCACCAGTATTTGCATGCTGCTTCTTTAGATGCAGATGAAACCGAGTGGAAATTTTGAATTTCCAAAATCACAGCAGGTTGCAATCAGTTGAAAAGATGATGCTACAGAAAAATTAAAGTTTACACATCTGTAACTTAAAAGTTATCTTTAAAAATAAATTTTCACTTAATAAGTTAATGTAGCTGCTAATAGTGGGTGATAGACAAAGGTGCAGGCTCCAAACATGTAAGTGATGTTAATTTCAAACAATTTTAACTCAGTGCACTGTGATTAATTCAGGACACCAGATTCGGCTAATGCTTTGCAGCCATGCAGAAACGCCTAGTTCCTCTTTTCACAGTTTCAATACCCATGTTCTGTTCTAGGAAGCAAATGTGAGGCTTATAGTTATTGGACAGGCATCTTATCATCACATCAAGGTAAGTAAAGTAGTCATTAAATACATTGTATCCTCCATTGTGTCTTAACGGTCTGCACTGAGGGATTTCGCTCTCAGTGGTTGTTGGTAACCGCAGAAAAAGCAGACCATATTCTTTTTCATGGAGCAATTCTAACAGTAGTACATGAATAAAGCAAATAAACGTTCAGTTTGAAAACCACTGGGGCTTGCTAAGGAAACATCTTTTCTTGATTTCACTGGAAGCTTTGTTTCAGTTAAAGCTTCTGCGCTAAAAATCTTTGGCCTTTAATTTAACACGACAAATCCACAGGTTTCCAAATTGGGGGCAGGGATGGGGACGGGGACGGGGTGTCAGTATATTTTCCACTGTCAGAAGATCCTAACTAATTACTGTCTTAACCTTAAAAATACTTTTTTTTGTATGCATATATTTTGCAGCCCTTCTGCCGTTTAACTGGGTATACACACGAAATGTACGTAGATCCACAAAGGGAAATTTATAAAACGCTTGGCATGAAAAGAGGTGAAGCTAATAACGTGTCAGGTAAGAATAATGTTGTCACCTTGTCTGGACGTACACAGAACGAAAACAAGAACGTTCTGATAAAATAGTGTGATCACAATGCAAATAGGAAGGGAGCTGCCCGCCAGACAGTCTCTTGTAGGCTGTATTTTGTCAAAACACTGGTAATCGGGAAACTCTCAACCATTCACAGCAGCTGTTGGATATTGTTGTTCTCCTTCTGTCCTTTTGTATTGTATTTTGCTGTTTTGTTTAGTGCGGAGCCCCCATGTGAAGTCAAACACGCTCCTGGGAAGCATGAAGAGTATGTGGAGAGCAATGACTGGCCCAGCTTTTGATTTTCAAGGAGATCCCGGTCAGCAGGGAGGAGCTTTGATTTTAGGCCCAGGTGTGCTTCTTAGTTTTGTGTGAAAGTTATAGTCTTCTCCTTCATCTGTTTGATTTAACACTACCTCATCCTGGCTGCTGTCCCTGTGGATCCCAAGGAGACAGTTTTGTGTTCAACTGCGTGGTTTTTGCCAGCTGAAGGAACCTATGCAAGTGTCATCATGTAGTCCCACCTCCCACAGAGGTGGCACAAAGCTGATGACAGTCCTGCAGAAATCGATAGGAGTGCTGATGGTAAAAATTGCCACAAAGTTTGGAGGGGTTTTCTTTGACATCATGGTGTTCACCTACGTTCTGCTTGCACATTTGATTCTAGGCATTTAATGAGGTTTCAGTAGAGGAACAATGCATGAAGGGGGGGGGCTGCAACATGACGAAGTCATGTCGTCAGATCATTATGAAACATCATGCTACAGCGGATTTAAGTCAGTTAGATGCCTTAATGTTCCTTGCTTCTATAACTTAATTAAAAAAAAAATCTTTGTCATTATTTAAAATACAGTATGTCGTGCAATCTATAGAGCTAGTACACATTTGTACAAGAACTACTGGGCAGTCAGAATGCTTCTCTGATTCACTTATGCCTTTGAATAAATAAATATTTTATTGAACTATTTACATATTATTCTCATTCCATTCCAGGCAACAAAGTTCATTTTTTGCACCTTGATAAAAACAGGCTGGACCATGTTCCCATTAACACAGTTTTGCAGCTGGCAGGAGTTAAAACAGTCAATTTCACAAACGAACCCCAGATTATTGACATATGACCCTGACACAATGTATAATTTTTTTTAATTTGTGCTCTACAAGAACAATTCTCCAGCAAATTCCCACCAGAATCAGTACTGTCATGTCTTTATGGGACATCTGAAACCTCATCTAGAAAATCTGAGCACAGAATAAACTACCTGGCACGAAGATGGACACAAAAGTGCCATTTCCATTGCGTATAGGATGATAAAAACTGAAACACAACTGAGGCTTATTGCAAAAAATCCTGCGGCTTATTATTTCCTCATCAAACAATCTTGCTAATATATTTTAAAAGTCTTTGTTCAGGGTGCACTAGACTAAAAAATCTGGTGTTGCTCAGGAAGAACTTGGGATTCTTGTCTTCAGCAGACCACACTGGCTTTCAGTCCAATACTTCTCAGTGATGTTTTAAAGCTTCTAGCACCGCGTGACCATCTTGTATTAAAATATACCTTGAAAAATCACAGTTTCGAACACTGGGACTTAAGCTTATGCCTACTTTTGCATATGGCACTGGCAGACATTACGAAATACATTTTATAGTTTTAAATAAATATTTTAAATACATCATCGATTGTCTGCAATTATTTTGTGTCATACAAAGAGTTGGGTCCGTAAGAACAGGGAGGGGTGTGTCTTAAATGTATTTCTGGTCAGACTGTCACTTTTCGTGTCGGTAGGCCACGGTCAATTAGTTGTTTTCCTGTGGAGATCTGCAGCAGAATATTCTCCCTTCTATGTACGTACTTTCTCTCAGAGCAAGAGGTCTCGGAAAAAATGTCCTTAGTTACTTCTGCCCTAGACAACTCAGCTAAGGACAACAGCATTTTGGTTTGCGGTTGTGTCAGATTTTGTATTTCCCGTTTTTTCTAGCAATGTTTATGTTCAGAATCTATTGCTTTCATTAGAGTAGAGGTGCCCTCTTTCATCCATGAGCCACTTCCTTTTAGCAATTTTTAAAACAAGATTGTCCGAGATTTAGGGCAGAGCATACCCTCCTCTGCAGTCTCTGATCTTTGGCCTTCACAGGAAAACGCTACTATTCATACATATCTTACCTGCAAATTCTCTCCCCTTTTAAGCTTTAACACAATTGTAAAATGGTATTCTGCGAAGAGGTTTGTCTCTGCATCCATTAAGGTCACTGGCAGGCCCACAGCAAGCTCCGGAGAGCTGTACACCATTAAGAGCATGTGAAATTAAACACAGTGTTCCTTGACAAAAAATAAAAGGCTTGCTTAAGAAACACAGTGATCCTGAGCAACGTAATTCCATTAAAGGTACCATGCCTTAGCACCCTATTAATTACATACACATTTTCATACGGTGTGTTCAGAGGAAGCACATTATTAACGTGAAAATTCTGTGTTTGAGGCACTGCTTCGACCGAATGGCACTCGGCACTGGGCTAAAAGGGGTCAGGTGCAGACTCTGAACCCGCCCGACTTCAGGGCTGGCCAGAGGCTTCCTTGGGGCTTGGCGTAACAGACTGGGACTGGCCGCTGAGGCTCACAGCAGAGCCAAGTCCACTTTTCGGAAGCCACTGCCCCTGCATCCATAAGTGAGGAGCTGCCCTCTCCCTCCAGGGCCCCCCCAGCTTACCAGGGTTTTTGGATCATGTTGGAAACTCTGGAATGCAGCTGCCTCCCTGAAAACTGGCCTTACCTTTGTAAGACAAAGACAAGAAACGCAGAAAACTTCAAATATTTTCAAAGAGAAAGGATGATAAATACTCGGTTTGTTCGTGGTGCTTCCACTCAGCTTCACTCACTTGATCACCACTGCCAAGGACGCCGACTCTGGTTCCCCTTTTGTTTTGCCGTCATTTCCCTTTCATGTTTTCGGTGCTTTTGATTTCAAAGGAAGCGTTTGGCTAGCTGGTTTTCTGCTCGTTTTGCTTTCAGTAGAGTTAAAATAACGTACAATGGGAACAGTTGTACTGCTGCTAACGCGTTAAATAAAACCGACTGTAACTGAAAGACCCGTGGACTCTTACCAGGGATGGGAACAACCTGAGCTGCAGCCTGACCACTCTGTGGCCTGAAGCCGTCCAACTCCAGGACCCACACCACAGCCTCTGCGCTGTCCCAGCAAAACCGCTTCTTCACAAGGGCTGGCGAAGCACAGACAAACAGAAAAGAGGGAAGAAGACAGGAGAGGAGGACTCATTTAGACAAGCAACCTTAATTAGGGCATCGGCCCCGCATTTTGCGTCTGGCCGCGGCCTCGCCGCCTTCGCGAGACGACGATTCCCACGCGCGTGACAGACCAGGACAGAGTCGCGCAGCGCACAGTGGAGCCCAGCAGGCGAGGCGACGCTGGCGCCATGCTCGTCGGGGAGACTTCAGCCGGGGCTTTCGCGGCGGGCAGGGAGCGGTTTCCAGCTGCTGCCTCCGTTTATTTCACGCGGCTGAGCGTCAGACCCGCACCCGGCCGCCCCCACCCCCCAAACGAACTCCCCGCGGCACCCGCCGCCCGCATCTGTCGCGACAGGGGCCCGGAAGGCCGCGACCGAAGAGGCCCGTTCCCGCAGCCCGGCGCCACGTCAGCAGCCCCGCAGCGCGGCGGGCGAGGCGGGGTCCGGGCGCAGAGGCCCCCCCCCGCCGGCCCACCTGTTACAGCGACCGCTATGACATCACCGCCGCCGCCGCTCCGCACTTGTGACGCCACACCGCGCTGACCCAATCGGAGGCGGCGGGTGCCGGGAGATGCCGCCGGCTCGGGGCGGGGGGGGAGGAGGGGGGCAGCTGTAGGTGCTTGGGGCGGTGTCCGGGGAGACGCGTCAGCCGCCGCCGTCGGCGTCGTCGCGGGGTCCCTCCCCTCGGCGGCCCAAGCCCCGCGGGGAGCGGCGCGGGGCGGCGCGGGGCGGCGGGGGCGATGAGGCGGGCCGCCTCGCACCCACCGTAGCGCCGCGGCCGCCTCCGCCATGAAGCGGAAGAGCTGGGCCGAGGCCCGGCGCCGCGCAGCCCCGGCGCCGCCGGCTCTGAAGAGAACTCGGGGCGCGGCGTCGCGGGCGGCGGGGGGCGAGGCGGAGAGGCGGCAGCCGCCCCCCGCCGGGCCGGAGACCTGCCTGAGGATCGCCGGTGAGGGGGGCGTGCCGGGGGGGGGGGGGGGGCTGGGGGGGGCGGGACGGTCGGTGGCGCGACGGGAGAGTTGAGGCGCAAGTCGGGGCCGGGCCGCCGGCGGCGGGACGGGATGGGGCGGGCGGGGGCTGCGGGGGTGTCCGTCCCGTCCCGTCCCCACGGGTCCCGCGCTCCCGGCGCCGGCCCCCGGATTGGGAAAACTTCCCCCCGCCGGGACCGCGGTCCTCGGCCATCGGGGCGGAGGGTCGGGGCTCCCCGTCTCCCCGGCATTCCCTGGGAGCGGGTGGCCGCTCCCGCCGTTAAACCCAACGTGTTTCTCTCAGCACCGGGGTGATGCGT
Organism: Opisthocomus hoazin; assembly: GCF_030867145.1. NCBI lineage: Eukaryota > Metazoa > Chordata > Aves > Opisthocomiformes > Opisthocomidae > Opisthocomus > Opisthocomus hoazin. The sequence continues at coordinate 47,412,901 of NC_134454.1, forward strand.
AGTGCCTTCCTCGGTGCGTCGCGCTTGCTGCCCGGTGGGTAGAACGGCGGCCGGGCGTCGCACCTCTGCCTGGCACCGGCGTGGCGGGGCCGTCTGCCGGCAGGCCGGCCCGCTGCCCGCCCGCCGCGGCCCTGCGGCGGGAGCCGGGCTTTGTTTCGGCGCCCGAGCCGGCCTCTGCGGAGGGGCGCGTTGGGTCACAGCCGAACTAATGCCGGGTTTAGGTTTGGAGTTTTCCGGATGAAAGATAAGCTTCGGTTTAGTTTGCATAAAAGCGAAAAACAAAAAATATATATAACTTTTTATGTCCCGTGTCAGAATCTGAGAGTGGTAGTATTTACAACTTCTAAAAAACGAGAGATAAACCGCATGGACATGGGGAAATTTGTCTGTGGGCAGAGCAAGCAAAAATCAAAAGAGGAAACGTGGACGAAAGGCACCAGTCTTACCTGTGCCGAGAAGCGGGGTTCCTGAACTTAGCTGGTGTGTGCCCTAGGTAGCAGCGTGTTCAGAAAACCATAAGGTTTCGTTCTGAAAGTTGGGCGTAGCGATGCGGGAAGAATGGAGACTCCCAAAACATACTGGCTTCCACTTTTTAAAAAGCTCCAATACTGTTGGGGAATAAAATCCTAAATACTCCAGCCTAAAGTACAGCATTTTAGGCCTAATCTACACAGAGAAGCATAATGGTGTACTGAGATGCAGAACTCTAATGCTACAATAACTCCATATGTGTATTTTTCTCATAACTGCAGCCGTCCAGATAGGAAATGAAGATGGTATATTTTTAAGGTTAAATGTAGAGACCCCTCATTTGGCAGGTAGTGACTTCATTGTACCAAAGTAATTTCACTGCCTAGAATAGCGTGCAGCCCTGTCCAGCTCAAATCTCCAGCGAAAACGTCTGTCTAACCCTGCTGGTGCAGCAGTTGCTTGGATCTGATAATGCACGTCTGGCATCAGCAGGCCCCTTAAATTACTGTGTTTTCTCCTCCAAAGAAATGTTCACATGTTTAAATAATACAGTAGAGCACCTAGGCTTTTGCTTGTGTTTTTTCAGTGGGATTTCACCATCCATAGCAGTACACAGTGTAACAAGCTTGATTAAAATGCAGTGGATTATTATACGTAATAATATTTCATTTTCTCTTGATCTTCTTACTGTGCACAGTGGCTGCTGTTTACAAGCTTCTGGTAATGGAACAATTACAGCCTAATTTTTACTACGCTGGTATGTCATACGTGGTTTTTAAAAGAGAGACCTTAAAAGAATAAGCCCACAGGCTTACCTTTTTATTCAGCTGTTTTGAAAGTTATTTCAAGTTTTGAACTGACAGTTCTGCCTTCTCATAATGCAGTTCTGAGAAATGAATTAATAGGTCTGCCATAAGAGTAAGTAAGTAAGCATAAGGCCTTGTTCTTGCAGATGGACATACTGGTAAATATTTTAACCTCTGTAAAGGCTGAGAGATCTGCGTTAGCTTATCTGCTTACAGAAACAGTGCCAAACTCATAAAGAACATTGCAGACTACCCTCGTTTTCGTCTTTGCTAAAAGTCAGAGGCAGAAAACAAACCCGAATAGCTGTAAGGATTTATGGATCTCTTTCTTGCGTGATAATTACATTCATAAACAGCAAAGTTTGTAGTCTATTATTTGCATGGATTTTATACTCAAAATAGTTACAGTAATTATTGCATTTCTTTATTTCTAATGACTTGTATGCATCAGAATAATTTTTAATCAGAATCAGCTAAGTATTTTTGTTTACTATTAAGACTAGCTCAGGAAAGCTATTCTTGTAAAAAGTTGTTTGGTTTGGTCTGTTAAGCTGCATGGTAAGCCTTACCATTTTCTCTTTGTCAACTAATGCGTGAGGCTTGCTGGTATGAATTCAATTTGCTGGAACTGAATGCATTTCTTGTGTTTATTAGAAGCATATTCCCATATCCTTCTGATCTCTGAAAGAAGTAATTTATGTGATCTAAAGAAAATGTAACAATTCTCTGCGAGATGCTTGAAAGCTGTTGATTTCCTTTCCTTGGCTGCGTTTCTTTGTCGTTGCTCTGATTTTATAAATAACATTTTAAAAAAGATGTGGAATTATAATGCATAAACCTCAGGCAAAAGGTTTGTGTTTGTCTCTCACCTCTTTTCAGTAGTTAATTCTAAAATGAAGTAACTACACTAACTATACATGGAATTACATTTTAATACATGGTGATATAACACCATGGGGCATTTCTTGGCATTTGTTTGTCCTCCTGCTACATGTATATCAAGTTTGTTCACAGTGAGGAACTAACGTCTTAAAGGATGTCCTAAGGTGTACTGTGTATGCCTTTTTTTTTTCTTTATTGAGAATCATTTTGCTTACACTGTCACTTGGAGTTTTTATAAAATAGCAGTCAGCTTAATATGTTCATTGGTAGGTGGGTTGGTTTTTTTTTTGGTTTTGGGTTGGTTTTTCAAATGGTCGAGTTGTCTTTGCTTTTTTTCCAGTATTGCTGGCTTGTTATTATAAACCTTGTGTATCATGTTTTTTGAAATGCTAAGGACACTTCTACCGAGCATCATTAGCTTTCTAACATTTTGACTATCATCACTTTCAATTCATTTTCATTATGCAACTATCTCAAAAGTTGTGTTTACTCTTTTATCAATATGACCTCACTTGCTTGTGAGCCTTTCTCAAAGTTAAGATCTTAAATACGAGTTTTAGGCTTTTAGTATCTAATCCAGCACTGAAAGTGCATGAACGTTTGTAAAGTAGCCTTGTGTATCAGACAGTAACAGCAGAGTGCAAGGACTCCAGCTGCGTGAAGCAACACGGTGTTGTTGATCAGTTGCGGCATGGTCCTGGAAATCATTTTTTTCATGGTTTTCTGTCAATTAAAAAGTTCCTTTAGCTTTTCAGTGTGGCTTCATTTTATTTTTCAGAGGCCAGGCTGTTCTAATTGCCAGCTCTGTCATCACTTAAATTTGAAAATTCATAGTGATGAGCGAACAAATCTTTTCAAGGATAGAATGACTAAAAACAAAATCTCATACAATTTTGCTTTTTATATTGACTTTGCAACAGAATTTGACTTTTATGTTTTCTCATGTCTTGCTGATATTTTGGAGTCTTTTAAATCAAACACAACAAAATACCATGTACCATGGTTTAGAATTTAGAAATACACTCCTCTTACAGTAGTAAATAACTCTCTGGTTACGTTCCTGGTAATTCAGAACAGGCTAATGTTGGTTTTTGTTGTACTGTCAGTCTCCTCTGAATTTCTCATCTAAGGTAGCTGTTTAGAACTGTAGAATTTCTCTCTTTATGAAATAATCTTTGCTGTTCATATGCAGACTTGTCCTGCGAGCGAGTGCCTGTTCGGTATTTAGTTGTCTCTTGTATTACAGAAATTTCTTTCTCTGAGGCCTGTGCAGCAGATCCAGAGAAACATCAGGCTTATTGAGAGTAAGAGGAGGGAGATTATTTGGTCCTTTCTCTATTCACGTTAATGATTTTGAAGCGGTAGCTCTCAGTTTTCTACGTGTCTGTTTCCACAGAACACTGTAGGTCTGAAAGACAAGCAAAACTTTTGCTCCTGTATGCACACTGCAATCAGATGCATGATTATTATAGCTTGTGTAGACACGCTTGTGCTAGCTTTAATCTCAGTAGTTCATGTGCCAGCAGTAGCAAAGCTGTGGTAACATAGTCCTCGGTTAGGGGTGTGCAGGCTCATTTTGTTGTACATTGTGTGCTTACTCAAATTAATTGCGTACAGTGACATCCATATTTTTGTATTTTAACTGTTTTGTCGTGTGAGGGTAACAAAATGAAGTGTAATTTAAGTATATGTAACATGCTGCAGTCATATCTCCTAATTGCAGTGCAAATGCAGCCTGTAAGGCAGTGAGCCCTGCTCTCTCGTTCTTCTGAGATGATTAGAAAGGTCTGCTCTAGTTTGATAGTTTTAGGGTGACCTTTTATCAGAAATTCGCAGGAATCTGGAAATGCTCAAGCACACTATATGCAAATGAACTACTGAAAAGCTAAAATTAGCAAAGGAAGTGTAAAAATAATAAAATGGAAGCCTTGCTCCTGCAGACCAAACCTTCGTGGAGTCCCAGTGAGATCAGTTCATCAGTGCTATGGTGTATTTTATGTATAAGCCCTCATCCTGCAATCAGATCCTTAATGAAGGAATTTTTCCCTTCTCAGCATGCATTACTACTGCTCAAAAATCAACACAGCAATCCTTGGCTACTGTAAGCAGAACTGGAAATGTGTTTGCAAAAAAACAGGTGAAAACAGACATGGCGTGTAACACAGCATTTGTCTGGTATCGGCCTGGTAAGCCGGTAGAAAGGTAAATACACTTACAGGAAAGGACTTCTCTGTGTAGCTCAGTTCTAAAATCTCCCTATGGGAAACATGTTAAAAAGATGGAGCCTGCTGTTTACATAATAGGGAGCAATTGTTAGCGGTGCACAGGAACGGACAGCTTGTCAGGATATTGGCGTTTGACACAACACTGCTCTTATTGTGAGGTAGTTCTGTAAATTCATTAAACTCGGGTATCTTTCAGGTGTTTCAAGAATAGCAACAATTAACACAATCCAGAGATACCAGTGCAGAATGGAATGCCAACAGCAATTCAAAAGGCTGTGTACACACTGTTCACTTGGGATAGGAATTCTTGTTTTCGTTGGAGATTTTTGCAAAAGCTGCAGAAGATTTGGCAGTAAGAGTAGGAGCATTAAGGAAGCAAGTGATTCTGTTACACCAAATCCTGTTCAGGAGCAGAATGCGACAATTTTTTTGGTCTTTGACCTGTGCAAATGTGTCTTTTTTCGTTTTGGTCCTGCTTTTGTATTTGAGGATTTTGGATTACTCTTTGTGTAGTGCTTTTATATTTTCAAAACTGATGCAGAGTTTGTGTGAAGAAGCTGGTGTGCAAGAAGGGTAGCCTGTCAGTTTGAATACTGCAACCGTTCTGCCCAGACTTTGGTGCGGATTCTTGCTTGTATACAAGGAGAGCTCAGCCTAAGTCAATAATTAGACTGGATGTAAAGGAGGGATGCCATCGAGGGAAAAATTCTGACTGCACAGTATTCCCACTGTTAACCCCCAGTGGGCTGGTTCAATGAGCTAACTCAGACAAAAACTTTTCCTTGTAAGGAACCTGGTGGCAGCTAGCCATTAAATCAGTTTAGAAGTGGTGTGAAATTGTAGCTTGGGGCTGTGGTGTGACATGTTTAATCTAGCAATGCCAGTTTAAACACAATCCCTAGATATCATATCCTTTCAGTTCTCCTTTCTGCTTCCTCCTTTGCCCTCAGTCTCCCTCCCCCCCCCCCCCCGCCCCATGTTAACTCTCATTCTCAGGGCAGAGGGAAGTAAACCAGCAAAGCAGCTTTTTTTTTTTTTTTCCTTTTTCAAAATACTGTGCTAGGATACCTGCTGCAGTTTCGGAGTCACACAAACCCACTTTGCCAGAGCACATGGAGTAACACAGTGGAGGGGACAGATGCCCTGGGAGCTGGGGGAAGCTGGGGGAACCTCCGCATCATTGGCCTGAGGGCTTTCCCAGGACTGACTTTCTGTGAAGCGGTTTTCCCCCTAGCACATTTCACATCCCGTTGGGGTATCCATGCAGTTGCTTCTCCACACGTGTTTCTCTGTATGGTCCAGCTTAGTGTTTAAAAGGGCACAGCAGTACCCTAAGTTTTATCCTTTGGCTTGTTTTCAGGAGATGCGTTGGTAAATGCTGGGAGGTTCAGAAGTTGCTAAGCAGGTAATGCACTTCCCAGCTAGTACTGCAGCTGGTGTGCCTACAAGATGGGACTATTAGAAATTAAATAAGTTTGGTGCCTTGCTTCTGCTGAGAGAGTAAGGGAGTGGGTGCCTGGCTTGCTCGGGAGTTACCTTACATCCCACTGGTTGCACCTGACCTGTAAATGTTTGAGCCAAACCATTCACACCACGCTGCTGTTCTAGTGAAATGCACATTTAGCAAATGTACACATTTTGGTGGTGTTGTCTGCCTCCACCCCATGAGATACTGCTGTACCTAGGTGAGCACTGAACATGGGAGTGCTGAAATACAGACTTGAGGACTCCTTTCACAGCATACTTTACAGTGTATTTTCAAGATACAAGTAATGATTTCTTAAGTGCTAGTCAAGGAGGATTTTGTTTTGAAGCGTAAAGTGATTTTTTTTTTTTTTTGCCTGCTCTCTGGAAAAGGAGATACAGTTTTTCTTTATCAGAGATTATGCTTGGAAATTATACATTTATATGCAGGTGATCTACTTTTATATTTAAGTAATCATATTTTTTCAGCGGGAGGAAGAAGAGTATTGCTGTGGTGCTGCAAGGCCACAATTTTTATTGACCGATTACCGCAAGCACAGCAATTTACTGCAGCAACACAGTCGGTGTTTAAAGTTCACTGGGGCTATGGTTCTCCCGGCCGTAAAAATTAATTTATATCTACGTGAATACCACTGGCGTTTTTTCCCCCTCACATTGACAAAGGAAGCCGGGGAAAGCAGAAGGTGCCTCCAGCCTGCACGCATGCAGGCTTTGAAGGGGCAGCCGAGGTGGGGATGGGGACAGGGACATGGGTGGGGATGTCCAGGCGGTGGGTGCGCTGGTGCTCCCGCTGCTGCCTGGCCCCCTCACATCCCCCCGGCCTCTGTCACCTGCAGGCTTTAATTGCGTGCCACCGCTGTTGGAACCATCATTTTATGGAAAGACGTGAAGTGCCTGTGTTTCGGCACAAGCACGCATCACTGTTTAGTTCAGTGCAGGTGCTATGAGGCGCTGAGGGATTTGTGGTTTCGGGGGGGGGGGGGGGGGTTGGCATTCGGAGTGCGTCGGGTGGGGTCTGCTGCTGAGAGGAGACGGGTCTCTGCTGTGTGTGTGGGTGCAAGGCGGGCTCCTGCTGCACTGCAAAGTCGTCAGCCAGGTAGCGTGCCTGGGAACACTTTGTTTGGTAAAGAACGCTGAAGAGCTGCGGATTTCGGGAACACTGCTGAGCAGAAAGCCTCAATCTTTGTGTGTCTTGTGGCCTAACATCGGAGAAATAACAATACCCGGGTTGGTAACACTTAGGAGAAGATTTGGTTCATCTTAAACCATTTAAAGTTGTTCTGTTGACAGGTAATGCTTCAGACTTTCAGCAGAGAAGTGTGATGTTTATAAAAGCTTTAAATTTTCTTGCATTTCAGATCGCCTTTATTTTGCAATTCTCTGCCAAAAACCAAAGAGTGGAGCTGCAAATACCCATTATTTCTGCATAGATGATGAACTCGTGTATGAGAAGTAAGTATAGACATATTTTGTCCTGGTTTTTACAGAAATAAATTAGTCAGAACATCAGCAATGAGGAACCAGTCTAATTGACATTCTGTTTTTAAATGTAGCTAACAGAAACATACCATTCCCACTACAAAACTAATTACACAAGTTCGGTCCTCTCAGCCTTGCCTGCCATGATGATTTATATGTCTTAGAATGGTTTCTTGGCTTCCCATCAAGATTTCTTAAAAATCATTTCAAAGCAGAAGCTTTCATGTACCCATTCTGGTTAGAAGACAGAGGAACATGATGCAACTATATATATTCAGAAGTCCACGCTGGACTGCTGAGATGAAGGGGATGTCTTTGGTTGCTCAAGTATCAAGTGAAATGTCTAAACTTCTAGAATAAGAGAAAAACCTGACAAAATCAGTTCAAGCCTTTATGAGCTGACAATGGATATATTATTTCCCCTGTAGTGAACAGTGTATGCCTTTGTGTGTGATCTGGAATGCTGCTAATTCTTTAAATATTTTTGACCAAGGGCGTGCTTACTGTTTTTGAAAGAACTAATCTGTCTTTTTTGTCTGTGTTCGTTTTTCTGTAGCGATATTAATTGCCTTCTTCTAAAGTAAAGCTTTTGGGTTGCTCTTAAAATAGAGTTTCTAAACTGATGTCACAAAGTGATACAGTAGTGAGAATTTTTCAAAACTTGAGTATTGCAGTTTATTTTTGAGTGGTGGTGTGTGGAAGACAAAGAAGTTTTAGTCCCTGTTTAAAGATTACAAATCTGTTTTCTCCAACAAAATAGAATGTATGTAAGAAGGTGTTCTTGTTTTTAGAATGATGCACATATATCAGATACATATCGTTACTCCTTGCTTTGTGCATCCAATTAAAAAAAAAAAAAGGCATTTATAGACATCATTTTTCCCCTTTGTCCTGCCAGCTTCTATGCAGACTTTGGACCACTCAATCTGGCAATGGTCTACAGATACTGCTGCAAGCTAGATAAGAAATTAAAGGTAAGGCTTGGGGTTTTTTATTCCTTATTCTTGACTTTTTAAAGAATAGAAACAAATGGGCCAAAGGTTTTTTTGTTTGGGTGCTTTCCAGGATTCCTAATCCAGCTAAGTTTTGAATATAAATGCTAAATTTTATGAAGGTGAGTTTAGGGAGGAGGATCAGGAGGGAAAACCCATTGACTTCTGAGATCCAGAAGATGCACCACTGTGACAGTAACTAATGTTAAGCTCCTAAAAGAGCAGTTGTTGAATGGGTACAGACTTCTTTAAATGAAAAGCTCCCCTCCTGAAATTCAGTCTTCTTGGCAATCTGCCGGTATTGAGTGAGCGTGAGGGTGCACTGCAACATGCTTTTATTTGAGGTGATTCTTGTTTGACTTAGGCTTGTTTTGTGGTCCCAACATCTCTTTGGTAAGAGGCATCATTTGATCTTTGATAGTGTTTATGCCATTGTACTGAAGGAGACTGCTGTGCTCTTACTGCGGATTATCTTTTCAGAGGGGTGCTCAGTAATTGTCAGGATTGGACTCTTGATAGAGCATAGTGTCTTTAAAACAGAGAGTTTCTATATTAATTAACATCAGTGACTTCAAGTTAGTTGACCTCTAACAGATGTTGGGATATAAAACCTGTTAGGTAGATAAAAAAGCTTATTAGCATTAATGTGAATCACAGTTTGCCTCTTCAAAACTGCTTAGATCTGGAAACTGCCACTGAACTGTGAAAACTGGGAAGTACGCAGAACGTTATAGTTTAACAGATTTTTTTTTTTCATTTCTTGATGTTTGTCACTGGTATTAATTTGCATAATTTGGATTTGCTTTGTCCCTGTGGCACTGATTTTTGTTTACAGGATGCGCTGAAGCAACACAGGTCTACATTATAATCCCTTTGAATATCTTGGTTTGATATTCAGAGGAGAGGTGTGTTAGGATTGCTGAGAACATACTAGTGCTAGTGATCTGGGATTTATTTGTCTTGAGTGCGTTGAATAGTATCTGAACAAGTAACATAGCTCTTTAGATAGTGACATTTTATGATAGCTTAGCAGTTCATCAAAGTACACAGTTTCAAGCGCCAGTTAGGGGATGACTTTTGTTGCCACCACAGATGTAAGTGTCCTTTCTATTGGCAATGCGATTCCACCTCTTCTGTAAGATAATTGGAGAAACTACATGCAAAGCCAGGACAAAATTTTAAAAAATTATTCATGATAAAGTCTAGAAATACTTTCAAGATATTTTCATCTAAGCATATATTTTCCAGTCGTTCTAATCCTTAGAAAGAACTACTGGTTGATTTATCTAAAGTCAGGTTTTCTTTAAGAATAAAAAAGTCTATATTCAGTTTTCAAAACTATTGCAACTGTAAGATGCCTGTGATGTTTTTGAGAACACCACTTTGTATTTACTCTTTGTGAACGTATACCTGTTACACAGGGCTCAGAGTCAGAAACAGTAAATACATTCAAGGAGAAAAAGAAAGATTACTGTAATTTGTATCAAAAATGTTTTAGGCTGGGAACAATCTAAGTGGGGCTTATAATAGAGTCTTCCAAAGCTTTTGGGGGACTAGTCTACAGAATACTTGGTCCTCTGAATACAGGTGGCTGAAAGTAGGTGAACAGGCCCTTACATTCCTCTAATTTTAGAAAAGAAGGTGTGATAAGCCTGAAATGCAAAATTATAATCTTGTTCATTTCTTGATACAGTCATTTTCATTGGTAAGGAAGAAAATAATTCATTATACTGGCTTTGATCAGAAAAAACAAGCAAATGCTGCATTCCTCATAGGCTCCTACGCAGTAAGTATTTAAATTTTTACATTACATCAGCTTGCTGAATGTGTTCCATTTTTTCATACTCAATTTTTAAAACAGCCAGCTAAAAACAATTATTTTCTTTTGAATAATCTTCCTACTAAGGTGTTGTATAGTAAGGTACCACATACTAAGACAGTTTTAAAAGTCTAGCGAGTATTTGAATGGAGTTGTATGGTTTTGTTTTTTTGCCTCTCTACTGTAATCCGCGCTGAAAAGAGATAAGAGCACCACTAAAAAATAACTTCATGAATATTTTCAATTAGAAAAAATGACTACTTCTTGATGTTTTTCTTTATGCCCACCCACAAATACTCTCTTTTTTCTTTTTTATAATAGAGCAATATTATCTTGCATGAAGTACAGTGTGTAATTTCCCGTTGCATGCAAGTTTAAATATACCTTTTCTTCCCCAGCTGCTTCTTTTCTAATGTAAGATGATCTCTTCAGTTAACCGAGGAAGGAGTAGTGAGGTCCAGGGGTAGGCTTAGAGCTGATATAAAGCCCGAGGATGAACAAAGTAGCTGAAAACGTACTGAGCCAGGTCCCTGGCTGCAGAGGGGAAAATGACTGGCTTTACATCACAACTGCATCTAAAGAATCAGTGTTTGGTACCCCAAAGTGCAGTCAAGGAGTGAAATGCTGAATCAGAATGAAAGATGTGATGTACCGTATTCATATTCTGCTTTTACTTGTAACACACCTGGGTTGTAACCATCTCTCTTGTTCACTGAGTAGTAAAATAAAGGGACATCCTATGCATTCTTTGATGTTGGGGATTTGAGGGGTCAGAGTTCTTGTAGCCTTAGGTCATTCCTATTTATTAGCTGCAAGGCTGTACAGTGCTTGTTGTGATGCTTACAGTCTCCTTGCTGCCCCTCTGCATCATGCTGGAGGCCCATTTCCTGCTCCCCAGGGTTTCTCTGTTGTCTGTTTTCTACAGTACTCATTACAACTTAAGAACTGGATTTCAAAATGTGTCATTCTTGGTATTTGAAACACAGACGCTTAGGAATGTTGCTGTTGACCTTTGCATTCTTAAACCACGTGGAAACTGGCAACACACTTGTTTGCAGTTAAGGCATTATGTTGACGAAATAGGTGCAGCTTTTAGGAAAACTAAGTCCTAGTGACTTGACCATAATGGAGGTCCAGAAAATGATAAGGGACTGGCTTCAGTTATCAGCCAATATTTGGAAGGAAGTGGGCTTTGGTTTTCCCTAAGCTGTTGTTCTGAATAGTGTAGTAGTAGTGTGCAGCAAAGGCTGACATTTTGAGCAGAATCCATGGTATGGAAAATTAACTATTGGCAAAACAATCTGATACGAAAATACTGTGGTTGACTATATTGAAGTATACAGAAAACCTAACACAAATCTTATTTCTGATCATCCAGCCGTCCTGCCGGGTTGCAATAGCAATACACAGTTGAAGGGGAGTGCCTGGATAGACTTAAATAAAGCTCTAAGATTAATATGGACGGATTACGACAGTCCAAAGCAGGGCAATTAAAAATGGAGGCTGTTGGACAGAGAGGTAGGCATATTTTGTTTCAGAGAACTGCAGTGAGTGGGGTGGGAGTTGCAGAGTGCGGAAGGGATGGTGACCCACATCCAGCTGAAGTGTGGCACAGGATCATGACTGACTAACCAGTGCACACAGGAGGGCTAGCCGTGGAAAGCTGGCATGTGGCAGAAGGAGGCTGGTCAAAACCATCAGTGATTTTCAGAGTTTGGAGACCTGTGCTTAGGTTATTGCATTGTACAGGTTGAATGTTTCGACATGTTCCCTTGAAGACCCATGGCAAAGTGAAGCACTGTGTGAGTATCAGTCCCCTCCTTGAATGGGGGAGTGTCTGTCTTGCATAATCACGAGTCCTAGATGGTGAGGTAGCTCTAGCTAGATGCTGGTTTTCTTTCCAGTGCAACAGACTTTGGCTTTGCTACTGCTTTTTCTATAAAGTAGGGTAGAGTTTCTGCCCAGATTCATGTGGGAGGGATTCCAGTGAAGGAAGACTGTGCCCTTGAGGCTTACATTTCTCCCTGGCGCTCTTTGATGATCTTTCATGAAGAGGCAGGCTTAATTACAGCACTCACTGCTGAAGTGTTCAGACATACACATCCTGCATTTTTGCTTTCTGCAGGGAGAATTAGATTGTTCTTTGTGGGGCGAGCAATGGTATAGGATCTGCTCGGAATGCATGATAAGTACATGTCTATAAGCGTATTTCCTGATTGAAAGGAAATACACTGAGGTCTTCTTGATTTTAAACATATGTAGGCTTAAGCATCCACCTACATCTTTGACTCAGAGTGCTTGCTTTTTGATGAAGAAGTATCCATCCAGCTGTTGGTCAAAACTTTAAGAAGCTTTTCTGTAATTGCAGTTAATCAGACCACATCCTGGTGATAATGCTCTTTGCTGCTTGAACTGAGTATCATCATTTAATTTCTGATCCCACAGAGTGTAATGCGTGGGTTGCCACTCTATATTGTTTTCTGTGGGTTGAATGTGTTTTCTCGTTTGATTTTTTTTTTTTTTCTTTAGCTTATGGTGCGTTTCCATTTCAATAGTTTACCTTAGGTTGAGGAACTGCGTGGCAGTGCATCAGGTTGGAGGAGTTCAGGTGGGAACAGCAAGGACGTAGGAAGGGAAAGCAGCTTTCACAGAGTTAGTTAGGAAAATAGCGCTTGTCTGCGTGTGTAGTAAGGCCTTTGATAACTTCAGCATAGTTGTGGGTGCAAGGTTCTCCGTAGATGCAGGTTCCTGAAGTTACTTGTTAGGAATAACAGGCTCCGGGGTTTTCAGGAGTAGCACAGACACAGTAAGTGTGTGTGCTTTCTGGTTTTGTTCGCCTTTTTTTTTTTTTTAAAAACACAGTAACATTTTAACACATAAGTATATTAAAGTATAATGAACTGTGTATTACTAGTTCTCCTCTAGAAATTGTATGTCGTCATAAACATTCAGTATTTTCATCCTGGCAACTTCCGAGCCTGTCATTTTAATGGCCTGTTGACCTTTAAATGTGTATTCTTAAACAGAGTATTATTAGACTTCCACTTAAAGGAAATGGGTAATATTAGCATGATTTATCATTCAATAGCTGTTGTTTAAATATATATGTGTGTATATATATCGTGTGGGGATATGCTAATTTTGACTAGTAAGGCAATTATGAAAGTGTTCATTGACAAAAATTAGCAATTATGAAGTGTAAGGGCAGCTGTTAGTGTTCTGGTTTACAAGCAAAGTCTGTTCCCAGTCTTTTCCTCACAGTTGGTGTGTTTTAATGTTCCTCCCCCCTCCCCATCTAACTTGTCTTTCTTTCCTCTTCAGTGGAGATACTTTCTGAACTCTCCAGGCTACACACTGCTTTCTTCCCCCTCCCGCATCTGCTGCTTCCTTCCAGGTGTACTTTGATGTGACAGCACAGCCTAACTCAAGCTACAGGGCTCTTCAGTATAACATGGCCTTAAAAGTGAAGAACAAAGTTTTCAAATACGTTGTTATAAGTGTAGTTTTAGAATAAAATACGAATTTTTAGAGTAAATCTTAACAATTCGGTTCTTAATCCCTTTATTGTTCATCTTCCATCAATTTTAATTCTGTATTTTGTTTCATTTTTACAGATGATACATTGCTTAATGGGAATAATATTCTTCTGTGTAGATTAGCATAAATTTGGCGTGTTCAGCCGCACAAAGGGCAGCCAGAATTCGGTGTGTTGGGGTTGAATGTTTACACTTCATATGGGCAGAGGGGGTGAGGGGAAAGAAGGGAGGGGGAGAAAAAACCCTTTGTTCTTCACCTTTTAAAGAAAAATTGCTTTTCCTTGGAAGCTATCTGCACTGTTCAGGCCTTACAACTCTACCAAAGCAGCAATGATCTTCTGAGTTGATCTCTACAGTGGCTTCTCTTGATTTTCACCAGGACTTGGCTGTGGGTGAGGAAAGTCTGCTTCTTCCATCATTGTTCCTTCTATATTAAGAAAGAAAATGTACCCTCTGTGCCCTGTCCACCCAATTCCCAAGCTCCCCCCTCTCCCCTTGGCTGCATTAACTTAGTAACAGTGTTTTTTTCCTCAGGCCTGGCACTAATTATGTACTTGGAGGTAGACCCTCCCAGGGTACCGCCCCATGAACTGCTGTAATTCAGGTCATCTTCTCCAGGACTCATCTCTGTACTTTGTCTATTTTCTCATCTTCTTTCTTCAGGGTAAGCAGCGTTTCGTTCATCCATTCTGATCCGTAGTACTGTTTTTTTGCCTTTTCAATTTGTTAGTGTCCTTCCTAGTTGTGGACCTGATGCTGGGTAGAAGCTGGAGGTTGCAGAAGCAATGAGCACCCGTCTGTGTGACGTTGAACTGCTCAGTTCTTACTGTGGCATTTGCAGAATTATCTCTGGCTAAGCTGTGGGGAAGTAGGCAAACCTGTTTGCTCAGTGGTCCAGGCTGAGCGGTGGTAAATGGGTAACTGCGGCAGCACTCAAATTACGGGTGGGTAAACCGTGTTTACCCTCAGCTACATTTTGGTGAGAGTTGCTTATGCTTGCCAAGCTAGTGGCAGAGATGATATAGACAAAGTACTGGCCTTTCATTTAAGCAAAAGTTGCCTCGAGTCCTGTTGGTTTTCTGTGTGTGACTGTCCTCTGAAAAGCTACCTTCTGTGAATTGCATTTGGGAAATCATTATTAGCCGTCATGATGGCAGCTTTTCCTGCTGTTTGTACTAGGTTCTTCCTCACAATGTTCTCACCAGACTGCTTGTCTCCATAGGAGAAGAAGGGCTGCTCTCTGGGGGTCCCTCACTGTAGTTCTAGCTTGCTTTCTTAGCTGCCCTGAAGTGGTGATGTGCCCAGCCTGGTCAGTTCCCAGCTAACAGGGCTTTCTGTACCTCCCCTCCCCTGTTTAAAAGGTAATTGGAGGTTTCTTGCTTTTGTTTATGGTGAACAAAGAGAGTTGCCAGAGACAGGCAGTTATTCCTTCTCTGCCGCTTTTATCCGCTTAATGACTGTGTTTCTGCTAATGAAGGGACTGTTGGCCACGTGTGTTTCTTCAGTACACCACGAATCCATACAGGAAGCTTTTTATTCTAATAAATTTCTATTTTAGTTCTGCTGTATTTAACCTTCTAATGAAGACTGCTAGAAAATTTAATGTATTAACCCACTAATATGTCCAATGAAGGTTTTAATGTAATGAAATTAAATATTTAATACTTTTAACAGTAAAATTACACGTGTGTGTGAGCTTGTGTTTGAATCTAGTCACACACAGTAGTTATTTGTAGTTGTTCAGAATGGGTGGGTTGTGATTATTTGCAGTTTACAGCCGTTCGGGCTGTTTCTGGTGAGTGACGTTTTTGGAATATCGTATCACATGAAATTTGCTTGTAAGCAGTTTAAAATGAATCATCTCATTATTTTCTTGCTTTTAAGTCAGTATGAGTGGTAAAATGTGTGATTTAAGTACCAACCTTAAGTAGGTTTTGCACTTAAGGGTGAGCAGGTGGATAAACTTCATGATGCTAAGCACATTGTAGACATGAATTTGAAGTGCTGTTTGCAAACTTGAGTTGATATTATTCTAACAGTACAATATATTTAAATATCCTATTTAATTTTCCTGAAATGGCAACAAATTATGTCACAAATGATTATTATCAAACATGTTTTGTCTTGCATGCAGCATTACTATTTCACTTGGCAATCCCATATATTGAAGATCAGGATGCCTTTTTCAACCAGAGCCTCCTTTCCTTTTCTACCAGGAATACCTTTCATCCTATTGTGAATACCATTTTCATGGTTGTAACGCTAATCTAGGAATCCTTTGTTTAAAAAATGGGGCCGATATGAAAACACTAATATGAATCTGACAAAAACATGGCTTGCTAAAAGAACTCTCATTCTATGGTTGATTTTAAATGCTCATAAATAAAGGCTCGGTGGCCTAGTCCTGCAAGCCCTTCTGTTTCATTCAGTGAACATTATAGCGGCTGTTTGACTACACAGCGATGTTGGCAGGAGCAGTGCTTGAGTGTACCTTTCCCAGTACTCAGCGCTTGGGTGGTTCTTGACCATTCACAGAGCTGCCTGCAGTCCCTTAATTAGAAACAGATGTCCTAAATGAAAAGGATGATTTGAGCAATGTTAATGGTTCAGCCGCTAATCACAAATTTCTGGCTGTATTTTGAAGTTCAGTAGGATTTTTTTTGTATGCGTAAAGAAAGCAAATTTCTAAATTGTTGGTACACAAGGGATTACAGAGTGTGATAAAACAGTATGTTATTTTGGCTTGAAAAATGCCATTTCCTTGTAGTAACAATTTTCCTGGAAGGTAGTGAAGTAAAAGATCTGTAAAGGATTTTAGGAGTTTTGCCATGTGTATTTGTGTGTATGTGTGTGTAGATGTGTATGTACACCTATCTGCACTTGCACGTGATTGTAGGAATGTTCTAAAACCAGTGCAGCTGTAGTTGTGGATGATTTATTTAAGGTCTGATGAATTTTTCAAGTTTTTTAGAAAGCTGCTTTTTTTTTTTTAATATTTGCCTGAGGTGCACGAAAGGAGCACCTTGGGAAACCAATGTAAAATTCTATTAGACTTTTTTCCATTTGTCTGTACAAGAATGGACAAAAACTATCCCAGAAAATGTCTGCTTCTGCTAAATAAGAGTTAATATTATTGCTTGAAATTTATATTAGTATTTTTCATCTTTTTAAGAGTACTTCTTATCAGTTGCTTTACTGACGTTAACTTAGAATCGTAGAATCATTTAGGTTGGAAAAGACCTTTAAGATCATCAAGTCCAACTGTAAACCTAACACTACCAAGTCCACCACTAAACCATTAAGTGCCACATCTACTCATCTCTGAAACTTACACTTTTTAAGATTAAGAAAACAGCTTTATTTCTGAAAGTTTCTGTCACCATAGAAAGCACAGCAGAAACATAATCAGCATCTGGATAAAATGTTTTTAAGTTGTTGTATATTTTGATTTCTGGAGGTTATGTCTTTTCCGATCTTCCCTCCTTCCCCCAGTACATACCTCATGAATTTGCAAACATATCTCGGTTTTGCTATTTATCAGATCAACATTTACATTATCTTCTTTTCTGAAACTTCAGTTCTACTTACTGCCTTAGAAAGTCCTTCTCTCTTTCAACACTTCTGTCTACTACAGGTCTCTCTGATCACTTTTACTTTCTCTCATTTACTGACTTTCATTGTTGACCCACATAATTCCAGTGGAACTGCTCATCTTTAAGGCTTTAGTGGCCTCCTCCTGGTCAGAAACAGTATTATGTGGAGTTATGTGTATAACTATGTTACAGTTTCAGTTTGTGTCAGGAGTATGTTTTTGAAGTGAATCTTCCCTTAAACTTTGCTCACTGTATTTTGGTTCCCTTCATGGAGCAGTTTAGGAGCAATCCCAACAGGTAACAATGTTCCGTCCACAGGACCAGACTAGCCCTAGTTGTTAAGGTTAAAAGCTGCTGGGTGTGTATAGTGCAGATGTCAGATCTTCAGTACTGGCTCTCAGTCTACAGATGCATCTCTGCTGGTGCACACTACTTCCCAAGGCAGACGTGGCCTCTCCTGCCATGGCGTCGGTCGCTTCCCCAGGCTTTGCTGCTCCTTCCCTCATTCTTTCAGTCTTACCTATTTCCGTATCGGAAATTCGGTTCACCTACAGCCTGAACCCAGGCTCAGCCATGTTCAGCCTCCATCCAGCCTTGTTTGCACCAAGATTTCCAGCTGGGTGCTCTCTTGTGATCTTGTGGCAGAAACTGATCCTGACTCCACATTGACTCACAGCTTCTTATGTTACTGCCAAGATACTTTCCTTGTGAACTAAGTATCTGTTTATGGTCTTTCCCATTCTGTGCAGACTGAATGCCGTTCTTCCCTTTTGAAGCACTCCACACCATTGCACCTGTCCGGATATCCTCATACTAACCTAATTTTTTTTGTCAGCCGCTTTTCACTGAGAACACCATCTGACCATTTCATCAACTGCTGTCTCTGCAACTGTTCACGTTGTTTCTTGTGTGCGTAGTAGTGTCACAGCTGAAGTATAGCAGGAGCTCTATTTCAGAAAATTCTGAGAAATCCAACTCAAAGCGCTTCCTCCTTCAGTGACAATATTGTATATTGCTTCAGTTATACAGGAAGTACTGTGTCTTTTTGCTTAGTAGCTTGTCCACAATGAGAAATGCCATCTTCTTGCAGCATACTTTTTGTGTACTGAACAATGGTAGACATTGGATTTCTGTGTCAACATCAGGTTCGCTTCATAAGTGTCCTTGTATATAGCGAGTGTTCATATCACGATGTTAAGAAAAGTCCATACACACATGCACGTATGTTAAAATGGTGTTTCTAGCAACTTCACTGGTAATGTGATTTCAGAAGTTGGATCTGTGCTCAAGAACTAATGTGTTTCAGTATACAGCCACGTTATTTAGACTTATTTTAATACAACACAATGTTATGTAAAAAAAACTTGCTGCTTGCAGCTGTTTCACTTGCAAACAAATGCTTCTATGTTGAAGCTTGTGTTCTTTAAGAAGTTGTTAAAAGCTCAGCTGAGATATGGGAGAAATCCTTGGCTGTTCTGAGCTACGTACGCTGACCGCTTACCAGAGTAGGTAGTATTAGCTATGTTTCTATTTGCCTGTTGTACAAGTAGTACTCTCTGTATGTGACCCAGCCTTACAGCACTGAATCCTAGTTTTTTACCCTGTGACTCGTTTCTGGCTACAAACCCTGATTCTGCTGTTTAATTATCTTCTGTTTGTTAATGGTATTTCATGTCTCTGGTTTGTAAGTTTTTCTGGGGCAGGGCTCTTCTTCTGATAAGCAAACAGTGCTCGATTCATGTGGTTGCTAGCAATATGTGTTCACTGTGCTACAAGATGTAAAGTATGACTGTAGCAAAGCACACAACTTGAAATTTCTTGGAACATAACCTTTATATCCAATTAAGGCAGTGAATATGCCTGCAGAACAGGAAGTGAACTCTGGCTGAGCAGCAGCTATTCATTGATATTTTGCGGGCTTTTAAAGTCTCTCTCCTATTCCAGGTGTATGCTTGCAGATATAAAGCAAAAGTCAGCCCTCCCCAGTGAAAACACACACACAAAACATGCAGTTTTCGTTACTTGACTAAACTACTTAAACAGGACAGATGTTTGTTTCTTTGGTTTTGCTAATTGCACAGGAAGAATGCTCAGAAAATACTTAACCCAGTTATTGAATCAAAAGAAAAATGGAAGGGGTGACCAGTTGCCGTGTATGTTCTAGCTGTCTGTTCAGGACACTTTTCAAGCTGCCTTTTTTTTTTTTTAGTTAAGGAACATCTGTTCCACCTCCCGTTCTCAACTCACGAGAGTGTGTGTGTGTGATAGAAAAAATAACTTTCTCTAGTGTGTTAAAGCTTAGTTAATGCAGTTTTAAAGAAAAAGCATTAACTTGAAATTACTGGATATTGACTAGTTAATGACAGCTTGTTATTAACAGTTGTTATTTCCTGGCCATGCTGGGGATGGTATTTGATTGTATTGGAAGATGTGGTTTGCATGAAAGAAGAGTTGTATTATATTCTTTGAGGAGACCTTAGTGTTAGAGGCTATCCAAGAGGGATCGGGCATGTCTTGATGGAAGACCATATGGTATTTGTCGTGAGTTAGTCCTTTGTGAACTCTTTTTGTGAGTTTTTTTGGCAGTAGAAAGTTTGATATGTAGTGCTTGAAGTATTCATTCTGTTCTTAGGATTTTGCATCTGAAGCTACAGGTTTCTTTTTTCCCCTTTATGGCATCTCAGTTTAGTTACTGGATACTGCCTCACCAGTGCAGAGGAGGAAATACAGGATTTGGAATAATGCAAATACACTGCTGTAGGAAAATCAAAATGAATTGCTGTTTTAATCTCATTTGCTGAATGTACCCACTGTTTTGTAGACTAGATGATTCATAGCTTTGCTGATATCTCTGTGGGTTTTTGTGTTTCGATTTACATCTTAAAAGCTTAATTTAAAAAAAAGTCTACAGAATGGTCCAGTAGAGTTGCAGTAGAAACATGGAAGAATCCAGAGGACAGAAGCTTTTTCAGTGTAGTCTATGGCTGAAATATTGCTCTACGCTGACCAGTATTTTGTATTGTTTATGTTCGTTTTATTGTTACACACTTGCATACATTTGTTCTTGATACCACTCTGTCACAGAACTTGAGCTCTGTGATAATTAATTATGCCCTCTGTAGTAAATAAGTGACTTCAAGGTATTAAAATCAATCTTAAAATAATCTTTTTATTTTCTTTTCTTTCTTCTTCCACAAAAATAGATAATATACTTGAGGGAATCCCCAGAAGACGTGTACAGCCTTATAGTGGCTGGAAGCATTTCGTATCTTCCTTTCAGGTAAATAACAAGTTGTTAGAACTTTCTGTACCTTGGTATTTTGAAGAGAAATGTAGCATTTGGCAGTACTAATTCAGGGTGGCGGTGCTGAGGTTTTAAAACATGACCCATTCACTGCCTGAGCTTTAAGTGCAGAATGCTGAACAGGGGTGTTAGCAGCTGGTACTGAAGTGTACTGACAGAAGGTGAAGGAGCCACGCTGCTTTGTATGTTCTCTTGTTGAGCTTTTTGATTCACACTGCTTCTCACTGGGCAGTCTGGTTTTATGCCAGTAGTTGATAGTTAAGCATATAAAAATATCTGTCATTCATCACGAATGGCTTGTAATACTTCTAGCACTCCATTTTTCCCGCTTTTCGAATGTATGCAACAGCCTGCAAATACTCTTTTGTGCATAAAGAATGCTAGCTAACCTCATATGATTTAGTGTAACTTTACAGTATTTCTTTTTACCAGTGAGGAAATGTGTAAAACTGTTGGTACATGGTTGTTTGACCCTGAGGGAATGTAATCCTAGCTGTTTCAGACCACAGACTTCTCTTGGTGGTATATGCTGTGCTGCTAAACGTAGCAAATAAAGTCGATCCATCTTGTAGGGGAACAACTTCTTAATTTCTTCCAAACAAGAGTTTCTAAAAGTTGGACTAAACTAACATTCCATTGGCTGCCACAATATGCAGACAAGAATGGCCAAAAAACTTTTTAGGAGACAAGTGTGCTGTCCAAATATATTGTTATGGGGTGATTGATTCAGACTTTGCTTGTTAGTGTTTTCTAGCTGTCTTGCCAAGGGATGGGCTTTTGATGATTTGAATTTCTATTACTTCCCCCCTGCCACCACCACAGTATAATGGTGTAGTAGCACCTCTCTTTGTTTGCATACTTCCATAATCCCATTTCTCATTTTTAAATTCCATTTTTGTATTCCCAGAACAAAAGTCCTCCTTAGGAGGACTGTAAAGTTTGCTTCTAAATATCATAAAGGTGTATGTGGGTGATGGAGATAGTAGCTTTTCGCTCTGGTCATATACCTTGCCCAAATTCCTAGACCATCACTTCAACGGCACTACTGAAAGAAATGTAAAGATGTGTTACATATAAGACTTACTGGGAGCTGACTTCTGAAGATGTCCTGCCTCTGGGTTAAAGAATATAGTCTGCTGAAGCGTTTGCAAGCTTTATCATTTTCTTGAGTTTACTAGTGCAACTAAACCTGCTGCAAATAGAGGAATTTAGGTTACTTTGATGATCAATGGAGATGTTGGTTTGGGCTCTATTACTTTAAGATCTTCCTCATCTCTGCAAAAAAAAGTACCCTCCCATAGAATAATAAAAAGTCAGTCAGGTAGTTGCTACTTAGGGTCATTATCAACATGAAAACTTTTGTTAGCAGGATGCAAAGAATTTCTTTTTTCACTTAACAGAATCACAGTGAGGTTGGAGGGGACCTCTGAAGGTCATCTGGGCCAACATGCCTTCTCAAGAAGGGCCACCTACAGCTGGCTGCCCATTACTGTGTCCAGATGGCTTTTGAATGTCTCCAAGGATGGAGACTCCACAGCCTCTCAGGGCAACCTGTTCCGATGTTCAGTCACACTCAGAGTGAAAACACGGTTCCTGAAGTTCAGAGGGAACCTCCTGTGTTTCAGTGTGTGCCCATTGTCTCTGGTCCTGTGACTGGGCACCACTGAAAAAAGCCTGGCTCTGTCGTCTTTGCACGTTCCTTTCAGGTTTTTGTATACATTGATGAGGTTCCCTGTAAGCCTTCTGCTCTGCAGGCTGAACAGTCCCAGCTCTCTCAGCCTTTCCTTCTATGTGAGATCCTCCAGTCCCTTAATCATCTTTGTGGCCTTCTGCTAGACTCTCTCCAGCATGTCCCTACCTCTTTTGCACTGAGGAGCCCAGAACTGGGCGTGGTACTCCAGGTGTGGCCTCAACTAGCACTGAGGAGAGGGGAAGGATCACCACCCTCAACAGACTGGGAATACTTTGTCTAGTGCAGTCCAGGATACCATTCGCCTTCTTTGTCGCAGGGCACATTTCTGACTCATGTTTCAAGTTCATGTCCACCAGGACCCCCAGGTTCTTTTCTGCAAAGCAGTTTGCCAGCTGGGCAGCCCCCGGCCTGTACTTGTGCCTAGCGTTGTTCTTTCTCAGATGCAGAACTTCACACTTGCTGAACTTCATGAGACTGCTGTCAGCCCTTTTCTCCACGCTGTCAAGGTTCCTCTGGATGGCAGCCTGAGGCTCTGGCGTATCAGCCACTCTTCCCAGTTTTGTGTCATCAGCAAACTTGCTGAGGGAGCTCTTTGCGCCTTCATCCAGATCGTTAATGAAGGTGTTGAACAGGATCAAATGCAGTATTGACCCCTGGGGTATTCCTGGCCTCCAACTAGACTGTGCCACTGACCACCACCTATTGGGCCCAGCCGTTCAGCCAGTTTTCAATCCATCTGTCTGCTCAGCTATCCCACACATTACTAGTTTGTCTGTGAGGATCTTATGGAGACAGTGTCGAAGTTCAAGTAGACAACATACACTGCTCTCCCCTCATCTACCAGGCCAGTCATTTCATTGTAGAAGTTTATCAAATTGGTCAAGCATGACTTTGCCTTGGTGAATCCATGCATCCTTACGATTTTGTTGTCCTTAATATGCCTGGAAATGATTTCCAGGATTAGCTGCTCCATCACCTCTCTAGGAATTGAGATGATGCTGACTGACTTGTAGTTCCCTGGGGATTCCTTCTTGCCCTTCTTCAAGTTGACGGTGACATTTGCTTTCCTCCAGACTTCAGGCATTTCTACCAGTTGCCAAGATCAATCAGAGCTATAGACAGTGTTACTGCAGTGACATCAACCAGCTCCCTCAGCACTCATGGGTGCATCCCATCAGGGCCCTTGGACCTAGATATGTCCAGTTTGCAGAAGCATTCCCTAACCTGATCTTCCATCAAGAGTACATCTTCTTACTCCAGCCCTTCCCCCTGGTTTCTGGGACCTAAGATTCTTGAAGGCTGATCTTGTTAGTAAAGATTGAGGCAAGGAAGGCATTCGGTACCTCAGCCTTGTCCATGTCCTGTGTAACCAGGTCCCCTGTCTCATTGAGCAATGGGCCCATATGTTCTCTAGTCTAGCTTTTGTCACCTATGTACTAACAGAAGCCCTTCATGTTTTCTTTGACATCCCTGGCCAGGTTCAATTCCATTTGAGCTTTAACTTTCCTAACTTCCTAACCTGGATGCTTGGACAGTGTCTCTATATTGCTCCCAGGTGACCTGTCCTTGCTTCCACCCTCTCTAGGCTTCCTTTTTGTGTTTGAGTTTGGCCAGACGTTCCTTGTTCACCCACGCAGGCTGCCTGGTGTTTTTGCCTGCTTGATATTCATTAGGGTGAACTGCTTTTAAGCTGGAAGGGGGTCATCGTTGACTATTAACCAGCTTTCTTGGGCCTCACTTCCCTCCAGGGCCTGATCTCATAAGACTCTTCCAAGCAGATCTCTGAAGAGGCCAAAGTTTGCTCTGCTGAATTCAAGGGTTATTAGTTTGCTTTTCACCTTCCTCTCCTGCCCTAAGGATCTGGAATTCCACCATCTCATAGTCACTGCAGCCAAGGCTGCCTTTGACTTCCACATCCCCAGTGAGCACCTCCTTGTTTATGAGTATGAGGTTCAGCAGACCACTGTTCCTCAATGGCTTCTGTGTCACTTGGAGGAGGAAGTTGTCACCAGTTCACTGCTGGAACCTCCTGGATTGCTTATGTCCTGCTGTGTTGTCCCTTCAGCAGATACCAGAGTGGTTGAAGTTCCCCATGAGGACCAGGGCTTGCAAATGTGAAGCTGCTCCTGTCTGTCTGTAGAGGGCCTGATCCACAGACACCCACTACGATGTCACCTTTACCTGTCCTCTCTTTGACCTAAATTGGGTTCTGTTATTTCCTTCTCCTGCTGATTTTTTTTCCCAGCTTTCACACTGATTCATTAGGGAGGAAAAGGATACAAACAAGTTGTAGAGGCAACTGTCTATGTTCTTCAGAAGTTCTTCCTCCTCTCAGTTGAAATTTGAACATGATATATTTTTTACTTTTTTGAAACATTAATGATTCTCTACTGATGAGGGCTGCATGGTCTCAGAAGAAGGTGTTCTGCCAAGACATAATATTCTTTGATGTATGTTCAGTTTAGGTTTTATCTTTTGACTTCACTGTAATATTCCTGTAGAATGATTATTGTACAGTGCTTATGCAATCTAATAATGGTCACATATTAAGAACATGCCATTTTTGGATCAACAGAATTTTAAAAATTGTGGTTGAAAGAAGGAGTTTCAATGAAAACCAGTTTCTTCTCGTATTTAAGCATAAACTGTATTATGGAAAGTCTTTTAATATATCTACATGAATATCTATCTTGACAGTTTTATTAAGCAGATGCTTCACAGAACGCATGCGCGCAGCTTGTTTTTTTCTTTCAAATGGAGTTTGAAGAAAAATTTTGCAGTGTATTACAATATAACTTTTTTGAAAGTGTACTTCGGAAGAAAATGTTGTTAGACTGTATGCTAGAATGTGACACTAATTTAGGCGTTAGCTGTTGCCACAAGGAGTTGACATAGTCTATATTTGTTGACATGAACACTGAAACATGCCAGTTTCAATGTCCATGACAGAAATTGAACATGTCAGCTTTACAAAAACTATAACTGGAATAATCTTACTCTTGGATCATCTGTTAACATAACTTATGGTTTTTTACTATTGTAAGATGCAGGGTGGGGGAAATGAAGTAATCATTTGGCATAATTATTTCACTGTAATAGTACTTAGCTTGGAACAATTTTTTAAAGGTGTTTTAGAGAAGTATCTTCAATTGCTTTCACTTGGATTAAAATGGGATCATTTTACCTTTTTGGTCGTCATGTGTTATAGGGATGCTTCCTTTGGTACTTGCAGTTTTCATCTGACGTTGCTGGACTGTTTTCATGCAATAAATAAGGTCAGTAAAACAGTATTTTTCATATTGCGAAAGATCAGCTGAATATTGCCCAGCAGAAAAAGGTGGTTTAGGAAGCTAGGATCCATTTAGGGTTATACAGTAACAGATTTTCTAATTGTTGCCTAGTTTATTATGTTATGCGTTGTAATGAGATTGCTAGATATAGCATTCGTAGAAGTCAACCAAATACCTTATATAATCAACTAGTGAAGATTTTAAAGAGGGAATCTTGAGTTTTATTTATGTAATCTTTCAAGACAGTCACCCTAATCCGTAAGAGTTGTGTGATGGGTTTATTATATGCCCCCCTGGTGTTACATTTTAGGCTTAATAAAGCCTTTGATGGTTAGTGATACATTTTTGGCATTTGCAGCATGCGGTAGTGACTTAAGTTTGGCTTAAGTAATACAATAGAACAAATGTCAGGAGGCAGGTGCTTTTTTTTTTTAATTACAAATTATCGTAATGTAGTGTTTTATAGCGATGCAGTGGTGAAGTAACGTGGCATTGAAGGACAGGGGAATTTATATGCATTCTTTTTAGTCTGTATGAGTAGAGAAAAGGGGAATTCTGCAGATGTCCACCCTACTACTGTCTTTTGTATTATGGGTATCTCTGCTAAATACTTATATTTCTACTGATGAAGCCAGCTTCTTGCAGGTTTGTGATTTTCAGGATTTTTGGAAGTTTTGGAATTAGCTGCTTGTATGCAAAGAGTGATGAACTACTATTCTTCTTAATACCGGTGAACAGCAAGGAAAACTACAGAAGACTATGCAGTGAAAGAGGAGATTAGAATGTAGTATTTACATTCTAAGGAGGAGATATGGGGTTTCTCTGTGTTTGTGTTCCTGACTTAACAAGTGGGTAAACTGCCAGTTACCCAAATGTTTACAGTTTTTGTACAGTATTAAATATAATCATTGTGGATAATTACAAGACATCAGGGACCACACTAGTGTCTGCTTAGGACTGTGTGTCAGCAAACAATTTATAATCAGTGAAGATATATTAGCATCGTAATGAGAGCAAATAGCATTGATGCACAAAAATATTTGCAATCCTTGAATGCAGGCTTTAGAATGTACTCATCATTTCAGTAGATAATTTTTGCCAGTTATTTTTCTCTTCTTTGTTTTGTACTCCTAGCAATAATAAAACACTGAATGCTTATGTAGTCTGGAAATTTGCAGGATTCGATGAAAACAGAAAAGAGTGGATTTGCTTGTCTAACTTCACTTATGTTAAAATTTACAAATCTGTTTTGAACCAAGACTGAGTTGATCCGTGTTTTTTCAAATACATGAAGAAATCTCTCTGAAAGAGTAGAACAGATATTAAGGGGCTTTCAGTAACGTACAACAGTGGTATCTGTCTTAATTGAAAATACGTGTCTTTGCTGAAAGCTGTATTCTGAATTTTAGGCTTTGCAG
The DNA here is from genome assembly GCF_030867145.1 of Opisthocomus hoazin. Taxonomy (NCBI): domain Eukaryota; kingdom Metazoa; phylum Chordata; class Aves; order Opisthocomiformes; family Opisthocomidae; genus Opisthocomus; species Opisthocomus hoazin. The sequence continues at coordinate 47,439,894 of NC_134454.1, forward strand.
TATGGTTTCCTGGATTTCAATACGTTTGATATAAATGAATATGAGCATTATGAAGTAAGTGTTCAGTATCAATCTTCTGATTTGTTTGCTGTTACTAACGCTAAGGTGATGGTTTGTAATATTTGCAGGTTTTTTGTGGTATTAGATTCTATATCTGTTTTGTCTCTTTAAGCTTTGATTGTTAAATAAAGGTGTGTGTGGTCAGAGAGAGAATATTAAAACTCAGATTTAAGCATAGTCAGCCTCAAACATGGCAGGAGAAAGCAGAAACCAAGATGGAAGTAAATACTTTTTTCCATTATTATTAAAGCCCTGAGCGATGATCAAGGAGTGGGAATTTGGCCACCTTTTAGAGGTCATGCATATTCTAGAGCAGCCTTGATGAGAAATTCAAGGGTGTACAAGTTCAAGTCTAACTGAATTCTGGAGAGCAATTTAAGTATGTATCTGTGAACACACAGCAGAGGTATAATAACACTCTTTGAGGTAAAGAAGGAAACAGGGCTGGGAGACTTCCAAGCCCATAAAATTTGTTCTGGGGCATGGGTAACAAACATGATACTGAAGGACTACAACTCTTGGCTATACACAATCTCAGAAATACAAAGCTGCCAGTTACCTGTAAAGAGAAAACTAAGTGTTCTTAGAATCTAAAAAGATCATGATTTAAATTGTGAACAGAGATAAGGCCAAGGTCGTAATTTAGAAACTTACACGAAATTAAAAATTGAAAGTTGCTCTTCATCTGAAGGGCATCAATTGTGTTGTTCTAAAACTCTGATTTAGAAAGAGGAGAACACAGGCAATAAAAGTGAAGTTGAGTGCATCTGGCATCCTCCCAATGGAACAGAAAGCAGGCAATTAGGCATAACTTCCTTTGGCAAAAATTGTACATCACTTCTATCTAGCATGTATTTTGAAACAATAAGGAAAAGCCTGAAAATACAGGGATAATGATAAACCAAGCATTTTCTCTTGACAGAGAGCAGAAAATGGAGATTTTAACTGGATAATACCAAACAAATTCATTGCCTTCAGTGGACCTCATTCAAGAAGTAAAATTGAAAATGGTATGCCTAAAAAAGGAGGTGGGGGACACAAGCCCACTGCTTTCTTAGTTGATTGCTATCAGTAAGAAAAAGCTTTAAAAATTGTTCCTCAAACAGTGTGTTTTTTCCTTGGCTCTTTTTCTTTTATAAGAACCCTGGCAGTAAAATTTTAATGCTTGGTTTAATTGTATTTGATGTAGGTGATTATGTTAAAATTCCATTTTTGGTTAGTCTATTTCTTTATGTTGAACATGAGTTCTATTTTGAAAGTGTTTTCATCTCTTGTTTTTGAGTCTTCATTTATTTCTGCAGTTTAAGCCTTACTTTCTTCTTTTTTCTTCCTCTCCCCCCCACCTTCTTTTTTCAAATAGGGTATCCCCACCATGCTCCAGAGGCTTATTTCCCATACTTCAGGAAACATAAGGTCACCACTATAATACGCCTCAACAAAAAACTGTATGATGCCAAACGATTTACAGATGCTGGATTTGAGCATTTTGACCTCTTCTTTGCTGATGGAAGTACACCTAGTGATACTATAGTTAAAACTTTTCTGAATATTTGTGAAAATGCTGAAGGTGTTATAGCCGTTCATTGCAAAGGTACAGTGTAAAAACAGTTTGTATTACAAGTGATGCTTATAGTTACAGTTCCTGAGGTATTTTGCACTGTGATTCCATTATATCTAGTTATGAACATGTCTGCCAAACTGCAATTTTTCCATACAAATTCTTCCTATGCTGCTGTTCTGCACTTCATCTTCTAATTTTTTTAAGTTCCAGAAAAATTTTCCCAGGTGTTTCCAAGAATGAGGTTGGGGAAGGTGCCAATATGAACAGCTCTTTCTGCTGGAAAGTATTAGCACTTTCAAAGGACGCTTTTGAGCAGGACTTTGAAGTCCTCGCAAGGTTTATAGGTCTTTCTGAAAATACGTGGTTGAATATACCAAGTCATAAACTTTTGAAAATATCAATGTAGCTTTTTGAGGAGATTCCTCATAAAGTATGAGTGTTCTTCCAGAACCACAGAAATCTTTATCCCTGAGAAACCGTTTATACCAGTTACATTGGGCCTGCTCTGAATATCTGTTCCTCCAGAGTTAGACTGCCAAGGAAAAGATGTGAAGAGCATGCCCAATGCAGCTAGTATAAAGATACAGTTTGCTGTGGCTCTAGAGGAACTACGTTTCCCTTCCCACACCATCTTTAACGGTCTATGAGACATTTCTTCTCCACAAATTTTGCCTCACTAGCATACCTCATAATGCTGTGATTGAGGGAGAAAGGCCTTAACCCATTTGCCTGGGACCTGGAAAGACTGTGGTTTTGTTCTGGGATCTGCCATCCGTTTGCCGCGTGTTTAACAGGATTATACTATGAAGTGACGTATTGGTGAAAACATCAACTTGACTGTTGGGAACCAAGTGCGTACTCTTACTGTCCACTGAGGTGATAAGTTCGGGCATATTGCTTAATTGATTATGCCTGAATATTGAGCATTGGTGGTACAAGTGCTTTGTTTTCATTCAGACTAAGATGTTCTTTGATATTTATCATACTAATGGTGTCTAGACTACCTTCTTGAGAAAGAGCAGAATGCTGTAGCCTGTTCTTAAAGCTGGGCAAAGCATGGAACGTGCTGTGTGGTTGTCTGGACTGTTGTGCTATACTGAAGATTTTACACTTGCATTGGTCAGTCACTTGTTAGATGAGAGAAGGTGATGTGTGATCGGACATTTTTGGCAAGTGATCGAGGAGAGGAGCCACTGAGCTGGAGGTGTCCTCCTTTCCTTCTCAGATTTCCCAGGGTAGATAGAAGTGTTTTTGAGGGCCATTGCAAAGAAGGTTCCTCATTCTGGAGTACTTCTTGCCTGTGTCAACTGGTACCGACTTGCTTATTGCAGAATTTGTCTTTTCCTTGGGAGCTAAAGTAAGTGATTAGTTAGAGGAAGAGTTGGAAGAGTAACTGGTTTCAGTGCAGTGCAAGAAGATGCTTTGAGAATTTTGGAAAAAAGCCGTTTTATCCCATGCATTAAAACGTTCCAGTATCTATATACATATTCATAGATAGATAAGTAAATAAAGATAGATAGACTCGCAGAGATTTGTAAAGTCACTGGCTTTGGAAAGTTACCTCCCTCAAAAAACATGTGAACAATGTATTAGTAACCTTGTATAGGGACAAAAAAATACAAAAGGTGAGTTGCACTTACGGCATTTGATCAGTAGGTATTTTTGATAAACCGGACAAATAACTGTTTGTCCCAGTAACACTGTCTGTAGCTGCAGCAGATTCCAGATGAAGATGGGTATATAAAAGAAGCCATTCTTTTATCTTACACAGCTGGTCTTGGACGAACTGGCACGCTTATTGCCTGTTATATTATGAAGCATTATCGGATGACAGCTGCTGAAACTATTGCCTGGATTAGAATAAATAGACCTGGTTCAGTGATTGGACCACAACAACACTTCCTGATGGAGTAAGTAGATTGACTATAAATGATTTCAAAAATAGATCTAGATGTCTTTCTCTTCTTCTTTTATTGTACACTTAATGATCTTTGGTGTTAATTTGTTGTGCTTGGGGCTGCTTTTTCTGTGTTATTGTAGCAAACAAGCAGAACTTTGGACAGAAGGAGATATTTTCCGTGCAAAGTTGAAAAGAAAACGTAGAATTGCAGTGACAAGAATCCTGTCAGGAGTAGATGATATTTCAATTAATGACACGAGAAACAGGAGAACCATCCGAAAGGACATTGAACTGGTAACCACCTGAATACTGTGCTCTTGTAAAAGTTGTAACTGCTGTTGAGATCATATCTCAGTTTCCAAACAAACCTGTGGGTACAGTAAAACTTACGTTAATCAGATTCTTTTTCTGTTTGCCGTTTTTAAATCAAGAGATAGGGTGCAGAAAAACATTATGGGCAGCAAGTATGAAAATGAAATGCAGTACACAGGTGAATTAGGGGCATTCTTATCATACTTTAATAACTAGGTAAATATTAGATCAAGAAAAGTACTCATGATTTGCAATCAAAAACACTGAATTTGTTTTAGATTGTCTGTTACTTCATTATCTATTTAAAGGGAAGGCATGAAAGGTTTTTTGCTCTTTTTAGTTTTGAAGTAATTGCAACTTCTATAATACCTTTTGATGATGCCTTTTAAAAAGTAGTACAGCTGTTCTAAAATGGCAAGTGAAGAAGGGAAATGCTGTGCTTTATTGAAGATTGTACTGTACGTAAGCAAAGACTTGCTAATGTGTTTCCACTGTTTTAAAGGTAGACAACATTCTGATGCATGTAGTTCATGACACCACTTAATGGTCTACAGTTTTAAAAGTGGCAAACAGGAAACTGGAAAGAACAGAACTGTATTTATGCAAGTGAATTTCCTTTGATTTTGTGTCAGCAAACTTTCCTGCTGAGATAATTCTAACTTAAGATTTAACATAAGGTTAATTCTTACGTGTGTCTCTGTATTTTAATCTTGGTTTATCCCTTCCCTGTCTCCACTTATCCAGTACAGTGACGAAGATGAAACTAACTGTGTGACACAAGGTGATAAACTTCGTGCTCTGAAAAGCAGAAGGCAGGCAAAAGCTCAAACTGCATCTCCGGTAACGTAAGTCGGTTTCTGAATGTATAAATGCCAGAAATACTTTTATCCTCTTCTTTATGCATAGTTCCCTTTGCCGCGAAAAGTTTTGTGTCAAGGCTGCTTTTACTCATTTAGAACAAGCATGAGAGTCACCATTGCTCTGAAGGCTTGGTGGGCACTAAGGAGGCCGGAGAACTTGTTAAAGAACTGCATTACTCAGTTTATAGTTTCCTGCATTATTTTTGATTCCAGTACTCTGCACCTTACACACTCCCATAGTGTTCCTGATTGCTTGCTTTTAGTTTAATCACAAACATTCCCTTGTCTTTCCTGCGGTAGTATGAAAATGGAAGAATGTGACTTTGCGTGGTGGTGTTTGATCGGCTGAAAGAAGGTATACGCTGTTTTTTTGAAGTGAAGTCAGCTGCCTAAGAAGAAGAGTCGAAAGAAGAATCTTTAGCTTCATTTCATTTCCTCTTCCTTGGAGAGGAACTTTCTGTAAATCCTGTGGGCTTTGGGATAATGGCTGATAGATCTGGAAGGCAGGGAGTAGCACTGTTTCAGTAAATAAATTCAAAACGAGTGCATTTCTGTTGGAGAACACGATGTGCTAGTCTCTTTATTTTAGACAAGTGCTGAAACACCACTTGTAAAAGGAAGTTTGTAGTCATCCTTGCATCTGTTGTACCTTGTAGCAACTGTAGGTGGAAAACCTTTTGTCTGCCCATTCATAAACTACAAGAGAATGCAAGACTTGTTATCTCAATCTCATTTGATTGCTAGGAAAGGAATGATGACCCCTGGCTGTCAGATTTTTGCAATTAATACAGCACCAGAGTCACAGACCAAAAGCAACTTGGCTTTTGTTGTGCTGTCTTTCTGTAGGGGATGGTGCTGCTAGCTGGTGGCCTTTGTTTGTTTTTTTTTTTTTTCTTTTTTTAGACCAAACAGTGCTATCAGACTTTTGGAAAACATGCGAGGTTCGTAGTAAGAATGTGTTGAAGATAAAGCAATGTGTCTTTGGAAACCCTCACACATTGCTGTGTATAAATTCTGCTTTTGTTTTAAAGAATTCTCTTTTGTTCATGCTCATCATTTACACAGGCAATCATACAAGAGACAACAGATTGGAAACAAAGCCTGTACCAAACTGACTTTAAAAAAAAACCAAAACACATCACCTCAGTTACCTCAAATAGCACAGTAAAAAACAGCTACCTTGCACGTTAGTTTCTAAGGCACAGAAGTGCCTTAGTTGCCACTTCATAGTATTTTTTCATGAAAGGTACTTTAAGTCATTTAGTAAAGGTATAAAGGTTGTGAAAGATCTCATTTATTGTATGCTCCATAGGATGAAAGTGGGTTGCATGATAATCTATTCAGAGCCATTGTCTTAATATGCAGAAGGCCTATCAACTATTAAAATACTATTCCATTCATGAGGCATTCTGCAGCATGACTGCTCTAATTAAAACTAGTTAGCTTATACTTCTGTAGAATTAAAATAATTGATCTAGAACTATTTTTATAGTGTGCATTGTGGCAGAGGGAGTTGGAATTTCCCTCGTCCTCTTCCCCCGAGTTATTTATATGGTTTGCAGCTTGTTCTGAAATAATTTGGTGAAAAATGAATGCATAACTTCTTACATTCTTTGTATAATTATTATTAAACCAGAGTATCGCTAGGAAGATTTGGCTGCCCTGCCTGAGTCAGAAGTCTTCCCTAATAGAAGAGATGTCAGTCTTTTTTCCTTTTAGTTGAGACTGTTGAAAATAATTGATGTTGCAGTGAAATTGATCAGTTTAATCTAAGCAAACAAAAAGAAGCTTGTAAATACTGTATGTAGTTTTATTTCACAGAAAAGAAAAAAATAAAAGCAAAATAAGAGCACCAGAAGCTGGGACAATGGCAATCTTTGAGAGCTAGAGGCATTGCTTACATTTCAGTTTCAAGGGACATGTGTATAACGTTTGTTAATGCTTATTGAAGTTGTTTGTATAAAGTCTGTATGCTTTGATGAATGGATTCTTTGTGTATGTTTTAATTAGCAATATTCTGTACCTTTGACAAAGGATTATGAATTAGCTTTTGCTGCTTTGAACACAGGAAGGTAATATACCCCACCATCTGGATGTTTACAGAAATTGTTCCTACAAACTGATCTGTCTCTGATCTGATGTTTTAGTATTAAAGCATATGATTATGAAGTAGGATGTATGAATACAGGCTGATCAAACTGCGTAAGAGATGGCAGTTAGTGGTCAGAGACGTACTGCTCCAGCATGCACTTATTTTTGAAAGAGCGATGTAGACTTTCTTTGGAATAGACAACTTTAGTGAGGATTTCAGAAAATTTGCTTTGATTCCAGCTACACGGGGATACTACATTTGGCAATTTATGGTTGCATGGATTGTTACAGTCACTTACAGAAAGTAAGAAAATGCTTGGCAAAGGTTATAGAGCAATATGCTTTTGAAGAACTTGAAACAAGCTGAAATGCACCAATAGCTTTTGCTTTTGAATTTTTGTTCATCTTTTCCTCCCCCTCCAACCCCTTTTTTAGATGGCTCCTAGCTATGCTGGTGTCTACACTGTGTAGCATTGTCATCTGGTGGATTGTTTGTGGCTCCCTTCTGCCCAGCCTGCTATTCTGTCTAGATGGTTTAAGAACATAGTAACCATCAGGACCCTCTGAGAGAGAGCCACTGTGTAAGTGTCCCATTCCATTTCTCTACAATAGCTCACACTTTCTGTCTAGTATGTCTCATAAATGCATGTTCTCATATCACGTTTCTTAGTCGCTTTGTTGCAAGAGTAAAATTTCACTGCTCTGGCTTTGTTGTATTTTTGTATACATTATTTGGAATAACTGATTTTTACGGCTGGCTTGCAATACAAAAAGGTGCAGAGCTTTTATAATTAAGATAATTTATGATTTTGAAGCCTTTCTTCTCTGCATGCCCCTGCAAATAAGCAAAACTCTATCTGTAAAGAGGGAAAAGTACCACTTTAGAGTATGATCCTATCCTTTGCATATTGCAGATGAAGATGTTGGCTCCAGTTTTACTGTGAAATTCATGAACTTGCAAAGGAGCTTAGTTTCCCAAAGGATGGTTTTACTCACGTGAAATGCCAGGAATTAGAATTTGCTAGAAATGTCAGTAGGTCCTTGTTTTTACTAAGAGATTATAGTATTATATGCCATAAGAGGCAGTAAAACGGTACTTCTTTTTTCGTTTTTAACGTAACAGATGATGAGGCAGATTGCAGTGTTAGGTCAAGGCTCACTTGTTTACCCAGCCAATCTTGTTTCATCTTCTTTTGTCCTCAGTCATTTTTTTTATAGAGCTCGATGAGACTAGTTAAATCCCTCCTTTCTGTTAGTTGGATTCAGAAGCTGAGTAAAGCATTAAGAACATATTAGTTTGTTGAGTACAGTTTTCACTCTTTCTCCACTCTGCTTTTGTCAGAGAGGCTGCAGTGATTGCTGCGCCTCGCTTCCGCTTAAAAGGTGCAACCTTTCCATCAAATGACAACTTCCGTCTTTGGGCCAAACAAAACTTCAGTAGTACACAGAACCACCAGGAAACCCGAACAGGAACTTTTTTGCTTGCTACCATGTCTCCCTGGAGCTGCTGTACCACCACCACCTTCCAAGCGACATGGGTACTTTGGGTGAATACTTGAAACTTTGCTACCCTCAGAGGAAAAGTAGGTCAGAAAAAGCATTTTACACCAGAGTACTATGTAAGAAAAGGCATTCTGTCCCAGCAGAACATTAAGGTTAAGAGTTTTGTTCTTCTTGCCTTTGGCCTTGCAACTTTTTGTCCGCACTTTTAAAAAGCGTGGAACTCTTTCTGCTGAAGTAAATGATCTAATAACTAAAGAATGAGAACTGAGGGGCTTGTGGACAACTTAGTTATCCTATTAGCCTTAGCTGAGGTCATCTTAATCTGTTCCTTTGGAGGAAAAAAAATAAAAGAACTAAAGGTCCCTTCAGCTGTGGTTTTTTTTTTTTCTTTTCCCATTGGTACCTAACTTTGTCAAAGGACATGCTTAAATGAGAGATTTGTTTTCAGAATTTTGCAGTATTTCTTGTCTCAGTATTTTCCAGAAGTCAGACCTCAGATTTCTAAACACAGACTGAAAAGCTAAACTTAAAACACTGGTTAAAAAAATGAAACAACCTGTCCTTTGTTTTCCTGTACTGTAAGATAAATTTCTCTCAACTGTCATCCTTTCTTTCTCTTATGGTTTCTGTGTTCTGTCTAAAAAGTCTCTTGCCAGAGGGAAAGAGAAAAGACTGTTCGATGTTGGTAAATGTGTGACGGTGCAAGCAGTTGGGTTACTGGTGCTGCTGCCTCATACCCAGGATTGACAATCACACAGTGTTGGTTTATGTTCAGGAAGAGAAAATGCTTAACCTTTTCTTAAAAGCTAGACTAACGTTCTCTCCATTATGCAGCTAGTGTCCCTTGTGTTTTAAGAGATCAAATTATCAGTCAGGATTGTGAATCTCTCTGGGCTAGCCTGGCAGTCCTGTTGGCTGGAGCCCTCTAGACTGAAGAGTATCGCTCACTTGTTGCCTGTCAATGATTTGGAACAGTGGTAGAGGTCTCAGGCCTATTTTCTTAAAAATCGTGAGGTGATGAAGGAGAAAGCAGTATTGCTTTGGCAGACCTCATGTAACAGGTAGCCTTGGCAAGGGTAAAATGCCCATTGCAGATCAGAGAGGACGTGCTCCTGTGTAACCTCTCTTGCCCTCATTCCTACCTAGGAAACGGTAATAATTTTTCTTTTAAAAACACTTGTTGTATGGATTGATTTCTCTCCAAGGTGTATTACCTTGCTGGCATTTCAAGTTTTGAGGATTTTGTCTCGTGTTGTGGTGTTTGGGCTTTTGTGTCCTGGTGGTGTACCTGTCCCTCGCCCCTGCTCCGAGTTAAATGGTGAAAAAAAGTTGTGAACTCTTTAGAAGATGATGCTACTGACCCAAACACTGTTCCATTTAAGCAGGTTTTGATTTGTTTAGAGGCCAGTATATTAGCTTGAATAAGAAACTAGTGTATAAAATAGTGGGGTGTTTGGGGAGTATATTAGGTTTGAAATACCAAGTGATGCTTCCGTTACAGATTAACTGGAGATGAAAAATTCTTACAATATATGGATTACCTATTTTAGTAGCATAGCTGTTGCAGCATCCTGTAGTCTTTGTTCAGGAAACATTCTGCTGCTGCTTTTTTTTAAAAAAAAATGATCATATTTTATTGAGGTAGAAAACCTTTGTGTGCATCAGAAGTGCTTTCTGCTGGTGTTACTGAAGTTGTTTGTTGTCATGTACAGCGTGATGTGCTATTTTACATGAATAGTTACAGAGCAGTAAGGTAGGTGTCCTGAGGATCTTACCCTTCTCTAACATAGTTTGAGATTTTTTTTTGGTGCTGAGATTTTGGGAGGATTTGCTTCACTGTGGCCTCATCTCATATCCGTTATAAAACCTATCTACCAAACCTGCTGTCAAGTGAGGCTGCTAGTCTAATTATGTTAAATCAAAGTTACATACGTTAAAGATAGTTTCTTCTCTTAACTTAAATATGCCGTAGCATTCTAATAAAATCTCTGATAGCACCAAGTGCTGACAGCTGGCTGGGCCCAAAGGCAACTCTGGTTGTGTGGTTGTTACACCATGTCAAATGATGGTGTAAATGGGACCTTTCCTGTTTTCCTTGAGGTGCCATCAGCCTTGGAAGTCTAGAAGTTTAGTCTGATTTAAACATGTCTGTCTGATCATTCAGAAAATGTTTTGTTCACAAGGGTTTCAATTAATCCTTACTCTTGGGTAGCCATGTGAAGTTGTGTGTCACTGACATGTAAAAATGACATGTACTGAAGAGCAGATGATGTTAAAAGTTCTACCATGCTCACAGCTGGCTCTGAGCTGATCCCATAAGCCAGCTCCTTCTCCCCCTACCCTTTGGTAGGTACAACAATCTTAAGAGGATGATGTTGTGGTTGGTTTGGTTTTAAGGTGCAATTATGTATGATGACTATTTTTGTGATTCACGTTCCCATTTAGAACCTTTTTTCTTTCTTTGTTTTGAACCAATAAAACGAATTTCTGTGGGAAGTAAGGACTGATATGGTGAAAAGATGAATATTTAAGTGTTTGTGCTCAATGATATCTTAACACTTCGTAGTGTTTCAGTTCATATTAGATAAGTATATAGGTTTAAGTCTTGTATACTGACCTGTTTTCTGAACTACTGGTGTCTGGAAAGAATGGATACCTATAACAGAAAGATTATAACCATTATATCACATTCCAATAACTTTTGCTTTCTTTTATATGTACATTACATGCATTTTATACAGAAATACACTGTGTATATATATATAAGGAGAAAACATTATTTTCTCCACATTTCTCTCTGCATGAGCAGTAATAAACCAGCATATGCCATGATTTGGTTGTGCTTATATTGCAATCACTAAATTTTACAGGGTTAAGCCAGCTTTGTACCTTTCTGTTCAGTCCTGGAAATTGCTAGTGGCACAGATAAAAGGTACAATGCAAGTTTTTTTCACCAGCGGTGTTATTTTTAATGCTTTTTTGAAAGTGCAGTAGCCCGAATTTGTTCATGTTGTATTACAACTGTGGTACTGAAAAGAGAATTTTAAGTTTTAATATGAGAACTTCTTAGAACTGATTTACAAGAAGAATAGAAATGATTACGTGAACTTCCAGGTTTTGAACATTTTCACCTTGGGCATGCATGCAAGGAAAACAGATTTTTGTTAGAAGAATTAGTTTTGTCTACAGAAGCATGATATGATATTGAAGGTATCTGGTTTTGTTTTCAGCCTCTTGAATAACCGATTCCTCCGACTTTGAATGTGTTGCATTTACAGCAGAATTTGCTTTGCATTTTGGTAGTACTTACCATTACAGTCTTGTATCTTATCTTGGGAGGAAGACTGTTTGGTTTGGACTTTTGCAAATCAAGTGACAGTATTTTGCAAGTCTGAAATACAAAGAGATTTGTTCAAGTAGAAATTTAAAATACTTGAATTTTGGGGTTCTGTGGTCATCTGTCTGATAAACAATCTAGAAGTATGTGGTAAAATAAAGCTGCTGATCAGTTTTACTGCTGTAAAGAATTATAGATGAAATTGTGTTGTCTCCAATACATAGCTTAATTCTGGTATCAAACCCATATAAAACTGTGAAAGCATAGGGGGTGTTTTCCATTTCCATTTCTATTTTTAGTGTATATGTTACTTATGAAAATACTCATATTTTCTCCCATGTACATCGGTCCACTTTTGCTCCAGAAGTTACGTTTTATGTTCACATCTGGGATTCCTTGAAAACACCTAATTCAGAGTATTAATCAGCCAGACTGCAGTTTATACAACTTAATGAAGGTTTTAATTTCCAGTCTAATATAATCTGCTGACACACATGGACTCAATGAAGCCTCAGAAAATTAAGAGTCTAATAACAGCAAGGGAAAAAATCAGTAATAGCTAAGTTACTCTTAGTTCTGAATCTCTAAAATGATGCAATGGTTTTATAGCTGGAAACTTGCACAGGTGGAGTGACTGGGGAATAGACATATAAAATGATGCACGGAATAGATATCTCTGGACTCCGTTGACCAGTTGTCACTTTTGTCTCCATAGTATTATAATTTCACTACAAGTATTTAGGACTACAGAAGGCACCGTCTCCCTACAAACCAGTTGGGTAGTGGCTAAAAATAGTTGTTTGCATTTCACAATCTGGAGTTCTAGGATTTATCTGCCTGTTTAGGATATAGTCAATGTATTGCTCTAGAGTCTCGGGAGAAGCGGTTGAGCACAACCAGCAATGTATAGCTGAGGTTTGGGTATGGTGTAGTATTTCCCTGTAAGCACAAAATGCCAGCATATGCACTGTTTTTCCTAGCTTACTTGAAAGGAATATCTCTTGGTTAATTGCAGGAGATTTAGACTTCGATATTCACAAATTGAATTACTTGGCTTTTTTTCCGAATTTGTTTCTGTGTCAGTCTGGAAAATAATGTATGTTTTTGTTGCATACTTCAGATTTTCTCTTTTTTTTTGTTATGATGCAGTAATTTAAAATACAATTTCTCGGCTATTTGTCTTCCAAAAATCTAACAGGAAATTCAAACCCATAAATTTAATCCATTCTTTGAAAGAAAAACAAACAAACAAAAAAAAAAAAACAACCCCAAAACAAACTGCTATGCTCCTAATACGACAACTTGCATTCCGACAATTATAACAAGGATGTTACGAAGAGAAGGATGTGTTTCAGGCAGAACAATTTGCTTTTCAGAATGGTTTGTGAAAAGCCAGCTGATACTTGTTAGCTCTGCTGCAACTGTAATATCATCTTTTCAGTATTTTGCTAGAAACTTTCAGGTTATGTAATCTTTCTTTTTTCCTACTCTTTTCAGAGTAATTCTGCAGTCCAGTGTTCAGAAAAATAAAACCTCTGAACCTAGCATTTCTGACAGTACAGACATTACTAAAAGAACTACCAGGTCTGCTGCAAGAAAAAACAGTTTAAAAAGGTGAGAGTTACCCTCTTTACAGATCCAGTAACTGTTCTCTAGGCAAGTGCTTTGAGCTGGCATATCTGTTGCTGACAGGAGCTATTGCCACAGTTCAACTTCACCTTCTAGCAGTGGGAAATGAGAAACAATTTTATGGTTCATGTCATATGCTGAGAATATCTGGAACCTTAAATCTGATGTCATTTGTTTATGTTGCTCAGTCTTTCAACTTTGAGAATTTTATATAGCAATTCCTAATGTGAGTCAGAATTACTGAAGGTGAAGGATTTTCATAACAAAAAAACCCTTTTCTTTACCCAACCTTTGCCTGGAGTAAGAGGTGGAAAAGTTGTTCACACCATTAAGTCAATTATTAGTCAGTACATGAAGTCAAAACTAAGAGGAATTTGATGGACAACTGAAATGCAGTAGTAGTGGAGAGCTGAGGTGTATAAAATGCATGTGTATACTGGTATGAGATTTTGTACTGAGACTGAACCTGTTTGGTAAAGCTTAATGAAATTTTAAATTCGGATGGATTTATGCAAAACTGAAAGTGTCTTTTGGCCCAGAAGCAGGGTAGCCACACTACTGCTGTGTTTCTTTGTGTGTGCATGTGTTCGTGCCTCTGGCAGCTCTCCAGTTCATTATCAAAGGTGAGTCTGGGAGCGTAGCCTAAAAAGATTTCCAAGCAATTTCCAGTGGTTACAATTGGCCAGAATTTGTCTTGTGCTTAATAGAGAAAAACTTTTGAATGGGTCTGTCAACTGGTGAGGAGACTTCCTTTTGTTGGGAAGAGTAAAAGGTGGCAAAGAACATGTAAAGTACTTATGTAGCTTGATTTATAAATACTGCTGACAGTTCCAAGTTCTTGTGCAGCTTTTTCCCCACAGAGCTTTTCTTTCCCCGTCCTCATCCTGTTACCGTGAAGGTAACAGAAGTTATGAAATATTCGCTCTATCAGGTAACAAGTAGTTATTAATAGCAGACTGCAGTAAATTCTAGCCATAGATTTTTTAGCAGTGGCTATGTGAATTACATTTTGATTTGTATAAGAATATGTTAAAAATCTCTTTTTCATGAAATGTATGTTTTACTAAAAATCTGAAGTATTTCTCATGGTTTTCGTGTTTGGATGGCTGTTTTTTCTCTCCCATTTTGCATCGTTTTTATCACGTCAGTTTCGGTCCAAACAGATTGCTGGGATTCTGCCTACTGTTTTATTCTTCAAGCCTCTCCCAGTTTTAAGCTCCTTGCACCTCTTGGTAGCTGTGTACACACACGTGCAATTGAACAGAGATTTTTCAGTTGCTGGAAAACACACCTCCAAGCTGATCTTTATGTTGTGTGAGATGAGAATACTTATCCTTAGGAGGAAACAACATCCCTAAAATAGAGTTCATAGAAAATTTCCGTTATTTTGAAAGAAATCCTTTATGTGTATTGCCAGATTTATGACTCTGAGGACCAAGGATCAGGCTGATCTCAAACTTCATAAACTTATTTCATATTTTAATGGATTTTCTAAAACCTCTACCCCAAATATTTTGTTCCATATACTGTTTCTTTTCTTCTAACTTTTAATTTCAGTCACTTTATGCTTGGATCCAATAATCAAATTTGTCCTAAATAGTTATGTCACAGTTCTGGAATCCTTAATTGTCTTGTCATCTGAGAGGGCTAACTGAGTGCTGGTCCCTCTAAACCGTATTTCAGTATGACTGTACAATTTCATGGACTTAGAATGCAGTACCTTGTTGTTAATCTTGTAGATGTCCTTTTGTTTTCCCTGTAGCAGTTGGCAAAACCTCACTCATTTTTTTAAAGAATCCCTTTATTTTTTCATCTAAGTTGATTTTAATTTCTTGAAGTCTGTGCAGTTTGCATTACCTCACAGTGCTCAAATTGGTTGAGCTATTCCAGATCAAGTGGATTGCAGGGTACAGATTTATTAATAAATTGAGATCATGCCCTAAAACCAACATCTGTCTTTGTCAAGACCTTGTTGCCTTCTCTGAACTTTCGACATTACTGTGTACCCTTACTCTTTGATGTCTGATATGTTCCAGCAGAAACATCTTGCAGTATCTTTACATTAATCTCATTTGTTGCTGCTTTAGGTCATTTTAGTGAATTCTTGCTGTAGATGAATCACATTTCTGACCCATCCTAACGCAGTATAATTCACAGAGCTGGGTAATTCATTTGCCATTTCATCCTTCAGACTGTCGGAGACACTATCATAGAATGCTCCCAGAATTATCTTTCAGCCAAAACAGCCATTTTACAGCTAAAGCACTCTGTTCCATCTTTGCAATGAAAATCTAGGGAATTTCAATCTTACTCGTAACATTCACCGCATTTCCTTTGCGGAACATCTCTAGATGTCAGCTGCCATCTATGAAAGACCAGTACTGGTGGGCGTAACACAAAGCTTGTGATTGAAATAACACTGTTGTTGAACTGCAAGAAACTGCATTACTAGAGCATTATCCACAGTCGTCTTCTGTGAATGCCCTTGTTTCTCCAGTTAAGATGTCCTCCGTGTAAGCTTGCCAATTACTGAGAAGTTTGTGTCTGTATTTTAACAAGGTGCATAGGTCTGATCCAAACCAGCTGAATCATAGCAAAACACAGATGAAAGAGTCTTCTCTGTGTTACCACACATAACAGAATTAAGATTAGATATGTAGTAACTAGTTGATTAAAAAAGAAATCTTGAATGTTGAAGGAATTTTGGTAGGTAGAGGTGCTCAAGAGAATGCAGGTCAAGTTATTACAAAAACATATTTGGGAGTATGGGGGAAAATGTATGAAAACTTACTTCTTTTAACCAGAAGGGTATATCACAAGAACTAACAAAGAGGAATACACTTTAAAAATCTCATATGCTTTTGCTTTGCTGGGAATTGTAAAGCAGCCTTCTGTACCCTTGTTCAAACACTGAAAACTACCTGCAGCATTTCAGAGCTTCTCTATGTAATCTAAATCTAGCTTTAAAAAAAAATAATGTTTCTTTGCTATTCTTTCTACTTTTCCTACAGTCTGATACCGCAGAGGGAAAGAAAGAAAAGGAATGCTTTACAGCAAATACACTTAATGAAATTATGGTACTTTGAATCCTCTGTTGCTTTTCTGTATGGAATGGAACCTTTCTTCATACTGTCTGCGATGAGACCAGTCCGTGCTTTCTTTACAACCAATATTGCTGTGTTCTTAAATGCAGTGACTTTTACCTTCTGTTTCTTTCTTTGAAGTATCATTTGCTCATTCTACGTTGCCAAAAACATTTGCTTGAAATATGTATTGAGTACATATTTAACTTTTTTTTTTCTCAAATATGTTTTATTTCAGCAGCCAACCCATCCCAAGGACTAGAGCAGTATTGCGTTAAATTTCAAATAAGCAACCAGTGTTGAAGAAGATATTCAGGAGTGTAGGGGATATGACTAGAGGGGACTTGATGCAATTCAAGGAAGATTACTTTGGCTCCATTTTCAGCAGCAGAAGAAACAGAAGAATCTCTTCCGTACTTGTAGAATAAAATGAACTGTCAGCACGCTTGGTAGACGCTTTCCTAATGTGCTAACACTTCCTCA
The DNA here is from genome assembly GCF_030867145.1 of Opisthocomus hoazin. Lineage (NCBI taxonomy): Eukaryota > Metazoa > Chordata > Aves > Opisthocomiformes > Opisthocomidae > Opisthocomus > Opisthocomus hoazin. The sequence continues at coordinate 47,456,713 of NC_134454.1, forward strand.
AACAAAACCAACAAAATCTGTGTACATTTAGACTCAGGTGTAAATACTTAAGCTCTCTATTATAAAGAGAGCTTGCTAGTATGTATGATGCATGTGTATAAATTGTGATGGCAATCACTTAGCTGCTGACTACCAGAAATGAAAAGATGGCAGGAGCTTTTAAATATATTAATCTGTGTTGTCCATTCAGACTGGGCTCAAGTCACCACTTGAGACTGAAAATTAACGACTAAAGCTTTTTTCTTACAGTATCGATACTCTTCTGTGTTAATTGGCTATCCTTTCTTATTTTCTATGAAGTTTTTTATGAAGCCTCAGTATTGAGTACACAGTGTAACTACTGTCCACCAAAGAGTGCTTTATTTTCAAAGGTTGTGTGGTCTGTTTATTTTGAAAAAGCTAACTATAACAATTAACTTGGTTTTAATAGTAATAGATTTTTAGTTGTTCACAACCAATGGCTCTTTTAACTAGTTGTAATTGCTTTAAATCAGGTATGATTTTAAGGGGGAGGAAAAACAGCTTACAATTTAAAGCAGTGCTGTCATTTTGAAATGTCATTACTGTTTCCTTTTCCTGTCTGCAAGTCTTTTAGGTGGAACTTCAGATTACCATATCTAAAAGGCAAGAATTTTTCCTGGGCTTTATTGGTACATTTTATATCATGTGGATGTCACTGGGTTTTAGCTTTGAGACACTTAATGAGTGCAGCACAAAAAGAAAGGGAAAATGAGCTTGCTGTACTACTGAGATTGGTAGTGGAACTCTGGGGCAAGTATAGTTTTTAACATCTAATTAACACTTTAAAAACTACAGCTTACCTCTGTTAAAAAGCAGTGTAATTTTTAAGGGAATGTTTTAGACTGAAATTGTCATCTGCTACAAGACTGTCTTCAAATGCCGGCAGCGTTTTTTGCCTACCACTTTTCACATTATGGAATCTCAAAGCTGGCTTTGCAGTGATGCACCCTTGTCTCCCAGCTAAGTTTATAGCCGCATATCCCTCATATAAGGACTGTTACCACATAGCCTTAAACGATAGTTACCTGTTGATTTAATGACTCTTACAGTAGAAAGCAGAAGAAATGGAGAGATCTGAAATGTTAGCAATGGAATGACTGAAGTTTTTAGAGATTACCTCTGCCAGGGGGGAAGGCTGAGGGAGCTGGGCTTGTTCAGCCTGAAGAAGAGAAGGCTGAGAGGGGACCTTATAAATGTTTATAAATACCTGAAGGGTGGGTGTCAGGAGGATGGGGCCAGTCTCTTTTCAGTGGTGTCCAGCGACAGGACAAGGGGCAGTGGGCACAAACTGAGGCACAGGAAGTTCCGTCTGAACATGAGGAAGAACTTCTTCCTTCTGAGGGTGATGGAGCACTGGAACAGGCTGCCCAGGGAGGTTGTGGAGTCTCTTCCTCTGGAGATATTCAATACCTGCCTGGACAAGGTCCTGTGCAGCCTGCTGTAGGTGACCCTGCTTCGGCAGGAGGGTTGGACTAGATGACCCACAGAGGTCGCTTCCAACCCCTACCATTCTGTGATTATAAATGGACAGGTTCAGTGACTGAACTGCTTTCTGTTAGGCTGGTGATTTTTGAAAGCCAGTATGAATAACCACACATGGGCTTGAAAACATTTTGTGGCAAGAGCACCGTGAGTTGGAGGGGAAGCAGGATGTGAAGTAATTAAGCTTAGAGGTAGCATCCATGAGTTTGGATAGTCAAAATCTGCAAATATGAATACAAAGCAAACAGAAGCCACTTGTGTGGTGCACAGTAAAGGACCACTGAGGCTCAGACCCCAAATATTTTGTGTTTTCCTCTTAACCTTCACCCTTACCACCCTTACCAGAGAATTTCTGTTAGGTGAAAAGCACCTAAAAGCAAGGGACAGAATTCACCCTGATGTGGTGCTTAAAATTTCATGTCCTTTTTTTAAGTAAGCTCCTTGTCCAAAAGCTGAAGTACAGGTAACCACAATAGTAGGTATATTCTGCAAATATGTATGTGTTTATTTTTGAAGAAAATTCTTGTTCTGGAAGGCAGAAGGGATTAAACTAGTGAAGTGAGAGGGTGAGAGTCAAAACAAGGAAGATGTAGTAATATTTATTGGGTTTGGCTTTGCCCTTCTCTCAGCTGAGCTTCCTCTTTTAGCATCTTTGTTTTTAACCTAAAAATAATCAGTCTGTTTGACAGCCCTTCCAAATCCCAAATTGGAATTTGCCTTTTTTAAGTAACCAGTACAGCCATTAGCACTTTCAGGTTCATCAGAAGTAAATCTGCATAAAACAAGTGCACAAACACACACAATAGCAACTTTAGCTAAACCAAAACTGCATGTTTGGCATGAATGTGTTTCAGCATTCCCCTTCCACCACCCAGTATCTTAGTGAGAATCACATAAATGTCAAAGGGATTTTACATCTGAACTCTCCAAACAGCCTTATATGGAAAATTTAACTCATTACCTCATTGTGTCCCATCTGACTGTATTGCTTAGTTTGTTCTTCTGAATTTTTAGTACTTTGTCTAGCATTTTTATTATACCATACCAAAGCTGTCTTAAGTACAAGAATGAAGAGTGGGCATGGGTAGAGGGAGTCCTTGGTTTCTAAATCTTCTTTGAAGTATTATGTGCCAAAATAGAATGTATAGCGGCAGCTGCATCATCATTGTACCACGGAGCAGCTAAAGGAAGTTATTTCTGCTGTCATCAATTAGGAGTTTTTTCTTAGAAATTCTTTACCCTCTTCCAAATACATAATAGATGGAGTCTCCCTCGATCTCTTATTCAAAAGTATGCAACGTACTCAAAACCTGGAATGTCTTGGGTCAAATCAGAGCTTCCATTACAGCATCAGTAACTTCACTCAGATATTAACCCAGACGTTGTCTTTTTGCCCTAGTATGACAACAGAGGAAGTGCTGCTGATTTAAAACAAAAAAAGTAAGATTTGTAGGGACTCCTGCATTAAAATGGAAAAAAAAGAAGAAAAACATGATGTTCACCAGGTTGTTGTACTGCAGTTTTTATATTAATGGTTTGCAGACTGTTTGTCTTGCATAAACTCATGTACAGACTATCAAGATCTAAAATTTCTTGACTAATCAGTACTGTTCATCCTGTTTATTTTTTAATTGTATATTTCTAATCATATTTTTTTAACTTGGATTGACAGAATGGGAGTTTATTTTGCTGAAGGTATTTTTAAGATAAAGCTTCATATTATCTTGTAATATTAAGTAGTTCAATATGCATTTGTGTCTCTTGAAAATACTGCATAATGTATTTGATTTTATACAAAATATTGGATAGTGAGAATTGTAAACATGAACTGTGTAAAATTAAAAATAATCAAAGTTTGTTTTGTCACTTTACTTTCAGCATTCTAAAAAAATGCAGCACAAAACCATCATATCTGTACCACACTGACTCATACATGCTCTGAAAAATAATACAAGAATCTCGGCTGCCTGAAAACCTTTAATTGAAGCACAAATCCTTAAAATACGTACTTTTCAAATTTAAAAAATACAGAAATTCTGGCTCTACATTTCAGGTGCTTCACTTTGGAAAACAATAGTATTTGAATTGTTGGGATACTGTTACCCAGTGAAAAATGTGTGTTAATTTGTTTTCTTCCTCTACGATCATATAGTACTCTACTTTTGGAAATAGGCATCGTATTAGTTGATACTTACCGGAAAGTGAACGTTTTTCAAAAGTAAAACTAAATTTTCAGGAACACTTCTTTGTGTGTAAGAGTTGGTGGTGGTCTAGTTTGGCCTTTAAAAAAAAAATCCAAACAGCAAAAAATATTGACCAACTCAAATACCCTTATCTTACTTACATTAGAAAATGCAGAATAGTAGATCCTGTTTGGCAGGCAAGTAAACTTTCACTTGGTGTCTTTGCAGCATTTTATAGATGGAAAAATCTGCATTCATCTGTTGTAAGGTGACCCTTTCTGAACTGACATGAATGTTTAGACATGGTTGCCTGCTGAAGAGGGAATGATGGGTTTTGCCTGGGGGAAACATCGGTTTCTGCAGGTGATGTCCAGAGGAAAACACAGTTAAGCCCTGCCATACCACTAGCGATTCCCTGGCACTGGACAGGGATGGGCAGAGGACTAAAAAATCCTACCAAGAACAAGCAAACGGTGGCCCAGGTCAAATCCATTGACAAGTTAGTGCACTGCAAGAATAATCTGTTTACAGTATCTCTGTGTAAATTAAGAGTTGGCTCTATTTAACCTTGTTGCTGTTACAGTTTCTACCTAGCCTCTATAGTAGACAAAAATATGCTGTTGCAAAAAAGCAGTGCCGTTTAGAAATAGCAAAGGCTGGTGATAAAAGAGAAATCACTTGCTTTCAGCCAAATTCACTGAGAGCTTGTTGAGGAGGAGATGTTTGCTGCTTCTTGCATTTGTGTTCTGGGGTTGGTTTCACGTGGGTGCAACTGACCAGCAAGCCTCTAAAACAGAATAAAGATGAGAGGCGATAGGCAAGGGTGATGTGCTTGTGAAGGTGAGGGAATGACAGAGGGTGTGACAGGCCACAGCTGCTGCGGAGACGCAACACAAAGGGGAGCGGAGGGTGGCCTTTCTTTCAGGTAAGCTGCTGCCAACAGCGGAGTGGATCAGCTGGCGGTGTAGAGGTGTCTCCCCATTATGCCCTGACAGGACAGGGAGCAGACACGTTACCCCTGGCAGCAGCTGGTTTTAAGGCAAGAAAATTCAGAGGGATTGCTGCCCACAGTAGGCAGATAAGCACTATGCAAATACTGAAGCAGACCCACTCTCACCGTTGCTGGGAGCTTGCTTTTGCCTCCTCCACCAGTGCTTTGATACCATTCTCTGAAGATGGTTTTCCATTCAGTGGAAGGACTCGGCCGCCTCATTACCCCTCCTTCAACCAGAGTTTCTCTCCAGACCCAGTTGTGTTTGTTCCCAGGTTTGAGTTCTGCCATTACCAGATTCATCTTTCATTTTTCCTCCCAAAATGTCATGCTCCTAGGACTGAATCTCTACCCAGTGCTCACAGCAGGTGACATTTGTCCTGGTGTCATGCTTCTAGGTGCTTTTTGTCCTTTTCTTCCCCACCAACGTCATCTCTGTGTTTAAGTGAACTATTACTTAATGTTGGTTTGCTGGGTTTTTCTCCCCCCTCACTTGCAGGGTTCCTTGCCTTCATCCCACTGATCGGACCTCTTCCAGCCTGTGGTCTCCCTTCCCTTCAGTGGACACTTCATTGAAAAGGTTACTAGGTTTTATTTTTCCCACGCTAGCTTCCAAGGTCCAGAGCCTTTGCTAGAGCCAGGAAAACCTCTGAAAACAGCATTCAATCCATTAAATCACAGAAATATAACCAAACCACTAACAAGCACAGGATTCCTGGATTGTAGTATGTCATCTTATTTTTTCTCTTGCCAGGTGAGAATAAATCTGTACCTTGTTTTTTACCTTTTGGCAAAGCTATCCTGCTAATTCAATTAACATTATGCAAAACTCCATATCTTTCATTCAAATAGTAACCATTGTACAAATCTAGACAGAGGAACTACCACTTACAGCAGCTTATTGAGTCCTGTAACTAGCTGTAAAACATTGTAGCGACAACAGGACACACAGAATGTGGGTATTCAGGCTGGCTACCTAAACAGGGAGTGCAAAAACTTTATTCATTAACCACTAGTTTGTCTCAAACATAACACTGCCATTAAATGTGATGCAGTATCTAAAGCTGATCTGAAGACGCAGCTATCTGCAGGATCTGTGGCATCACATATCCAGAAAGGCATTTGTTAGCAGACAAATAAAACCCCACTGAAGATTAAATGTATTTCACATTACATTCCAAGAAAGAAGCAAAGTGTAACAGTTGTTACTTTTTCCAAAGACTGAAGGTTTTCCCCTTCCAAACAGGAACTGTTCAGTACTTGGCCAGCATATGTTACTGAAAGAGAAAAGCTCTAATTCCATACCTGTTACTCAGCGACTGAAATGTACTTTTTCTGCAAAGATAATCATGTTTCACATTCAATTGTTGATCCAGTGACAATGAGTCAGTGTTACATTACTTTCAACACTGCATATATATGAGCTAACATAAATATTTATGTGACTCTGTGTGTATGCGCACATGTGCCTGTGACAGCTCTGAAAGGAAAAAAAAATAGCTTGAACATTATGTAAGAATAATCTTAATGACATACATGTGCTAACTAGGCGTACAGGTTTTGGCTTTGAACCCAAAGGCGGCACATAACCCCCCCGCTCTGTTTTCCCATGAACAAGTGTAACCAGAGCTGAAAGCTCATCTCCCGTGGGCTCAACTGCCTGATATTCCTACTTGTCAACTGAAGTCTTTTACCAAGGCGTTTTACTTCTGAGTCTTCTTAGTTACTCTTTACTATTCTTAGGGTAAGCATAGAGATTCCTCTCCTCTTTTCTTTAAAGGCACTTTCATAGTAATATACCCTTACCAATCCTATAGCACACTACTACGTATGATTCACATGGACCACAGAGTATCAACACTACCATATATAAATGACAGTTGTGGAGAGAGTTGAATCTTTTCTTTGCAAGCTAAACCAGGAGTGACTGTTAGCAGCAGACGTGCTTAACAGATACAGCAAATTTGCTACCTTAAATATGACAGATGACTGAGATTTAGTAAGTTCTCTTTTCACAGCTAGGCAAAGGAATCGGATCCCTGTCACCACTTACAATTAATAATTTCTTCTCTATACTTAGACACTATCAACTAGAGAAAGTCTTAAGCCATATCCAAGTCTCAGACTGAAAAAGAAAATTGTCACACCTAGCTGCTCTAAGACACTTTTGGTTTAATGAACAGTAACCAACTACACTAAACCTCATTCTCACAAAGTTTTGGGTTGGGTGGGTTGTGGTTTTTTGGGTTTCGGTTGGTTGAGGTTTGTTTGGGTTTTTTGTTTTATTAAACAGTCTTAAAACCAGCACACTTCTTTTTTAAACTGGGACTTTTTAAACAATCTGCTGACCAAGTGCTGATTATACAGATACACTTCAACAAGTCCTTTAAATCATTCCCCAGAGAACCTGTTTTGTCATTCTGTTTTGAAAAACAGATCAAAGTTAGAGGAGTAAACCATAACTTTGCAGCAGCAGGAACCAGACTGAAAAATAAAACAATCCTTCCAGCTTTCCCAGAGAACAGTCAGAACTGAACCAACTGCATTACACCAGATTCAGCCCAGTTGTATAACAAGGTTTCAAATTTTTGGCAGAAAAAGGAAGAGTTGCTTTTAAGTATTCCACTGCTTTCCTTAGCAAAAAAAAAGAGGTGTTCATAAAAGAAGAGGCTACACCTTCAAAACACAATGGAAAATAGAGGTGAGCTTTGCAAAGAAGCTCTCCACACATAAATACACTCACCCCTGCAAGCAAAACATACATGAAATTTCAGACACATTCTTCCCTGTCCTATGGGATAACAGGAAGGGAAGAACAATCAAAAAAAAGAGCCAAGACCCCCATAGACAAAATCACTTATGTTCCACACTCATGAAATTGCCATTTTTGGGAGAAACACCCCAACATCTGTTAAAAGAGAAGCAGCAGTGCTTTCAAGTAGTAGCTTGCTCCTACAAGGTGGAAGAAACATTTACATTATTTCACCCAGTTCCATTACTCAAGAAGCAGCAGCACAGGCTCCTATAACACCAGCAGTTTGTTTGCTTTTTCACATTCTTTCTACTACATGCTGTCAGAGTATCTCTATGCCACTAAAATGAGCTGCTTGTAGAAACTGAAATCTCATGTTACAGCAAATTGTCCTAAGCAATTTAACAATGTAAGAAAAGTCCCTCGGGCAGCACTACTTTGCAGACGACCTGTTTGTAGCATATAGTAGGGTCAGTGGTCTTTCTAGGATGATTATATCCTACTTACCACTGAGGTAAGAGTTACTTTAAGTTTCTCAACACTCTCAGAACTTACTCCAAAGCAAACAAGTTCTTTTCTTCAAGACTCATCCACTATTTGCTCTCAAAGGAGACAGACAGCTTAGAAGCAATACAAAATGAAGTGAGGCAGAGAACAGGAAACAAATAAAGGCTTATATTCATCAGCTTTTGCCTTAAGTTGAAAGAAGGAGTTCAAGTTGAGCAGGCATTTGAAGACTCCTTTGAGGCTGACAGCTACTTCCAAAGTGTCCAGTGTGGTTGTCCTCTCATTTCTTTCCCTCACCACTTCTGACACACCGTTTCCTTGTTTCTCTCGGATCCCTGAGAATGCCTCCAAGTGTCCCCTTTGACTGGGAACAAGTCAGGCTAGCTGCCTCAAGTGAGGAAGTACGTTAAATTTGCAAGGAAAGGACATCCCACCTCATCCCCAATGTCACACAAGCTTCCTGGTAAGGCATGAAACATCTTAGTTTGTAGTTTGCTCTTACTAAAATTAAAAGCTTCCTTAACAGTTTAGTTCTGTGTTTAGCTCAAAATTCTTACTTTACTTCACCTTTAAAGTAGTTGCAGATTATATCGTGTTACTGAAATAAGACTTATGGTTAGCTATCAATTAAAGGCATATGTGCTGCCTTAATTTTAAAGATCATTTCTGTCTAGAAAGATGTTCACTGTTTTGGGTGACTAAGGTCTGCTGTTTAGGTTTGGGGGTTTTTTTTCCCCCAGACTACATCCAAATAGCAAAAGCTTCAATCTGCTACTCTGACTTGTGAAAATAATACCTCAAACCCAAACCAAGGTGCACCTTCCTTTATTTGCCAAACCCTGAAGAACTGCAACTTGTGACCGTATGAAATACACACTTCACTCAAAGAAACAGGGAAAGGAGCTTTCAAATGTACAGTGAAATAGAGTCCCAATTGCAGACCCTGTTGCAGTTTACATTCCACCATGGTGTCACGGAGAGCTTGATAAAATCTCTATATACACATTTTTAAACACTGTACTCTTGAACTTCATTTGAAGCCTTGTAGTGAAGTACTGTTATCCTTCACATAGTTTTCACAAATGGAGGCAAACACTGGAACCGGTGACAGGATCCCAGTCCACCAATACCTCCAGAACCAAGCTCCAATCGCAGAGGCCTGCAATCATTCCACACAAAACACCTAAACAGCTTTTCCAGTGGAAAGAGACTTTCTTTAGCCACAGCAGCGTAACACTGGTCTCTTCACAGCTACACCAAAGCTACTTTGAGATACCACCATTCATGATGGCTCTTCAAGCTAAAGCTGGAAAATCCTCAGGATCATCAGGATTTGGAGCAACAAGCTGCACCTATAAAGTAAGAAAGGAAGCTTTATAAAAATGAATGGATTTCAAAAGCATCTGACAGCTATGTACACGTATTTTACCCTCAAAAGAGTTCATTCTTCTGTTCAAGTTAAATGCTTTGTATCCATCAATATCACACAAATGCTAAGCATTTATCTCAGAAGTTATGATTGCTGTAATTTCTTCAGTGTGAACACATTTATAATGCTGATCTACTGCCTGGCGAGGGCCAGAAGATCACAAGTTCTGCAGCACTGAAGTGAAGGAAAAAAAGTAAAGCAATCTCACCCAAAATGGTGCCTGTTTTTACAAGCCACATTATTAGCTTTTTACATTCTGAGGCTACTGCACATATATGATTGTAGTTTTAAATTCTATGCTCTGTTACTACAAAAAAGCCTTTTTCATTCAGGTGAAAAATGCATCAAATCACTTCCATAACATTCTGTAAGTTCCCAGCCTTAAAGTATTTTAATCATACTAGACAGAAGTAAACTGAGATCTCCAGTTAGTACAAAGAATAAAGATGTCATTTTTCAGTGCGCAAAAGCCCCTTTTTTTTTTTTAAGGAGAAAAAGTTCAGTGGAAGTTTTTTTTAATGGTTATATTGAACACTTCTATCATTCTGTAGGATGCTGTAGGATTCTGTCTTCATCTGCAGGATCCCAGATTTACTGATCTCACACTTGGTAATCAAAGTGTACTATTACTGTACTATATGGAAGTTTTTTGTAAAGGCTATTAGCCTTTAGTCATTTTAATTACTTCTCAATTTATATCAAAACTCACTGCAGAAACAAATCTCCGTTGCATCCTTTCCTCTAGTTACCATTACAGCGACTAGTAATCAGACCTTTTGAAGTTTATGTGTTAAGAGTTGTGATCCTGAACTAGTGCTTAGTTTTAAGTAACATGATATAGGTCAGGAACTCAAAATAACCAGGCCAACATACTATGAGGCAGGAATTAGAAACCAGTCTGTCACTATAGAAGTCAATACTTCCACACAAAAGGGTGCAGGACACACGCACACATCCCCCCCCAACAACGAATTAAAAATCTCCATGCAAACAACCACCATAAAAACATTAGCACTACTTCTGGGCGAGGTAGTGTCTCCTCAACTCGTCTGCCACGACCACGACCGCCTCGTGCTCCTCTTGATCCAGGACGAGGAAGACTCCCAAAATTAATATCCAGCTGAGATGTTATGTCATTCGCTGGTCTTCGCAAGGTATGAGAATCATCTTCAAAGTCATCTTTTTGCAACTAGAAAGAAGATCTGGTTAAAGCCTCTAGCTTCCATGTACAACCTTCTCCCCTCCCGAGTACATTCACACACACACACCCGTGCACTATGGACTAAGAAGCAGATAAATCAAGATGACATCCGGAATAGAAGACAGGCCTTAACTTGCACAGGGGTTTAACAGAGGCAATTGTAGCTTCCCAGATGCCTAGGATAGTTCTTCGTTGGCTCAGAGACTCCTGACAACAAAGTCTTCTGTACCAGCTCTGTAACACTGAAAAGGTTTTTCAGAAACATCATCTATGAGGTTTTCTAAGGGACTAGAGAATCAGGTTTAAGCTACTTACTCTTACAATTATCTTCAAGCAATAGTTAAAAGGCCATAGTAAAGCACATTATCTGGCTACTAACCGATCTATTAGTCTAATTGCCTGCAGCTATGAGATTACGGTTGTTTTAACCCTGTGTATTCCTAGCAGCTAGTAGATGTAAAACTATTTCCCATCATAATTTTAGTGTGTAGTCATGCTAACATCTATAAACATCGTTGCATACCATAATGAATCATTTATTTTATTGAATGTCTATACAGGGATTTGAATTGCTCATGTTACGCAGTTCCTGTACCTCCTATTCTATGTTCATTTTGACAAGGTCCCTTGATACTGCCAGCCACAAAACTTTACAGGCAAAAAGAACAGAAAACTTGCATGCACTTTTCACACACTTGCATACTCTCTTCAGAGCTTGTGAAAGATATTCTCCCCAACCCTGTCACCATCTCCCCCACAGAAGGAAGAGCAGATAATGGCAGCGGGACCACTAAAAGCCATGCTAAAAAGCACACACGCCATGTCAGTATTGGTGTCTGTCCCTGGAAGCATTCAATGACCTAAAGTGATTATTGCTTAAAAAGCTGCAAGTTTTGATGTTCATATTATAACTAGACAAAGGATAATACATGTATTCATACGTGCATGCAGACCTTAAGGATCAAAATTCCATCGTGCTAGACCACAAGTATAGGCACATACTTCTGTGATCCCCAAAATCTGAAATCTAAGTAAGCAAGAATCTGTGAAAGAAGCCTCCCCTCTCTCCCTAATCATACCAACAAACTAGAAGTTCTCCCTGAAATGTCAATCCCAGTAATATGGTAGAATAAAAGTTAGCGGAAAGGAGGGAGAAAAAGCACATTACTACAGAACAAGCTCTCTAGAGTTACTTCTAAGAAGCAGGACCCTAAAACTGAAAAAAAAAAAAATATATATATATATATATATATGTTCCAAGTGCACAGTGAAAGCTGGGATCCAGCACAGAAGAGAAACAGGACACGTAGCATCCAGACTATCAGATGCCAAAACCTGAGTTTAATACATACATGCAAGTATATACTGGCAAGTAAGCTAAACAGGATTCAAAGTTAGGATAAGAAGTGTTTAGTAAATGAAGTTTCTCCAGCAGCATTACCAAAGATCTATATAGGTGGCAGCAGCAAGGACACACGCTTTATATTTGCTAAGACTGAGCCGTAAGGTAGAACAAACTCGATATATTATGTATTTGCATACAAAATAGGTGTGATGATCTGAGAGAAGTAAACGAACAGACAGTTAAGTTTAAAGCAAGTTTTGGGGGACGTACGCAATTACAGTAACAAAGCTTAGATACTGATTTCTAGTCCGTTCAGATTATACTAAAACCAGGAGAAAAAGAATAGAGACATTTTCCTAACCCTGGGTATAAAGCAGAGTTTACAGAATTCCTGAGGCAATGCTTACATCATCGCTATATTTTGACTTGTGAATCACCACTGCTTTGGAAGGAACAGTGGATTCTGGCTTCCGGATGTTGAATTCAGGCTTTGGTCGGTTCTGTTGCTGAAGATTTTTCCACTCATCTAACGTCATTTCTTGAACTACTTCTTCCATTGGCTCTCCTTCAGCAACTCTAAAGGTTTATAGTTGTAAAGCAAAAACCATTAGCTTGCAACACGCCAGGATGAACAAGAACACTAATCTCTAAAGCAAAGATACTAAACAAAACATCTGGAATGTTTCTCACCAAATTACTATCCTCAATTTCCCTTACTCCCCACAGTAACTTGATGTGCGAGTTTTACATTAATGTAAGTTGAAATATATACTCATGGCCTGTCTGAAATTAGTATGAACAAATGCTGCCTCCAGGCTCCTGCAGTAAGTTCTGGTATTTATCCAGTCTCACCGCAAGTTCAAGCACTTCAGATTCTAGACAAAACCAGTCTGTCTTTTGATCTGGCATATTCTCAACCCTACTGTTTAACAGTGAATCTACTCCTAGCAAATACAGCCATAGTAAAAACAGCATACCAAGCAGTTTTAAACCACCCCAACTGCATGGTAAGTACACATCCTGCACACTGCAGGATGACAATATGAGATGGATTTATGTTTCAGTGCAGCTTTCAGTCATCAAAAAGACACGATGATCACACCATGGGATCTTCTAGGTAATTATTAACATTTCCTTTGTTAATTTCACAAGATGCTTCTTTGATTTCTTTTGTCAGATGTAGTAGCACACAAGCAGACAGTATTTCTCTCCTGGCAAAACCAGATTAATCCCAGTCAAGTTTTAATTTGTCATAAAATGCAAAAATGATAATATGTTCAAGGAAAATATATGAAGTACGTCAGTCTCCCTTGCATATTTTCAAACTGTAAAGACAGATGTTCAAGGCTTTATGTCTGTATTCTTAACACAAGATACTTACGACAAAACTAAAGATTCTTCTCCACTCATCACTGCTCGACTACTCTTCTGCCACTTTTCTGATGCTGACCAAGGCTGACTTGCCCAGGACCAGCAGCTCTTAGAGTACACTACAGGTGTGCCTTCTAACGATCTTTGTAGAAGGCTATGCCCTACTAAGCAGCATCACATGCAGGGAGCACAATTCACTTCATCACTGTAATTGTTTGCTGCAGAAACAAGTCAAATACCACGAACCACAGGAAAACCTGCACTGATTACTCCCAGACACTTGAAAAATCATTTCTCCCTTCTCCCTCACAAAACTGTTAGGCACTGCAATAGCAGTCGAAGTTGGTTACATATTTCCCTAACACTGATTTTGTCAGAACACCCTTTCATTTGGTCCTTTCTGGTGGGAGAACTATGGATATGTTTTTCCTCATACAATCGCAGTTCTAAGTCTTCTTCTACCAAACGCTGATGATTTTTCGAGTGTAAATACATAATTGATTAGATGCCAGTTGGAAATTAATTTTATCATGGAACGATGCAAAGTCAAATGACAGTCAGTGAATGGCGCATTTTGTTTTTAAAGTTGTACAAGCATCCCATCAGAACACACACAGTTAGTTGTTAGGAGTGTTCCGTACGTTCAGATCTAGCCTACATAGGAACTGGCCGGCTCCCTCTTTCTGTTTAATCTTGCAGAGAACCGTACTGTTTCTTGCCGGTCAAAATTATACCATATTTCCCTGAAGCACCCAGCATATGACAGGTAGAAGCAGAACTGAATAGCCCTTAATTTTGGTTCTAGGATGAGCACAGTTTTAGATGCACTTAGCAGAAGAAGTAAATAAAAAACATGGAAGTCCTGTACTATACGCCTACTCTCCGGCAGGCCTTCCTACCTTGTTATTTAGAAAATCCCATCTATATCAACCAGAAGCTAAAAGTTAGAAGACTGGTAAGCAGTTTGTAGTTCCACACTGATTAAGAAGATCTGAAACTATTTTGGAAGGACTGTTAAGAAAAAAAAAGAAACCGGTTTACTGAGTTAAATTAAAAGATACTGGTGAAAGATGCAGCTACTTCTGGAATACCAACCAACAGATACTGTTCCATGCGTAAGAGCATTAAAAACCAGCTGCACCCCAAACATTTCAATTTGTTGTCCTCAGGAGTAAGAAGACAGATAATTGATCAAAAATTATCTGAAGCTTCAGATTTGGGAATAGATGTTGGAAAAACAAGACTTGCTGCAAGCACCCAGAGGAAAAAAAAAAAAAAGAGGACGTAAACTAATAAAAAGGGGCTCTATTAAACAGGTTTAATTTCTCCCTAAGCTACTACCTCAAGACAGAATCAGTAAATCCCATATCTGGACTGAAGGAAGTCTTTTGCCCTCCTCTCCCATTGAGTTATCACCACATTAGGGAGTCACTGTTTCAGTGTTTGGCAAGAGCTGCAGAAAGATACAGAACTGGTTGCAACAAGCACTTGAGAAGTAGCTACCAACCTTTCCATTCACAAAAGAAAACCAAGAATAAGCATTTGAGTGGAGCTTTAAGGCCAGCTCTGTGCAGTTCTCTGCAGTGTAATACATAATACATTTACTGCATCGTCTATGGCACAAAGTTTGCGAAAGAAAAGGGCAATAGCACAAGTGTTCAAGAATACTGAAGGACTGACCAGGGGTACAATAAGCTAAACAGACTAAGTGATTCGAAAACAATCAACCAAAACAACCACTACCACGAAGTCCCACGGACAAGCTGGAATACGTACGCTCAGGCAAAAGTATCAGCCGCCCAAACTCAGAAAGTACCACCAGCAAGGCAGAAGCTCTGAAGAAGAGACCCCAACCCACCAGACTCTGCAAGACGACTGCAGGTAACCCAGTGAAGCTGAACTTTAAATCAACAGCATTCAACCCTTCTACAATAGCACACTATTACAAGGAAACACATCAACAGTTTTATTTGTAGCAGATGTCACTGCTGGTAGGGTGGAACAAGGCCTCAACTTAGCAATGTCTTCTGTGTGGAAACAGGTAGAAAGTTCAGAACAGAACTGCAAGACAGATACGAGATCTAAAATACCTGATCTAAATAGGAAGCCTTTAAAGAAATGCTGAAGAGGAAACACACATCATGCTAAAAAAGAAAGAAAATTTTGCATATCCATGATGTTAAGGGAAGACACTCAGGAGAAAAAAACAAAACACAAATAAAGTAGTTTCTGTTTTCAAAATATTGGAAAGACCATCAAGGTACATTGAAATCTCTATCAGTAGAGGACATTAAAATCAACTAGACAGATATGAGAAGCGGCACAGGTAGGGTTGGTCACGCCTCGGGTCAGCAAGATCCCTGTCAGATCTAAATATCTATGATCAAAAGACAACAGGAGGACATTTCACTACATGGCAACTTGACCTCTCAAAAAAGCAATCACAGGTATTACTTTGAAAAGTACACACTTCTCAGAAACAACCACTTGTGTGTTCTAAAGGAAATACTGGTTGATTTACACTGCAAATGTTTGGGTTGTCAACTGAGAAGGACAGTTTGACTTTTACTCCAAAGGAAAGTTTCAACTGCTAGGTTATTAGCAGTACAAATTTGTTTTAGGATGCCGAGACTCAAAAGAGGAAACATCTCCCATTAGCGAAGCACAGCAACAGGAATCTGCATATCACATTTTGGACAGAGACTTGATTGTAGCAGGTTATTTTGGGCACCAAGCCTGCATGGAAGTGCACTCTGTGCATTACTTTCTACCTGCTAACCTCACTCATTTTTTGCAACTGCTTGGTGTGCATTTTCATTAATCAAGTCAATAAGCTCCTTGGCACACCAACAGTCATGCTTACAAAATATTGCCAGACACCTAAGCACGGCCTCTGGACATGAACAGAATGAATTCACAATGCAAGCACACACCAAAACACCAGATATAGGAGCCTACAGTAATGCTTCCCACTGCCTCAGTGTTTTCAATGGATGACATAACCCTCTAGCTACACTTTGTTTACTGTGCGTACCTTTCTTCCAGGAACTGCTCTACATGAACACATTAACATGCAGAAGAAATGTGAATGGAAAAGAATGGCATTCAGCTCAGTTGCTCAGCTGATTATTGTCGTATCATTAAAAATAATGATAGCAGGTCTTTATCAGATCAGTTTTTGTATTATTCAGCTGCACAAAGCAAATTTGTATTCAGCTTTTATCAAGAAATCAATGACATGAATCTTTCCTATTAAACAGAATTTACAGCAGCGTTACCACCAGTTATAGCAAAACTCAAAGTTAAACAAGGTAAGACCAAGCGACAACTGTACAAGTTAATTATAGCAGAAAAACACTGAACCAAATACTTAGGAAGATCTGGCCTGATCTATGGGTAGCTTTACATCACTCTTAAAAAAACTACACAAAACAAAACAAAAAAAAAGAGAGGTAAATAGCTCAAACTGGAAGACAAATTTTGAAAGCTTCCTATTAAACAACCAGAAGAATACATAGCTCCACCAAAAAGGAATAAAGTCCTGTGTGAGGAAACGGAAGAAAACCCCACAAAATAAACACTAACTCTGCACATACCTTTGACAGGAATTGACAAAACTATGTGTCATGCGGAATAAAAAGAAAAATCTATTCATTCGAATTACCAGTCAACACAAGTGTGCTACATCGTTCAGACTGTGAAGACAAGTTTAACAGAAAGCAGCCGTGAGGAAAGCTTACACTGCTGTACTACTTATGTATTTTATACTTCTTACTTGCAGCATAAAAATCACAACTATTAGCATGCAGTTTGGGATGCTATAAACAGAGACAGATATTGTTGATACCCAAGGAAATTTGAAGATATGGAAAGAAATAACTTGATTAATATTATAGAAGCATTAAAGAAACCCTTGTCCTGCAATACTTTGCAACGGAAGTTCAAGAATAACAATGTAGACACAGTCCTGAAGGCAAGACCCCATAAGTTACAGGAACCCACAGAAGTCTTTTCAGAGTGGCACTGAAGTTAGCCAGCACCACACCAGAAAGCTATACAGCATCGCCACGCAAAGAGATTATTCCCAGTTTCCAGGAATTTTCTCTTTTTCTTTTCAATGGAGACAGTTACAACAGGAAAGAAAATGAGAGAAGAAACAACCCAAGTTTTCCATCTCTTCCTCAATACAAGCACACAACTGCAACAAAGCAGTAGAAAAGAAAATAGATTCCTTGGAGTCGCTGCATTTAAGAGCCAAAATGAGAACAACCCTAGCAGTAGCTTCAGCGAACACACCCTACTACACCCTCCGTATTGAGGCTGTAGCAAAAGCAGAAGATAACCTAACTAGAACTTATTGCTGGTGCATGTTACCTGCCAGAAGACAGCAACTCTGGAGAGCAGGGTAACTTAAGCATATTAGGCCTCAAAATACATCCTGAATCCTGAAAAACCGTACCCCACCAGCTTTTGCATATTAAAAGAATAACAAAAATAATCCCACCTTGTTAAGGGGTAAGCCATACAACCATCTCTCATCACCTAGGCACAATGTTCCTTCTTCTATTCTCAAATACACAGAGTCACCAAGCTGATGTTAGCCCCTGTCCTGGGTTTGGCCAGGACAGGGTTAATTTTCACCGGGCTCCAGGAAGGGGCACAGCCGGGGGGTGGGGGCTGACCCCACCTGGCCAAACAGAGCCCGGTATTCCATACCCTGTGACGTCACGCTGGGTTCCGGTGGGGGGGGGGGCAGGGCGGCGGGAAGGCACTCGCGGCTTGGGGGGGCGCAGCGCCGGTCCTGTTTCGGGAGAGCGGCTGTCTGGGTCGTATGGTTCGTTGTTGTGTTTTCTCCTTATTTGTATCGTTGTTGTTCCTGTTTTCCCTCTGTTTGCTGTTCTGTTAAACTGCCCTTATCCCGACCCACCAGTTTCTGCCTCTTTCTTTCCATTCTCCTCCGCACGCCGGCGGGGGGAGGGGCGGCCGCGTGGCGCTTTTGTTGCCGGCGGCAGCCGAAACCAAAACAGCCCCAAAGGTAAGTGCAATGAGGTATATGTAATTCCTATCTTGTACACAGATTTGACAGTCTTTGGGACAATATTTACTGCACTTAGAAGAGTACACGATGCAGAATTTTGCACTTGTAGGTTACTTGCGTTTTTGAATCTTACAGATTTCAGTGGACTATTCCTAAACAAAGCTTTTTCAAAAAAAAAAAAGGAGTACAATTTCCAGAAAGGCTCACAGTCTGATCAAATACCTAGTGATCTCTGAGAAAGGGTAAAGAAATAAAGACAACTGGCAGATTCTGTCAGACGCCTTTGCCACTACATATATTTCTCATGCCTTACACTCTACAAGGAGCTGATGTCAGGACACATCTACAAAGAGCCTGAATTGGAGTAGAAACAAACACAAGTCTTAAACAAGTAAAGGTACCAGCAGTTGACCAAAAAAGCTGAATAACTGTTCTCATATTTAGCTAATACAGTGCATTTTTGACAGATTATCTACACTACCCATCTGATTTATGTTAGTCTACAAACAGTTTTGTGGAAATCTAAGCACAGCAATTCAACTTCAGAGACAGATTACCACATGTATACACACTTCTAGCTATATATTAAAAACTACTTTAAAACTAAAAGATTAAAGGCTGTATCAACTCAACCTTCTTACAAGGTTATACAACCCGAATGTATAAAACAGGTTTTGTAGCCTAGTCGGCTTTACAATTAAGAAATTAACCAAGGCCACTAATAACTGGAGCTGCATCAGTGGGTAGAAAAGGCTCCATAGCAAGATACTTTCTCTTCATAGCAGAAGAGGCTGACATACTGCACTGACCCTCTTTCACTCATTAGGAGATATTCACCTTATGCTATTTGATTATTCTTTAAAGTCTCTTACTTGGACAAGATTGTCCAGTTGCTTTTCCTTAGGACAGCGCTTATTTGCTGTGAAGTAAATTCTCACTGGACACAGTTAACAATGAAAGCCAGAAGACAAGGGGCAGATTTCTCTCTCAATTTCCCTACTTCTAAGGCTCACTGCAAGACTACTTCCAGCAAGATTTTCAAGTTCTACAGAGGCCCTTCATGAATCAATGACAACTACATAGTGTTAGTGATTGATGAGTATGGACTTACAGAATTTTATTTTATTTTAATTGTGTTTGTACGACTGCACAGGCACTTTGGCCTTATTTTTCTCACAGAGAACTTTAAAAAGTGGGGTAGTTTTTACAAATTAGCTAAGTCAAAACAGTAAGAGACAATACGTAGCTCCTCCTTGAATTATCACCAGATCTTTGGAGTGTAAGCATTAAATACAGTCTGCAGCTGTATAAACCAAGCTTTAGTCAGAATTAGGGATGCATTCTCTTGACTCACCAATATAGACAAAGCTTTTCTGTCTTTAAGTACGTAGACTAGCAAAACTTCACCGTTCACATTCCAAGCGTGCCTCCCAGTATAAGCATATCAGTAACAGTCAGGTTTTTATCTTTGCATTTAGAAAGAAAATATTTTAGTCAGACTATACTTGTTCAGAGGTTCTCCTTCAGATGCCCCTGGCTTCTCAGCTGTTTCTGCAGTCTCTTCCATAGGAGCAGTCTGTTCCATCCCACTAAAAAAGTAAACAAAAAAACACAAGTCTTCATGGGTCACACTGGAGTAAAATTTGCAGATCAATATATGACTTTTTTCCAGAATTCCTTGGGATGGAAAAAGAAAAGAGAAGAAAAACTCTAGGATCATAAGCAGAAAGTAGATCTACTAAGTGACTGGTTGAGCAACTAACAAAATGAGAAGTATTAGGAAAATCCTACTTCTATGTACTTTCAGTTAAAAAAAGTGAAAAGCACGCATGAAGACAATTCGATTGTGAATATTAATACCAGTACTTGATTACAGTGTGTCACTAATGTTTGAGTTTGCCTTTTTGTTTCTTTTCAACTATTAAAGTGGTAAAACTCATACTCCAAGATCGTATTTTCTGTTACATGGACATTAGTTCACTGTCAAATGAGAGCAGTAGCATACCTACTTACATCCCACGGGTAGGCATACATGTTTAAAATTAACACCACCTAGGTTCACTGAACATAATTAAGGCACAGACATGCTTTTAGAATTGTTTAGACAACTCCAATTTAGTGTCAGTTCTACAACGCGCATCACAAGAAAGCACACCTATCTCACGCTTATAAGTTCTGATGCTACTGAACTAAAAAAACGTAAGTAGGGAGAATAAATATCAGTGATCTTAAATTTCCCGTACTTTATGAAGTTCACACAATCTTCCCTGACACCCTACAGAAGCTAGTTTGGTACTTTCGGACAACTAGTTATGCGCTATCAGATTGGAACTATGCTAGCCTGGCTGATTCTTTGTTTTGAAAAGCCAGAGTATCTAACCAATCTTTTACTTTTAATATGAAATATTATAGAAGAGGTAGAAGTTAGTACAACCTCTCAGAAGAACTTGAAATATCAAGCCCCAAAATTACTACCCATTAAGACTGTATTTTTTCAACCTTTTGGGCAACCTGGCTATATCTAAAATCCAAGTTTCAAAAATAAAATTTTATTTTTAAAACAATTTTGTGAATGAACGTGTAGGTGGCTGAAGATGTTTGCTGTAAGTTCACAGTGCTGCCTTTTCTCTGTCCTTTATCAGCCTTCAATTACAGAGTTCTAGATGCGCAAGAACAAAAGCTACTGGAATGAGTAGCATATTGCCAGGTGCAAATTTCCAGTGAGCTTTTTGCAAATCTGAACAGAAACCAGTAAAAGAAATACAGCACTGAACTGAAAGTTCTCAGCTTCTTTTTTTTTTAATCTAACTGACCATTAATGGGCCATCACATTCTGTTACTGATCCTCCTGTGCACTTTAAAATTTATTTCAGTGGTAGAGTCAGCTATGTATTACCTCCAGAACCACACTGAATTGTACTGCAGCTTTGCAATTTAGAAATTATATGTAAAACTTGAAAAAAGAGACTGGACATTACGCCCATGAACAGTTTAAATCTTTTAATCGGCATTTTGATTTTGTAGCAATGCCATTAAACACCAGCGTCCCACTTCCTTGGCTATTCAGAAAAGTCAAAACTTCTTTCAGTTAAAAGACAACTTCGCCCCAGTCAAAAGATTTTGGCAGCCTTAACTGAAGAAACATCACTTGGCTACAATTTATTCTCAGCAACACAAAGGAGATGAGTTCAGAAAAACTGTAAAACTACTTTCTTCACAACAATTAATAGAAATCAAGGCTTATAAAGCTCAAAACAGACATGAAACTGATAAACAGAAAGTGATGATCTACAGTGGACACAGATGTATGTTGTACCTTGTACCACCTTTAAATGTTCCCCAGTTGCAAGCTCCACCTCCACCCTTTTTGTCATCTGCTTTCATTCCTCTGGAGAGAAACAAGGCTCTGTGAGTTTAAGAGCTTTTTTTTCATTAGGACTCCAAACTAAAACCAGTACTGACTTTTTGCCAGCCAACTTGGATATGCAAGAAGGGAACAGAATACTTAAGAGACGCTACTGCAGCACTGGCAATTGTTAACTTGTACACCAAGTAAGAAGCAGCACACAGAACACTTACGTTTTATCATTCCCACTTTGTCTTTCAAATTCCCGGTTTCCTCTTTGGTCGAAGCCATCAGAACTTCTATTTATTCCACCACCTCTTCCTCTACCTCGTGTTCCACCTCGTCCTCCGCCACGACCTCTTACTGGCCTTTCATGGTCTAATCTTTCACTTGGTCTAAAAAGATTTCTAGCCTGATTTTTGTTCCTACAGAACAGTTAACAAGGAGAAAAAAAAAATTATATGGTTGATTTGTGCAGTTGTGAGAGACATCAGTACACGAGGCTACTGTACAATTTTTAGAGTGCATCTTCACACAGCACACACTACAGTTGCATTAGTTCTATCATTGAAAGTGGACATTAACTGAACTCGAGGGGAATTATACAGACAACAGGAATAGAAAGTTCAGTTGTTTATTGATAACACTGAAAACACCAGAGAAGTTGCATAAAACACTATAAGGGTGTCAAATCTTCAGCAACGGCTGCACTGTCCAAACCCAGATTTACATGCAACTGCTAAAAACTTCAGGGAACTTGTTAAATACCAGTTATTGTGATGTAAAGTAAGAACAGCCACGCTCTGAAGCATTAAAGATTTATGTGGAATTTTCTAGTACTTCTAAAGAAAGCAAATTTGATAGGCACTCACTGTCCAAGTAGTAAATAGTATGACAAAGGTTTATTTTCAGTTTGAAGAGTAAAATTAATTCAACGCGGAACCTGCCCCACATGTTCTGCAAAGCTTGGTATGCGAGCTCAGAAATGAACATATATGTTGCAGCCTAGTGGTTACTTTTTCAGGTTTTTTTTTTACACTTTTCAGTTTCATCTTATATTTATAACATTTAACAAAATTGCTCCAAACCAATCTGTGAGGAAGCTAAAATTACAGTTCTCACAGGCATGAACTAAGTCGTCTTGCAACAAATCTACACGCTAATAATGCAACCATGCCTTCAAGTCACATCTGGCTACCAAGTCTGTTTTAAGAAGGTTAAGTCTTTCCCTTCCCAACCCTGTGCAGATCCTCCATGAGGAACCTTACTTCTCCCTGTACAACACATACCTTTCCACTGTGACTTTGACTTGTCTTTCGGTTTCACATGAACGGTATGCCCTGAAAGTTGGTCTCCTTTCAGTCTTGTCTTGTTTCACCTCTGCTTCTCCACTGCTGAATCCTTGCTGTTCTCCCCGCTTGGGTGCTTGCTTCTGGCCTACACACACATACATACATACATATAGGTTACCAACAGTTTAATAATAACTGAATTGCAGTTACCAAACTACTGACTGAAGTTAGCTGATTACACCTTAGTCTTCTGCTTTACCCTCTCCAATCCCCAGTCCACCAAAATATTAAAAGCACTTACAGTTAATGCTGGCAGACACCACAGACAAACAGACAAAACGGCCTGTTTTAAAGACATCTACTTACTTTTCCTTTCTGTATTGATAAACCTGTCTCAGGCAAAAATACCACAGGTGTTGACACAGCTCAGACACTTCCACAAAAGATAGGCTAAAGAAAAATCTCATTCTGCTCACATTAAGTCATAGAAATGGAGAACAAAAACTGTTTCTTTCCATGTTCTCTCGAAGTTCTCTCAGCTAGTGTACTACAGAGCAACACAGAGAAGCTGTCACAGAAGACGTGAATAACACTGCAGGAGCAGTGAAGGTGGGGGAAGATGGAGGACCCTTAGAGACAGGCGCGAGTTGTAGATCATGAGACAACACACCTCATGCCAGATTAGCTGAATTTAGAGGTCTGAGCCTGCACCTCTACTTTAATCTCATGGCTACGGTATCCAACAACCAGAAGAACATCACCTCCTTCTATCACAGAATCACAGAATGGTAGGGGTTGGAAGGGACCTCTGTG
The DNA here is from genome assembly GCF_030867145.1 of Opisthocomus hoazin. Taxonomy (NCBI): domain Eukaryota; kingdom Metazoa; phylum Chordata; class Aves; order Opisthocomiformes; family Opisthocomidae; genus Opisthocomus; species Opisthocomus hoazin. The sequence goes on from NC_134454.1 coordinate 47,480,484, forward strand.
GGTCATCTAGTCCAACCCTCCTGCTGAAGCAGGGTCACCTACAGCAGGTTGCAGAGGAACTTGTCCAGGCGGGTCTTGAATATCTCCAGAGAAGGCGACTCCACAACCTCCCTGGGCAGCCTGTTCCAGTGCTCCGTCACCCTCAGAGGGAAGAAGTTCTTCCTCATGTTCAGAAGGAACTTCCTCTGCTTCAGTCTGTGCCCTTTGCCCCTTGTCCTGTCGCTGGGCACTACTGAAAAGAGCTTGGCCCCATCCACCTGACACCCACCCTTCAGATATTTGTAAGCATTTATTAGGTCCCCTCGCAGCCTTCTCTTTTTCAGGCTGAACAAGCCCAGCTCCCTCAGCCTCTCCTCGTAGGGGAGATGTTCCAGTCCCCCCACCATCCTTGTAGACCTCCGCTGGACTCTCTCGAGTAGCTCCTCATCTTTCTTGAAGTGGGGAGCCCAGAACTGGACAGAGTACTCCAGATGAGGCCTCACCAGGGCAGTGTAGAGGGGAAGGAGAAACTCCCTCGTCCTGCTGGCCACACTCTTCTTGATGCACCCCAGGATCCCATTGGCCTTCTTGGCAGCCAGGGCACACTGCTGGCTCATGGTTAACCTGTCATCCACCAGGACACCCAGGTCCCTCTCCGCAGAGCTGCTCTCCAGCAGGTCCATCCCAAGCCTGTACTGATGCATGAGGTTGTTCCTCCCCAGGTGCAGGACCCTGCATTTGCCCTTGTTGAACCTCATCAGGTTCCTCTCTGCCCAACTTTCCAGCCTATCCAGGTCACGCTGAATGGCAGCACAGCCTTCTGGTGTATCTACCACTCCTCCCAGTTTGGTGTCATCAGCAAACTCGCTGAGGGTACATTCCAACTCTTCATCCAGGTCGTTGATGAAGAAGTTAAACAAGGCTGGGCCCAGTACTGACCCCTGAGGGACACCACTAGTTACCGGCCTCCAACTAGACTCAGCGCCGCTGATGACAACCCTCTGAGTTCTGCCATTCAGCCAGTTCTCTATCCACTTCACCGACCACTCGTCCAGCCCACACTTCCTGAGCTTCCCTAGGAGGATATTATGGAAGACTGTGTCGAAAGCCTTGCTGAAGTCGAGGTAGACAACATCCACCGCTCTCCCTTCATCTACCCATCCAGTAAGGCCATCGTAGAAAGCTATCAGATTGGTCAAGCATGACTTCCCCTTGGTGAATCCATGTTGACTACTCCTGATAACCTTCTTTTCCTCCACTTGCTTGATGATGGCCTCCAGGATAAGCTGCTCCATCACCTTTCCTGGGATGGAGGTGAGGCTGACTGGCCTGTAGTTCCCTGGGTCCTCCTTCTTGCCCTTTTTGAAGATTGGAGTGACACTGGCCTTTCTCCAGTCCTCTGGCACCTCTCCTGTCCTCCAGGACCTCTCAAAGATGATGGAAAGTGGCTCAGCAATGACATACACCAGCTCCCTCAGCACTCGTGGGTGCATTGCATCGGGGCCCATGGATTTGTGGATGTCCAGATCGCTTAAGCGATCCCTCACACAGTCCTCTTCGACCAAGGGAAAGTCATCCTCACTGTAGGCTTCTTCTCTTACCTCCGGGCCAGTCTTAGCACTGAAGACTGAAGCAAAGAAGGCATTCAGTAGTTCTGCCTTCTCCGCATCCTCCGTCACCAGGACACCCGCCTCATTCAGCAGTGGCCCCACATTGTCCCTAGCCTTCCTTCTTTCCTATCATTCTTCTGTGCAGGAGAGGACCTTTCTCCAACACTACAGGTTTAAGTTTAAGTATAAAAAACCAAGGCTCCAACACCACTAATTGATTCTACAATGTCAAAATATTCCAAGATGAAACATTAAGCTTTTGGGAGTTTTGTTCAGCCATTGTCAAGGTTAAAGAGGAGCAGGCTAGGCAAGGTGAATGCAGAGAAACCATCTACTATAAGTGAGAATAAATTGAGGTTATCCACTCAAGCCATATATATCTGGCATAACATTAAAGTTCATTATGTGCTTCCTTCCCCATTTTTCAAAACTCTGTGCTCTGACAAAGTTCTCCAGAAACCAGCAAGCCTCTTGTCTGCTAGGCTACTCTACTAACACTATTGTCTGAAAAAGGTGTTGATTTAAGTCAGTTGAGCAAGAACTACCGAAACACAGCTCTCTGGCCAACGAAACTGAGCTATTCTTTCCACAAGAAGCACCTGCACAATGCTGAGCAAGTCACTGAATTCAGGTTAATGGACAACTGGCAGTCCTGGCTACTGTGCCTCTGTTGCTAGCACATAAAGAGAAAAAAGCTTGTTCTATGTCACAATATTAAGATACAAATAAATTCATAGCTCCACAGAAATGCCCTAAGCTGATCAAAGCTTAGGTAGCAAGCATAAAGTCTGTAACATCATCTTTAAAAACAAAACTTCAAAGAACTACGCACTCAGTAAGGCAAAAAAGTGGTAATAAAGCTTATTGTTATGCAGTAATGACAGTCACGTCTGTACACAGAAGACAGTTTTATTTGTGCTGCAGAAGCAACCCAAGCTTTTGTTTGCTTTAAACTGCAAACCACTTGACATAATATATTCCAGTAATTCTCCCTTCTCAAGATTCAGAGTTGTGCAATCCTTAGAGCAGCAAGCATATTTGTATCCCAAAAAATATGATTCAATCTCTGGATAAAGAACAACTTCTGAAATCAGTTTCTGAGTAAGCTTTTCAAACCAGAATGCTTTAACAAAAAGCAAAACTATAAAGAATACAGAATTATATATGCTGTTGGGAAACATGTCTGCTCTATGCGAACCTCGACTACACAAGTGCTAATTCTGAATTGGAATCTTGCTGTGGAAAAAGTGACTACTCATTTCTGACCTCATTTTTATTAGTTTGCTCGGATCCGAATGTGCAACTGCAATACAAGAGTGCATTTTTACTTACTTTCGAGCTTCTTGCGGGCTATCAGAATCATCAGTTATTCTGAACAGAATAACTTGGCAAGAATGCAGTAGTCAGAGATCACCTTCCCTACATACTTATTATTAACCCAAATTTCACCTTCAGATTCAAAGAGCTCCTTAGAAATAGTAAAGCAATGCCAAAAAAATGAAGATGCAAAAGTCATTTAAAAAAGACGGTCTCTGGTTCTATTACCCAGTACCACTTAAAAGAACTTCAGAACAAGTCTTCTTGCCGGATATGCCAGTATATTACATGTCACTAGCACTGACCATGCTAGACAGAGCAGTCAAATCTACTCTGATTTCAGTGCAAGGCTATTTCACTTTGATTCTAACAGGTGGCTATATTTACTGTAAATGGATTTTAAATACTAGAAAGATTATTTCTGGCACTTATTGCCTGTATAAGAACATTTTTAACTGGTTTGACAGACACGCAGCAGTGGATTAAAAACAGTATGCAGCAACTATACCTCAGGGTCACCCTCAGGGCAGAAGCTTGTCACCTGCTTGTGAATCAGTTCAAACACCAGCACAACCTTCAGCTCTGCATATAAGGGCAAACTCAACTGGAGCTTGGCAGCAGTGATAGAATAAGCCATTCAGTTTTAATCCTCTGCCATATGTCTGCCCCAATGCAGCCTCATTTTTATTTAAGGAGCTGAAGGGCCACCTACCCTTTGCAAAAAAAACCACCAAAAAACAAAAAACCAAAACATGAGCAATCTTGCGTAGTGCTGCCATAACAGCTTTCACTTAAAAAGAACTGCGCTGTGCTTCGAATGCTCATTAACTACCTCTCCAAGTACACCTCAATTTTGTCTGCTTTTTCGCAGGTATGCAAGTTTTCTTCAAACCACAAAAAAAAAGCTCTGGAGTTTTGTGGAGCATCTACTCAAGGTCTTGCAAACATCATGCTGAAAACTGAAGATCACCCTGTCCCAGCTACCATGTTTAGCCTCTTTTTAAGGTGGTTTTCCTGTGTCTTACAGTCACATCTGTATTCAACTGAAGACGTTGCCGACAATTCCCCACATCTCGCTCACTTCCCTGGGAGGTTACTGCAGCAGCCCAGTCTGTCAGCTGAGTTGCCTGTCACTCTGCTTCCTAAACTGAGGGATCAGAAAAGAAATCTGATGCTTAAACTGTTTCAGCAGACCCAGCTTTCTTTCCAGAAGCAGCAGCTGAGCGATTATTAGAGAGAATGACATCTGTAAATACTAAAATGACCAAGTACTAGAACTAAACATTGCTAAAGAAAAAAACCTGGTTTTACGAGCTGTTGTTAAAACTCTAAATCACACAAAGCTAACGTACTTCAGTAGTTTTCGACTTCCCCACAATAATACTTTAGTATCAGTATCAGTTTTGTTTATACTGCAGCGTTTAGATAGGAAAACTTTCTACAACAGTGTTTTTAAAAAGCACGTATCACAGAACTCACAACCAGGAAAACAGAAATTGTGTTTCTAAGATCTGCATTGCCTGCTTTCCCAGGCACTGGATAGCTATGTGTTAACAAGTGGATTAAAAACAACTCAGCAAAATCCAGCTGCCTTTACAGTGTTGTTGTCTAGCTCTCTCCGAGCTTCTCTATTGGTATCATCTGTCCTCAAACAAGTGGGACTTTTGCTTGGGAAGAGACAGTTGTTTAGGTTTTGTGGGCTCGTTGCTGGCTCCCACTGAGACACCGTGCTCTCACATTTTTTTTTGTAATATCTAGTTTTAAGGGCGGGCGGGGGGAAGAGTTATTCGTGCAGCAAACCTTGACTTTAGACAAACACCACAAGGAGCCCAACTTGCAACTGCTATCAGTGACCACAAACTAGAGCAGCAATCTTGCTCTGTTTTCCCCACTCCCTTACATAAGGAGCATGGCAAGGGAGGGTGGCAGCTGGCATGCAGTTCACTGGCTGAGGGATGTTACTGCTGCAGAGCAACAAAACATTGTATTCTGACCTAAAATCCAGATGACAACACTGCACCATAGAGTTTTATGAATTCTCACAAGCCTGAGACTAACTCCTCCCACCATCACAGGTGACGCTCAAACCCCAGTGAGATGATTCCCTCAATACTCCATTTCCACAAATGCAGCCTGGGATGAAATAGTGCCAGACAAAGAGTTATTTCTGTTTTGCCCAAGTAGCCTAGACAGCAACAGAGCAAAGGCAAACTGCATGTAGTTTTGATTCAGTTAGGATGAACATCAGAGCAACCACAGAAGCCAGGTGAAAGACTTGTCTATCTCACTAGCATGTATTTGAAGAAAGAAAAAAGCAACAACAGAATACTTTCCACCTGGCAATCTACCCTGAGAGGCTTTCTGAATCAAAGACTATAAGCATTGATTTATGGAGGACAGATCCACAGACGGGCTGCCACATCCTTACCCAGACTGCTGTCTGAACAGATGCATGCTTTGATATATCAACGTCACCCTACAGCAAGAAGTGTCACAGGTCAGTTGCAGTCTCTGTAGAAAAAGCATTTTTCTCCTTATTTCACAGAAGTTGTCCAAAATTATATCCCTTTCTTTCTGTAAAATAAGAAACAATATTCTTTGCCTTCTCCAAGTCTCCCCTGTAGTACTATATACACTCCTTTTGTATCCTCAGACACCTCCTCTCAAAACAAAAACCTTAATTTAAATTTCTCCCAATACATAACTCATTCCATCAGATTAATCATGCATATCACTCTCGCGTGCTTTTTCTAATTTTAACTTCTTTGCAGTGACCAAAAGAGCAGACACACTTCAAAACGCAGGAAGGTGAGATTCCTTCAAACACGTAACAAGTCCTCTCCTATTTTCCTTGCTACTGCTGCCTCAGTAATTCCCAACACTGCTTCTCTCCTAGGTGGTAACCGGAAATAAACCTGCTGTTCTACTCTTAACAGTCCCAATGACTCTGAGCTCTCTTTCCTAAACAACAATAGTCTGAATTAGAGAAATCTTTCACGCTGCAGCATAGCTTGCAACGCTGCCCCTCACCTTCATCCACGGTCTCTCATGCATATTATTTTACACTTACTGATAGTGAATTTCCTCTGTTGTTTTATAGCTCATTCGCGGCATGTAATTTGTGTCTTCGCCCCACAACTCTTCTTCTGCCGGGCTAGATAACCTTGTACCAGTAAACTTCAGTCATTTATCCCTCTCGCATCTCTTTTAGCACAGACTTCCCACCCACCTACATGCACACAAAATAAAAAACATAAACTGTTCTTAAAATTTTTCATTTCAGACAAGTTCCCACTGCCTTCTAGATGTCAACACAAAGCTAAGAGCAGCACAATCACTGGTCCTAAATTCAAATCTCTCTTTCCACTTATTGCAAGAGACCCTTCTTTCACCTCCTTTCAGCTTAGCAGCTCGTTTTCAAACAAAAAAAAATAAATCTGAGCCTTGAGAAACAATGTAATGGCAGCTCAGAGGAGATGAAGTAAGTACGAAAACCAAACAGGAATACTGCTCCGGGTGGTATGGAATGGGGGTAAGTGGAGAAACTGTGCTATAATTCAAGGATCTCTGTCATTAATTATGGCTGCATGCATAGATGCCACCTCATTACCATCTCAGTAACACAATAATATCTATACTGATCTTTATTTACAATAAAGCTCCAGAACCGGAAATAGCAAATGACAGCTCACACTCTCAAGGATTTGTTTTGCAGTATTTCAGAGGATAGCAGATCTACGACTGCACAAACGATTTTATCTCCTCCCCTTTGCGTCTGTGTGTGTCCATGTGATTTTAATTCCAAAATTCAAGCAATTAATTTTGTGAACTAAAGCACGGCTAATTACACAATTTGCAGAATAATACCACAGTATCTCAAACTACAAAAAAAGGCTTCAACTATTGCCTGTAACACACCAAAGAAAGACACATGGAGTCAGGCTCTATTCTGTGGCATTTCGTTTTCATGTGTGCCAGTACTTCATTGCAGAGTTGCCCGCTGCAGCTTTCCTCTGGACAATCCTTATGACTACGTAGCTGAATGAATGATATCGAAACAAATCATTTAAAAAGAAGAAAATTGCGGCCAGTATCAGGTGATATTGTTTCCGCAGAAACATTCTGTGCCATGTTAACTTAAAACGGTGGCTAAAAACTCAAACACATAGTATTCAGGAAGCATATCTAAAAGTTACACAAGTCATCAAACACACATGAAAGAGAAAAACCTTTCAGAGGTATTAGCAACAAAGGTTAGAGATTTCAAGAGAACAGAGCTTATTATTGCATGATCAACAAATTTAATTTGCCTGGAACGGTAAAGAATGCAAGCTCTGCAACTGGGCCTTTTGAATGTAGAGCTGGCAAATGCAGTTTGGCCACTGTGGTAAGAATGAACTGAGTTAACGCTAAGTAGTGCAGTTATAAGAGCTGTAATACCTACAAACAGACTTTACACAAATCCTCGGTGTACAGTCTAAAAACCACAAAACAACACAGTCAGTAAAAGAGAAAAAACACACCATTAAGGTCAAAAGTGTAGGTTTTGGTAGGCTATGAAATAGAAGTCCATTTTCCCCTTCAAAGAAAAAATTTAATAAACATTCTCCTTACAGTTGTGTCAATCCATAACAAACAGTTTGGATTCTAAAGGTCAAAGTACTGGATTATCCGGCAAAGACCCCTAATGAGGTTTTGTTTCAAACTGAAAACATCTCCAGAAATAAAGTAAAAACTCCTCTGGAAAAGGCAGTGAAGAAGTAAATAAAGAAAAAAATGATGACTTACAGAACTTTGTGATTAAACCTTCCACTCTATCATCAAAACATAACACAGGAAGAGGTCTCTCAGACTAGTGTAAAGCTTTTTATATATTGCAAGTTCAAAGACCAGGCTTGCTTCAAGTCTTTCTAAAGCTAAAGACTATTCTGATCAGATTTAATACAATCAAAAAAATACAGTAATAAAAACAAAAATCATGAAACTTTTAACAAGAATTTTGGTAACCCGAACAAGCAAACGCACCCCAATAATTAGATAAAACAGTCTGGAGGGGGTCCAAAGGAGAGCCATGAAGATGATCAGAGGGCTGGAGAGCCTGGCCTTAGGAAAGACTGAAGGAGCTAGGTCTCTTCTCCCTGGAGAAGAGACGGCTCGGTAGGGGCCACATCACAGTATTCCAGTACTTGAAGGGCAGCTACAAAGAGGATGGAGGCTTCCTCTTGCCAAAGAGCCACATGGAAAAGACAAGGGTCACCAGGTACAAGTTGGACGAGGAGAGGTTTCATCTCGGTATCAGAAGGAAATTGGTAACCATCATTCACTGGAACAACCTCCCCGGAGAGACGGTGGAGTCCCCATCACTGGAGGTTTTGAAGATGCGGTTGGACAGGGTGCTAGATGAACTTTTCTAGGCTGCCTATCCCAGGAAAAGTTGGACCAGACAATCCTTCGAGGTCCCTTCCAATCTGGGCTGTTCTGTGATGACTCTACGAACACTAGTGCAATACAGACTGAATTTTGTAATTTCAACCATAATACTGGAATCTGATTCAGCTGTTCAGATGGCTCTAGATGCTTCTTTATGGTCTTCAATTCCTAACCAGTGAAATGAAATTAGAGGGAGTTATGACCAAAATCTGAAACACACACACAAAAAACCACTAAGAAAGACTAGAAACAAAATCTTTTAAGTTTTGTTGGTTTTTTTTAATACAAGTTTAGTAGTCATTAGCTTCACAATTTAGTAATTTTAACCAATAATACTTATTTCCCCAAACAGAGGTGCACTCTTCTAGCAATACGTCTGTCATCAGAAGCTTTACACCAAATTGAGCTGGTACAAGGACATTCCCGAGCAGTTATTCATTCTCAACCATTGAGCTGATAGTCCCATGAATCTTTTACTGCATCCAGAATTTTTCTGGTTGAATCCTGCATAACAAATCAACTTTGTATCACCCATATACAAAGCTGCCCCCCCCCCAAAAATCCCTAGATTTTTTCCCTCTGCCTGCCACTTGCTTTGTATTTGTCAGCAACGCCACCACTGCACGTGCCCTAAGTCAGAGGGCAATTTCTGCCCTTCAGAGTAGTCTTGCTAAGACAGCACATCCAAAGGAGAAGCATACAGACAGGACCAAGTCCCAGCTCTCTGCCCTGGCTTAGCATCCTGAGCACTGTACGTCTACAGTCTCACTTCACAACAAGCCCAAGACACAAACTTACAGCACACACAAAATCCAGGAGAGCCACTTTCTTAAAAGAAGAAAGTGCGGTGCTTTTCAGAGCAAATAAATCTTCTTATGATAGATCACAATTCACCTTCTCAAAGGCTACTGTAAGCCAGCAGTCTTTTAAAACAGTAGCAAACCAAAACAAGGTGCACACGCTAGATGTCTCTATCTGAGAACCCGGGTTTCTTAATACCCAGGTAGCAGAAAATTGTCAAAGAACTCCACAGGGTCACTGTGTACTGCCACAGAATCGCACTCAGGACCTGTCTGCTCAGGACACCTATAGACATGTTGGAAGTAAAGGATGCTTTTCACGTACTTCCACACTCCTGGCAGGTTACTGATAACCACCAGTTCTCGTTTGAGAACTTTTTCATCAACACTGGAGATTCTGCTGTTCGCTTGCACGGGCTCCTTTGCCTTCTGTTGACAACCACAGCGAAGCACCCCTGAAACGAAACCAGCCTGTTACCAGTGCGAGCGCTGGTCTTGCAGCCGGGAGACCTCCGACGAAGCCACCTAACAACCGCAGAGGAATCTCACGGGGCGAGCTTCGTGCAACCGTCCAGAAGGACGGCGGCAACTTGCTTAAAAATAAAAAAACCCAACAGAATCAAAGCACCCTCTCCTCTACACAGACGCTCACTGACCAGTGCGCGTCTGGCACCGAAAGATTCTCTGCTCCACAAGGTCAAGCGGCCGCTGCCGGGGCAGCGCCGGACCGGCCAGCCTGAGCAACCGCGACGGCAGCGCTGGCGACGACCCCAGGGAGCCGCGGCTACGGCCCAGCCCAGCCGCCACCCGCGGCGGGGGCAGCGCCAGACACCCCGGCACGAAACCCGACCGGCTCCCCACGCCCCCCCCGGACCCCCGCCCACGGCGCACGGCCTCACCCGAGGGGGCGGCCGCCAGAAACCGAGCGCAGACCCCCGGGCGCGTTACGAGCGCGAAGCGGCCGCCGCTCCACGAAGCTCACGGACGCAGAGAGAGGCCCGGGACCACGGGGACGCGTTCGCGCCCGCAAACTCACCGCAAACCGCGCCGAGCGGCAGGCGGGGCCCCGGGCCGCCGGCGCCTGGCTCCGCAGCGGAACCGACGGCCGGGCCTCCCCCCCCCAACCCCCGCCGCGTACCGGCGTACCGGGCTGCGGCGGCCCCGCGGTCGGACTGCCGAGCTGCCTGCGCTCCTTCTGGGACTCCCTCTTTCCGCCGCCGCCGCCCGCCCGGCCGCCGCGACCGGCCCTCCCGCCTGCCGCCGCCTCGTCGCGCTCCTTGCGCTGCTGCCGGCGGCGCTCGGCTTCGCGCAGGATGTCGAAGGGGTCCGACTCGTCGTCCAGGAGCTGGTAGAAGCGGTTGGCGACGGCGCAGCCGAAGCTCTCCTGCATGACGGCAGCCACCGCGCTGCTCACCGACCCCTTCATCATCGCCGCGCTCCCGAGGGGCGAAGCGACAGCGCCGAGGGCCGCTGCCGCGCCGGGCCCGAGGGCAGCGCTACCCGCACCGCCGCGCAACCGCCGCCGCCCCGCCCCTCGCCGAGCCGCGGCGGCCAATCGAGGTGCGGAGCACCGAGCTGTGCCGCGGCCGCCACCTATCAGCGACGCCGGCCCCACCCACCGCCAACACGCGCGACCAACGCTAAACAATGACGCGCACGAGAGAATCATCCCGGCTCTAGGCTCCGCCCCGCCCCTGACTTGCGGCTACGGCCAATTGGCGCGCAGCGCAACGGCGGTCAATAACGGACCGCTAGCCAATGCGGCGCGCCGCTCAGGGCGCCCGGCCTGGTTAATTATTCATGAGCTCTGCATTATTCAAGAGCCGGGCGGTGGCGGCCCCGCAGCCCGTCCCGCAGCCCCGGGGCCCGCCCTTGGGAGGCAGCGGCCGCAGGGGGCTGGCAGGCGTCCCGCCTCTCCCTACGCGCGTCTAGGGCAGACCGCGCAGCAAGCGCTTGCAACCTGATGGCGTCACGCCGCTGCGTCGCCAAGGCTCCTCCGCTGCTGTTAACCCACGTCCTTTTGCCACCTCTGAGGTCTCCCAGCGTGCCCGTGTCACGTCGAAAGGGGTAAAAGGGGGTCTGGTCACCAGCCAAAGGAGAGCCCTCCTGCCGGGTCACGGAGTTCAGAGCAGACCCCCTTGCCTTCTGAACTCTCAGAGAGGAGCCCCGATGCGGCTGGATCCACTCCTAGTCCCAGACTTGGTCAAAGGTTCATGTCTAAAGGGTTAAGTGTGTAGCCACTTCTCAGATCCAACTTGCCTGCCAGAGCCCTTCCAAGGACTTTCGCTGAAACAGTTTGGCAAAGTTGAAACAATAGGTCATCTGTTCAAGCGACAGGTATCACAGAGTCGGAATTGCTGTTGATAAATGCTCTGTCTACAAAAGTCGAGCTCAAGGTAGTAGTTTAGCGCTTTAGTTAACAATGTGTTCCCAGGGATACATCTGACAAGGTCAGAGGCGCGACTCTTACCAAAAAGGCGTCCCTTCTTGGGGGGGGAGAGAGGTTCAGGCGAGTCGACCCGTCCATCAGGTGAAGTTCTCGCTTGGCTCCTCCTCCCAAAGAGAGTTATCGAGTGCCAATTTTTATATATTTGAAAATCTTTCGGCGAGGTGGGACTAAGTCAGTTATTGTTTATCGATTGGCTCTTGGCATGGAATGTCGTGTCATCAGAAGCAGGACTCAGCAGGTTTAGCAGATGCCTTCAGAGCGGGCATCTTGGTATGCGCTTCCGAGGGCCATCTGTGTTTTATCTGAAGCAATCTCTGGCTGTGCGGCCTCCGCTGCGCCCCACAGATCACTGGGTTTACAGTGATGGGCTAGCCCCCCGTTACTTCTGTCTGATAAGATAAGCACCAGTTAATTGCCCCATTTGTTAACTCTTTGGCTCCTGGTGCCTCAGTCTGAGCATGTCTTTCCTCTTGCATTGACAAGTCCAACAGGGCCATTGATTACAGCCCAGACACAGCAGGGCTTGTCCACTACAGAAAGAAGACGTCCTCGCACCCTCCATCAGGTACTGCGACCCAGCACGCACACTGCCAACAACCCCAGCCCATCAGGCACCACAACTCAAAGAACGCTGGCCGCGGTCATGACCTCTGCAATGGGGCCGTGTTTTCACCCTGGTGGTCCACGTGAAACCAACACTTCCTCCAGTGTGGTACCTTCACCACACGTCCCACCTGGCCTTGAAATCAACCTTCTCCTTAGCAGAGGACCTTGAAACGAGATCAGGGTCCTCACTGTGCTCCCAGCGGCGGAATCAGGGACAGCACTGACAGGACAACAACCATCTCCTCTGTGCCTGTGTCTCCTCCTCCCTCCGTCTCGGGTCTGGGCACACCACCGTACAACAAAATACAGCGCATCCTCTACACCTCAGCCCAAGCCCTGGACGTAACCACTGCATCTCCCCTGGCTTTCACGTAGACCCGCTTACGCAGGGCACGCTTGCTACAGAATAAAACTAATTTCATTAGACTGTGCCCTTTCTAGCTTCATTCTCATTCAAGACACCACAAACAGTTTTGGATCAATGGAAATAAGGACAGCAACCAAGTCAGGGCTGTTATCTGCTCACAGACAGCTTTACAAAATCCTGGTAGTTGAGTCGGATTTCTTAGCCTCTGACACGCTTCAAACTGAGGCAGGAAATTCTAACTCAGCAAAGAGAATATGTAATCGTTATTTCTGCACAGTTCTTAAATTGTGCAAAAATAGCTAGCCATAATTAACAACAACAAAAAAACTTCTGAATATATTTCCGTGAATATGATATAGTAATAAAATACGGTATAAGAAATGTTTATCTAGATCAGCTGGGCTTGTCTCTGAATAGTTGCTTTATCTTGTAGAGAGATGAAACTACATGTATTTCAGTGAAAAGCAGGAACTGGAAAGCTACTTTGTCCTGTCCTAGTCCAGTGAAACACATTAACACCACCACATTACTGCAACATATTAACAAAAAAAACCCCACTGAATCTGTTGCAGGCCTTTGTCAAGCCTTTTGGTATGGATCGCAGCATCCACACTGGATTACCTCAACATACACTGTATCCAGAGCGCTTTTTAGAAATTCTTGCAACATTATTTGTATGTAAAACATTCTACAAGCTTGAATCAAAGCCTCATGAAGTTATGCTGTACATGAAACACGACAGACAAAAGGGTGATTAGTGACTGTGGAGACCGCACTTGCAGTTTTAAGAGGCATTTTGAAGCTCATAGTACCTTTGGAGAGGGACGAATACAAGGAATTCAGAAGTATTTCAACAGTAAGGTAAGAGATATTGTGTTTTGTGGACTCTGGCTTTGTTTTCACAAAGTTTCAAATGAAACAAAAAAAAAGTGTAACTTCTGCGAGAGAATCCACAACGCTAGCCAAAAATAGCACAAGTTATAAACATAGCTTGTCGTTGTCTGGATAATCCTGTTTTCTAACATGAATGTGAACCTTCACAAAAAGTTCTTAGTTTTCTGATGCTCTGAGTTATGGATCAGAATAAAATTACTGCAACACAGATTTCAAACCCCAAACTGATGAAAAATCTTGCATGGTGGATTAAAGTCATCTGTAATCTCTTCATTTGCAGCTTTTCACTCTGTGCAGTCACTGTGTGCTTGTCAATTTACAAACCTACACAAACAACAAGAGATGGACAAAGAACCTGAATTTTACAGTTGACGTGGAACCAAACGTTCTGCCTGGATTTTTGCACTGAATGAGTAACCATGACAGATTCGGTGTAATTACACACCTGCACGCAAGGCCCGAATCCCGCTTCTACCGTGCCGAGCAAGGGCGCCTAACCTTTCCGACACCAGATTACTCGTTTTACTTCAGACAACACGAGGGTTGCCTGCCAAAGTTTCTCCTCCACCCAGGTCCTCTCCGCAGGTGGATTTTTTCACAGGCGCAGAGCAGCCGCCCGACACAGGCTTCCCAAGCAGGTGTAGATATGGAATATGGCATCTTGACCAAAAGACCCCTCACTCTGTTTGTTTGGGTTTTTTTTTTTTCAGAAGGGCAAAGGTGCCCAATTATAGGAGACAGAGAACGGAGGCTGATGTTCCTCTGACCTTTACAGCTCAGCATTTAATTACCAGCGAGCGGCCTCCTGTCCTCGACCTTTCCTACAGCCACCCTCTCATCCCCAGACACGAGTCTTATCCTCTAGTGCCCGAATCTCCCTTGTCTGGAACAGAAACAGCCCAAACCCACCACAGGGCTCAAGGTCCCACCCTGGGGCAGGGCACCCGAACAGCTAGAGAGGGCAACACTGCGTCACTTCGTGGACCTAGCCATCACACGCTTTCTGGCAAGGTAATTCCTCTCAACTCGACTGACTACACAAAGTTTTAAGCTGAGCAGTAAAGAGCTGCGCGACCGAAGACAGACCTGCTTATGGTGACTACTGTGCTTCCTCCACCTCCCCAGGAAGAGATGGAATTTATCTTTGTCACAGGCATGCTTGCCTCATTCTGTTTACTTCACTCTGAAACATTCAGTAGGTGGCCTCAAGTTAGCTATTAACATAAGTAACTTTATTGTCTTCATATACTGATTTGATATAGAGCAGAACTTGGAAAACGCAATAATCAACACTTAGCTAAAAGATACTATGGCTATTACTTAGTTATTACATAAATCCATATTACAATATACAATAAAGTTACTTGCAGTGTGGTTAAGTAGTTGCTATAATCTACTTAAAAGCCATCACTGTCTCCAAGTTTTCTGGTTGGAACTTTGTAATATCACTAAAAATGGCTAAAGCATGCTTCAGAGAGACAAAATACCTTCCTCCCCCATCATTTATCATGTGTTTGCCTCCTGTTTCAGCTTGAGAAATAAAGATTATCCACCTCAGAGAATTAGTTGTTCTACTTTCTGATTCTGAAGCAGTTTATTACCCTCAAACTCCTGGACCGTGCTGTCCTTGAGTCTAACTAGCCAGATAGAACACAGGTGTTTTTGTGATAGAACAAGGTGGTAGAACACAAGGAAACACACTTTTTCCTTATTTTCTGTTGAATTTGTGCTCCGCGTCCTTTCACTATTTCTGTATTGTGTTGTGTGTAACAGAAGGTACGCTTTGTTGCTATAAGAAGCAGGATTTTATGTGATTCTAGGTTGCATAATGTTTCATTATCTTGGTCCTTTACCTGTAAGAGAGGACTTTTTCTTGTTTCTATACTAACGCTAAAATACTAATGCTGTTAGACATTAAGCTAGCAGCATAGCATCAAAATACTATCAAAAGCAAATGTATTTAATATTAAGATACTACAGTTCAGAGGACTACTTTAGAACTGTTTTTACACAATGTTACATGAACTATTCATCTGAAACGTACGACCATGCACTGAAAAGCAGTGTGTTTCAAGCCCTTTAGTTCCTCTTCCAGTAGCAGGATCTGGACAGAGTGGTCACTTCTCTCTTTTTGGTCCTTGCTATTACTTCGTGAAACACTACGGTTCAGAGCAGTTGAAATATCAGAAGTGGTGTCAGCTCACCTCTTCCTTCACTTGTGCTGCCTCTGTCAACAAGGTCTATTATTTGGCATTAGAAAAACTCACAAGATCCATGTAAAGAAGTTAATGCACTGCCAGGCCCTTGAATGTCATTAGAAAATTTAATGCGAACACTGAGGTGGCATAGGATAAGTATGGGGATATTCAGTTACTCACAATGCATTTGCACCATTCACAGTATCTACAATTTTATGTACCAAATCATAGCATTAATTCCGTTGGTCACAGGAGCTCCTCAGCAGCGACACGTACTACTGGCAGTATCAGTCGCCTCGTTCTGGAAAGTTGTGAAGGGCATTCACTGTTTGGTTTGGGGATGCAAATAATGAGGAAGAACTTCTTCCCTCTGAGGGTGACGGAGCCCTGGAACAGGCTGCCCAGGGAGGTTGTGGAGTCTCGTTCTCTGGAGATATTGAAGACCCACCTGGACAAGGTCCTGTGCAGCCTGCTGTAGGTGACCCTGCTTCGGCAGGAGGGTTGGACTAGATGACCCACAGAGGTCCCTTCCAACCCCTACCATTCTGTGATTCCATGATTCTGTGAGTGTTTTCCCTCTGGCCTGGTAAGCACGGCCTGACCTGCCATCGTAGTGGTGAAACTCTGACACGTTAACGCTGAGTTTGGGAAGCTAGGGTATCAATACTGAGAACAAGAATTTACCTAAGCAAAAATGAGGGTGGGTTTTTTTTCGGTTAGTTCAAAAGGAAAGTTGTGACAAACCATCCATAATGAAAGGGCTGCCTGTCACTGGATGGGTGCTTCACGCTGCAGTCCGGTACTACAGTCTCTGCGCTGGAAGAGCTGGTCGGGCTCTCCCCCTGTCTGGAGGGGGGTTAGTCAGCAGCCATGCATGCCCAGTTTGCTCTTCCCCAGCACTTCTTTGTTTCTGTCGGCAGCGACGGTCGCGAACGCGCGTACCAGGCAGCCACCGGCGGCACGCAGACGGCAGCTAACAGAGCAGAGCAAGGGAGAAAACCCCCCCACTGTTTTTGCAGTTGCAGGGCTGTCTCTATGCCCTTGGTATTTGTCTCAAAATTCAGCTATTAACGTAAGGAGCGCGAGTCGGTTGTTTCGCAACCTGCAGCTACCCAGTAAAACTCACGGGCGGCGGTTAAGCCGGCGAGGGAAGGCCAGCATGCTGATCTAACACCACCAGTCCGCTTCAGCATCCCAGGCCTGGAAACGCGCCCCTGCCTCTGAACAGCCAGACCCTCGGCGAGAAAAACCTCAGAAAACCGGCAGAAAATAAATGAAGGGATGATGCGCCTGGTGAAGCTGAAGCCTTTCCAGCCTTGAGCACCTAGGTTCCCAGTGGGTCTGGCCAACGCGGCATGGCGGCCGCTCCCAGGTTTGGAAGCTGAGCCCGTCACCGAGGCCAGGCTGGCACGTGCCCCCGCGCTCCCCACGTCGCTCCTCGGCACCCCCGTGCCTCTCGCTCCCCCCCGGGGCAAGCCGGACCTGACGCAACCCCCCTCCCGGTCTCCCTGGGAGCCTGGCCCTCACCGCCAGCCTCCCCGCGTGCCGCGGCCTGCGCTGGCAGGCGGCACGGCCACGCCGGGGCTCGGCTTCAAGGCGCACAGGACGGACACCTGGGTTTGGAGATGCCATTTGGCTGACGGCAGTACGGACACCCGAACGGGCCGGGCGGGGGACAGGGGGAACCAGCGGAGCCCACCGCTTGAACGGCGATGGGCCCGAGCTGCTAACCCATGCCGACGTTTAATATCCGGTGCTTGAAAAACCGCCCGGGACTCCCGACTCGCCCGCGGGAGCCCGTGAGGCAGCCGCGGCCCGGGCCCGCCCCCGCCGCCCTACGGCGCGGCTCCCAGCACCGCGGCGGCACCTCACGGGGGAACAGCGCGCCCCCACCCACCGCCGGCGGCCGCTCCCAGCCCCGAGGCTCTGCCCTCCGCGGCGGGGCAGGGAGCGGGAGAGAGGCCGGGGCCTCCCCAGCCGCAGGACAGCGAAGCCGGGTCCGCCGCCCCTTTAAACCGCGCACGTGACGTGACGCGCCACGAGCGCGAAGTGCCGCGCACGGCCCCCGGCGATTGGACCAGGCGGCCCGGCCGCAGCCAGCGCGCGCCAAGCCCGCCCGGGCGCGCCAGCCCCGCCTCCTCACCCGCGGCTGCGGGCCAATCAGCGTCTTAGCCGAGGCGGGAAGCCGCGGCGGGGCGGGGCTGCCCCGGCTGCCCGCGAGCCCACTCAGTTTCGAATTCCGCCAGTGAGCCGGACTCGCGTCCAATAGGGCACCAGAAGAGAAGCCGCGTCTCGCTTGGACCCCGCCCCCGAGGGCGGGGCCTCCGGCTTCCCCGCCTAGCGGTTGGTCGGCGGGAACCGCCGCTCCGTGACGCCGGCGCCGGGCTGGGTGATTGGCTACGCCCAGGCGCGAAACGTAACGCGGGAAAATCTGGGGCTCGGCCTGGGCTGTGGGCGCGGAGGGGTCGCGGCGGCTCCTCCTCGGGCATCGCCAGGACCGGGGCTGCCAGCGGGGCCGGCGCCGCGTCGGAAAGGTGCGGGAGGCTGCGGCTGCTTCACCCCGGCCCTCGCTATGGCCGGGGGCCGCCGCTGACTCTGCGGATCCGCTCGGGGGGGGGCGGCGGAGGGGGAGGTTGGGGGTGGGTGGGGAAGGCAGTGAGACCCCGCCGGGAGCCGCCGTCCCCGGCGATGAGCGGCTGAGGCGGGCCCGGGCGGCGACAGGTGGCGGCGGCCGCGGGAACCTCCGCGCCCACCCCCCCCCCCAAAACCGCGGCGGGACAGCGGGACCGAGCCGCCGCGGAGAGGCCCCGCTCCCTCACCCGCGTCTCCGCGCCGGTGCCCGCCAGGGGTCTGCGATGGCGGAGCGGCCGCCGCCGGGCCCTCCGGTGATTTTTTGCCAGGACTCCCCGAAGCGCGTCCTGGTTTCCGTTATCAAAACCACTCCGATCAAACCCTCCTGGAGGGGAAGCAGTGAGGAGCCGGCGCCCGCCCCGCCCGTCCCCACCAGCCCTGGCTTCAGCGACTTCATGGTCTACCCCTGGCGCTGGGGCGAGAACGCCCACAACGTCACCCTCAGCCCGGGCACCGCCGCCCCCTCGCCGCTACCACCGCCCCGCGGGGCAGCGCCCGGAGCCCCCGCCGGGGAGGAGGAGGAGGAGGCGGCGGGGAGCCCGGGCGGCGGCAGGCACCGGCACACGAAGGTGAGCGCGGGGTCGGGGCGGGCGGGCGGGCGCGCGTTAAAGGGTGACTCCGCGCCTCCGCACGGAGATTTAAAATGAAGTCACTTCCGGCGGCGGCGCGCGCGGGGACGCGCGGGGTGGGGCTCCTGCCCCTCCTCCCTCCGCTTAAAGTATTAAAAAACAACCCAAAACCAGACCTGAGACCGGGGGTGGGGGGTGTTGGGGTCCGTGGGGGATCTGATCTCGGCCGCTGTCTCCGCGCAGGACGGGATAAGGCGTGGCCGCCCGCGCGCCGACACGGTCCGTGACCTCATCAGCGCCGGGGAGCATTCCTCCAGCAGGATCCGGTGCAACGTCTGCAACCGGGTCTTCCCGCGGGAGAAGTCGCTGCAGGCCCACAAGCGGACCCACACCGGTGAGTGGGGCCGGGAGTTGGGTGCCCACCCCCAAAAGCAGGAGGAGAACCCACCGAAATACCCGCGGCGGCGCTTCTGGGCCATAAGGGCGCGGGCGAAGCGCTCTCGGTGCCTCCCGCCCGCTCCGTGCGCGGGAGGGCTTTCTTCTGGTCAGCCTGGCGCTCCCTGCCCTGCCTCCCCGCCGCGGCTCGCCTCCCGCATGCAGTTTTCGTGCGGTGGTCGTGGCCCGGCAGCGAGGGGCTGGACGGCGGCAGTGGGACGCCCCGGAGGCGTAGGTTACTCGTTGAGAAGCGGGCTCAGGCGCTGAGAAGTTGCCAGCCGGTTGTGTCTCCCAGCCCCTGGAGCTCGTTTGTGGGGGTGATCACACTGACGTCGCTGAACTGTTCGTGGAAGGCAGCTTGGGGTTCAGTTAAAACGTGGGATCGGCTCGCTCAATGCCCAGCTGAGCTTGATCTGAGCAGGAAGATGCTGGGTTTTTTTTTTTAAACCGAGCAAATACTTTTTTCTTTTTTCCCCCCTTCGTGTTCTGACAGGACTCTGTATTTGCAATGAAGTGTGAAGTAACGTAGCTCGCAGTACGGACGCAACCACCAACGCGCCCCACTGCCCTCCCCAAGTCAACCAAACAAAACCCCAGAAAAAAAAACCCTTGGCTCCCGTGGTCTCTTTTTCCAACTCAAGTCGCTGAGGCCGGTGTCGACACTGGTCTTGAACAGCAGTTTCCTCGCACTCCTTTGGTCAAAAGGTGTTTTTGTTTCATTTGGCTGTATTGGGTGTTGTACTCGCACGGACCGCTTCGCTGAGTGGAGCTTGCCCCCCCCCCCAGTGTTGCTCCTCTGGCTGGGTGGGTCAGCGTCCCCCTCGTCCTGTCACCCATCTGGAGCCGCGGGGGCACGGCATGCCGCTGCCCCGTTGCACACAGCCAGGCCCTCCACTCTCCTTGTCATAGTTTGCACGGGGAAGTCTTCCTTGATGGCTGGCCTAAGAAAACTTTCTTGGCCTAAGTCTGGAATAAGTTTATCTTGCGACCTCCGTTGATCCGTTACAACTTTTCTCAGTCTTCCCTAAGGAGATACTTCTACAGCTTCGTATGTCACTATGCTGTTGACCTTTAGTTATTTTACCCTAGTTCAGGCTATGTTAAGGATAACATCTATCTGGTTGCAACTTGAATTACGTTACTTGCCCGTTTACTCATTTCACTTCATGTATTTCTTGCTCTATAGGTGCATAGTTTCATGGGACAGAGCTTATGTAGTGCTGTGCAAGACTCTTAAATCAGAAAATATGACAAGGAAAAATATAATCTTGGGTTGTTCCCCCCTTCCCCCTCCCCCCTGGAAATAATTGTATTGTCCAGTAGCACTAAGCATGTACTTCAAAGTAAAGACCTGTTTGGGGTAAAAGTGGATCTCTGCTATGTGGTGCACCGGGGCTTTTTGAGTAGGCGCGGGTGTCGGAGTGGGTAAAAGGAGAGCTTGCTCGTCTGAGTTTCAAGGCAGGCACCACCACTGAATAGTACTATGACTCTTCTTTTATATTCAGCTTTCATGAATCCGTTCTGTTATTTTTAAGGTGAAAGGCCGTATTTGTGTGACTACCCAGACTGCGGGAAAGCCTTTGTTCAGAGTGGGCAGCTCAAAACTCACCAGCGCCTCCACACAGGGGAGAAACCTTTCGTCTGCTCGGAGAACGGTGAGCCGTCAGAGAACAATTTGCAGCTTTCAGGACTAGGGTCAGTCCGGTACTGGCAACGTGTGTGCGCTCACGTGGCAAAGACCCGTAAAATCCTCGGATTTTAATTCTGGAGGAGCATCTAGGGAAGGGAGGAGCCACACAGAATCTGCATAATGATGCAAACACGTAGTTAAGGATTGCACACTTGATTGTGTAAGTAGGTTATCAGTAATTCTGTCAGCTGGTACTGATACATAAAATGATGGGGCACATTACAAACCTTGTGACTAGAGCTTGCTGTTTTCAACCCAACCTAGGGTTTTGTGAGTGAGGAAGGTTGGATTCAGCAGCAGCAACGTCTTCATCCCATAGATGTTATGCTTACTCATTGGTTGGCTGCTTCCCGTAATGCGTTCTTCATTGTCACTTCATGTTTTTTAAGGCTGTTTAAGCAGGTTCACGCATGCAAACCGTCACTGCCCCAAACATCCATACGCCCGGCTGAAGAGGGAAGAGCTCACAGACAGGCTGAATAAGAAGCAGACAGCTGACAATAAAGCCGTGGCTGAGTGGCTAGCAAAGTAAGTTTTCTTCATGGTGTCATCTTTCTCCAAATACTTACAGGGGTGGTCTGACAAAGCATTTTATTCTTCGGGGGGGGGGGGGGGGGGGGGAACCCCAACAAACCAAAACCAGCTTTTTGTCCAATACAAATCAGCCCGGCCTTGCCTTTCCTTAAAGTAGCATGAGCTCCTGGTCAGGACAAAGTTGTGTGTGTGGGTTAGTTCCCCCCCTGCCTTTTGCTTAAATGCTTCTCTTTGCTTCATCAACACCTGTTAATACTTTGTTCGTTAGTGCTACAGTCTTGATGAATTTGCGTCTGAATGAGAGACAGCAGTTGTGTATGCGTGGGGAGATAGGCCTGCTGGGATCACCACGTGGAGGAGAAATCTGTCACAGATGTTCACATGGGCACTTTACGCTTCAAATACGAGATGAAGGAGGTTTCTGGCAGCTTAGATACTGCCATATGTATGTATGTAGTTCATGTATGTATGTATGTAGTTCATATGTATGTGTGTAGTTCATGAGGAAGAACTTCTTCCCTCTGAGGGTGATGGAGCAGTGGAACAGGCTGCCCAGGGAGGCTGTGGAGTCTCGTTCTCTGGAGACATTCAAGACCTGGCTGGACAAGGTCCTGTGCAGCCTGCTGTAGGTGACCCTGCTTCAGCAGGAGGGTTGGACTAGATGACCCACAGAGGTCCCTTCCAAGCCCGAACATTCTGTGATTCTGTGATATAGGGGCTGAAAGATCAGACCAAATGCAAGTCGGATGCAAGCTAGTACTCGGGAGGTTTTTGCCAGCTTTGAATTGTTGGTGTGCGAGCCAGTTGCATCCATCCTAAAAGCATTCCCCGCGTTTGATTTTGTAGATACTGGGAGACAAGAGAACAACGTGCTCCGGGTCTGAAAACCAAGACGATCCAGAAAACGGATCAGGAGCAGCAGGACCCGATGGAGTACCTTCAGTCTGACGAAGAGGACGACGAGGAGAAAAACAGCGCCCACGCAGCGGCTCGCCGCCGGCGCCTCCAGGAACAGCGTGAGCGCATGCATGGCGCGTTGGCCCTCATTGAGCTTGCCAACCTCGCCGTGGCACCGCTGCGACCGTAGATAGATGGGAAGGAACGGGGTCTGCCCATATGAAATGTACTTCCTGGTGGTACTTAACCAGTTAGACCCCGGGCGTAAGCTAAGCACCTTATTTGCTTGTCATAGGCTGCTATTCTGTAGAATTTATGAAGAATGTCGTTACCCCATCACATGGGGTGAGAGAATTGCACTTTTTGTAAGGTAAAAGACAGATGTAAAGTTTTTAAGTATTTTGTAAATATGGGACTGCACAGTGCAGGGTTGACAAATTTACGCATTGTGGGGAGCTAGATTTTGCAAGGTTAACTCATTTCTTTGAAGCAGTTTTCATAGGAAGCACTTTCTGAGCATAGTGTTTGCGATTAGCAAGAATGGTACACGTGGCCGAAGGCTGTCAGGAAGAAAATTATTTATCTGACTATTTAAGCAGATTTATATTATGTGGTAGGTCTGAAGGCATTGCTAAGCAGCAGCGAAACTTTTTTTTTTTCTGATGTCAGTATATTTTTGCCTAGTATCACTGAGGCAGAAGACAAACCTTAGTTATCTCGACTTGCAGAGGGGAGGAAACTGCTTCATGCAGGAAACTGTAAGATCGTTCAGGATCTTCACTGTGACTGCTCAAGGCATGAGGCTTGACTTTGCTGGTTTGCGTTTTCTGAGTTGATTTCAGCAGAATCTCTTGGTAGCACTTGTTATTCCTAACACGTGATGTTAGGAACTTTTGCACATGGTTGGGTTTATCTGAAAATGATTAGTCTTGCAAAGTCTAGACAAAGGTAAACAATTGGTCATAATTTTTTTTCCAGGTATTTTTGGACCCTGTAGTGATTTGGCACTTGATTTTGTTAATAAAGGGGGTATTTACAGGGTGGTATGGATTTGTAGTAAACTATTCTAGGTCTCCTATTAGCAAACACTAAGTTCTCAAGTATTGCTTTTCTATAATTAGTAGCAAATAGAAGCCTCCGTACTTTCTGTGCATAAAGCCACCTTATTGCTTTACTTCAGGATAACATGCCAATTTTGTGTTCACTAACTATAGCACAGCTATCAAACACTGCAGAAAAGTATTGACTATACAACTAGAAAATAGGCTTCCAAAGATAGTTACAAGTGTGTTAACAGTGTGGTTTCATGTATTTTCCAAATAAAAGAAGTTACAGAACGCTGCCTAGTACTCTCAGATGCCGATATAAAATGTTTAGTAGAATATCTTGTCACTTCGTGAATGGTGTATACTTTCAGATAGCATTGTCTCATGGTGATCTCTTTCTATATTTTGCTTTGAAGGCAAACGGAGATTGTTAATATGCTAATGAAACTTTCTTTTTCAAGTTGGACTTTTTTTTTTTTTCTTTTCAGTTAAGCTACTGCTTTTGGGGATAATAATAGTTCATATTTACTGACCTGCCTGCTTTAACTCCTTCCTCTTGTTGAAGGTCAGGAAGTTCAGATGAGAAGGGAAGCCACTTTCCCTCTCACTTAAGCAAGAGGAAGAGAAATCATTTTATCAATCACTCGATAATAGGCTGACCAGATGCATACAGCTGTTCCAGAAAAGTAGCGTGATTTTACACCAGAAACTGCAGCTGTTGGATTATGTTCTCTGATAACTGATAATCTGTTGTGGTTGAAAATGTTATTAATCCAGTTTGTTTATATCATGTATTGATGCACTTAACTGAAGAGTAATTGAATAATTAAAAAAAAATCACTTTCATTGAATGTAAATAGTTTTGCACAGGTGATATGGTTTAACTTTTGCTTTCAGCTCCTAAATTTAGCCGACATCAGGCTCATTTGTTTCTGTTTTAAGTCGTTTAGGCTTAAAAATGTGAAACACTCCGTAACTGGTTCTAGGCTGCTTAGCCTGTGTAAAACCGGTAATTCACATCTGTGGGTTTGGACTTCCTCAAGGAAGTTACGTGCTTTTGACTGTTGGGTTGGCTGAATGCAAACAGTCTGTTCCCAAAAGGAGCCCCGAGTGTAAATCTGTTGTACTTCAGGATTTTTCCTGAGTAGTATTTCACAGGGCACAAGACTGTGTAATTACCAGCCAGCTGCAAACTGGAGTCATAACTTAAGTCATTAGGATCGATTTTTTTTTTTTTTAATTTTTTTTTCCCTCGGTCAGCTGTAATGTTTTATGCAACTTGTAGAATATTGCAGGTGTGACGAGTACACTGAATTGTACTTGGCCCTAGAGGAAATTCGGACAGCTGAAGCAGATTGGTGTTGTGACAAGCTTTTGGTAAAATACCAAGTAAAAAAAAAAAAAAAAAGATGAAAAAAAATTGAGATGTGGAAGACTGCTTTTTATTTAAAAAGTGATTACATACGGGAAATCTTGAAGTGTTCAGTGCTTTGTAAGATTCAGTTGTAGCCTGGCGTGATGTAACAGCGGAAGGGT
This sequence comes from Opisthocomus hoazin, assembly GCF_030867145.1. Classification (NCBI taxonomy): domain Eukaryota; kingdom Metazoa; phylum Chordata; class Aves; order Opisthocomiformes; family Opisthocomidae; genus Opisthocomus; species Opisthocomus hoazin. The sequence goes on from NC_134454.1 coordinate 47,505,472, forward strand.
GGACGTGCTGTCACTTTAATAGACGCTTCGAATAAAACCTTGGTTTAATTTTCAACTCTGGTGTGTGCTGTTTGGTGGTTGTTGAAACACCAGGGTTCCTCCGCGTTTCTGTACTCCCGCCAGCCGGCCTCCTCCCAGACGCGGGCGCGTTTGCTTCCCCTGCCCGATGAAACCCGACACACGACAGCCACGTAGAGACAATTATTTCGAGATTTTGTTCCCCTCCCAAAGCCTGACAAAGCTGCGAGAGCCCCCTTCCCCCCCGCAGCCAGCCCGGGGTCGGGCCTGGGGGGAGCCACGGGGCCGGTGCCTCTCGCTGCCCCGGGGGCCGGGGCTCGCAGACGCCCCGCTCCCGTCCCGCCAGCCGGGCTCTGGCGCCTTCCCCCTTCCTTGACCGAGCCCCGCAAAGGCGCGGCGGCCGTGGCCTGGCGCTGCCGAGGGCCGGGCCAGGGAGGGGCGGCGGCCCGCCCGGCCGCTCTCCTGCAGCCCGGGGCGGGGTGGGGCCGCGCCCGCCGCCGCCGCCATGAGCGCCGGTCCGTCCGTGGGACAGGCGGCGGCTCCCGCCGCGCCGTCGGCGCTGCCCAGGGTGCTCTCGGCCCTCTTCTACGGGACGTGCTCCTTCCTCATCGTGCTGGTCAACAAGGCCCTGCTCACCGCCTACAGGTGAGCGCCGCGGGGCGGCCGGGCCCCTCCCGGGCCGGCCGGGCCGCGCTTCCCTTCCCCGGCGAGGGCAGGGTCGTGCCTCGCCCGCGGAGCGGAGCCGGGTCGCGTCTCCGTCACCGGGAGCGCAGCCCAGCGGCCCCCGCGCAGCTCGGGTGCCGGGCGGTCAGCCGGGGCCGGGGTGGGTTCCTCCGGGCTTCCGGGCCTTTTCGCTGCGGCGGAGGCCTCGGCGGGCGCGTTTGTGAAGCACCGCGGCCTTTTCTTCGGGGGTCTTCTCGTCGCTCCCGGCGTTTCACCGGTCACACCGGCTGAGGCCCGCTGAGGGGAGCAGCGTCTCCCGTGGCTGGTCCGGCCGAGCAACCCTGGTTGCCTTCCTGCAAGCACCTCGCTGTGCTGAGGGAGCCAGGAGCAGATGGTGAGAGCCTCAGAGAACCTCCTCGCTGGAGGCGATGCCGCTGAGGCAGCCAGGAGCGGACGGTGAGGCCCAGAGAACCTCCTTGCTGGAGATGACACTGTTGAAGGGCTGCGGCTGTTGGCCAGACCAGGCATCCTGTACGGAGCCGTCGTCCTGCAGCTGTGATCTTCTCGCTGTTAAATGTGCTTTACTTAACAGGTTAGCCCTGGTTTTGCTGTGCTTTAGCTCATCGTGAGCTAATGGCAGAACAGGAAAAAAACCCAGCAAAATTAAAGTAAAAAAAAAAACACTTGCTGTTATTTTCTAACGTCCGGTGCTGTTTGAACACACGAGAGCCGTGTGTAACCTCTCCCAGAAACGATGCGTGAGGCAAGCTGTGATGTTGTTCTATAGCAGTTTTCATCATGCAGTCTGCGGCTCCCTGTAAGTCCCTGCCGTGCGTCTGTCGCAGCCGTGAAAGACAGTCAAGGGCAGCGTGCCTTTCAGTAAGCCCAACTTTTGTGTAAGGAGCTTACAGCATTTCTGGGAACGTTTAGGGCTCTGCGAATCAATAAAGTCTGGAGAAACGTGTTTGGTACGGAGGAGTGACGCTTCAGTGTCCTTACGGCCTTCCTGCTGCATCTCAGGGGGTTTCTTTCTTTGGCTGATACCGTATTCTGGTCCCGGTGGTGCTCCTTCGAGACATATGTTCCTCATCACACCGAGCAGTAGCATAGCAGTTCTTGGTGGCCTCTGTGATAGACAGCTGCAACCTCAAGAAGCCTTGATAATGGAAAATTGCAAACCGTGCTGAAAGCGTGGACCCTCCTTAGGCGTTTGTTAGTACAGGTGTGCACGGGCAATGGAGTTTAGATTCGGTGGGCGCAGGTTTGTGCATGACCATCCCTGACAGTGCAGTCCCGCTGCGTGACTCCTGGGAGGCTGCTGGAGCTGTCACGTTCAGGGAGCTCCTTGGCCCCCAAGGCTTTTGGCAGAGGGGCTCCAGACACTGCTGGTGATGGCATAAAGCAGCCGTCCATTGTAAATAATTTCTTTGCTTGTGTTTCAATATGCGTACGGAGAATTAGCAGTTGCTGCGGCACCATTATTAGTTTTAACTTGATGTAGATTTAGGGGAAAAATTGGAGGGGCTCAGGCTCTGCGGATGTCCTGCTAAAGTTTCTGCTGTCTTAACATGGAAGTATCCGTGCTTTCACCTAAAGCTGGCTGGTGGGGTATGGTAGGAATTTAGCATTTTTAGCAGGCAGTGGGTGTTTCTGCGACGTTTACCTAGGTGCTTTCTTTTTACAAAAACATATTGCTTGTGTGTTTGGGCTGTGGAGATAAGCTTCCAAATTAGGGCAAGTGCAAGAGATTTAACTGACTGTACCATCTCAGGACGTGTAGTGTGTATGTGAGGCCACTCAAAAAATGATGCGTTGTTAGAGTTCTCCAGTTGTGTCACCTTCACTTACAAGTACACCCCGAAAATTAGCTCTTTAGAATTGATCGGCTGTGCATAGGCTGTTATTTGGATGCAGCTTGTGTTTTACTGCAGAAATGAAATATTAGGACTCCAATAACTAGCAGTTCCTGAGCTCTTCTGAAGGTGGCCAGTCATCAACAATCCACATATCCAGTTGTTGACTTTCGTGCTAAATTTAAACTCTGTTGTTGTTGTTCTGTTTTTCTTGTTTGTTTGGTTTTCTTTTTTTTTTTTCCTCTTTCCTCAGTGTTAAATATCTGTTTATGCTTTTCAGCTTCCCATCACCAATATTTCTTGGAATTGGACAGGTATGTTCAGTAGTAAAGCACACTGTATGTACTCTTTATGTTGTAAGTTAAACTAATGTTAGCACATAGATATATTTTATGGGGGAAATCTCTGTTATACTGCACTGCTGGTCTTCTAAATTAGATGCACTGTAAGGAAGAGTGATTTGTTTTAGTGAGATCAAGGAAATTTCAGCTCAAGTCAGAATTATTGCATGGGAAGAGTCACGAAAAGGGCTGGAAATGCCATTTATTTCCCCTGGTAGAGTTCAGTAGTTAAGAGATCTGGCCTTGAAACCTGCCAAGATTTGTTCCAAAAAGTGCATAGATCCTGTGAGAGTCCTTGAGCATTTGTGGATTATAGGCAGAGACATTGCCTCCATCCGTAGGCAAACTGTGTATTTCCTCATAAATCTTTCCCCTCTTTCCCAGCAGTTTTCCAACAGGACTGCCACACAGTTTTGCTGCATTGTTGCTTTATTTGCCTGTGGGCAATTTGCAGTAGTGCAGCAGAAGTGTGTTTCGTGTTGTTGATTTTGTTGTTAGTTTTGTTGTTAGTAAAACCAAAGTTCAAATGTTAGTGTGCATGATCCATAAAGAAGAACATGTGACTCTGCAGAGGGATGGCTGGGAAAGGTGAAGCCTTCAGGCAAGTGTTGTTTAGGCAAATACATTCAGAAGAGAGGATTTATTTTCTGCGAAGGTTACAAGCTGAGCGGTAGTGAGGAAGAGGTGAAAACGGTAATGCAGGTCTGATACCTCTGCTCCTTGGTGCTGAAGAGAGTGAAGTGTCTTGTGAAGTCTTTGCTGTATGGGAGGGGAATAGAAAGAGAGTTTCACACATCCAGACTGCTCAAGGAACCACATATCATATTTCCGTGGAAGCCAAAAACTAGAAAATGTGGCAATAGTTTGTGTTAAGGGCAAGGATACAGCCTGGTTTCTTTGCAGAACCTAAGACTCGATGGCATTTCCATTTTTTGTTGACTGATCCATGCAAGATTTCCCTGAATGGCTGTAAAGTGTATGTAATATGGTGCAGTGCTTTAGTCTGTAGAACGCAACTCCATCACATTTTCTCTATAGACAATTTATGGATTTTTTGTCTAAGGAAAATGTAACATTGTTTTGCCTTCCTGGGGCCAGCATTAACTCTTATGATGTGTGATTGCTTAGATGCTCTGCTCCATTCTGTCCGCATCTTTATTATTCGTTCCTCCTGTTGTCAACGGATGGGTCGATGCACAAGCCCTACCTTACATTACCAAAAAAGCTGTGGGAATGATTCTGCAGACTAAAGAACACTCTGAGTGAAAATAACATGATTATTCCGGGATCGTCTCCTGTTTTATTTCCTCAGCTCCTTCTCAGCATGCTTTAAAAGTGCTACTAATTTTTTCCAGCCAGTGAAACATGTTTGTATAGTACTTTTAAGGAAGTAGCAGGCAAAATTGGTAAGAATAAAGTTATTGCGGTTTATTAATTGCATGCTGTGTAGATCTTTGAAAAAAAAACAAACATAATACCTACCATTTGTCAACATGCATATAAAGATTTTGTCTTTGAAGCAGTTCTTTCGTTCATACATAACAATTTTGTTCTTACATGACTTCTTGTTTTTTTTCTTTTTGTTTAGATGGCAGCCACTATACTTATCTTGTATGTGTCAAAATTAAATAAGATTGTTCACTTCCCTGATTTTGACAAAAGTATACCTGTGAAGGTAAGGACTGATACTAAAAAAATGTTACCTCTTTTAATAGTATTCTTTCTTATGGAGACAAGAAACAAAAGAAGAACAGAAAACAATTTTGCATTTATTTGCCAAATGTGTTTGTATCTTTGTTTTGTTTATTATTGGAATTGATCATTTTAATTTCACTGCAATATTCCTGCCTTTTGTTTGAAGAGAAATCTGGTGCCATTTGGTTATGCAGTACATGGGAGAGTGTGCTGTACCTTTGTACAGCTGGATCAGCTCTTTCAGATTTCCAGCGTATTTTTCTGGATGTATGCAGCTGCTTGCAGGACCAATGGGAGACCTGTGTTTAAGAATGAATTTTGATCACAGCATGAAAGGCTGTTTGGAAATTTGAATGGGACGTGATGAAACAATAGATAAATAATATATGATAGACTGAAAACCCGAACAACAGTTGATTGAAAATGTAAGATTTCCTTAGGAGTGGCTAAAATAATGTCCACCAAAGATACTTTAGGTAGGGGCTAGCTGCATCGTGCAGACCTTAGGGGTGTGTGGTCTAAAGAGGCAGGATAGAGAGAATATGAGAGAGGATCTTTTATTATCTCAGATTGGGAACTAGGATCTGAAATGGCTGTAGCAACGATCCCCGTAGATTTTTGCATCCACTTTCAGTGTTGCTTTACTTTGATGCATAGCATAAGCCTGCGTGTTTATGCCTTATTGCAAGGTATTGGTCAGTGTTTGCTTGGAGGTACAGAGAGATTTAGCTCCCAGCTCTGCTGCAGGGCTTAGGCACCATAGCGTTCCAGGCCAACATCTTCATTGCAGAATCTTGTCTTACTGTCAGTATGAGGTTTACTATGAATGTCTCGCGGCCATCGGTGTATGCTGTAATTTCATAGCGCGTGCTGAAATCATTGGCGTTTCTGCACGTAAAAATCTTGTAGGAATATCTGTAGCATTGAGTGTAAAATGGACGATCCTTATTTTTTCCAAAGCATGAATGAAGAAGGTTTCCCAGTGGGTAGCTTTGAGTGTGGCATAGAAACAACTCGTTGAGACCTCGAGAGGCTTCTTCCCTCTGCACCCCTGCATTCCTACTACTCTCCCTCCCTGCTGTGGCCTTCACTTTAAAATCAATACAACGGCATTAAAAAACACAACACCCATTTTCGTTGTCCTAATAATATTTTACCCTTTGGAAGACTTTCCTGGGCGTGCTGGGAGCAGTCAGGACAGCAGCATGCCAGCACTTGGCATATTGCTTGTAGTGCTGAATTTGACTAGTCATGGTGAATCAGCTGGGTTGCTCGTTATTGATTGCTTAACTTTTTAAAGCACCCTGTGACTGACTCTTTATCCTTTTGACAAATTTTGCTTTCATTGACATTAAGATTATTGTTGCTTTTCAATCCTGGACTGGTTTATCTCCTCAGTGCTTTCAACCAGAGTTTTAAAGTAGCAAAGTGCTTATTTTAGTGAGGAAGCTTTGGAGTTCTTGGCCCTTTGTAAGTAAATGTTTCATTGATCTCTGATGGTGTGCTGGATGTTGTGATTTTGCCTTTACAATAGACGAAGTTCAGAGGAAAGAGAACATAACATCAGCTATATTTTCATGCTATGAATGAAGATAGTTTTCTAAATAAAAACCTGCAGAATAGATAGACTATTACAAAATTTTTGCAAGCATAAGTTGGCAGGCTGAGTATTTATTGTTACTTTTACTCATCTTACTTTATACTCCAATTTACTTTACTTTTACTGTTACCTTCACTTAAAAATTAACTTTTATTAACTATAGTTAACTTTAACTGTGCATTTCTCCTCTTCTTTGCTGTAGAAGAAAGGCAGAATTTTTAACACAGATAAAATACAGCCCATACCTTTGTGTGCTTTTCCGGCACACAGTGCTTTGGGCAGACATAGCCTCTAACAAACACAGTGTCTCCTGAAGCAGGTGCAGGCACAACAGCAGCAGCTATTACATACGTTAAAGGATCTGTTTTGTCTTTCTGCCATTTCAGCTCTGCTTGACTAATAGTGAATGGGACTAGAAGTACGCACCGCCTTTGTCCCCAGTGGTTATCTTTGGCTGGTTTTAATCCTCTCCACCTTTTCTGTGGTGGGAGAATAAGAGCTTTGAACGTCAGCTGCATGTTGTGTGGGGATGCCTGACTTCTGGTACATTTCGTTAAGGCTCTGAAGTTCCATTGTTGCCTCTCTGTGTTGTGTTAGGGCCCACATGTTTGTGTGGGAGTCAGTCTCATTACGCTAGAAGCTGGAAATGGTAAAGTTTATTTTACCTCTAAATACTTATCTTTCCTTTTTAGTATCTTGCATAGAATAATTTGCTAGGTAGATATAAAATGGTGTATCTTCCAGGCATACTAATATATGAGGAGTACCTAGAGAAGTATAGCATACTTACAGCTTATTAATTCTTTGATTCCACCTGTTCTCTTGCTTGTTCAGTTACTGTTATCAGTATCACTTTTATACCTAAAATTCAGATGTTAGAATGAGTATTAATCTGAGGATTATAGTAATTAAAATCAAATTGATTAACATTTACACTAAATAGAGTCCGAGTCTCATTAGAAGTATATTATGACTCTTCTAATAAAATCAGTGAAGTTGTGGTCGTGAACAGTCACGTGAATGAGAGCAGCAGATCAGTTTGCAGCGTAGTTACTTTTTTTTTCTTTAAAAACCCTCTTGCTAAAAGTAGATTTGATACTACAGTTACCAAGTTCTATCAAATAAAGTTTCTCAACAGTACTTCAAAACATAGTAATCTGAGTTTTGCTTTTAATTTTATCACAGTTGTTTCCTCTGCCTCTGATTTATGTTGGAAACCACATAAGTGGATTATCAAGTACCGGCAAACTCAGGTACAGTAAATGGGAGTTATAAGCAGACTGTTTGGATTTTACCCTTTTCTTTTGTGGGGGTAAAAAATAAATACTAAAAAAAACCATTGCATAGAGAGTTGAATGCATAAGATGTCTGTCTTTCTGTCTAAATGCCTGATACTAGTATGAAACTCTTACCCAAATACTGCATCCGTTTACAAGTTGCCTGCTTCTTTTAAGGGGGGCTTAGCTAGGTCTGTACTGACAGAAAATCACAGTACTCCTTGTGAGAATAGATGTGCTTTCACTTTCCCCTTGTACCCAAGCATCCAGCTTTTCCTGGGCATTTTAACCAGAGAGTTTGAAAGCTGTAAGAAGGACTTTTCTGAAGGAAAAAGAATATGGAGAAGAATTGTACTGTGATGTCGGTACAGGTTATTTAGGACACATCAAGAGATGGAAAAACTACTGTATAGCGGAGTGGTGGCAGCGATGTAGCCCTGCTGAGCACCAAGAGCAGGTTGTGAGGAAATTACTAAAGGGCTCGCTGGCTGCTGTAAGCCTGTAAGCGTAGATCCATGAGAGCTGCTTCCATGCTAGTGCTAAAAAGGTGTAAGCTATGTAGAGAACCTGCTGTAATAGACTGAATGACCAAATTTTCTGTGGAAGACTAGTGCAGAAGCATGATGGCTGCGCTAGGACTGGAGGATATGGCCCTACTGTTGCAGTGGTTGCTTGTGTGTTATTACAGGCTTCTGAGGATTTGAATCATAGAATCATAGGTTGGAAAAGACCTCTAAGATCAAGTCCAACCGTCAACCCAGCACCACCATTCCTAGTAAACCATGTCCTGAAGTGCCACATCTACATGTTTTTTAATCACCTCCAGGGATGGTGACTCAACCATCTCCCTAGGCAGCCTGTTCCAATGTCTGACCACTCTTTCAGTAAAGAAATTTTTCCTAATATCCAGTCTAAACCTCCCCTGACACAACTTGAGGCCATTGCCTCTCGTCCTATCGCTAGTTACCTGGGAGAAGAGGCCAACACCTGCCTCACTACAACCTCCTTTCAGGTGGTTGTAGAGAGCAATAAGGTCTCCCCTCAGCCTCCTCTTCTCCAGGCTAAACAGCCCCAGTTCCCTCAGCCGCTCCTCATAAAACTTGTTCTCCAGACCCCTCACCAGCCTCGTTGCTCTTCTCTTGACACACTCCAGCAACTCCATGTCCATCTTGTAGTGAGGGGCCCAAAACTGAACACAGTACTCGAAGTGTGGCCTCACCAGTGTCGAGTACAGGGGCACGATCACCTCCCTACTGCTGCTGGCCACACTGTTCCTGACAGAAGCCAGGATGCCCTTGGCCTTCTTGGCCACCTGGGCACACTGCTGCCTCATGCTCAGCTGGCTGTCGAGCAACACCCCAAGGTCCTTTTCTTCCGGGCGTCTTTCCAGCCACTCCTCCCCAAGCCTGTAGTGTTGCATGGGGTTGTTGTGACCAAAGTGCAGGACAGGGCATTTGGCCTTGTTGAACCTCATACAGTTGGCCTCAGCCCATTGATGCAGTCTGTCCAGATCCCTCTGCAGAGCCTTCCTACCCTCAGGCAGATCGACATTCCCGTCCACGTGGTGTCATCTGCAAACTTACTGAGGGAGCCCTCAGTCCCCTCATCCAGATCATTGATAAAGATGTTAAACAAGACCGGACCCAAACCTGAGCCCTGGGGAACACCACTCGTGGCCGGCCACCAGCTGGATTCAACTCCATTCACCACGACCCTCTGGGCTTGGCCGTTCAGCCAGTTCTTTATCCAGCGAAGAGTACACCCATCCAGACCATGAGGAGCTATTTTCTCCAGGAGGATGCTGTTGGGAACAGTGTCAAAGGCCTTACGGAAGTTCAGGTAGACAACATCCACAGCCTTTTCCTCATCCACTAGGCGGGTCACCTGGTCATAGAAGGAGATCAGGTTGGTCAAGCAGGACCTGCCTGTCGTGAACCCGTGGTGGTTGGGCCTGATCCCCTGGTTGTTGTTCTCATGCCTGGTGAGCGCATTCAAGATGAATCACTCCATAATCTTGCCCAGCACCACTGCTTTGATAGTAAGCTAAACCAAAACACAGCATTTTGCAGGTTTTCAGCATTTCATAAATTTGAAATGTTAAGTGCCTCATTATGCTGCTCTTTGTTGTATGCATTCAGAAGTTGTTCTACTGAAGTGACTGTTGAGGTAGACATAAGGGCTTTTGCAGTACTGTCCCTAGTAACACTTCAGCCAGTGTGAATATGGAAGTAATTTCAATCCTGTACAAGTTTGATTCATGGGTTCTTCTTTCCCCTGTTTCCCTAACTGTAATTTTAAGATAAAATGTTTATTGGGTTATTTTAAACCAAAGTGCATAATCTCCTCCTCCTATGACTGACATACTTCTTTTAGATTTACTATTCATAACTGATTTTTATAATAGAAAAGTGAGAATGGCTGCAGTGTTTCTACCATGAACATTTTGTTACAGTGCGTTTTGTTGCATTGTGTGGCATTTGTTTACGTTATGGATTTTTCCACCTTGTTGGGGTTGTCTGTAAGGTGTAGATGATCCTATGCATAGCTTCAAAATGTCTGTTGTGATTAAACTCTGTGTTAGGATTTGTGTCATTTATTAATGCAGTTGCTGATAGTTATTTTAAACAGAGGATTAAGTGGTCCATATGGCCATGCTGTCAGATATCCAAAGTGTCAGATGCAAGTGTTTTCTCAAATTAATCAGAAAGGTTTCCAAACGCATCACTTTGTGTTAACCAAGGATATGTTGTTCAAAAGTGGCTGCTTGTTTGGTAGTTGCAGCTGGTCCCAACTTTGATGTTTTGTGTACTTTTTGTGATTTTTTTCCTGTGGATTTATTTTACTTTTTTAAGAGTACAGCTTATTTACTAAGCATGTTTTCTTCGTACTTTATTTCTGTTGTATGTTTTCAGAGACAGGTTTATTGTGTGTCCTTTAAGTTTACAACAGAAATAATTTTTACTTGCCTTGCCCATGAATTCTACAGGAAGAATGATTTCATAGGGACTATGCGAGGTAGAAAGTAGCTTTTACATTTAATTTCATTTATGCAGGGGGGGCCTTTTAGAAGTAGCTAGTTGCATTGTGTTAAAACTGACAAATCTTGTTAGTTTTCAGTGATTTGGTTATCTAATCTGCCGCTAATGTCAGACTGACATTTTTTTATGTATGCTAAGTGGCTGGGAATTTGTTTTGGTTGCTTTTTGCTGGACTGATATTTTCATCCTCTGCTTAGTAAAATTAGATAAGAATTAGAACATAAAAATGCTATTAATCTGACATTGTGCTTGGATTTTTTTTTTTTTGACAGTTTGCCGATGTTTACAGTGCTCAGGAAGTTTACCATTCCACTTACTTTACTGCTGGAAATCTTCATACTTGGGTGATCGGTTTTTTTTTTTGTTTAAGATACCTTTATTATAGGTCACATCAAATGGATTACTTATGTCATCAGAATACTGAATGAGTGCCTTTTTCTAAGAAATAAAGAAAACCAAGGAAAGTGGTTTTATGTAGCTTTTTTTTTGAAGATATAGGTACATGTACTTTAGTGAATACAGGAAAAAAAATCAGCTTGCTCTCATTTACACAGCACAGGAATTAGGTAGGCACAGCATGACTCAGACACTTCTTTTGGTGATTATGGTTTGTGTCTCGTCTCAGAGACCCCTAAGCTGCAAACTGCTTCGAACAGACAGATCCTTATGTCTCAAAACAGTGATGACAGTATGGCAGTCTGCTTATATGGAGTAGCTTTCTGGGTCAAGTCTAAGACCATAGCAGCCTAATGAAGCAAAATGGTGTCTAGTAGTGTGCTGTTAGATCAGAGAACTCCACACCAGTTACTTATAGTGAGAAATTAAGAAATATGCTATTGCAGTTTGGTATTGCTAGTTTCAGTTGTACCAATTGGAAGAACAGGAATATGAATACGTCATACTTTGTCACTGTCATAGTTCTATCTAGATGGCTTGTGTTTGGATGAGGTGAGGTCACAAGGGGAGAAGCAGCTTGCTGAAGCTGAACCCAGGCAATTTGAGAGTGATGGTCAGGGGAGAAGCTTTTCAAAAAGCCTCCAAGTAGATTGGCATCTCCTTTTGGCTGAAGCAGCAGTTGATCAATATGATTCAGATTTGGGGATGCTCCAGGATTCTTTTCTAGTTGTAAGTTCTCATAGGGAAAGCAGAACTTGCTGTCGTCTTCTGTTGGCCTGAGGCCTCCCACAAGTGAGGAAAATGCGGGTCAGTGAGATTGTCATCAGTTCTCAGCCAGAGTGCAGCCATGTGGTGTATGAGTGCAAGTAACATCCTAGCCTCAGGGGAGCTGAAGAGCAGAACGCTGTATTCGTACAAACTGCTGCGGTGTATTTCCTCAGGGCTGAAAATGAAAGGGCTCCAGAAAGTCTGTGCTGACTTACGTGAGGGTTTGAAAAGTAGTCAAGGTTTGGCTTGCTAGTGTTGAGATTCACTATGATCAAAGCCTAACATACCTAGAGACTGCATACGTCTTTGTTGTTGGGGCAGCGGTCCACATCTGTACTCCTTTAATGCACAGGAATTCTCTGAGAGCATTGTGCGTGTTCTTTTGATGGATCTTTCCTCACAGGCCGGCTCAGAGCTGCGGGCTGGCCTGAGGGAATGACTAGGGGAATGTCTGTAAGGCACGTTGCAGTACAGTGCAAAAATACTTAAGATGTCTCTAAAGAAAGTAATGCAGGTATAAGAAGCAGGATAGTTTTACGGTATGCTTTTCCCTTCTGTATGGCAGTACTGATGTAGGCATATTGAAGAATAGGGTAAGCTGCTTTCCCTTCAAAGTACAAGGTTTCAGTTTGACTTCAAAATACATATCTATTTGACAAGTAGACCAGATAGTGTGCTCTGCAGCATCTTCTCCAGGAAAGGTGAGATGTAGAACTACAAATGAGATGTGTAGTGATTTTCCTTTGCTGGATTACTGGAAGACACTGAAATATTGCCATTATGAGTGCCTATACACAGTCAATTACAGTTTGTTCCAGCACAGTTACTTTAAACCTTTAGTCTTAGCTCTTATAATTATCTAGTGTCAGAATGCTTACAGTGCTTTTTCAGTCTCTCTTCTCAGGGCCAAAGTCTGACAGTGTGGCACATAATCAGTCACATTTCTTCTGTAAGGTTATCAAGACTGTGTCCTCATGTTAAATGTTCTGTGATTACTAGTTGCTTTGAAACTTTTCAGGCAGACAGCCACTTAATCTCCAAATAATGAAAACTGTGAACTGTCAATTTTTGTCTACAGGAAACGATACCCACTGAGTATTATAGTCAGCGTATTTGCCATCATTCTTGGAGCTTTCGTAGCAGCTGGGTAAGGTTTTCGTTTGTTATACGAAGGCGTGTCATGAGAGGACAAACAACAGGAGGATTTTCTTCCTTGTTAAGTGAACCTTAAGTAAACCTAAGTTGAGATCAGTTACTCTAAATTAAGTTGGTTTGGAAAAATCCCTCTGCTGACATCAATGGGAGGTGCAGGAGCACAAAATGAAAAGTTTGACTCCAGCTGGAAGTATTTGTGTGCTTCTTTTTTTCCCCTTGGGTTTTCCATGTTTGCAGGATCATAAATGAAGCAAATTAAAATTGTGTAAGGAATGCTGCTTTTATTTCATAGTATCAGTGTACTTCAGTAATCTCAGAAAAATATGTTCTTGTTCTGGATAGAAAGACTGATCTTCTGGTGGTCAAATATTGCTTGGAGTTAGGCAACATCTGTTTTTTAATCACTTTTAACAAGCTCAGATGTGAGATTAAGTTCACAAAGCACTCATATGTTAGTATCCTCTGACATTTTTTCTGTTTGGATATTCCTGTACTTAACTGGAATTTTTGTGTTATTTTTTGTTTTGTGGTTTTGCTGTGTACAAAGGTAAATAATTTCCGTGTGATGTGACTCAGATAGAGCCATGTCCTGTTAAATAAATTACCCTATATCCATGAGGTAACTAGTCAAAACAGAAAGGGTGACAATATGTCTGGTCTGACTGTAAAAAAAACAAGCAGTTGTACTTTATTCCTTAGCTAGTTTTTTTTATTAAAAGAAATACATAAGTATACTCAGTAATAATTGGACAGGTTGTCAGGATTGAGACAGATGGAATTTTTCACAGAATGAAAACTGAACATTTCCTGCCACTTCGGCACAGAGTTCTGGGAACTCTCTGGTGACTCGTTTGTGAGGGTTCTGTGACTGGAGCAATGTAAAGTACCTTTACTTACTAAGAAGGCTTAAAGCAAAACCTGTGACTTGCTGGAGTTCTCAGGATTTGTGTTTCCTCATGTATGATACTTCTCTAGGTAAATGAGGTAGTGCAATGCATTGTATATTGTTTGCTTGTTTACAATACAATACTTCTTTCCCAGGTCTGATCTGTCTTTTAATCTGGAGGGCTACACGTTTGTATTGCTAAATGATATCTTCACAGCAGCAAATGGAGTTTACACAAAGCAGAAAATCGATCCAAAGGTAGCTGTGGGGTGATTAGGTTGAATTTAACATTATGACAATATGGTAGCAGTGGGTTACTTATTATATATCTTTATGAACATACAGTTATGAACTAATAAATAGATTCATTTGCTTTCATATTTCAGTTGATGTATGCATCCTTAATACACTACATCATGGGAAAGACTTGTTATTATTATCTCAGGCCAGGCTTTGATAAACAGTGTATTTTATTTTTTCCCAGGTCTCCTAAGCAGAGTTTGTAGTGGCTTTAAAATGTTGGGCTTGGCTAAAAAATAAATCCAAACTGAAAGCAAATTGTTTACCTGTAAACTTGAGATATATATATATATATATCTAAGGAAGATGACTTTTCGAGTAGAAACACACTTTTAAGTGAGGTTTGTGTAAAATAAACTTATGGTAGGAACAGAGACCTGACCACTTTGAGTCATTAACAGTAACAACAGATACCTTTTTTGGCTGTCCTAAAGCAGGTCTATACCAAACCCAGGTATGCCAAAGGCAGTACCTTGATATATTATACTTTGTGTGAACACTGAGCACACTGCCCTTCTAATCCAGTGCTATGAAAACAAACCAAGCCATGGCAAAGAGCAGTCTTGGAGATACTGGATAGAAGTTTTGTTGCTGACACTTGTGGGTCAGTCTGTACAGTGGAAATATATATCTCGTAATGATCTCAGGAGTCGCATCAAATCCAGACTCCGTATTTTTCTTTGTGAGCAGCACTTAGTGGCCTCACAGGTTTCTGCAAAATACGGGGTTTCATTTTAGAGCAAGAGATGGAGAGGTTTGCTGCATAGCATGGCTGAGTCTGGAGGAAGCGGAATCAGCTTTTTCATTCTCCTAATCTTCTGCCTTTGTGTCAAGCAAGTTAACCAACAGGATATATGGCATCCCTCGAGTTGCTTGAAGTTATGTCAGTCACCAGCGATTACAGATGCTCCAGCTGGGAGCCTGACTGCATTGATTTTCCTGCTATGCCGGCCGCAGAGAGCCACCCTGCCCAATGCCTTTGTGATGGATTTGCAGTGGATGGAATGGGTAATCCACTGGCCAGTCTGAGCCTTATCTGCAGTCTAACATGAAGCAGTTCTGGACCAGTGCCTTAGGAATTTTCTGACTAGCTGGTGTTGTACAGAAACTTTCCAGGGCGTAGCAGAGCAGCAGTATTCTGCTGAACGTAAGAAGTGGCTGAAATGGAAACTCAGCTCAGTACCAAACACTGAATCCAGTGGTTGCAAGCTTGTATTTTAAGTTGGAGTGTATTAGGTTTTGTCTACTCATTGACAATAATGTCAGAAGGATTGACAGAGTAATATTTAGTATTTTGCTCCCAAATGGCTCGTAATTCCAAACACCATGTTTCATTTTCACAGGAGTTGGGAAAATATGGTGTCCTTTTCTATAATGCTTGTTTCATGGTGATTCCAACAATTATTATTAGCTTTTCTACTGGAGACTTTCAGCAGGTAAGGAGCAATATTCCATATCTCAGACTGATAATGGTATTCTGTTCAGTTTTTTGAGTTGGGGGAGGGTAGGGGTTTTTGTTTATTTAAAAGAGGTAATCCTACCTCCGTGTTAGTGACTAGTGTTTGTAATATGTGACTTGGACTTCCCTTTACAGGTGAGAACTTGTGATTGTTCACTCTGAGGAGAAGCTGAAGCTATGTGATAGCCCTTAGATGAGTCTCTGTTTGAAAACTAGTGTATGACTGGGGACTCTGAGCTAGAGCAATTGGTTGGGAATCCAGCTGCCCTACGTGATTTGCCACATGCCCTAAAATGAGATTGCACATACCGAAACCAGACAATTCCCAGTCCTTTTCTGATTCTGACGCACAGAACAGATTCCTGTTCAGTCTCAGTCTAGTTTAGTAACCTACATTTTACATTCTTACAGAACGACAGCATGGCTCTCCATAGCTGATCACAATACAGTGTAATGCTGTAGGCAGTATGTCCTGGCACGTAAAGTATCAGACCAGGAGACTTGGGTTGTTTTTCAGGCTCCCTCACAGACTTGCTGAGTTGCCTTTTTGTTACCAATAAAATGAGTCTAGACACTCAGGTTGTCTTTTGGAAATATTTGAGATTTGCTGCTGAAAATTGTTACAGAGCTTGCGGGTGTCATAAATCATTCCAGCGTCCTTTGTTGTATGATGTTGTGCCCTGGACTCACGTGATTTTGTTGTTGCATTATTACAAGTCTGCTTTAAGTAGAAGAACTATCATTCCCTGAAAACTGATGGCTGTAGATCTGCTCCGAGTGTGAAATCTCTTCTTGTGACGTCAGTTCAGCATGACCTTGTGCCAGTTTAGGAAAATGCAGCTGATGCCCTTTTTGGCAGACTTTGTGGGAGCCAAGCTTGTATGGCTGTAAGGTTTCAACTGCTTTCCCAGCAGTCATGGCTGAGGCATTTTGAGAGAACTGGACAGAGAAATTTACCTTGTTGCTAGATTTATTCCATGGGAAAAATTGAGAGTGCGTTGTGCCCACATGTTGATTTGACACAAACATTATAATGCGCAACTACCTGGGAAAAAAATGAAAAATCTGAGAAATGCATGGTGCCTGGTGTGCATGCGCAATGCTTTGGTCACTTAGTGTTAAAAGGGCAATAAGATGATGTGGGTAACTAGTGTCAACGTAATGCATAGAGATTAAACCACAGAAAAAAGGTAGAAAATGGAAAAATACTGATGAAAACTCAACAAAACATTGTAGATTACACCTGTATTTAGCAGATTTTCAGGCCATAGAAGTTGGCTTGCTTTTACCTTAGCAGAGATTTTTGCCTTGATCCGTCACAGGCAATGTACAGCCATATACCTTTTGCCAGTCAAAATATTAGTACCCTGTCTATGTGATAGGGACATTGCTTCTGCTCATTTAGCTCTTTCTGGAGCGGTAGCTACCATGTCTTGTAGAAGCTGCAGTGTGTGAGTGTTCTAGTCATTCACTTCTCCTTTGCCAGTTGGCTGGCTAGGAGGACAGGAAAGCATGACGCAGTGGAAGAGAAATGAAGCCCCTGAATGTCTCTTTGTAATACTTTGCAAGTAGTTGTTGCACACCAGCACAATTCTAGCAGGGCAGAGCTGCCCGAGGTCCCTTGAATTTGTTACCTCAGGTGCTGGAGGCCCAGCTAGCCACAGGTCAGCATGGACTTGCAGCCTTTACCCTGTTCTGCAGGGGTGTGTTCAGCCTTTGCTGAGTTTTGTGCTGATAAAGGTGACTTTAAACCAACCAGATTAAAATGAGATGTCTCCTGGGGTTACTAGAGATGGAAAAGAATCTGCGACATGCTTCTTAATGACTAATGTGTGGCACTATGTGTTTGTTTGCTGCGTGTCACTAAGGACCAGACTTCAGAGTGATGATTTAGCCTTTTCATTGACCTTCATTGATGAGAGACCTTAGTAATCCTTATTTAGTTTACTTTTTTGCTCAGAAATGCAGGCTTGGACCTTGAAAGCTGTTCATGAATGGAATCTATGGTATACAATAGATTTCAAGGAGATTATTTATTTATTTGCTTTTCTGTCTGATATTAACACTATTTATTTTATAATATTAGTCACAATGTTGGTATCTGTGTCAATAAATATAAAAATACAGATTCTCTGTATTGTATTTGTATTCATTGCTTCCAGTATGCAGTTTTATATCTGCACAGTTATATATGTTACAAGAATGTGTCTAGGTATCATGGGTACTGTTGTCCTCTTGTCTCTGAGGTTAAATGCCAGTAGTAATGCCAACATTTTGTAACTATAATAAGAATCAAATATATTTTGTGATTTTGCACATTTTCATGTTAATGATATTTTTTATGTGTTAACAGTTGTTTGTATAGCTGATTATATATTCTCACTTTTTTTTTTTTAATAGGCAACACATTTCCAACACTGGACAAATTTTTTATTTGTCTTTCAGTTTCTTCTTTCCTGCTTCTTGGGGTAAGGACACAGGCCAAGGAAGTAAGACATTTTAATGACAGTATTTAGAATTGCAAAACTTAAATGTAAGACTAACTAATCGGTAATGTTAAAATTCAGAGAAAATGTATTTTTCACCCAGGCTTCTGTCTTGTCTTTTAATTATATCTAGTAGTGTAAATAACTGTTTCAGTTAACTGTGTTGTTGACTTCACAAGTACAGTGGTCAATAACATGACATTTAGATTTTTACTTTCTTTATTCAGTATCTCTCTGCTGGATGTCTCTTCTGATTATCTGACTTCTTTTTTGCAGTTAATAGAATGTAAGCCCTTTAGTATAGGGACAGTTTCAGTGTGTTTGTTCTTTAAAGTACCTGGAAAAGTACGGGAGACTCAAAAGTAATGAAACAATGCTTTGTGCCTGGTGGAACTGCAGAGTCAAAGCAAGAATGAAAAAGTAGGTTGGATCCTGTTCTGCTCTTTCACACGTTACCAACTAAGGGGTCAAACTGACTTCAAACACTGACATTTAAGAAGCACAGAAAGCAGATATGACTCTGCTAGAGCTCAAGCAGCACATTTTACCGTGTATTTTGAGTACTCTGTATATGCACATCATTAACTTAAAATACAGATCCACAGAATCTTTTTTTAGGATTTGGAACAGGCTGGCTTGATGATCCCAGCAAAATACTGATTCAGAAAATGTTGAACAATTCGAAGTGTTGCTAAACTTCTGAGCTCCCTGGAAGGAATTTACAAAATTTTCTCCTTTTTTTCTTTTTTCAGGTTTCTCTTGATGTATTCTACTGTTCTATGCAGTCATTACAATTCTGCACTTACAACGTCAGTAGTTGGTGCCATCAAGGTGAGTTGTGGAGAAGAGAGAGATGAGAATGCTCAAATAGACAGGGAAGAGCATTAACTCAGCAGTGTTCCAGATTACATTTTGAGCTGGAAACTCAAAATGAGGGCTAATACTGAGTCATTGCTTGTGCCATACATTTTGGAGATCCACACAACAAAGTGGCCTTGTTTTCTTCCATTGAAGCTCAGGTATACTCTAGAAAGTAGTGTGAGTATTGATTTATTTTTATTTTTCATACATGAGAAACTTGAACCCTGTTAATTAAAAGATGTACGTTTAACCACATTTCATCAGGTACTGCCACCTGCTTCTGTTTCTCATCAAGTTACTGTGAGTTAGTCAGGGTAGCGTTGTGCGACTTCATTGCAAACTGATACAGACTAACCCACTTTCACTTTGGGCTGAACTAGTTTCTGTTGCTGCTAATAAATACAGCATTTGTAGATACAGAATAATGGCTAAGCTGTAGTAAGGAGTTTGTTACTTTGTGGCTAACTGCTCCTGTCTGTGTGTGAGAACTTGTATTCTAACTGAATGGACTATTTCATTTTGGTTTGTATAACTTCTGGTCAATTTGATCAACACCAGAACATGCCTGTCTTAAACACTGAACTTGGTGTCCTTTACAGTCTGTTTTCTCTAGCCTGCTTTCATTTAAAACCGGTGAAACTTCCTTTGTGCTGAGAAGGCCAGCATGTCTGACCTGGGAAGATCACTGACTGCACAAGCACCTTTTTGTAGGTCGGTTTGGAGAGAAGCACAGAGCTGTAGGCTGGAAGTGTTTTAGCAAAAGATAAAACTTGTGCAGTTGTGGGCCAAACAACTATCAGAATCCAAACTAGCTTAGGCACAGGAATAACAGTGCTCAGAGTGCTCCCTTTCATGGGTGACGAAGGAAAACAATACCTCCAGCATAGCAAAATCCTCAAAAAAAAGATGGTACTCTCTTTCTACAGTTGTTTTTTTGTTTTTTTTGTTTTTTTTTTTTTTTTTAAACCTGGCAAGATTAATCGAGTAGTTTTTATTCTGTGGTCTTGAAAGTGTTCTTTTAAATTTTATGTGTCTGCGTTGAACCACACTAAGATAGAGCAACACTGTTTCTATTTTCTGAGTTATAATTAGCATTTGAGACATTTTGAATAGCTTTAAAGTTGAGAAGCACTTTATGATGTAGTAGTCTCCAGTAGAAACTGGTAGAATGATGTCATTGTCCAGGCTAACTGCTAAAACACTTGAAACCAGCAAAGTGTTGGTAAAATGATCACACAGTTCTATAGCTTTCCTTCTGTCCATAGGGGACAATTTTACCAAAACTTGATGGGAGCAGGGATCGGGGCAGAATCTTTAAACTGTGCCTGCCTTGAACTTGAGCCAAGTGCTTTCAATGCACATTTAGTTAGCAAAGTAGGGAGGTAACCCTTTTAAAGCAATACTGAAGAGCTTTTGTTGTAACTTTAAAGCATAATTTTTGTTACTGAGAACGCAAATCCTGTCTTTCAGAAATCAGATTTGAAATGAGCCTTCTGAAGATTGAAAAAATGTACATTTTCAGAAGGTGGCCATAGCTCCATTTTACCTAACATCAAATAGCTAATTTAATTTTTTAATTTTATTTTATTTTGGTTTTTTTCCCAGAAAGCCACACTCAGTGCATTGCATGCCTTTAGAAAACATCCTAATTTTATTATTCTGTTTCGCTGTTAGACAACCCATAAGGCTGACATCCCATGAAACTAATTTAAACACTGATTTTAGAGTGGCCAGCAACAGAGTACAGCTATTTCCCTAGAAAAGTAAATTAACTGATAGAATTTGTATTCTTGGAGATGAAAACTGACTTTAGTAAGTGCATGGCTTTTGTTTCCTTTCAGAATATATCCATTGCTTACATCGGAATGTTGATTGGTGGAGATTACATATTCTCCGTGTTAAACTTTATAGGGCTAAATATTTGGTGAGTGAAACTTGAATAGCTTTTACTTGTTAAAGCTGAGGATTTCTGAGTGAGATAGAGTTTTATGTTTTGTTTGATTTGGCACACTTGGGTGATGCAATTTTGACACTACTGACCTGAGGACGCACTACCTCAGGATGTAAAGTTCATTACAATTAGTTATCTTTTTTCATGTCACTTTTCATGTACTGAATCTTACTATGGTAAGATCTTAACTATGGAAACATGCCTGCAGTTTTACTGTGTGGGGTTGAGTTAATTCTTTTTTTATGAGCAGCAGTTCTGAGCTGCGAGGCTGCCAAGTAAAAGCCAAGTGGTGTGGGAGATGAGAACACTGGTTGAATGAGTTGTGCCTGTTGAATATGTTATGACTTGTGGGTTGTAACTTCTTGTGTTTGTATGAACTGTTACATCTGTTTGTATGGATATGTTGGAGCAACTGATAATTGATATGTGTCTGCTTGGGGCTTGTTTCTCAAATGGCTTACATAGCTCTGAGGCACTCCTAGTTTATGGTAGCTGGCATTCCTTTTTCATCTTTTAGAAGGAAAGGTACATACCTATAAAATGATACATACAACATGATTTATCTCTCACACCTCTCTTCATTCTCTTTTCTTTAGTATGGCAGGAGGACTGAGATACTCATTTTTAACCTTAAGAGGAAACAGCAAGCCTACGCAACCTGAGGATGAAGAGAATGCATTTGCGACGTCAAAGAGTTAGCCAAAATACCCTGTTTGAAAGACACTGAAGATACAAGTTTTTTTACCATTGCTGCGAACTAAAGTATATGCTGGAACATATTGGGAATAAGAAAAGAAAATCTACCTCAATTGCCACAGATGTGTACACAACTAATTGGTTCAGGAATATTCTTGCACACCCTGTTTTTTACACGTGGACAAGTTTAGTTTTAGATTATTTTTTTTACACCACGAACGAATTTGTAGGAAGTAATGCCATGAGCAAATCTCAAGCTATAAATTTCTTCATCTACCCGTACTTTGGTGCTGTTTGTTCTGTTTCGGTGCCTGCCAGTATTCTCTGAGGGAAAACCGCCCATAAAGATAGATCATGAGGCTTGATTCACCATTGCCTTATGCCGTATGCAATCTTTGATATCTCTGAAGAGATGAAAGATGCTAGTAATTCAGAATGATTTCACGTATGCAGTTGCTCTTGTGTAAGTGACCGTAGAACTTACAGGGCAAAGAGGAGATGTTCCCCATGTGTTGACTGAAGAGTTCAGGATATGGCCTCATGTGTTCCGTGTCTATTGTGTAAACATTCTCTCTTGATCTTTTGCTCATCCTCAATAACATCATGATTTTCTGCTGCAATTGTCACTGTTACTATAAGTGAACCCTCATAGCTGCAGGATCAAGGGGAGAAGGAAATGGAGATAGTATTTTTTATATTTAAAAAGATTTTTTTTGTATGTGAGCCAGTACCAAACAGGTAACTAGGAGAGACAACAAAGGTAAATCTATTCTTGTTTAGGTACATTCGTCTTTTTATATCACAGTCCCCTCCTCTGGTCTTTTGTTTATAATTACCTTTTAATGCTGGAGAGAAATTATGCTACAATATGCAAACTACAAGAGGGGAAACTGATTGATATATAGAAGACTAACTTGTGTTTAAATAAGGAGAAAGGATCAGTGCCTTGTTTTGTCCTATGTATGCAGTGAAAGCTTATCTGGTACTAATTCATGCTTAAAATTCGGAATAAGGCATCTCAGCAAGCCCAAGGGGTTGCTGCAGTGGGCAAGGCTGGTCCAGTGGTTAAAAAACAGGATCTGAAATCTGATCGTTTGGGTTATCACCTGGGACAGTAATGGCACCACTCTGTATCTTTATTTCTTTTTCTGAAAATACAGGTGCTAATGCTTACCTGTGTCTCTGAGGATACAGCGTTAGTCTCTGAAAACACCATAGAAGCATTGCAGCACTAGAGGACAGCAGAATAATTAATCTTGATGAAGTTTTCAACTCCCTGCAAGCATGAGCTGTGATTTTTTACAATAGACAATCAAAAGAAGATTTTAGAAGACCGCAACATGGAACCCGGCTGATTTAATGACTTGTTTTATCCCTGCTTGAATTACAATCTAGCTAAATCTGTAAAGCATTACTCTGTGAGTAACACATGAATGACCAGACCAGATTAGATCTAAGAAACGTGTGAATAGCTCACACCAGAGCCTTCAGGGAGTGACTGGGCTGCCACCACCTTCATGGATTTGAATGGCAAGAGGAGGAGTGACTGCAGATATTAGAACTGGAATTTAAGGGCACAAAGTGGAAATACAAGTCCGGGCTATCCAGTTTCTCACAGCTGGCTAAGAGATGTGACTTTCATTTTCTACCTGTTGAAGAGCTCGGAATCGGAAGGGAATGGGTTTCTGCAGATATTTTAGAGAGATCTTCTGTTTTTGAAGATTTCATTTATGCCTAAGAAGTCTTTGAGTGTATTCTTCTATAGGACTCCTCTTTCTTCGTCAGGAGGGTTGGACTACATGACCCACAGAGGTCCCTTCCAAACCCTACTATTCTGTGATTCTGTGATTCTACAGATCATCGCTACCTCCAGAGTCCTGATTATTGAACCTCATCTTTCTGCAGTGGGATAAGGATTGGAAGGTTTTCATTAGTTATGAAAATATTATGAGAGCCATTTGATTGCAATACGAATGAACACATAATGGTACCTGCTAAATAAGATGTAGTTCCCACGAAGGAACAGCTACTGTATGCATCTAATTCATTAATATTTTGCTATACTTTTTATAAATAAAGAGATGGAGATTATAGTTTTAACAAGTTTTTTGTTTTTTGTGTGGATGGACATGTAAGATGCTGTTAAGCACACATGGATAGCACGAATATTTGCTTTCTATATCGTCATTCTATATCATGCTGTACTGCACTTGAGGTAGTTTCATTAGTTCATTCTGTACTGTAGTGGAAGTGATTTTAATTAATTAATTGTTCATGTCATGTTTCTGAAGTCCTTCAGACTTAGCCTTCTTCCCTAAAATACAGGCCAGATTCCCAAAGTCTTCATGATAGTATCACTCAGAATAATTTAAAATACAATTTTAGGAATAACCAGAAGTAGGTATTATCTAGAAGTTGCAAGTGCTTGCATCAGCTTCACTTACTATTTTCCTTTGTATCTGTGGAGATAATATTGATTCCAGTAAATTGGCTGGTTGAGACTCTGGGAATGTGAGCTTAGCGAGGCACAACTCTCATGTTAGAATTCAGGCAATTATGGAAATGGTTCTTTCTTTGGGAACCTCAGTAGTTGTGTCTTCTAGTTAATAAAGTCATAATTTAAAACTGATTTCTCTTAGGACTTTTTGTAGGTAGTCCTAACCTTACTTTTCTACGGATTTCTTATTAGCTTAATGAAGTATTAGAACATTTGTAAAACTACATTACTTACATGCTGTGTGAAGCTTCATTTTCTTTTCTCTCTTTTGGAAATACAGTAAAAATTGTTAGAGAAAACATTAGTCTTCAGAACACATATTCAAAAGAAGCATTAAGAAGACTAGTTTTAGGAAATACTGGACTGACTTCTGAAAGTTGCATTCCCTTGCAGAATTGTCTTGTGGTTACATGCTGCTAGCTACAGAATTTGATTTTCAGAAGTCAGTCCAATATTTTTAAAGCTTGCTAAGTTCTATGGCTGGGCAGGTGTATCTACAAGGGAACACACAAAGAAACTTAAAAACAGTGACCATATTGGAAAGGAATATTGTACTGTACGTTCATCTGTTCATACTCTTCATTTTAAAGGGTTTGCCTAGCAGTGGGATAGCTGTAATGGAATGAGATTAAGAGTGAAAAAGCAGAGTGGTCACCCAAGGAAGCTTTCTGCCCATGCAGTGTGTAAGGTTCTTGCAGGGATTCCCGTGAAAGTCAGAGAAGCAATACCTCAGGAAAAAAATTTAGACTGAGCTGGATGAACAATTCTTCACATTTATAAGAATTTATTATTTTTCCCGTCAGTATCTTGGCCTGATTTACATATATTAGGTCCGTGAAGTACTGTAAGCGTGTCTCAGACTTGTTACCAGCCTCTGGAAAAGAAACTGTCAAGGGAGTATGGGCAGAACTGGAAGTGCGAAAGAAAAGACTGGCAGCTATAGAAGTTTGCATTTTGACTCTGTCATCAAATAGAAGTGGTTTTGTTTCTTTTTCATTTAAAGAAGGTATACAGCATTGTTGCATATGAAGAACACATTGCAACTAGTTCAAAGTATTCCTTGAATAATAGTGAGTGATAATTTGTGGAATTTGTGATGGTCAGTAAATATTTTTGAAATTCTGATTGTTTTTGATCTGACTGGCCTTACTTATGAGGTAAAATAAGGTGTTATGGTATAGAAAGCAGTGATTATACTGACATATTATGAGAACTTATGTGTGAGGAAACTGGATTATTAAGCTGAGATGGTTGTGATTTTTGTCATTTTTACTCTGCAATACACCTGCATATTGTGGTTTTCTGGCTGAAAGTGTCAGTAATGTGACATTTGACCTATATTGCTGCTCTTCAGCTGGAGATTTCTGGGTGTCAGCTTTAAGTGAATTTTTAAAGATGATTCGTGTTAAGTGTGGAAGAATATCATTAAAATATATAGACAAATTTTATTTTACTTTATCCTAAGTGCTTATGTAAGCATCAGTTTTCCTCTTCTCCAGTTTAAACTGATCTTTAAAAATGGGTAATGTTTCAAATTGCCACTACAAAGAAAAGCAAAGGTTGTTTTTGTGCCTTCCCTGAGAAATTCCACGTTAACTTTTAAAATTTCTTTTAATAACTTGAGGTCTGAATTTCATTGACTTCATCTTTGTCTTGCAGTGAGATACTGTTCTTGTGAGCTTTTCTTCCCCTTAAGGTTTTGATGCACATCCTAAACTTCAGTACTTGTTCAAACACTTTGTTCAGAAAAGCTGAAAGTCCTGTTCCCTTATTAACAG
Organism: Opisthocomus hoazin; assembly: GCF_030867145.1. Taxonomy (NCBI): domain Eukaryota; kingdom Metazoa; phylum Chordata; class Aves; order Opisthocomiformes; family Opisthocomidae; genus Opisthocomus; species Opisthocomus hoazin. The sequence goes on from NC_134454.1 coordinate 47,531,190, forward strand.
ATTACTACACTTACGCCGTAATGGCACCATTTGTAAAATGGGTGTGATGGTATTAACCTCTTTTCCGAAAACCCTTTGAAAAGTTACATAATACTGCTTTCTCTGTATAGAAATAATTAGGTGACTTTAGTAACCTTTCATTGTTTTGTCTTTGGATTTGTAGATAAATCTCTTTTTCTGGCCTCCACGCAAGTTCGATGTGAACTTGCCCTGGAAGTGTCTGGGCTAAATTCTTAGGCGCTGTAAGAAGTAGTGCTGATGCTTGTTATCCTCAAGGTTTGGAGTGTTCTTATCCAGGGTTTTGTTTTATACCCGTTGTTAGTCTCTATGAATCCTAAACAATGACAATGAAAGTATTTTTTTTTTTTTGGTTTTGGGTAGTTTCCAGAAAAGGAGTGAAACCTTTTCTCCAAAGCACACGCCAGAAATCATTGTTCAGTTTGGATTTTGTCTGTAGTTTACGAATCTGGGTGTAATGTGGAGATGCTATTCTAATCTAAACCCTTGACATTCCTTGGAAAAAAAAAGTCACGTGATTTGATTAGGCTTCTCACTTCTCTGCCAGTGCTCAGAGAGTAGCAGCCTGCTGGAAAGAGGCATTTTGCGTGGAGAGAGCGACTGATTCATCCTAGTTCACCGCCTTCGCTCACCATGGAAGCGTTCCAGCATCAGCTACTCACTCTTGCTGGGGGTCTGATCTGTTTCTGTACTCTGCTAAAGTGCATCAGATTTATGAAATGTATTTTCACACATATGTGGAGTGCTTTGCCTCAGACTTTCTTTCAGTCGCTTGGAGAATGGGCAGGTAAAGGAAACTTCCTCACCACCTTCTTCTTGTATCTGAGTGATGGATTGTTACATTACTAATCGGGAGAGGTTTTCCTTGCATTCCCTTACCCTGTCACTTCAGAGAAAAACACAGTTTCCACCAGGCGATGTTTGCTTAATTTCTTTTTGTTTTCTCTTAGTAACTTTGATTTTATAAGCCTGAAGGTTTTGTGTACTTGGGGAGAACAGAAAAATAGTCAAACTGGTAACAGCTCATGCATCTGGTGTGTAGATGTGAATTCTCTCCCCATTCCTACTTCTGATTTTTTTTTCTTCTAGTGCAAATGCTTTTGTTTTAATAGTGTTGCCTATATCTGCATTTTCCTGATATGTGAAGCAACTAGTTTATGTCTCGCATATGGTATCCACTCTTCAAAGCAACTTTTCTTTGTTCCTGGTGACTTTGCTCCAGTTTGTTTTTTCCGAATTGGTGACCTATCCTTAATGGTATCATTAACGAGCCAAATCTAGTCTAGCCTAAAAACTTCAAAGGCTGCAACTTGGCAGTACTTTTTTAAAGATATTACGCATTCTAATAAAGTAACAGAAATGTTTAATAAACACCTTCTTCTTCCTACTGATCACTGATGTTTTTCTTAAGCTTGTTATGTTATCAGTGTTAAGCAAGAATGAACGGGTACTACAGTGTCTGAGTTCCTGTGCTACAGATGTCAGTGGTGGTGGCATCTTGTTAAGAAGTGACCCAAACAGTACTCTTGTGCTTCCTTCCTTTCCCCTGCATTAGAGACTTGATGTGTCTGGATTGAGTACGTGTTTAATAAGCACATCACACGGCAGATTAGTGCGAAATGAAATCCACCCCTTTGCATAAAACCTGCCTGAATACCAGCTGTTCAAGTGGGAAGAAATCCTTGTTTCCACTGAAGGCTAGAAGGCTTGTTTCCTTCAGTGGACCTCTGTCCTTTTATAAACTTAGAGTCTTCTGGGCCCAGTAAAATTCATAAGGCTTGGACGATGTGGTGTGTCACATGGCAGGTGAGATCCTGAGAACTATGAAAGTTATGACTGGGAGCTGGAAGATTTTTTTCCAGCAGACTCTTGCTTTTCATCTGCAGGTCTGCTAGAGAGCTAAAGGTCCACTGCTGCTTCACTGAGGGGTCTCATTTCTCTGTGAAGTGAGAGAGTAATTACTCTTCTGTTGGCAATGAACCTAACCATTCACCCTTGCTTCCCCAGTGTCTCTTACAGTTTAGAATTTCTTTATCAATGTTTTTTAGCTATTGACTCATGTTCAGTTTTGCTCTGAAAACTTACCAGGTTTACCTTGGAACCGCTTCAGTGCTTTCCTACTCTTTTCTTTCTTCTTTGTTTTTAAGGTGGTAAGGATTTTCTTTCTTTAGTGTTTGTTGTGTAACATTTAAAGTTCACAGCGCTTTACAAAGGCCAAAGCTTGTTTACGTTCCCAGTAACACTAAATCTAAAGGTAAAATGAATAGCACAGCTGTGAAGGAAGGGCATTTTATAGATGGTGGTGAGTTTGCTGTGATGTTTCCTTACATACAGATTTCTTGTGTGAGAAACCGTTCTATCAGCGTTGGTCACCACTTAGTCCCTGTCACCTACCATTCTGCCACGAGCATGGAAGTGAAAGGCTTGCAAAGCATAACTTGTAAAAATATGTGTATGGAAGAAGATTCTTCCAAGTCTTAGGCAACTGACTTGAGACTGAACGTGTTCCCATTGAAAACGAAAGTAATAGCTACCTGCTGCATCAGATAGGTTACTGCTGGGAGGGGTTTGCTGTGAAGGCAAAATGTGCTAAATGAAGTAACAAAGAGATTAAAAAGTTGGAAGGACATAATGTTTTTAAAAGATTGATTCTGTGCTTTAGTATAAGCTTTTAGGCTGCAATGTTCAGGAAACACACATGACGAAGATTAAAAATTTCAAGAAGGAACAAGCTAAAGCAGAGCTACAAATGTAATCCTGATTCTTTTTACTTTTTCCAGTGGTCACAGGAGCAGGAGATGGGCTTGGAAAAGCATATTCCTTTGAGGTAAGATAGACTAATTACCCTTAAGTTCATTTTAGCAAAATGGCAATTGCTACGCCATTGTCAGTCTCTGCAAGTTAGTAAAATTATTCAAGGATTCAAAGCCACTGTGAGAAACAGTACTAATCCTTCTCCTCTGTATGTGCAGAAAGAAAGAAAACTGGTATCGCATTTCAGAGGAAAGTCATTAATGCTTCTGTGGTCTCATCAGAATAAGGAAATAAAATGGAAACACTGAGTAATCCAAAAGATTTCGTGTTGTTTGTCCAGGGTATGAAATTGCCTACGTTGTCCTTTTTTACCCAGTTCCACAGCTAATCTGCCTTTTGACTTTCAGTGGGGTGGTCCAGCATTAACGCACAAAATGTAATTTTCTGTTTTACATTTGCAAACACATTTTCAAAGATGTAGCTCAGACAGCAAATAAAAGCGAAATCTGTGTAAATTAATATAAACTACAAGTTACGGAAATTATAAGGAAACGTAATGGTTTAATTAGGAACGGGTAGCTCTAGGATCCCGCAAGAGGAGAGAGGAGCTCCGTGCTGACCCTGTAGCTGCTGGTGTGCAGAATCAGTGCTGCAGTCCCTCGCTGTGCGCCCATGCTAATCAGCGCTGAGGGCAGAGTGGCCTTGTACTGCCTTATACCAGCCTTGCTGTTAGCGATAGTGACTGAGCAGTAGATTTTCTCTTTGGTGCCTTCATTCAAAACTGCCTCCCTTTCTAGAAGCTAAACAGCGATGAAACAAGAATTGTCTTCAGAGCTGGGGTGCCCAGGTGAAAATTAACAGCCTGTAATACGCAAGAGTTTAGATGTCATGGCTTCTGCTCATAATTTAAAAAATATATCTCTCAGGAAGTGAAAATGAGTTTGCTTTCAAATTAATTTACAGGACTGGTAAACTGGACTTTTAAAGTGCATGCATTGTTTAAACACCTGCCTTGTGATTTTCACTACTGGGAGTGGCAATACAACAACTGCTTTTGAAAGTGCAATGAATATAGGAAGCACAAAGACAAATGCCAGCTGTAATAGTTTAACGTTTGGCATAGTTGTGATAAAGATCACAAGATCTCCTGTGGGAAAGAAAGGAAAATGTTGCCTTCTGCGTGCCTACCGAGTTGCTGTAGTGATGAGCAAATGGGAAGGGTCTGACAAATACTTAGGTCAGGCGGGAATGGGACGGAATCAAGACAAGGAGGGGAAACATCGGATATGCTTAAACATTTGTTTAACACCACGCCTTTGGGTGTAATCACGTGCACATGTAGCTTGCTGAACTAACTGTGTGTGAGCACCTGGTGATATTTCATCCACGTGAAGGCTGCAGGGACCTGTGAATGTCTAGATCAGAGCCTCTGTCATTGTTCTGCTTCCTTTGTGCTACGTGGGTTATGCAAGAGTAAATCCCATTTAAAAGGCCAGTTAGAGCATGCAAATGGCTGCTTTACACCATGAGAAAAAAGAAAACAACTACTGTGTTTGGGTTTGTTTTTTTTTAACTTGGCTGGAACTGTGTAGAGTTTGTGGAACATTTGTTCATTATTTTTGGCTGTCATGGGATGACTGAGAGCCATCTTTATCCATGCTGAGACGTACCTTCCTCCCCGGGTGGTCCTTTTGATTGAAGCTGTGCTAAGCTACTGCTCTGTGGGGCAGATCCCAAGCCCACACCACACGAGCTCATAGCTTGGCATGTCATCTTGCTGGCTGAGGTCGAATCACACACTTGTATGTGGATTGTGGATAAATAAAGCTGACCATGCTGTTTTAATGTCTGTGTACCTTTGGAGTTTCTGGCTCAGTACTACTGTCTTGCTGGTCTGATGTCAGGGTACAAAATTCTCTGATGTTCTTCTGGCGTAGGTCCCTCTGCTGTTATGGGCTGATGTGAAGGCAAGCCTTTTTTCATGGCCACAATGTCTGTTCTTCTAGAGTCTGAGGTCTGACACCAGGAGGGGAATGTCTTTCTGACATCCTGGGCTCAGGCATGGGCTGATGGATCCACACTTGTTGGTAGCATATGGTATAGGAGACTAAGGAGAGCAGTTCTTGTGTTTTGGAAGGCTAGTGTGATGTGGCTTTCTCTGTTCGTTGCTTTATGTGGAAATCCCAGTAGGTGGTTCATTGGATAAAACCCAGCAGACTGAGGTCCAGGGAAAGATTACAGTGTTTACTGGTTCAGTACCCTGATTTGTAAGGTTTATGGCTAAATACAGGTCTCTGCGAAGTCTGTTAAGCTCAAGAGCTGACTGGGGCTGTGTGAAGAGCCCAGCAGCTGTGAGGTCTCAGAATTCTACTTTGTTGATGCCAGGACACAGATTTGTCAGAGCAAATTATGGTCCCCTTGGTTTTCTGAGCTAGTGTTGAGAGGCAAGCGCACACACAACTTGAGCTTATCCTCTTCTGCATGGAAGTCCAGGCTTCCATGTAGTCTCTGTGTTTCTAGCACATCAGGCTAGACAACTGGCCTTCTTGAGCGTAAAGACTCCGACATTTTAACTGACTGCTGTGATGTCTGAGTGCTGGGATTTTGCAACTAGTTTGCTATGATTGTTTCAAAAGCCAGGTTTCTGTTAGATTTGGTCCGTTAGCTCTTGAGCTGATGGGGTTTAGACTCACCAGACTTACGACAAGGAAGAATAATAAGTCAACTGTGAGTGTGCTGCTAGGCTGTCACATCTCTGCTCATCTGTTAGCATTTCAGGTACTGGTGCAGTCTTGTTTTTTCTGTTTTTCTCATGCAATAGGTGCAGACGTGCATTAGCATCTGTTACTGGCTTAGCACCTCAAACATACTGGGTTTACAGATGAGGGCATGCCATACTCGGAGACTTATTGTTTAGTCTCTGCAAACTTCTCATCTGATGTCAGGGCACAAGCAGGGTGTTGGTGGTTCACATGGTCACCACTTTTGTTATTGTTAATAGTTCATAACTCTCTTATAAGTCAGGCCAGTGCTTATGTCTAAATCGATGTTACAGCAGACCATTTTGAGACAGGCACTGCATTGATTTAGTCATACAACAGTTTCTCAAACCTTAAACCTTTGTTTCATTTCCTGAAATTGAGCATAGTATTACCAGCAATATAAGACAAGCTAAATAAGATCTGAGTTTTCCTGCTCCAGTTGCATATGTAGTCTAATTTCTGCACTTGGTCCTGGATTTATTTCTGAAAATAATGCTATTCTGCTCGAGTTGCACAGGCACATAGCTAGTAGAAAGCTTGCGGAATCCTTCTGCCCTGTCTCAGTCCTGGTCTGCTGCACCGAAAAGGGTTCAAAGATTTGAATCACAGAGATCTTACAGGTCTGAACCTGAGGCAAGGGAAGAAAAGGGGTGAAGCGCGGAGGCCATATCAGCCCAATCCTGGAGAAGAGAAAAGAATCTCTTTTGTGATAGATAGAAATCTACAGTAGGCAGATACAGATTCTATGAGGCATTATTAGGGATTTTAAATTATTATGTCCAGTGATCTGTGTAGAGTATAACCAAATTGTCAGTGTAACTGTAGTAGTTACATGCATGGTTTGAAGCTAACACCTGTGTCTTGCCTTCCATGAAGCTTTATTTTTTAAAAATTCCCCTCAGACTGAGCTGCAAAAATGTGCAGCAGAGCGACTTTATACTACTTCAATGTTGGTTTGAACTTTTTAACAACGAGTTTGTGAGATTCCAGAGCATGGATCCTGCTTGATCTTTCTTCATTATTAGCCCCATTTCTAAATTCTAAGTTGTCGTATTTCATTATGGCTGGAGTCAGTAATAATAATCTTGCGCTTTAGCAGTCTCAGAGGTTCAGGAGCGTTTTAGTCCTTTGCCACTGGGAGTCAGGATTTCCTAACACAAGCAGCTGCACATTGCGTGGCTGGGAGCCAGGGTTTATTCTTAACTGTGAGAGGAAATACCATGCTCTAGTGTCAAAGCCGTTTTATTTTAGGAAAATGCTTTGTGCTAAAGATGTCTACATTAAAAGTCACCTTTATTTGAAATGCGGTAGTGTTAAAACTAATTTAACCTTTGCTGTGGATGGCCAGCAAATTATTTTCTAAGCACAGTTCTTTTTGTTTGCTTGAGGGTGCATTTGAACCTCATGGTAGTTACAATGTCCTATAAAACCTTTCTCTGAAAAGGGCACACCTTTTCTATGTGGGTGAGGAAGCACAGAAGAGCAGTCAGGTGTGTAGCCTCTTTTGCCTTGAGAAATGGCTGCTACAGCCTTATACTTCTGGTTAGTCTGGTATGCAACAGCAAGGGAACGTCCTTTCACCTGACAGTTAACAATTTTGTAAGATTGCCACAAAAGTGCTTTTAGCTGAAGTACAATGCAATCTCAATGATAGGAGTAATTTTTTACTTAGGTTTTAAGGAGAGATTTTTCTACCAAATGAAATACAGAGACATAACCGAGATGATATTGAGAGCCCAGTGAAGCAGAACTTTGTTTTCATTCTGTGTATGACATGGCTGATACTTGGTTTTGGGTCTAAAGGCACAAAAATTAAGAATATTCCCCACCTGAACACCCCCAAATGGCAGAAAGGAGCAAATGTCCATGGAAACGAAGACCGTGTCTGTGATTGGAAACGGTTTGAGTCAAGCTCGTTGTGGACAAAAGGAAATCTACCAGTATGTAGGCAATTAGAGTTCTCTTCCTGAGAACTTAAAATGGAGCCCTTAAAATAAGCTTTTGAAATTCCCAAGTGTCTCAGTCTGTTCAGGTCTTTTTGGAGCACCCATCAATTATGTGAGAGGGTCTCCAGAAGTGCAGGATTGTGAGCATGGGCTTTGTGCTGAAAATGCAAATGGTTGTGGTTGATACATTTAACAGAATGTCTGCCCTTCCTACTCTCGATGTAGCGAATTTTTGAACAAAGATCCTTATTCCTTAACATTCTCCAGATTATTTCAGAAGAGCCTGACAGGACAAACTGTTTCCCTCACGTAGGTTTAAGGAGAAAGCATTGCAGGGAGTCAGCTATGGAAGTGAATGGGTCTTCAGTGTGTGGACTCTTGCCAGTTTGTTTCTTCTTCTAAGTAAACGCGGTACTTTCAGACGACGTTGGCTTTATCTTTTGTGCTGACTAATTTAGATCTCTTTCTCCTTGCTCTCATGGGCATTTTTATAATTTCAGCTTTATCTTTCTTTATGCACACAATGTCATTCAGCTTCTGCATGTTAATAACTCAGTTTCAGAAGCTGGGGGCCATGTTTCTCTCTCAAGCTTTGCCTAGAACTCCTCAACTGATGGGAATGGGACTACTCAGGAACACAGGAGAGAACCGTTCTCCATTTGTTCTGCATTCATTCTGCACGTGGTAATACCAAATGGACTGCTGTGTTAAATGGTGCTCACAGCTATAAACTTCAACTATTCAACTATTGCCAACATCTTTGTTGGATGTACATTTGTGTGACTGTATTTTGAATTTTTGTGCATGGACTTCATCTTTTCTCTGTGGTTTCTTTTTTTTTTTTTTTTTAAGTTTGCCTCTAATGAAAAAAAGCAGTTAGAATTTATCCACCTGACCAGCATGAAATTTTATTTCTACTAAAAAAATATGAATGAAGTCCAAATAATTTCAAACCCTTGAGCCTTCAATTCAATCCTACTTCCTCAGGAAAAAAAAAATGTGAGGGTGGAAGGTGATGTTGTAAAATGACTGGGAAGTCAGCAATGTATTTGGCCTCCGAAATCCAAGGCAAAATAAAAATGTGTTTCTGGGAAGTATCACATTGCTTTCGCTCCCCACAGACTTTCATTCATTTGAAACTGGCTCAGATTATTTATATTTGTTAATATTATTGGGATTTGATTGTTGTCCAGTAGGTTTTTCTTGTAAGGGTACAAAATTATACAATGAAGGAGATCCTTTGGAAGCCCATTTTAAGCCTGAGTATTGTTTGGCCTGGTTTTAATATCTGTTGTTTTCCCATGAGGCAGGTGACAGTTGAATGAAAACAATTTAAAAGAATTAATAATTGTTTTTATTGCAAAACTGGAAAAATTGTAAAGATTCTTGTCAACTTACTGTTTTCTAACAACTTTTATATTCCTCTCTTATAGCTGGCAAAACGTGGATTAAATATAGTTATGATAAGCAGAACTCTTGAAAAACTGCAGAGAGTAGCCTCTGAAGTTGGTAAGTGTTTGTCTCAAACTTATCTTCCCATTTAGCAGGCTGGCTTTACAGGATCTGGAGGTCTGTTTCCTTGGTACAGTATCTAGTACAGTAGGGCCCCAGATATTGCTGCAGATATAGCCCCTGGTATTGCTCCAATACTACAAATAATTTCTGGTATTACTGTGTTGCTTGAACCCTTCTGGTCATGGGTCACTTTAGAAATACATGCTGCAATTCAAACAGTGCAGTAGGTTGGATAAAAATAGTAAATGTGCATTCTTTACTGGCTTCAGCTGCCCCTAAAATGCCTAAATACAGGCAAAGGAGATACAGTACTGGAGTTGTCAGAGGAATCTATGAAATGGCTTATGCTTGGGATAGAAAGGTTTTCTGTAGGCTAGTTCTTGAAACACAGCAGAGGAGTAAAAATGCAATAATGTACCTTTTTTAAGATTTTCAAGTTATATTCAGCTTTTGATAAAGCAGTTAAGCAGTGTCTCTTTCGAATAATGCTCCCTTTCTTTTCTTCAAAGGAAGTTAGCTATTCACTGCAGGGAATGGCCTGTTTAAATATGTTAAGATTGACAGAATTTCTTTTGGAGTCAAATGAGTTTATAACCTCCATTAACTTAAAGGTTGCTGTAATCAAGGTTATTCTTCCCACTGTCTCTTTTTCTATTATGGCTTCTGTCCACCAGATTCCTTGAATTACAGGTTCCTGTGTTAAGCATGTGTCCCTCCCAGACTACACCTCTGTTAGAAAGACTTGCCCTTAAGCAGGCTTGGCAGCTGGCTCCAGCAGAGTATCAGGTCCAGGATCCTCATCCTGCAGAGAGAGCAGCACATACCTAAGGGAGGTGACGGACTTGAAGTGGGTGAAAAAACCTTTAACTTCTGAATCTGCAGCTACCAGAATCAAGGATTGGACTCTGAAGTTTTCTGTCCAGTTTCGCTCCCCTTTTTTCTGGGGATGGATTTGTTTTCTTGTGTCAAGCAAGGGTATCGAAGGAGGAAAGCACCAACTCGATGAATAGTCTCTATAAGCAGACATATCTGTGAGACCGATATGACTATGGCCTACGCTAGCCCCTTTTAAGTAAACAGCCATAAAAAATGAACTTCTGTGGGAATTAGGCCAGCTCTGGTGTCATCGTTGCATTTCTTCACAGCTAAATGTTCAAGAATTAAAATAATAGAAACCTGGGGAAAAAAGGCTAAGGAGTTTTATATAGTTCCTTTGCATTGTAAATTATAATCAGAAGGAAAGAATGAAAACAGTAGGATTGCCGAGACTAACATAGCTAAGTACAGGAAAAAAATTGGTGGGATCCAGAAAGATAACATACTGTAAATTCTTTTGCACACTGATTTATATAAGATCATCCACAGGCCCGCTTCCTGCTTCAGGCCGTGTTGTGCTGAGCTGTGTAGCAACACGCGAGGAAGGATTTTCCCAGTCGCGAGGCAAAGCAGAGGCAGCCTGCAGAGATGCCTGTGCCTCGTGCAGCAATGCCCTGTGGGTTTTCACACACGAGGACTTTTTCCTGTCCACAGCAGCACGCAGCAGTGTGGGGAGGTGGGCAGTGTGAGCCCAGGAGCTCAGCCTACACTGGTCAGGTTTCCGTGCCACGTTCAGGCGGGTCATGGTCATAAAGAGGTTTCCCAAAGCTTGCTGAAGTTGGTGGCGAATCCCAATGAGGTCTTTCCATTGTTTTCAGTGGGTTGTGGCTGAAGCCCAGAGTGACTCATGTGTTACTTATTGTGTCAGGTTGGAAATGAGTACATAACAACAAGTAGACGGCACAAACAAAAGGAAGGAGAGGAAGATACAGTAATGAAAAGCACCAAGCATCTGATCTGGAGGCCACTAATGTCAACAGGGAGCTCTGGATGTGGGCTTATGTTAAAGCATTGGAAATGTTCCATGGATTCCAATTTGCAGACTCAGGCTTTACTATAATTAGGCTAAGCAGCCATTGGGAAGGAAGAAAAGTTAAACTTACTGTGATTTTATGTCAGTAAATAAACAACAGAAACTGAAAACGAAGCAGAAACTTCACCAGAATGGTTTTACTGTTTTCTAAATTTTCTACTTCTCACAGACTTTTTCTTTCTAAACTGCTTAAACAACAAGTGTTTCGCTCCAAGCGGTTATGATTACCCTGAACTAACATGCAAGGAGATTAAGGCACAGAGAGACAGAGACAGAAAGCTTGTTGCAGACTGTGTAAAATTGTTGTAGGACTGGACACATTACCCATGTTTCCTTTTCCTTAGCAGCTACACCATATATCTTTTTCCAATCAGTTGTACGCCATAATTGAATGACTTGCCTCCATTTCCAACCTGACAGTATTATTTTCCTAATCATACTGTCACATTCAGTTTGCATACTGAATAATGTAAATGAAAGGAGTCTAAAGTGTGGGTAATTCCACAGACCTCAGTGTTTGGCCTTCCAACAGTCCCATGGGCCACAGGTATGCCTGGGAACAGCTCTCAGAGTTGTAGCAGGCAGAAATCCACCATAAGAAAAACATTTCTCTAAAGAAGATTTGGAATCGAAAGACGGATTTCCATCCGCTCGGACAGGAAAGCTGTTTTAGAATGAGATAAAAGATAACAAAGTAAGCCATGTGGAGGGCAGACAGGGAGGACTGTCACACCAGGTGTGCTGCTTCTTTAACAGATTTAGTACTGTCATTGTGAAACATCGCTCAAACCATAAAATCAGAATATTAGAAATGGTGGAATGCTCCTAACTGCACTCCTTCTTTATTTCTTCTGCCTACACTTCCTAAGCAAGCTGTACAGATGGAGCTAGGTCCTGATGGAAAAGTTATGCTTTAGGACCTATTTATATGACCAGGATCTGTACTGTTTAGCTGTTAATGCCAAACAAACAAAAGCCACTCTGTAAGACATAAAGATTATTCACAACAAGTGTGGGGATTTGGGGGTTTTAGTTGTTTTGTCTTTTAGGTTTTTTTGAGAAGAAACAAATCTGTATTTAAGGAAAGATAAGGTGTGTGATCTTCAGAAAACAGTAGAAAATAGAACTACACCAGTTTAGACTAGCTAAGCATGCAGTTCATGAGTTTGGGTTAGGTGAAATCATGCCTATTCGTGTAGAATAAAGCAGTGAACACAAAAATCACCCCACAGAATTGTGAAGAACCAAGCGTGTCTTGCTCCTACTAAGACCTGTCAAGGTGCTGATGCCTTTAGCTGTCTGCTGCATGTTCAGTTTCCAGTCCGGCCTACCGCTTCCTCTGCCCCTTGTCTGTCCAGGGCTAGCTCCGAGAGCTAACCAGGTAACAAGCTGACATCACTGACAAGCATAAAGCAGCTCATTTGGCACACCTTTCCTTCATCCTCAAAGGCTGTTAAAAATGCCTGTTGAGTCTTGCTGATCACTTGAGGTAAAGCATTACTGCCTGGGGCTGTTTTCCCAGTGTGCACTAACACAGAACACAGCACTGCAGGGCCTTGAGGACGTTCTGGCAACTGGTACCAATTCCTGCGTTTTTGTTGACTGAGTCTGTGTTCTCCGGTATCTTCTATCATCTTTTGCAGTTCTGCTTTCACACTTACTCTTTTCTTTGGTCTCCATTTTGCTGTTGAATTGAGTTATCTTACATTTCTGAGGAGACACATTTCTCCAAAAGGCTTTGGAAATGTGGCCAGAACTTGGGCTCTATAATCTAACATAAATTTTTATATTTCTCCCCAATCTTAAACCTTTTCTAAACCTCTTTCAGTTGTTAAAATAACTTCTCATTTTGCTCTCCTCTCTGCAGATTTCCACTGAATATGGATGCCATCTTAGCCTGAGTGCTTCTCTCTTTGTATTCAAATTTTGCTATAGTACTTCAAAAGCATCTCTCTTTCTACAAAGATCTGTTCTTGTGTTGCTCAGGCATTCATTTTGCTGCCTCAGGTTTTCAGAAGTTCTTCATAACTTTCTAAACAGAAAAGGAGAGTTTCTGGCAGGCTGCGTATCCTAAACAACTTCATACTTTGTCCTGATTTATTCTCCTCTTAGTAAATTTCAAAAGGCAGCACATTATCCTGTCTGACGTGGGATTCCCAAGTGATGTGACGTCAGAAAGAGTTAGATGTATTCGTCTTAATGATACATTTTATAACACATTGGATTAAACAACTCAGTTAAAATTTTTAGTTTTCCTTAAACTAGTTTTCTCTTCGTTTAAAAAAAAAAAAAGACAATAACCTGTCCTGATGTTTGAAAATGTAGGCTTTTTGCTTCTGGCATATTTAGAATTTTCAAAAATAATTGGAATGGCTTGTGTCTTCAAAGACTGTCATAAATCTTTGTCACAGAGAGAGAGAGAGACATAAGAAACATTGGAAATTATTTTTCTGGCTCTCCGCAGAATTGTTACCATTTTCTGAAGAGCTATCCCTGGATAATTCCTTTATCAGCATGATAGTTTTATTGTTTTTTAATATATTGTTTTATTCTTAAATGAGACAGAGGAAAGCCATCTGGAGTACTTTTTTGTTGGCTGACAGTGCTGGTTGCAGCAGTACAGTTCTGTACAGACAAGGGGATGCAAAGAAAGTCCAAATGGTTTGTTTGATCCTCATTTTTATGTTGCTCTAGTTTTGGCTGCCCTTCTCATTGCCCGCAAGAAAGATGGCCACAACATCACTACACTTTTTAAGACCATCTTGTTTTGTTTATAGAGCTCTTCAATCAGGAGGTCACTGTAGGTGTCTGCTCCAGCTGTTGCTCTGTTCTTTCCCTTCGCTGCATTTAGACTCACAATGTCCTTTTCTTTGTAGTTGTACCGTTCCCCTAGCCGTGGACCTCTAGGGGGTCATTTGCCACTAGAGTTGCTTTTATGGGTTGAAGGTTCAAAGAGTGTTTCGTCCCTTTCATACGCACAACTGCAGCTTGGAAAGAGGGCAAGAAAAAGGGCACTCCTTCCTGCTTTCTTCTGTCATGGAGACAGATGTCCTCTAAAATTGCACACAAGATGCAGCCCGCATTTCAGACCTGGAGTCTGAGCGTCTGCCGCTTCCTCGGGCCGCTGGTGTTGCTTTGGGCAGGGTGAAGTGGTTGAGACTTGCAGAGTAGCGAGGGGCAAGGAGGGAACAGCCAGGAGGGAATGGCATCCTCTCACCCTCCAATGCAGGCCCTGTTTTGTTGCAGACTGGCCCACTGGATGCAAAGCCAGCTTTCTGACAGCCTTGTTCTCCTGCGGGAGCTGATGCAAGGCCTCTTCCTAAATTCTGAATGTACACGAGGGATGAGGCAAGATTTCTGGGTAGAAATGGGTGAGTCTGATTCCCATCCAAGGCAGTGCTCCCTGTCGCCTGGATGACAAAGTCCGGCTCCAAACAAGCAGAGACAGCTTCCCAAACAGGACCGAAAGCAGACTCTCTGCCATCCACGTGCACCTGAATTCCTGCCACTCGCAGCAAGCCTGCAATCCGATCGTCTACTGACATTTCCAAGCTTCGCTTGTCACTTTTTCAGCAAACTTCATCTGGATTTCAGGTTGCCCATAAAACTTGAAAGCAGGTTTAGTAGCAAGAATTTACAATGTGAACATCTAGTTAGAAGAGACCTTACTGGGCCCCTTTAAAGGAGAACCTTGCCTTTAAAATGAGTAAATAAGAGCCTCTACCTCTTTTCCTCATGAACTTCATTGAAAATATGAGCAGCAATAAATCAACTGCTGAGAAAAATGGTAATGTACAGCTGGGCTCCACTCTTGCATAGCAATGACACTGGAAAAATCATACACATTTCCCTTTCCCTTCTGTGTAAATTGGCCTTGTAAAAGTTAAGCTGTACTCTCCCTTGAATGCCATTTAGTCCTGCAAAATCCTGGGGAAAGTTCAGTGTATGGGAGTCCAAATGTCAAAACAGGAGAGGAATTGTTTGAAAATAATGCAGAAAACACTGCATCGCATCCAGCCCTGTTTTTCCCTCCTCCTACGTGAAAAGATAAGCTCTGTTTGTTAAAATGTTCATCTTACACATGAAAACACTTTAAAATAATTCTGCAAAACTGTGCTTATGCAGAGGATCTGGAACCCACATTCACTTGTCTAACATATACTGACAGTGTTCGTTTATAAATATTATGATAACGAGGGGAAGAAGTCCTGTGTTGTTTATTTCTGGGGTGTTTTTCTTACTGAGGGACCAAATGGTGTTTAGATTTTGTGAGGGAGCTTCCATCGATTTCAGGGCGTAAATTAATCCTGTATATGCTAAGCTATTTCCTTGAAAACGACTGGGTACAGTGCGAGTGTTTTTCTTGTGTTTTGATCTTTCTTAAAGCAAGAAAGTTGAAACAATTTCTTACTGTACAGCAGACATTGCTAAATGAGACATCTGATTGTTTCCCTCATTACTTAATTACAGCTCTCCCTCCCTCTGTGTAGATGCAAAGGGGGGTTTTCTGCTTTTTCTTTTCTTAATTACAGAGCAGGCCACAGGTCAAAAGGTGAAGGTTATACAAGCTGATTTCACGGAAAATTCAGTATATGAGAACATCGAAAAAAGTCTGCAAGGCTTGGATATTGGTGTTCTGGGTGAGTCACTAAAGTCTGTTAATTGAAGAGTATTTTATGGCCGCAGTGTATTAAACAGAGAATTGTATAAATGATGTGTCATAACAACTTGTTAGCCAACACTTAAACCAAAGCATACAGCTGCCCAATACATTTGAGCATTAGTTATCATGAAGAAGTTTTAAAAGGGAATTAAGATCCTTCAAAGTCTTCCTGTTTCTCTGTACGGGCTTCTTTACTTTGAAACCTCTTCCGCCGCTGCATAAGTAGCATCCAGCTTGTTGGGGTGACTTCTTCCCGGTTTGGCCTCAAGGAATTAATTTTCTCTACTGGTTGTTTTACAGCAGTGTGCGATCCTTATATTCAATCTGAAATGAGCCTGTGGCTAACACTAATTGGTACGATCCTCACAGCAACAATGCAGATGTGTTTCTGGGGGAAGTTTGGGGTTTTTTTTTGTTTTTTTGTAAAGAAAGTCATCCTTTTCGTAGTGAAACAAATGAAACAACAAGAGCAAAACACAAACAAACAAAACCCCAAACTGTAGCAACAGATTGTTTTTCTGTTCCCTGAAGGCAGTAATGAGCAGTACCAACAACTTCAGTGATAAAAAAGTCTCAATGCTAAACAGCATTTCTCTTCACACGGAGCTTGAAAGCTGCGGAGTCTTGAGGAGAAGCCGTTTGTTTAACTAGCTGAACTATGCACTTTGTCTAGATTTTGTTCTTATCATTATGTTTCCTTTGATTAGTTAACAATGTTGGAATGCTTCATAATCCTCTTCCATGCCGTTTCCTTAATGGACCAGACATAGACGAGGTAGGCGTGCTCTGTGGGTTTCTACTTCCAATAGAACAATGAGGAACTGTAATTCTATTTAACAAGGGACAGAATCTGCTCCCGCAGCAATCAGCACATATTTAACTGTTCGGTTGAGTGGGAAAAGAACTGGGCCTGAAGGAGCATGTTTTGATTTGCTTTCAATGCTCAGAAGAACGTGCAAGAGAAAAAGAACAGTAGATGTCAGCTGGATTGCAGCAAGCGCCCCGCAATAGAGAGGAGAGCACAGCTGGCCTGGTTGCAGGAGGGATGAGCAGCCCCTCTGGCTCACGGCTCACATGCAATGTAACGGGGTCCAGCCTGGTCAGAGCCACAGCTGAAGTGTTGGGTTCTTGTCAGTGTTGTTAAAACTTGCTTTCTTTGGAACACCGTTGCTGAAGTATGTGAAAAAAATGAAAAGATAAGCCTCCTTTGAACACGAGGGGGGGAATGAATTTACTGATGTAGAATACTTTGACAGGATTAAGGATGTGGTTAAGTTTTTAATTGTCTTATTGTTACTTACCTCTATAGTATTAGCCATGAAAACCCCCAGAGCTTCTAAATGTATTTCTTGCTAGGACCTGCCTCAGGATCCATTCAGTCTATGTATCACCGTCTTTTCCAGATCAGAGGTCCCCAAGCAGGCTGCTTTTCTCAGAGCTGCAGCCACGTGGTGCCACCCCTGCTGCCGTTCGCTGGCAGTTTTGGGGAGGGTGTCTCCGTGTGGCCGTGCTCCTGCTGACCTTGGTGGTTTGTCCCCTGCTCGCGTCCAGCCCGGCTGGCCTGGGCACCGGCCTCCCGGGTTTGGCCGCTGGCAGAGATGTGGCGGGGCAGCGCAGGGGGCGCAGAGTCGAAGGGGTGCGGAGCAGATTTGGGCGCCGGGTTTAGAACAAAACGAGCCGGGGCTCGCCTGCTCTTGAGTGTCCCACAGCCCAGGCACAGTCGGTGACAATCGGCGGCGAGCAGAGCAGCTCTGAAAGCAGCTGCCAGGCCAGAGACCCGTTTGGTGGGAATGGCGAGCGTGGTTACCTTGGTAAGCTGCGGGCCCTCCAAAGTTAACCATGAACTCACTGTTTTCTTGCTTCCTGCAGAGCCTCGTTAACTGCAACATTATTTCTGTTACTAAGGTATGTGACGTGCTCGTGTCTGTGTTACATCTGTAATTATTTTATTGGATAAAAGTTAGTCTCGCACAAGAGCAACTGACTAGCTTTCCTGCGTGTTTTTGTTTAATTTATCTCCAGATAGTAATTGTCAGCATTGTTTGGAGGACCCGGTCTGCTCCTACTGCCTGTGAAACATTTTGACCGGAGCTGAAGTGGAATGTTTTAACACGGTTGCTTGGTTGAGACATGTTGTTACACTGCTGCTGAAAGGTTTTGCAAAAACTTGTTGGTCTCGGTGGGCAGGGAGATTTGTTTCAGGGTCAGAATATCCAGGACCGCAGAATATTCAGGATCCACAGTTTAACTTTTTGTAATATACGTGCATTTTTGACACCATTCTGTTCTGTCAAAATACTTTTGTACTGGTGTAGGACAGAAACTTGAGGAGTTGACTCCCAGTTCTGTATGGTTACATCTTAGTGTTAATTTTGGTTGGCTACTTCCCTTGCAAGAATAGTTAGTATTTCATGCTTTCCACCACTGATTAAGATTTGTGTTGCTCTGCTGTTTGCAAGCAGCATGTTAACATGAACAAGAGCAGAACAAGAGCTTTGTAGTTCATCTCAACCTTGGCTAATGTCTTTCTAAACATGACATGAAAATTGTCAACAGATGTTCATCTTTCTTTGGCTAGCAAACTTTACACCCCAAATTGTACTGCTGCTTGGTGACTTCAAATAATAAATCATGTAATATCACTCAATTGAAACAGATTCTTCCATGAGGCAGTCTGGTGAATTTTCTGCTCCTAGGTTTTGTTCTATGTCCAAAGAAGAGAAATACCTGCAATCTCTGAACGCTATATGGAGATGCCTCACAAAAACCAGGCAAATGTTTTGCACCCTCTCAGTCTGGATACAAAAGGATTCTCCCTTTACCATTGCTCACCTTGCACATACGTCACAATCAACCTCTTCTGCTTCACCAGGGCCTGGGGATTCCTTTCCCCCACTGCTGCAACCACTTCGTTTTCAGTCTTTCATGAACGCTCACCTTCCTCCAAAGCACAAAGAAGAAATCTTGCTACTAACCAGCATTCCTCATGGTTAGGCCCAAATAATCTTTAAATCTGTTTGGGGTTTTTTTCCGCCCTCATAACCTAGATTCCTGCTAGGATCCTGCTCACCACGTCTTGTGGTGGAATGCCTGAGCTCCAGGTATTCCCGGCTCTCACAGGTGGCAGTGGGATTTTCCTGCAAAAGTGGGACCTTTTTGCATGTCTTCTGCTTTACTTGGAAATTCCCCTTCACCCAAGCTGATGTGACCCACCTGCATTGTCATCCTTTCTGAAAACGGAGCTTATGAACCCCACCTTGCTCCTGCTGTTCTGTTTTGCATAATGACACTTCTGAAAAAATAGGGAATTAACAAGGACTGAATAAAGCTGCATCATTCTTTTGCACTACCTTTCATTACTGCCCTTCACAAGTGAAGTCACACTCTTATTCTGGGAAGATTCATATGTTATGTGTGTTTTTATGAAAAGTCAGCAGTGTGAATATGAATTTCCTAGGGACTTAGGCTTACTATCAATAATACTTTTCAAATACAACAAATAGAAGCAGATTTCTTAACTAAAAATTGATTTAACTGCACTTTAAAAATCACAATCATGATTATGTCTGTTGTTAAAATAAGAACAGATGATTAAATAATTAGCATCAAGAATTATCCTAAAGCTTTCTTTGGTAGCCACAAAAAGTTTTCTTTCATGATTTTGTGCTATTTCTGATCCGGGTAGAGCAAAAAGTGAAAATGCAAAACTACTGTGAAGTTGTCTTTCTCGTTAGAGTTATGATTCAATGGTGAAGAATGATAAAATTCAGATACTGTTGAAAAGCTTCAGATAAGCATGAGACTTTCATTACTTAGAAGACTAACATTTGGAATTTTTTAACAACTCAGATGATTTCTAGGTGATTAGCATTTCTAAAATATTTTCCAAAACTTTGAATGTGACACATTTTAGTTATTTGAACAGTATACATATGAGTGGTTCTTAAGCAAGTGGAAATCTTGTGAACAAAACGATATCATCTGAAAAATGTAATCAGAAAGAGGGAGAGTGGATATGATTTTTAACATCTTTGTCTTACAGATGACAAAAATGATTTTGAAACAAATGGAACCAAGGTAAAAATACCTTTTTCTAGAACTTTCAGTAGGTTTAGCTGCTACCTATTTATTCAGTTTATTCAGTTTATTCAGTTTATTCAGTGGTAGCTATGTTTTTTCATTATTAACTTCTGCACTTTACAGTATGTCAGTCATTAAGATTGTCTTCTGTTGCTGTTAGTGCTGTGAATGAATGATAGGAACTGCCACCAACTGTGACAACTGTAGAACAAAACAGAAAATATAAAATATAGATCCGTGTCCAGTAAAAACGTGCATGTGTTACAAAAATAAAATGGCATATGATGGGTCTAATTAGGCAAAAACTGGCATTTGAATATATTGTCATATTCTTCTAAGAGTGGTAGCTGTACTTGGAATAATATTTTTCAAACTCTGGAAATACCTGTACTACATTAGAGAGGTTCATTCAGGTATTTAGGATTCCTTTTCTCCTTTTAATACAGTTTGTATTTTAGACATAGGAGTCCTTAAACTAGAAGTTAAGGTCTTCAGATGGAGTTTCTAGAAAACACTATTAACTACTGCATTTTAGAGGACAGTGCATGCTTTTTGTTTTGGCAACAAAATAAGCTCTTACTGTTTAATTGTTTTGGTTTGTTTTTTTCCTGGTTGTTACTGAATGAATTGTTTTTAGTGATTTGTACAGGGAGTTGTGAATAGGGAAGCTAAAACAACAGATGCATGGAGCAGGCAAAAGAATGTGCTGGCTAATGAGCGAAGGGGACCCGGCAATTACTTAGGAGCATAAAATCTTTCCTTTGATGGCAGTTTTTGCTCTGTTAGATGTACAATAGCAGGTACAATGTTCCCATGGTTCTGACTGCACTAGGCATTTAAATTTCACTTATGACATTATTCCTAGCTGTTTTAGACTTAATTGCGCCTGTCTAAACCATAAAAATCAGGTCTTTTGAAAGTGTAGTCTACAGTATAATAGGAGAGCTATGCCTTCTGAGGGAAAAAAATTGTCTTCAACTCGTGCAGCTTTTACCATGATGCTGACAAATGTAAACTGAATGCAACTGTTTAAATTAAATTTCAGACAAAAAGGTCTTATTCTGAACCTGTCCTCTGGTCTGGGTACTTTCCCTTGTCCTTTATACACAATGTACTCAGCTTCTAAGGTAAGTCATTCCCATTGCTTCATAAAGAAATCCCTATCAAGTGTTTACCAAAGCATTTGTATGAGCAATATAGGGCCAGGTTTTCAGGACATAAATCAGTGTTGCCTCACTGAAATAATGAAGTGATGTAAATGAGCACTAGTTGAAAGCTAAGAATCAGTGAAGCTATGTGAATGAAATTAGCTGAAGGTACATCTGATCATTGGAACATTTTTGCCTTTGGTTAAATAATAATTATACCAGTGCTCACAATCTGTCCTCATTCCAGGAGGTGATGGTATTTACCAGGCTGGTTTAGCTGGTTTACTCAAAACTGTAGATGCAAAAAAGAGCTGTGTTTTGCTTATGGAACCAAGAATAAAATCCCTAGTATGTGGCTGGTGAGTTGCTTGACTGCATAGATTTCACTTTGAAATTTTGCTCTGAATTAAAACCCCAGAGTGCAGAAAAATGAGGAGTGAATGGTTTTTACTGAAACTTCAAAGCAACTTGCTCAGCTCAGGTTTGCTCCAAATTAAAAATTCTAACAATGTTTGCTTGAACATAGCTAAAGTTCAGCTTGGTAAGAAAAAGCTAGATATTCTCAGTAAGAAATTCTAGTTTTCCATTTCCTTTTTCTCTTTTTAACATAAGTTTCTTATTACTCAAAACCTGAACTGCATTCAAAACAGACAATTTTAGTTCCTTAAATAGTTTAGTTAATGTTGTTTCAGACTGATGCAGTATATTGGCTGTATTATTTTGACTTTTTTCATTCTTGGCTCTCTTTTACATTTGTTTCTGTGTAAATGGGCTTTTTTAGCAACGCCCTGAAAGGACACTATTTTACTTGTGAGCATGTTGATGTTTTGTGCACTATCATGACTCTATTGGTGTTTAAATTGTAAGACCAGTCAAATGATGGCTTTGAAACACTGTCATTTTTTCTTCTTAGTAGGACTTTTATATTTCTAATTACAGAGGAGTGATCCAATGTTGTCAGCTTTCTGAATATTGCTCAAAGATCTAACTCCTAAAATCAATCTTAAAAGATTCTCAGCTTTTATACAGAGAAGTTAGTATATTGTCCTGGGTTCAGCTGGGATAGAATTAATTTTCACAAGAAGCTGGTTGTGCTGACCCAAACAGCCGATCACATGGGATATTCTGTACCATGTGATACCATGCTCACTATTTAAGTGGGGAGCTGGCTGAAGGAGAGGCTTTTGCTACTCAGGAGCAGCTGAGCATTGGGTGGTGAGAACACTGCATGTTGTATGTGCTTTTTATCAGTATTATTGATTGTTGTTTTCTTCTCCCTTTGCCATTATGTTAAACTG
The DNA here is from genome assembly GCF_030867145.1 of Opisthocomus hoazin. NCBI lineage: Eukaryota > Metazoa > Chordata > Aves > Opisthocomiformes > Opisthocomidae > Opisthocomus > Opisthocomus hoazin. The sequence continues at coordinate 47,553,283 of NC_134454.1, forward strand.
TTCTCATCCCAACCCACGAGTTTTGCCTTTTTCCTTCTGATTCTCCTCACCATCCCACTGGGGAGGGGGGAGGAGTGAGAGAGTAACTGCGTGGTTGTTTGTTGCAAATTGAGGCAAAGCCACAACAAAACTTAATAAAACTTAACAAAACTTAGAAAGGTAAACCCTAAAGACTGAAGCTACTAAAACCCCCAAATTCACAAATATATGACTTTGAAAATCATATTTGTAGTCTATGCTAATAGGTATACACTGAAGGCATGAGTTGTATTCAGTCCCTTTCTTATTGCAAGAGAAACAGCAGTGTAAGCCTTGAACTGGGAGGGCAAGTGCCAGCCAGAGATGAGAGCCGCATGAAACAGTATCGAGAATAAATGGGACTGAGGCATTTATATCTCTGCATTTTCATAAATGTGACAGAGCTTTCAGTCTAGTCTGCAGTAGTACTTGTTTCATGCCTGGCTTCAGCCAATGCCAGGCATGATCTTTTGTGGTGCAGTTAAACAGTCAATCTTGCCATTGTTCATGTGCACCAGCAGCAAATGTGTATTGAAAAGTTCACTTTTATGTTTTTCACCACTGCACTGTGCCTTAGGTTGTATGATGCTTGCACATTTTTTTTAAAGATGTGTTTGCATGTATTTGTGAACATATGTGAAAGTACTTAGATTGCTATGCTAATGTTATTTTTTTAAATTGTATTCTAGGCTTTTACAAGCGCTTTCTCCAAAGCACTACAAGCAGAGTATAAGGCAAAGGGAATCATCATACAGGTGATGCTATATCTTACCATATTTGCCTTCATTTGAACAAATCTGTCAAGAATATCTGAGGTGCCTGAATCTGTACAGTGTAGGTGTCCCTGGTGACATGCTGGGTGACCCTGTCAAAGCTCTCTCTGTTCTGTGTGTGCAGCTATAGGCTTTTTTTCTTTATGCTACCATAGTACCATTACTTACTTCACATAGTGCCTTAATGCATTGCAAATACCTGTTACAATTTGTCAGGCGCTGTAGGATTCGATGCAGTGAATGGCCTTGTGTAAATGTTAGATGACATGACACTGTTATTATGATTTCTTATTTTAGGTAGTGGCTCCTTATGGTGTTTCTACTCCAATGACAATGTACCAAAAGCCTGGTCTTCTTACAAAGACGGCAGAAGAGTTTGTTAGCGAATCACTGGATTATGTCACCTCTGGAGATGAGATTTTTGGATGTTTAGCCCATGAAATGCTGGTAATTGAACTTGATAGTGTTCAAATAGGTCCCAAAGGCTGAACCAAGGCTCTCTGGGCTCCGCAGGTTCTTTTTTGACTGATTTCAAACATCTTAAGATTGGACATCAAATGAGAAACAGTGAGTAGGTTATTAAGGCTAATGCAGCACCAGTAAACTATGAAGGGAAAAATACGCAAGTAAAGCACAGTGGTATCTGCACAGTGTGGCTTTCTCCACTTTTGTGTCTTGAACTGAGCTCAGTTTGATAGGCTGGTTAGTCTTTATCCTTTCTCCAGCTGCCTGTTTTCATGACCCTATTAGGAATATTTCCGAGACCTCTACTCCTTTACAGAAATTGGCCAGAAGATTCTAAAGTTATTAGAGAAGAAGGGAAAGGATGTAAAAACGGACTGTGCTATCACACAAACACCATTTTCTTGGGACACCAAGCTAACAGAATAAATATTTCTATATGGCAGCTGTTAACGATGAGTGTTTAATGAAAGTATAGGGATGAGAACAGATCTGCTGAAAACTGAGAGGAATGAACATTTCCCTCTAAGAGAAACAAGCATACTGAAAATATAAAGTAAAATCTTTGCATTTACTGTTTTCTATGACCTTGCTGAACACTCAGTTATTTTCTTTCAAGAGGTTTCTAATAACCCTTTGCCTTTGTATTATTTTTGCTCGAATATTCTGAAGGCATGTGTCCTGCAGTTCGTCCCTTTATGGGTATTCCACAGCGACAGACTTCAAGAGGCAGTCCTGCATGTATTTACCAGTTACCTGAAGAAGAGGTGGAGAAACCCCTAACAGTCATTTTTTTTCAGAAGATGTACAACGGGAAACCTCAGCAGGATGCATTTTACTGTGTCTCTGTGTGTGTGAATGTGGAAGGAGTCAAATCAGTTTGAGCCATAGCTCCGTCCAAATCACCTATCAAGTGATAAGTGATTTGATCCAATGAATCTACTCAGCAAATTCATTCCTGTTCCTTTCCAAAGACCATAAAATTTGCTAGAACTGTTCCAGTGACTTCTGTGAGCTTTAGATAGGTTCTAAGACATTTATGTTACTAGTTTAATGTAAGATTGAAGGCCACAACTATTTACACTTATTTGACATTCATGAATAAAACAATAATTTGCTTTATTTCCAAATTGTTCACATTGTATTTTGGTGCTTTCACTGAGTGTTTTGTGTCCTTCATTTCTTCTGAAAAGTCAAGGAAATTTTCAAGAAATAATAATAAAAAAAAATTACCGAGTGTAGACTACACACAGGACCTTTGTAAGTCTGCAAATGTGACAAGTTTATTTCTGCCCAGAGCCTGTGAGTGACTTCATCTTCTGCAATATCTGGAGGAGGAAGGAGCATAGACAAAAGATAAACAGTAACTCTGCATTCCTCGATGAATACAGAAGCCAAAACTTTTGTCTTTAGATACCTGTAAAGACCATACTGGGTGCTATTGAAAGGCATTTCAAGAGCAATGCAATCATCAGGCTCAGTTGACATAGGTTCACAATGGAGAAATCCTGTTTAACTAATCTGATATCCTTCTACGAAAACGTCACATGCCTAGTTGCTGAAGGGAAAACAGCAGATGTAGTTTTTCTGGATTTTAGTAATGCTTTTGATACTGTCTCTCACAGCATCCTTCTGGACAAGTTGTCCAGCTGTGAGATGAGCAGGTACACACTGCACTGTGTGAAGAACTGGCTGAAGGGCAGAGCTCGAAAGGTTGTAGTGAATGGGGCTACACCTGTCTGGTGACCAGTCACTAGCAGTGTTCCTCAGGGCTCGATTGTAGGGCGAGTTCTCTTCCACATGTTTATCAAAGGTCTGCATGCAGGAGTTGAATGCAGCAGTAGCAGGGTTGTTGGTGACAGCAAACTGGGAAGTGCTGTTGACTCTCTCTAGGGACAAGAGACCTTGCAGAGAGAGGTGGAGAGACTGGAGCACTGGGCAATGATTAATGGGATGAAATCAAACAAGAACAAATGCCAGGTTCTGCACCTGGGATGGAGTAGTGCTGGGAATCAGTATAAAGTGGGAGAGGAGTGGCTGGGGAGCAGCCCTGCAGCGAGGGACCTGGGGGTGCTGGCTGACAGCAGGCTCAGTGTGAGACAGCAGCGTGCCCTGGCAGCCCTTTGCAGAGGGCAAACCTCTGCACCCTGGGGTGCATCAAACACAGCACGGCCAGATGGCCAACAGAGGGGCTCATCCCGTGGTGTTCAGCGTTGTGTGACCTCACCTGGAGTAGTGTGCATCTTCTCATTTTGCAGGTTTATTTCACTTCTAAAGTCCAGGAAGTTTTTTTGTAAAGTTGCGTTAAGATAGCAAAGACCTTATCAATAAAAGTAAGTATACATTGGTGGGTTTTGGTGAAATGTGAGGAAGAGTCTCTGTAATCTTTGCCACACAGGATGGAGAGGAATCACAAATTGTGTCCTGCTGGCTCCAGAAATTCCTGTCTGCTGCATTCAAGCCAGTGATGTATGTAGGGAATACCGCACAGACTTACAGTACAGCACCATAGGGTGCATATGGTATTAAAGGCTAATAAATATCATCTCTGGCCCCCAGATTTTGCTTACTAGTTTTAACAGTCTTCAATTCGAAGTTTTAACTTCCACTCTATGCATGTAGAAGTGTATATTTCATGACAGGTTTCCTTGTTTTTAAGGAAGGGTTGAAGGTGACATTTCTTTTTTGTGCTCTTAATCATCATTAGAAATTAAAGCAGTGGATAAAGTTTTTTCAGAATTGGTTCTGTTGCTTAGGAGCAAAACTATCGCTTATTCTGAGAGTATGAAATCTGTTCAGTATTTTCAAAATGTTTTCTAATTAGTTTCTCTTAGATTTGTCTCGTCATGAAATTATGACATTCTGTTCTTTGTAACAGAAAGACATTTTTTTCTATGAGTGTAGAAAATTTTTTAAAACTCCTCTTATACTATATGCCCATTGCATCTCACAGCCTTTTAAATTATATGGCTTCCATATTTCTCCACAGCCTCTTGTATTTCTTGCCTTAATATAAAATAATTCTTCAAATAAAACTACTACTCAATATTGCCACCCAATATAGACAACATCTGGAGGTGAAAATGAGACATCCGTGCTGGACACTTCAGCATTGTTAGTTTGAAAAACAAGGAATAGGAATTATTTGTTCATCACTTCATAAAGGCTGTGTTTTCAAGTGATTGAACGGTGTTCTTCTAAGTGTGATATTCCTTATATCACAGGATATATCACTGCAGCTGCACAGCAAATAAATAGGGAATATAATATACATTAAATATTGCATGTGGGCCAAAAGGCAAAGTCTCTGGGGGAAATGCACATTCAGTAGGAGGCCTGAGTGTGGAAAGCAGAGTTCGTGTTTGCCGTTGGTATAAGTGCTCATTTCTCCATGGATGCACATTTTCAAGCAGTACATTCTCAGATACAGCATGATAATGCAGCGCACATCTCCTTTCCTTGCTTCTCCACTCCAAACACATACCAAGGCCTTGCCCGCAGGGAGCTCTTTGCATGTTTCGTTTACGCTTGTGAGTAGTCCCAGCAGGGTGAAACAACTCCTGCAGAGCAGTGGCTGCTTCTGCTATGCTCGAGTCGGTGACGGTCACTGAGGGGATTCAGTGGCAGCAACAGCAAACCCTGAGGACTCTCTTGCCTGCAGCTGGACATGATACCACATAGTATAGCTACACTTTCCCTCATTTTCACTCCAATTTCCACAGGAGTTACCTAGCTCAGGTTAGAGAATACCCCTTTAGCCTCCCCACAAGATCTGTATGCTTGCCACTGGAGACAAACACCCACTCATCTGACATACAGGGACTCCAGTAAGGCAGAAGTAACATTGGCACGGGCAGAGGTTAGTGAGCTATTGGTTTCCAAGGTTTACAAGACCTGTAATCTATTTCAAGTGACATTTCCATATTTCTCACCTCACGGTTGTTTATGGTTGTGCATGCCTCCTGAGCCTTGCAGGCTGTTACTGAAGTTGAGCAATCAGGCCAACAGAGATTTGTTTCTCTTAAGGAACAGGAGGATTCTGTTACTCACTGCTCTTGCATGGTCACTCTGTTAAAGTAGTCATGTTTTGACCTTTTCACTCGTCATTTGCACAATATTAGCCTGGGATCTTGCTGACTTGCAACCTTCAGGGTGCTCTCCGTGACAGTGCGTTAACATAAGGCTGCAGAAAGATGTTTCTCCTCCTTTGGCCCTTTGGAGAAGCCGGTGGGTGGATCAGCCACCTGTACATAAGCCTGGAGGAGAAGCAATTGTGCCTTCCCCTTCATTTTGTAGGCCATGTGTCTCCTCTGAGTGCCTAAAAAACAACTCGGAAGTTGTACCATCTGCTCTTGGGTCTAAACTTGTACCTGGCTGATGGGGAAACAGAAGCATAGATGGAAAACAGCAGAGTTTTCGCAGCACTCCCTTCCTGGGGAGAAGGCGGAGGAGCAGACCAGCAGGTTGGACCCTCTGCTTCCCCCCAGCACCCATCACATGGGATTTCCTGTTCTGTGATAGAACATTGCTAATAACAATAAAAACGCCTGCACACTTGAGTGGTGGCTCTCCGTGGACTTTGTAGAAAGGTTCAGTGTCATGCCTGTTTTACAGACCAGGAAGGATAAGTGCAGAGAGGCAAAGCACCTGCCCAAGCTGCCAGGAAGAAGGAGAATCACCTCTGGACTAACACTGTCCACCTCTCCTCTGCCCTAGCCGCATGCCTGGTCTGCCAGGGAGCCCCAGGGCTGGGAGGGTCGAATATCATCAAATGGATTAACCACAATAATGGCTAACCATTCAGATCAAAACCCTGCTGTGCTTATGTGCTTATACCCCAACTCCAGCTGGGAGCCTGAGGGAAAACTGCGCCCTGAGCCCTAAATGCAGTATTACGGCTCCATTCCCCAGGGTCGTAGAATGATAGAACTGTTTGAGTTGGAAGGAACCTTCAAAGGTCATCTATTCCAGCACCCCTGCCATGGGGAGGGACACGTTTCACCAGATCAGGTTGCTCAAAGTCCCATCTAACCTTGCCTTGAAAACTTCCAGCGATGGGGCATTCACAGCTTCTCTGGGCAACCTGTTCCAGTATCTGACAACCCTCGCAGTAAAGAATGTCTTCCTAATATCTAATCAAAATCTACCCTCTTTTAGCTGAAAACCATTGCCCATTGTCCTGTCATGACAGGCCTTGGTAAAAAGTCTCTCTCCGTCTTTCTTATAAGAACCCTTAAACTAATAGGCAGAATTTCTTCTGTGGGCCAGAGGTGATACTTATTAAACTTTAAGCATAGCAGATGTAGGTGACCCTGCTTTGGCAGGAGGGTTGGACTAGATGACCCACAGAGGACCCTTCCAGCCCCTACCATTCTGTGATTCTGTGTGTATGTAATTGCAGCTATTTGTCTCAGGGGAATTCTGGGGAAAGTTTCCACACAGGGATGACCTCCCGAGTGCTGCAACATCACTGTGTTCCCATACCTCAACACTTTTTCTGCTGTTCTTCAGGAGTATGGCTCAGATATTGTTTGTTCAAAGACAGGATTTAATTTCCAGCACAGTCAAAAGACACATTTGAAATCCCATCTCCAGAGAGAAATGATAATGTTGACACTTACATAGTTTTATTGAGTTTCATGTTTGTGTTTTCCTGAAAGCACCAAATTTTAGAATTATGCCATTGTGTGTGATTTGGAGTTTATCCTCTAAATATACATAAAATAAATGTTAGTGGGTTGTGGGGGGTTTTTTGGGGGGGCAAGCACAAAAAAAGCTTTGCAAAACTGAATTTCAAAGGTTCCAAACAAATCCAGAATAGAAATACAAAATACTTAGAGCATAGTAAAATTTCACCATTTTAGGTGTGAGCTTTTTTGATGCTGGGGTTTAGCAATATAGATCTCTAAGTCACTTGCTTTTCCATTCTTAATTCTGACATTAGAGAATGTGAGTGCATCAGCAGCTTTATCAAATTCAGTGGAAGGACCTAGGAACTCATGAGAATGAGGTGATATTTTATGACTGCTGACATGCATAAAATCTGATTTTGCTGCAGCAGATACATATTTTACATATCATAGTTTTCATTATTTCAGTTCAGAGATCTCAGTGCAATCCTTGGTTACTATTTTTGAGAATCATAGCAACACACAGGGAAGGCAAGTGCAGAAAGTTGGGAAACATGCAAAGAGACTTTGGCTTTTGGCTCACATGTAATATTTATTGTACTCGGTACTGGGACAGGTGCTGTATAATAATTTCATCAATGACATAGACAGTGAGATTGAGTGCACCCTCAGTAAGTCTGTGGATGACACCGAGCTGAGTGGTGCAGCTGACACGCCAGAAGGATGGGATGCCATGCAGAGGGTCCTGGACAAGCTGGAGAAGTGGGCATGTGTGAATATCATGAGGTTCAACAAGGCCAAGTGCAAGGTCCTGCACCTGGGTCGGGGCAATCCCCGGTATCGATACAGAGTAGGGGCTGAAGAGATTGAGAGCAGCCCTGGGGAGAAGGACTTGGGGGTACTGGTAGAGGAAAAGCTGGACATGAGCCACCAACACGCGCTCGCAGCCCACAAGACCAACCGTATCGTGGGCTACATCAAAAGCAGCGTGGCCAGCAGGTCGAGGGAGGTGATTCTGCCCCTGCAGTCTGCTCTGGTGAGACCCCAGCCGCGTCCGGCTCTGGAGCCCCCAGCACAAGAAGGACATGGAGATGTTTGAGCACAGAATCACAGAATCACAGAATGGTAGGGGTTGGAAAGGATCTCTGTGGGTCATCTAGTCCAACCCCCCTGCCAAAGCAGGGTCGCCTACAGCAGGCTGCACAGGACCTTTTCCAGGCGGGTCTTGAATATCTCCAGAGAAGGAGACTCCACAACCTCCCTGGGCAGCCTGTTCCAGTGCTCCGTCACCCTCAGAGTGAAGAAGTTCTTCCTCAAGTTCAGACGGAACTTTCTATGCTTCAGTTTGTGCCCATTGCCCCTTGTCCTGTCACTGGGCACCACTGAAAAGAGTTTGGCCCCATCCTCCTGACACCCACCCTTAAGATATTTATAGGCCTTTATAAGACCCCCTCGCAGCCTTCTCAAGGCTAAACAAGCCCAGCTCCCTCAGCCTTTCCTTGTAGGAGAGATGCTCCAGTCCCCTCACTATCCTCGTAGCCCTCGGCTGGACACTCTCCAGTAGCTCCTCATCTTTCTTGAAGTGGGGAGCCCAGAACTGGAGACAGTACTCCAGATGGGGCCTCACTAGGACAGAGTAGAGAGGAAGGAGAACCTCCCTCGACCTACTGGCCACATTCCTCTTACTACACCCCAGGATGCCATTGGCCTTGTTGGCAGCCAGGGCACACTGCTGGCTCCTGGTCAACCTGTCGTCCACCAGGACACCCAAGTCCCTCTGCAGAGCTGCTCTCCAGCAGGTCCACCCCAAGCCTGTACTGATGCATGAGGTTGTTCCAGGTGCAGGACTCTGCATTTGCCCTTGTTGAACTTCATCAGCTTCCTCTCTGCCCAACTTTCCAGCCTGTCCAGGTCTCGCTGAATGGCAGCACAGCCTTCTGGTGTATCCACCACTCCTCCCAGCTTTGTGTTGTCATCAGCAAACTTGCTGAGGGTACACTCTAACTCTTCATCCAGGTCGTTGATGAAGAAGTTAAACAAGACTGGGCCCAGTACTGACCCCTGAGGGACACCACTAGTTACCGGCCTCCAACTAGACTCAGCGCTGCTGATGACAACCCTCTGAGTTCTGCCATTCAGCCAGTTCTCAGTCCACCTCACTGACCACTCATCCAGCCCACACTTCCTGAGCTTCCCCACGAGGATGTTATGGGAGACCGTGTCAAAAGCCTTGCTGAAGTCGAGGCAGACAATATCCACGGCTCTCCCCTCATCTAACCAGCCAGTCACCATCGTAGAAAGCTATCAGATTGGTCAACCATGATTTCCCCTTGGTGAATCCATGTTGACTACTCCTGATAACCTTCTTTTCCTCCACTTGCTTGATGATGACCTCTAGAATGAGTGGCTCCATCACCTTTCCCGGGATGGAGGTGAGGCTGACCGGCCTGTAGTTCCCTGGGTCCTCCTTTTTGCCCTTTTTGAAGATTGGAGTGACATTGGCTTTTCTCCAGTCCTCGGGCACCTCTCCTGTCCTCCGGGACCTCTCAAAGATGATGGAGAGTGGCTCAGCAACGACATCCACCAGCTCCCTCAGCACTCGTGGCTGCATTTCATCGGGGCGCATGGATTTGTGGGCATCCAGATTGCTTAAGCGATCCCTCACGCAGTCCTCCTCGACCAAGGGAAAGTCATCCTCTCTGTGGGCTTCTTCTCTTACCTCCGGGGCCCGGGATTCCTGAGGGCCAGCCTTGGCACTGAAGACTGAAGCAAAGAAGGCATTCAGTAGCTCTGTCTTCTCTGCATCCTCCGTCACCAGGACACCCACCTCATTCAGCAGGGCCCCACATTGTCCCTAGCCTTCCATTTGCTGCTGATGTACTTGAAGAAGCTTTTCTTGTTGCCCTTGAGAGCCCTTGCCAGATTCAGTTCCAGGTGGGCCTTGGCCTTCCTCGTTGCATCTTTGCATGCTCTGACCACATTCCTGTATTTTTCCCAGGTGGCCTGCCCCTCTTTCCACATTCCATGGACCTTTCTCTTCCACCTGATCTCTGCTAGAAGCTACTTGTTCATCCATGCTGGTCTCTTGCCTCCTTTTCTAGATTTCTTTCTCAGGGCGATGCACCGCTCCTGAGCGTGGAGGAAGTGATGTTTAAACAGCGACCAACACTCTTGGACCCCCTTGCCTTCAAGAGCCCTGACTCACGGGATTCCTCCTTGAAGAGGCCAAAGTTAGCCCTCCTGAGGTCCAAAGTTTTGATCCTACTTATGGCCCTGCTTCCTCCACACAGGATCCTGAACTCCACCATTTCATGGTCACTGCAGCCAAGTCTACCTCCCACCTTCACATCCTCAATCAGTCCCTCCTTGTTCGTTAATACAACGTCCAGCAGAGCGCCTTTCCTTGTTGGTTCCTCCACCACTTGCGTCAGAAAGTTATCATCGCTGCTCTGCAGGGACCTCCTGGATTGCGAATGCCTAGCTGTATGGTCTTCCCAGCTGATGTCGGGGTGGTTGAAGTCCCCCATGAAAACCAGGGCCTGTGACTGTGAGGCTGCTTGCAGCTGCCTGTAGAAGGCCTCACTCCAGGTGAGGTCACACAATGCTGAACACCACGGGATGAGCCCCTCTGTTGGCCGTCTGGCCATGCTGTGTTTGATGCACCCCAGGGTGCAGAGGTTTGCCCTCCGGGCTGCCAGGGCATGCTGCTGTCTCACACTGAGCCTGCTGTCAGCCAGCACCCCCAGGTCCCTCGCTGCAGGGCTGCTCCCCAGCCACTCCTCTCCCACTTTATACTGATTCCCAGCACTACTCCATCCCAGGTGCAGAACCTGGCATTTGTTCTTGTTTGATTTCATCCCATTAATCATTACCCAGTGCTCCAGTCTCTCCACCTCTCTCTGCAAGGTCTCTTGTCCCTAGAGAGAGTCAACAGCACTTCCCAGTTTGCTGTCACCAACAACCCTGCTACTGCTGCATTCAACTCCTGCATGCAGACCTTTGATAAACATGTGGAAGAGAACTGGCCCTACAATCGAGCCCTGAGGAACACTGCTAGTGACTGGTCACCAGACAGGTGTAGTCCCCTTCACAGTGCAATAGGCCCTACTAAAAAGTTTGTCCCCATCTTTCTCGTAAGCCCCCTCCAAGTACTGAACCGCTGCACTAAGGTCTCCCCACAGACTTCTCTCCAGGCTGAACAGCCCCAACTCTCTAAGCCTGTCCTTATTGGAGAGCTGCTCCAGCCCTCTGAACATTTTTGTGGTCCTCTTCTGGACCAGCTTCAACAATTTCATGTCCCTCTTATGCTGAGGGCTCCAGAGCTGGACACAGGTCTCCAGCTGGGGTCTCACCAGAGCAGACTACAGAGGCAGAATCACATCCCTCACCCTGCTCTTGATGCAGCCCAGGATGTGATTGGCTTTCTGGGCTTCAAGAGTGCATTGTCAGCTCATATGCAATTTTTTCATCTACTAGTATCCCTAACTCCCTCTCCTCAGGGCTGCTCTCAATCCCTTCATCCCTCAGCCTGTATTGATACCAGGGGTAGCCCAGACCCGGGTGCAGGACCCTGCACTTGCACTTGGCTTTGCTGAACTTCATGAGGTTCATATTTGTTCACCCCTCAAGCCTATTGAGGTCCCTCTGGATGGCATCACTTCCCTCAGGCATGTCAACTATAGCACTCAACTTGGTGTCATCCGCAAATTTGCTGAGGATGCACTTGATCCCGCTGTCTACATCACTGATGAAGATACTGAACAGTAGCGGTCCCAAGTGACAGGACACCTCAACATTTCATGGTACCTTCAGCTGGAAGAAGAGCTCCATCTAGTGAGGCCCGTGCCTCTTGGGGCCACTTCAACAATCGTTTACCCACTGTATGCCCATTTTCACCCCAGCCAGGGCCATGCAGTAGGAAAAAAAAAAACACCTGGCTGCAAACACTGTTGCCATGGAGGCAGGCAACAGGAAAGGCCACCATCAGTTCCAATTACCCTCAGCTCTGGTTCCTTTCTAGCACCACAGCCACCTTCCTCACAGGCCAGCTGCCAGGGGGGTTGAGCAGCCACTGTTTTGTTTGCGGACCTAAGACGATCACCCAACTGTTGGCTGTGCAAAAGCATTAAATGAAGGGCATGGGATGGCAGGCCCTTCAGGAATGTACTGTACCTAGAGTTGTTCCCAAAGAGGGCTTATTTGGGGATTCTACTGCTGAGAGCTAAATCTCTTCTATTTTTGAGTCATCTGTGAGTAGAAGGAAGCTAGAAAGAAAAGCACTGCACCTATGCAAAAAAGCAAATACGATCTGAAAGTACGGTACACAAAGCAACACATTTTAAGAATCTCACTTCTCTTTCTTTTATATGCGCACTCTGATTACATTTCCCTGCTTAGCACCTGTGTGTGTGCATGTGTGTTGTCACCCACGTGTGATGCCAAAGTGTTAGCGGCTTGGGTTTCCTTGAGGTTGGGGTTCAGTAAGGGCTCCAGTTTGCTTAAAATCGGATCTTTTTTGAACTTCAGGGTCCTGTAAGTATCACAGTGCAAGCATTCACTAGGGGTTTTGAGTGCATAGGCCAGTACAGAGTTGTGAGGGGTATTTTTACATTCTGACTCTGTTTTTTCTTCTTTTTTCCCCCCCAAATCACTGCCTGTTGACCAGAGACATTTCAAGATAAAATAATTTAGCGTTGTGGGATGCAAATAGCAAACCTTTGACTTACACATGTTTCAGTTATTGAACTAATCCCATGTTCAGGTAAAGCAGACAACCACCAAAGCAAAAAAGTTAGGTAGTCTGTCTACATCACTACTAGATTAAGGAAAACGGGAACTATGCAGTGCAATATTGCTTTTAACAATATGATGTACTCAATCAGCGGATTACATCAGGAACTCAGTCAAAGCCTTACTTTCACAAAGACTGGAGCTCCAAATCTGTCTAGACAAGCAATTTACAGCAGGGAGAAAAAAATCTAAACTGTTGAATCCTAATGTTGTAAACAGCCTGTTATCAAGACTGGTAATACAGACAGGGCCCTACTGTTCTCAAGGACCACCCACAAAAGAAAGAATTTGATATGGCAGCTTGCCTGAAAAATTTATTTGTGATATACTGGTATGTGGTAACAGCATGAAGGAGCTGTAGGAGCGAGGAGTGCTTTGCTGAGGGAGTAACAGATGGGATTGGCCTTGACAGTGGCTGCAGTATGCACCTCAGAAAATGTCAGTCCTCCTAAAACAGCAGAAAGACAAAGAGGCTGCAAATGGTCTCCTTGGCTATTGCTGTGTCCGCTCATCTTCCCATGGTAATGGCATTTCAAGAATCATGAATTAATTGTAATCTGAGTGTAAAGCATCAGTTGTCCTTTTCTGTTTTTTGCTTCTGAGGGAGCTTTCTTGGTTAAGAGCATACTTGCAGACCCTGTGCAAACCTTGGTAGCATACACTGTGGTACATTTGATCTTCCGGGGGTGAAGGCAGAGTTCAACATTACAACCAAGAGTTTTCCAAAGTGAGACAGACTATCAGTCACTGTCTGTGGCTGAAGCAGAGGCATGGCAGACATCTGGTGTAAACTGCCCCTTGACACCCCCCTGCATCTTCTGGGACAGCTGTGAGACAAGGAGAGCTTTCTAAACCACATTTTTGGTCTTGACTATTAAAGCTAGGTGCCTGGATCCACACTTCTACACTTAGGTCCCCATTTCAGAGCAGCGTGTATGATTTACATTCAAATTGCTGGCCAGCTTACTCAGCAAGTTGAGAAAGAAGAGTGATAGCAAAATACACTTCTGACCAAAGAGTCCTACATTGATTTTTGTGTATTTCAACCTTTCAGAAATGATTAAAAACAAGAGTAACTGAAATGTTTACATAAAGCATGTTTCAAACTAAAACCGTCTAAACTTCTCCTGATGTTTCAAACAGAAGTGAATCTGGGCACTTGTCATGAAAAACTAGCAAATGGATCAAAAAACAACCTGTGAAACAGTTCTGCCTCTCCAAAATGTTTTTGTTGGGTGGTTTTTTTTTTGTTGCCAGGAAAGAAAGCTGAATGAAAAAAATCTAGCTAGCATTACCGCTACTTGCGCAGTGAAGAAAAGCACAGGAAAGGCAGCCGGCCCAAGAGGGCTATTACATTCCTCTCTCCCCTTCTCCTCCCTCAGTCGCTCTACAAACTTCAGAGCTGAATGGTAAGGGGAGAGCGAGTGGGGAGCAAGGTCAAACACAGCTTTACACGCCGCAGTCCCAGCTTGATAGCTTTGCTAGCAAAAGGGGATGTAAAACCTGCTGGAGTTAGACCTCCTGCAGCTTGCACCTCCCTGAAGGATCGAGGCACCTACTCACTGTGAACAGCTTAAAACTCCATGGGGCTTTCCCAAGGAACATTTTGGACATGTCAAGAATGGCAAAAATTCTCTTATAGGAAGTTCCATCTGAACATGAGGAAGAATTTCTTCACTCTGAGGGTGACGGAGCACTGGAACAGGCTGCCCAGGGAGGTTGTGGAGTCTTCTTCTCTGGAGATATTCAAGACCCGCCTGGACAAGGTCCTGTGCAGCCTGCTGTAGGTGACCCTGCTTTGGCAGGAGGGTTGGACTAGATGACCCACAGAGGTCCCTTCCAACCCCAAACATTCTGTGATTCTGTGATTCTGTGAATAATGACACCTGCTCCTGTTGGGGACGACAAAGGTAGGCCTATTTCAAAGAGCACAATGAGAGGCTTTGCTGAAATGCTCTGACCTACAAGGAAATGTTCTGCTGATGTAAGACCTTGCTATATTGTGAGCACAGTGGGAGTTGGTGCTGGGGAAATGTCTTCAGTGAACAGCTCCACGAAAATTAAGTAAATGGATGTCAATAAATCTGCTCACTGTCTTCGAGCAGACGGGTGCCCTATAATTTACAGTGTAAGTAACTAATGGAAAGAAACAATGATAAGAACATATTAGTGCAGAAGTACTTGGCAAAGGAGAGGAAGAAGTCAAAGGCAGCTTTGCTTTGATGTAGACTAAAGTGTACTTGGGGTGGGAGGGTGAGTGAGAGACGTGAGCTGGAGCAACAGGAGGGAAGTGATGGAGGCTGAGGACTGATGCTGGCTCATTCTCGGCATGCGGTCAGAGGTCATCGTTACGGTCCCTGGGGCAAAGAGAGACCCACCTCTCTCCTTCATGGAGACAAGAACATCCACCCCACATCAGAAGCCAAGACACTGTCTTGGAAGACTTATTAACACAAGTGTAGGGATCGCTGGTTAATATTACTGCTGTTTAATGACTCAGAGTATCTCAGTTCTGCACATGCTGGAAAATTTAGCTCTCGCCCTGAAGAACGTAGAGCCTAAAATGACTTCTTGAAGAGACGAGACGCAGCGTATCGCAGCGTTACAGACGCCTGAATCCCTCCGAGCCAGCCGGGCCAACCTCCACCGGCGCGCTGCGGGAAGCGCCGGCCCGCCAGCGCGGGAGGCAGGGCCAGCAGCAGGGCTGCCGGCGGCGGCGGCGGCGCTGCCCGGCCCCGCCGGGGCGCAGCGCCTCTCCGCGGGGACGCGACCCTCCGCGGCCCCGGGCGCGCTGCCGCCGGCGGAAGGCGCAGCGTCGCGGCTCGGTTTTACTCCGTTCCGCCGCCCCCACCGGGCGCCGCAGGCCGCGCGCGTTTCCGGCGGGCAGCGACAGAGGGCGCGCGGCGTGACGCGGGGGCCGGCGCGGGAGGGCGCGCGGGAGGGCCCCGCGTCGGCAGGCGGGGGAGCCGCGGGAGGCGGTGCGGGTACCCGCGGGCGCGGTGCCGCGCGGGGGCACTGTGACATCACAACGGAGCGGCGCCGCGGGGAGTGTGCCCCGCCGACCGCCCCCGCCCCGCTGCGTCCCCCGACGGCGCTCCCGCCGCTGCCGTCGGAGGCTGCCTGCGCTCACCCGCCTTCCCTCTCCGGCGGTATCCGCAGTCCGCTTCTTTTTTCCTTAAAAAAAAAAAGCAAAATCGAAAGCCAAATCAAACGCTGACTTCAAGGGTGTTCTTCTCGGGCCGGAGCTCGGCGAACCCCGGGTGAAGACACCCGAGCTTGCCATCTTTGTTCCGACCCCGGCCGCACGCAGACCACGGCACACCCCGGTGCCACGCCGAGCTGGGCAGTCCGACAGCCCGGCACAGAGCCCTGCCTCCCGTATCCCTCCCAGCAGCGCGCCGTCCACGTTCACCGCTGCTGGAAGAGCCAGCCAGGCACCAAAAGCCCGCCGATGTCAAGACAATATCCAAGAAGGATCAACGCCGCAGGAGATCAGCCCGTTGGGGCACACCTGGTTCCGGTTTACGTCCACTCTGCTTGCAGACATTGGTCCAAATCACCCGCGTTGTTCTGTTCCTATCCACGGGCTAACGTACGGCTGGGAGTCGGGTCGTCTGACTGCTTTGCGGGCGCTTATCTCTCACCGTGCTCCACACAGGCAGAAACACTTCTAGATCTGGCTCTGGGAGAGCAGACAATGGTCCAAGTGACTTTAGGTAAACACCTTTTTGCCTTTGAAGAATGTGAGAGTACGTTGTGTACCTTCTCGACGAACAAAGGTGGTTAAATTGCCCTTTTTGTATACAGATACAGAGTTACTGTTGTATTCATCTAATATTTACAGCCTGTGAGACCGCTTTAACCTGTCACTCAAATTTCCAAGTTTGGCTCTGGTTTTAACTGCTTTGACCAGTAACGTTTAGCAGGGAAGTGTAACGGAGTATTTACTCTCCCTTTTCATTCTAGCCTGGGTTCTCACCTGCACCTTCTTGCTAAACCACTCTACGCCCTACTCTCCAGCCCTTGTGCATCAGCTGAGCAGCACAGGTGATTGAAGATTGTAGTAAACATTTCATTTGAAACAGAATGGAAATCTGTCAGATGTGACCAGAACAGTGTTCTCCCTCATGTGTGGGGCACAGTGACAGAAGGAAGAAGTGGGCTGGAAAAGGAACTGAATTTCAGCATTAGCAGCTAGAGAGAGGCTGGAGCTCCCTGGGCAGGAGGCTTTTCGGCCACAGTCAGAGGCCGCAAAGGCTGTGGAGCAAGGCTTCATGCTGCCCCCAGCAGCACAGCCAAACAGTCACAGACAGCCTTCTCAGCAGCGTTTTTTAAACATGCTTCGACCTAAATCACCTTGAAACGAAGAGTCCATGGCTGACTTTCTAAAGATGTAAACAGAGTTCTGGATCCGTGTGAGAGCTTGTAACCTTAGTGATTTTAAGTCATCTGAGGGCATAATATCTGTTTTAAGTATAAAAGTCCCAAGTCCCTAATATTTTAGTGTAAAGAATCCAAGTCAGTTTATCCAGCTGAAGGAGTTCATCGCAGTGAGCCTTCAGGTTTTGCTGCAGCCTGGGCTATGCCTGCTTTTTTTCTTGTGTTTCCTTGATTACAGTGGATCATCCTGGCAAATGGCTTCTTGACTTCATTAATTTGTTTTGGTCCTTGGATGTGACCAGCATCTAGGAAAATTAAAGGCCCCTTGAGATGAAGACAAGTAAAATCTTTCTTTTCCTATCATGAGTCCAACAGTTTGTACCTTCAATCAAGGGCTTGTCTCTACCTAGTTTCTCTATTTTCTCCTGTATTTTCCAGTGGCAATATGTCTGGCTCACCTGGAAAGAGAGCCTTCTGCTGAAGAAAGGGTATACATGATGGAAAGGCATCTGGTGGAGAAGGAGGGAATCTGGACACAAGAGGTGGCTAGGGAGAGGGTTGAGAGACTTACAGGAGAAGAAATGGACCTGGTTGCAAAAGAAGGTTGGAGAGATGCCTGTAAGATCTGAGCTTTGGACATAACCTTCAGTGGGACAACCTAAGCACGAGGGCTACAGACAGAAAGACAAGGAATGTGTCACAGTTGAGGGACTAGAACAAGGACTTAGGAGAGCAGAAGAAATAAGCATGAAGACAGAAATCAGCTTGTGAGGCAAATGCCCAGGGGAAAGTGTATGGAGTTTCTCTAGAGGGAAAGTCGAAGAAGCAGCAACAGGCAATATCATTTGTTTCTGCCCCTGCAATTTAAGAGCAATTCAAATCTGTAAACTTCTCAGTTATTACTGTCTGCCCCACTGCTTCTTCACAAGGCTGCAGGCTCGTGGAGTCACTCTAGCAGCTCACTCCTGGCCACTCTTATTCCAAAGGGTCCTGGAACTCCTCCCTGTCACATGGCCTGAAGTGTGTGCCCACCAGCGGCCAAAACCCAGACCTGTCCCATTTCTTCTTTCTCCTTCTCTGTGATTTTGGTGTATGTTGCAAATGTGGCTTTAGTTACACAGCGGGAAAGACTTGGAGGCTTTGCGGGCCTTGCTGCTTTCTGCAATGAGCTGTGTGGACTGCCTCCCTCAGCAGGCTCTCCCATGGCAAGACAACTGTTGTGATTCTGCATTTTTGAGAAATAGTTCTTTGAGATGTGAGCTGCTGAAATGTGCTGTTTGGGTGTACAGCTGTGATAGCACTAGGGCAATTTCATGTTTAACCGTGTCTCCTAATTTTGATAGTGTACAGTAACTCCACCTTGGTTCTAAACATATTTCCTCCAGTCACTCTTCTGGGGCTGTTTTTCTGCAAGACAATGTAGTGTGCCCTCAGTTTTAATTGGAACTTGAAAATTTTTGGTGAGGAAGTTCTCCAAACTGTAATGACCAAAAGCTTTGGAAAATGTTTTATGTATATCACACTTAACTACTTGCACCCAAATACCATATGTAAGTTACTCAGAATGGATGAACAAAGTGCATTCTGTTTTATTTCAAGAACAGCAACAGTTTTGAAGAAAAGGATGTTTAGTGACGTATTCTGTACAAAAAACGAGCAGAAGCTCTCGGTGTCTGACACAGATGTTCACAGAACAGCGTCTAACTATCCTCACATGCTGATTTTATAGATCCAGGCTTTAAAAGGCAGCTTTCTTCCCCCAAAGCCCCACCCACATCATAAATCAACAAGTAGATCAATAAATAAAGTGACAAAATGTCTCCATTGCTGATACACAGTAGATGCCAGTTTCTCTTCCTGTTCTGTTTGACAGATCCCCATGAATGGCACAGAGTGGGTGGCCCATACGTTCATAATCACCTTGATTTCCAGAGCTGCCTCTGTTATTAAGCTGCATCACTGATCATATCTGGACTACAGAAACCCATTTTGCTGATGAAACCACAGAGGATTTCAGTAAAAGTTGAATAATATTCTTTCAGTGTTGAATAACTGTGCGGACCTGGCAGCGCTTGCAGCATAGGCATATGGAAAGCACATGAACAACATATTGTCGTCTGAATCTATTGTTTTAGTTTGTTTCCAGCAGTTTCAGTCCAGAAAAATCCATTGCTAATAAATGACTTGTGATGGTTTGTTAGGGGAGAAAGATGTTATAGTAGAGGAACATTCTCCCCTCCTCTCCCCTCCACCAGTCTTTTGGGATAATATTAAAGAAATTTCAAATAAATGCTGTACACAAACAACTTTTTTTTTTAATTATAAGCAAGTCTGGAGGAAAGAAAGAAAACTGCATAGTATAATAAGAATGAGTCAAAGTCTGTCAGAAGAGATAATGCCCTTCATTAGATTGACTTGGAAAAAACAGACAATGTTACAGACACTTATGCCCTTCTTCATCTTCTAATCTAATAAAAGCTGTTGCCTCTCCTGACAAACCTGGCCTGCTTTTATTTTTGTATCATCAATACAACCATTCGTATCATGAGTTCATATGCTTGTGGACAACAGGCACAGATACTCATTTGCTTTTGGTGTTGTTTTTGGTGTTTCTAAAGATACATTCAGCCATCTCTCATTTTTTTTATATCCTTCAATGTCACAGGCTTCAAATTAAAAATGAAAATCAATGTATTTTCAAATTTTTTTTCAATTTTTAGACTTTTGGATATTCTCCAGAGTAGATGCAGACCTTTGCTTAACATCAGCAGCAGGTTTGGTTTTCTTAGCTGCCTCTTAATGACTCTATGGAGACAGCCTCTGGCTTTCCCAGGCGCCATGTAATTCTTGCAGTGGTCATATTCTTAATCCCATTTAAATGTGAAGTAATTTACTACTTTTCTCTGAAAGCAGGGCCACCCAGCACTGTCTGACATGGTAAGGGTGCTCACAAACACAGCAAGAAGGTGAGAACTGCTTATTCAGTGCACCTTGACACTCATCAGTCACTGCAGACATTCAGCTGGTGCACCCATGCCTGTGCTGAAGGTGGCTGACCCCTGCTGTAAAGCTGGTCCTGTGCATGGGTTTGGCCTTCTGCTTTTTCATCATCAAGCGCCTTCTTATGAAACCTTCATGTCCCTTGTGGGATGTCTCGTCCTTCCCCAGGGAATCAGTGTGAGGAGCAGGTATGGCCTCTCACAGAAATCAGATGTGGCCCTCCTGGCCTGGGCACCATTGCCTGCCTCCCTGCTGCACCCAGGGCTGGCACCCACCCAGGGCATCCCTCCTCCTCTTCCTCACGAGGCTGCTCTTGGGTCCTGGTGCTCAGAACTGTGCTGCTGACCCTGGCCCTGAGCAATGCAAGGCTGGGCTGTGTAACTCGATGTAAGGCAACAGGCCAGCCCCTCTGGGGACGAGGTGTTGCCCCTAGCTCCGGCACTGATTAAGCTATTGTGGGTGGGCCTGGCCGGAGAGAGAGACAGGGCCTGTGTGCGCAAGACTGGAATTCAGTTTATTTCACCTTCAGCAGCTGCGCCGTGGCGATGTAATCGAGGAGGGAGGCAGAGTTCCTCCGGGCGCTGGTGGACCTGGGGCAAGCTGCTTCACCCACCGGCGGTGAAGGTCCTAATGGGTCCAGCAGCATCACCTGTAGCATTGGTGTAAGTAGGGACAGCTACACCTCAGCTTGGAGGTCAGGGTAACGCCTGGCTAAGCCCAAGCAGCCTCTGGGCCAGGTAGGTGCTTCTCCACTGCTGAATACACACGTGGGCACACGTGTTGCTGGGGGACTAGGCCTTTTAGCATTCACAGGAATAAAGTATGTGCGAAACATAAGTCATATCTCGCCAACACCTCCCCCCCCATGCATGATGTGAATGCTATGAGATTGTCAGGTCATTCGTAATGCTGTTTGTTTTTTGTTACCAAGCAGACACAGAATTGTTCATGTACACATCTTGCATATTCACAAATTATTTTCAGCTGTTATAAAGTAATAAACATTCTCATGCACCTGGTTGTAATGGTGCTGCAATTCTTATATATCACATTTGCCTTTCTCCCATCGTTTCATTTAAAAGTGCTATATTGATCTGTAAGGTTTTGGAAGTGTGACAATTATTTTACTCTGATAGAAGAAAGCAAGCAGATGTTGCTGTGTAGAATTCTCACTGATCAAATATGTCTATCTCAGAGATAACAGTATAAAAGAAATGGGCTGCTGATCTTTGGAATTTAGCTCTCTGCTGCTACTGCTGTAATCATTCCTTTGATTTGAAAATAAGCTGGAGGGACCATATAATTCTTTCATTTTTGTGGCACCATTCACATTCCTGGCACTCTGTAAGTCGTAAAACTCATACCCATTCTCAAAGGTTGTCACAGCACAGAATGTATGAGTGGAGAAAGCATGTTAAAGTAAAACTCTGACAAGAATAAAGACAGAAGACAAGTAAGGCAGTTTCCCCTGTGTACAAAAGTGAGACGACAGTACGGCAGCTCCCTGCTATCTTCTTGCTTGAAGCGCGCAGCACTTGTGCTGCTGTCTGCCAAGGAAAAGCTTCTTCCCTTCCAGACCACACATTGAGCAGAGTAACCACGGCAGCACTTATCAAATCCAGAGTTCAAAATAACTCGAGCTGCAGCTGCAGATCTGGTGCAAGTGCACAGGGAAGCTGCTGTAGCTGCCACTACTCTCCACGCAAAGGTGTTAGGGAGCATCCCACATAACAGGGAATTACAGGTGGGTTTCTCTGAGGTATCCACTCTGCTAGTAGACCCCAGAGCTTCAAACGCCAGAGGAAGGAAACATATTTGTGGCATTTTCAAATATTCACTGTGGTGCTACTCTAAATATACCTCCAATTTGCCAAAAAAAAGAGAGTGCCAGTGGACCTGCTCAGTCAAGACAAGACTCCGCGTGGTGCTTCACCAAGGAAATGACAGATAAATGCCATTTGTCCCCGAGGTGTGTTTCTAGCTGCCCTCCCCCCCACAACTGGCTTCGTGGTGTGCTGACATCAATTTGTAGTTGTGGGAGTTCAATACCACATATGGAGCAATTGTTGCCTTTCAAGATGCAGCTTTTTTCTTTTGAGACCATTAGGCTTTCCTATCAAATCCAAACACTGGAAAAAATGGGGAGAATAAATCCTACAATCATGCAATTTGGAAAGCGTGAAGCTTTACGATATTAAGATACATTGAAAAGGGTCTTCACTTTTTTAGGCTCACTCATGTCCTCTGCTTTGACCTTGGCTTATGCTAATTAACATGACGTTTCCTTGAGTCAGGGGAAAAAAACAGAGTGAAACAAAAAGGACACATGATCAGGAAAATGTCTTTGTTGTTGGGGAAGAAGGACAGCACTAAGAAAAGTATGTCCCATTGGAACATGGTACTTCAGAATATTTTTATGCTTGTAGAAGCATAAAAGTCTTTTAGTCTCCATTTAGATATATTTTGAAAGTATAATAAAAAATGACTCTTTAGTTTCTCATCAGGTAGTGTCCCGGGTGGGTCCTGACACAGAACAGCATTTTAGAAATGTCGTTTAAAATCTAATGTGAGAGGAAACATAATTCTTCAGGTTTACATGTATGGGTTGTAAAGACCGTGAATGATGGTCTGGCAGCAAGGTCCTGGCAAGGAGGATTACAGTGGATTTTAATAAGACTTTGGAATGTAATGAGGGTACTTTTGATGTGTATATATTTTGGTATCTGCTTCTCCTTCCATGTGTGCCAGGGCTAATGCTACAGCATTAGGAATACCGAATGAGTGCTACTATGCACATGACACTGCGCTGTTTTTACTGCTGGATTGCCCCCTGGGGACAAGGCACTGAACAAAGCCCTGCCACACAGTATAACCTCCTCGCAGCAAAGGGATGAGTCAAGAGAATGCACACTTGCACCCAGAGTATATTTCATAGCATGTTTTGGTAGCCCAAGTCCTCTCACCTTTTTGCATTTGGTGAAGGATCCTTTACTTCTGGATTGCTGAGTGCCATGCAGGACAAGCTCCCAGGTGACACGGTGGTGAAAGCGTTAGTTGTCCCTTGTGTCCCCCCGTTGTAATGACACTGTGGTGAAGAGAAACTTGAAGCTTTTCTTGACAGCAAAAGTCCCAGCCAACAGGGAGGGGATTCCTGATAATGTACCTGTTAGCTAGTGGAGACACCCTGGTTGCCACCAGCAGCTTCCCTAAAAAACATCACAACTTTAATAATAATTATGCTGGAAACTCTTAATCTTTTTGGGTGGGATTGATTCATGATGATGGGCTTGCACTGCTAAACTCAGGTTATGCCTTTTGTTTTTTCCGGTAGGTGAAAGATGAGAATGCTTCTTAGAACAGAGCTTAATCTGTGGAGAATCAGGGAACTCAGCTCACCCACTTCATAAAAAACCTTGAAGGAAACTTTCCTTGTTAAAATTCCTCTTGTTAAAAAGCTGTGAAGTCATAAAATTTTACCGAACAATGGTTCTCCATACAAAAAGGCTCTTCAGTCAATAGTTCCTCTCTAAGCGGTTCCAAATCACCCTGGCTTCAATAAGCTCAGATCCTCAAACAATCAGTGCAGGAAACTGTGTGACTTCTATAGGTTTAGCAGCTGTTCAATGTGCTCTGTTGTGGGTCTCTCTATCTGTGTGCAATTTTGTCATGTTTTTCACAGACTTCCATTATTGTGTCCATCAGACAGGACACAGAAGAGATAAATTTTTAAAATAGTTTGGGGTGGGGAGGCATTGCCTGTACCTTCTTTTTTTTTCATTGGGATGTAGACAGGAGTCCCACTTATGAAGGCTGTAAGTGGTTTTGCAGTAGGGTGGCAATTTAAAAGAGGACTATCTGAGCTTCCTGAAGCAGACAAGTGGCTTACAGTCCCACGTGATGATTAATGTCAGTATTATTTATTTATCTGATAAACACCATGACAAATTAAAAATATGTAACCCAAGATTTTCTGTAGAAGTTGAAGCTCCTGTGTTTGTTTCAACACAAAAGAGAAAGAGTATAAACGCTTATAGTCTTAATCCTGTTCTCATTTATCTGAGGGTCAGTAAAGTAGAAATACAGTGGAGCTAAAATGTATTTCCATTTCATGCAGTCTAAGCTAATCAGTTGCCTTGCATTGTGAGATTGAAAGGGCATGCGCAGTGGACTTGGTACCACATGTTCCTGTCGTCTCTTGCTGAGAATGCAATCAAAGGTTCATTGGCATGCTGCTGTGCATGCATTCATTGCTACTGTTGTGCTGTGGCAGGATGTGTTCCTGAGAACAAATTTCAGATTTCACTAAAAAACTGCTCCTTCCTATAGTCCACCTGTAGGGTCAGCTGGGTTTTCAATCACAGGCGAACTGGGAAGTTGGAAAAGAGCTGTTTAAGAGAATGGACAAGGCATTTTGTTTAACTCCAAAACGCAGAGTTTCATTCAGAGATTTTTATCTCCTGTAAAATAAATCTGGATCAATTTCTAAGCAGAACTTCACTTCAAAATGCCTAAGCAAACATCAAATTTTGATTTAAAAGGACTTCTGCTTTTCTCTGTGTGGCTAAAACTACTTGATCAGTTCTATGCAAATTCCAGCTTACTTGTTACAAAGTGACTATCAGCAGAAAATAACTTCACTGAAAACGTGGTTCATCTCCTCTCTATAACTGCACTTATTTCTAGGTTTATTTAGATTTAATAGATTTTAAGGCCATGGGAGACTCTTATTATCATTTATTTTGACCTTCTATGTAACTGGGGCAAATCAATTCACTGGAAAAATTCCTGCATCACTTACAATACTCTGGTCCCCTATTTGGAGAGTTTTCATAAGTGTAGGAATTGCTCTGAGAATTTTAGTGAAGTTAATGATGTCCAGTCACTGCCAAAACTTGCAGTCCAGAATGGTATTATCAGTAAGTGCGGCAGGTGTCTTAGCAGAAAACAGCTTCTTTCTCTCCTGGCAGATGGCGGGGGTGAATGGACTGTATCCCTGACAGCAAGAGCCTGAATTTGATAATGCTGTGTAACCATAATAGAGACAGTGGCAATACTGCACTGTGGTAACCTCAGATGGTTCAGATTTAGTGTAACCAAATTTCAGATTACCCAGATATCAGACATAATCTTTGGTTCTAAAACTCACGAGGTATTTGAATTAATCTGAAATCATGACTCTTGAATTGTCCCAGAGATAATTGGACAATTGGAATTTATTTGCATTCCACACGGATTTCAGCAGACTTTCCACCACATTAAGGTCTTCAGAATGAAAGCTGACAGGTCATTTTTACAATCATATAGTCACATGCTTGAGTGGCAGTTTGTTTATTAATATGATGTTGCTTCATTTTGTTCTAAATATTTTAGGATTAAGGCATTAAGGATATTCTTATTACGTTGGAGGGCTGTTAATCATCTATGTCTGTATCTACTGTACTGTTTTTCAGTCAGATTTTCCATTCTATCTCCAAAATAAGTCATCTGGTTTAGATGCTTTGGGCTGCATGCTATCTCACAAATTCAGAGAAGACAAAACACTGTCTACAGAAGTCCACTGGTAGAGCTGCACGAAGAAGCATGCAGAGATATTTCGGAGACAAACGCTTGTTCCCAAAACATACTTTTCATAAACCTCTGTCACCCCTGGCTGATGTGGGCAGAAGGTAATTGTTTACTGAAGTGCAAACAAACTTTCAGTGTTGGTTGCTCACCTCTTTCCTCCTTCAGGACAGATGTTGATAAAGGGTTCATACTCTTGCCACAACTGGAATGTGTGCCATTGGCAGTACTAACTTAGAAGTTTGTTATTCCCTTGAGGCTTGTGAACAAACAGGATTCTTACTGCTTCTCATGTGATCACTTTGAAATGGGCCAAAATTTGCCAGTTAAAACCTGTTCCTAAAGGCAATATTTCAGATTCAGTTGTTACTTGTGGGATAATACAGGTGTCTTCTCCCTCAGGTAGACTGTAGTAGAAATGTCTGTTTGAAAATCTGGACTAGCCTCTCCTTCTCCCTTCCCCAGGGACAGTCTGATGTCAAAATTTGATAATCAAAATTATACCAGAGAATGACTGTGCTATGGTTTATTAATGAAACATAGGAGCTTGCATTTACTGTAGTTCAAACATCTGACCATTTACACTGTCTACATGGTGCAATGTTCAGAGCAAAGGTTTTCAGAGACCCACAGCAGGGTAGCAATGTCTATAAATGCCTTTTTTTTTTGAGAAAGCATTCAGCAATAGCTCGGTGTTTCAGTGATGCAGTGTGAGACTCAGTATCAGTATCCGTGCACGGCAAACAGCAAGTGAAGAAGCACAAACTCATGACTCAAAATGCTCTTTTAGTAGAAGTTTCATCTCTCAGTACATAGGGCTATACACTGCATGCAAGGTGGGATGCAGGGCTGCACCTCTCAGGCAGACACTTCAGTTACGCACATGATCAACACGGAGACTACAGAATAGGAAAGTCGATTGATGATAAAACCAGGCAGCAGTTGTCGACTCCAGGATAGTTAACAATCTCGGAAATGGTGTGCAGTGACATGGGCAAGAGAGATTGTGCCTGATGATAAATCTCAGTTTCGATAAAAAAGGCAAATTGTCCACATGGAATGTAAGAATGCTGTTTATTTCCAGACCTCTTCTGGAGGAGCCAGATGCAAAAAATAGTAGAGTGATGCTTTTTTATAATTTCCATTCAGCCAACATACTTCTGTAAACGTGTGGTTTATCTGGGTGTGTATGTAGGCATTTGCAGAACTTTCTGAAATTTATAGTGGGCTCGTCCGTAGAAATGTCAGAGTAGCTGTGTCTTCTTGACGCCTTGGCTCCTAGTGAAGAGGGGACTCCTCACAGCAGCTGGGGAAGGTTCATATGGATTCATCTCCTTCTGCTTGATACAGTGAAACAGTAGAAGTGAACTGCTGTCGTACAGGCAGCAATGAAGTAGATAGGTATGCCTGTGCGGTTTCATATGGGCAGAGTGCGGAGAATCAACTCTCTCTGTCCCTAGTTCTGGAGCTAAGCTTTTTCATTCATTCAAATAGTTCAATTTATTCCATTTAAAGTTGTGATTCTCATGTGTAAAGAAGTGGATGCGCAACAGCACGTGCACATAGACGTGTAGAAATCTGGCCTTCCTTGCCCCAAAATGCATCATTCTCCATAGTTTAGGATGCACCTGCTAAACTGTGAGCATTACACAAATATTCTGTGAAGCTTGCTGCAGGTGTATCAAGTATTTACTAGTTTGCTGCGGTGTTTTGTGGGAAAAGCAAGGAGAGAAGTGCCCTTCTCAAAGAAGGCTGGTGAGCGCTGTTCTGATGCCACTTTCAGAACTTGCTTTCACCGGTCCCCTAAAATCATGGGGCGCAAGCTCTTCTCAAAACTGCCGAAGAATGTGCGCTTTGAGAATGAGCTTTTGATTGTCTACCTCTCACAAAAATACGGAACAGAAGGGAATGTCTGCACATGGTTTTATATAATGCCAAGTATGAGCCGGAAAGAGTGCATTAGTAGACTCTGCCTAGGACAGTAAAGTCCAGACCCAGAAAGCTATCTAGGTGCCCTGTGGGCATAAAACAGCTAACTGCTGCTATTGATCTCAACCTTTGAGTTGAGGATGGAAAGAGCACGATGTTAGCAAACAGGCAGAAATATTTTGAGGAAGGATGTGCACCACAGAAAGGTGTTTCAGTTAAAAGGGAATAGTAAAAAAGAATCATACTTATGTGACCCACTGTCTGAGATTTTTCTGTTGAAGTTTATTTAGATAATTCATTTTCAGGTGCATATGAATATTCACTGACACTTTTATTAGTCAGTGAAGAGAAAAGGGAATTTCTGGGGAATGGCTCTTCTCGTCCCATAGCAGGTGTCTAGATAGGTCAAAAAATTCCTCCCCATTGACTGCAGATGAAGTCCAGTCTAATAGTTCATCTCAACTAATGTCTAGATGCAGCAGTATTAAATGAGAAGTACTCGTTAATTAGATAATAAATGTTGATGTCTAAATTTGAGGCACCCGAACATAGACGGAATTAATTTCGTTCCCTGTGACTGAGGAAATGAGTCTCCCAAATGCTGCTGAAACTGAATTGCTGTTGATACTTCATTAACAGTACCCAAATAGTTAAAAATCCCTCTAACAGAGCTGCTGAGTTGGTGTTTAGAAGACCTAGGACGAAAGTTCTTGATTCCCTGGTCCTTTTTCAAAGTTATATCAGGCCTGTGACAGGACGCAGAGGAAATGGCTTGCTCTATCACAAGCTTTTTGCACCCTTAGGGTTCAGGACAATATTTTGGAGTGGGTGTGGAAGATCCATCAGGCATCCCTTACAAGAAACCACTCTGACTGCTCCATCACAAACACAGCATCTGAAGCACCTCTTCTGGTCACAGCTGGCAGAAGGAGAAAATCAGGTAGGAAAGTCCAAAGCCGTTTAGGGCTTTGTAGGTCAAAGTCAACACCTTCGCTTCAGTCTGGAAAAGCAGCAGGCGAGCAGCAGAAATCGCAGAGCACTGGTGTCACATGTCGCCATGCTGAGGAGCTGTCAGCAGAAATCCAGCTCAATGCTTGCTGGAAAAACAACAGATAGCAAAAGGTTTGTTTTGCTTCATTTCAGCTGAGTTCTGAGGTTACCAGCCTTTACAGAATGACAACGACAATGTACATTTTTATAGTCCAGCAGAGTTCAGAGCCTTGGTGAAAAAGCAAAGCACTGCTTGGTCAGCTCCACACAGGCACAACAGTTCAAGGGTTCGTGTTTATTCCCCTCTTGGTTAAGCTGTTTTCCCAAGAACATCTTTGTTACTTTTTTTCCATAAAACAAAAGGTCAGGTTTGATGTTGCTCCTAGAAATGTTCTTGTTGTTCTGTTTGTTTATATAACCCCCTTCTCCCTCCATCTGATGGAGAATGAGCTCTGCAGCTTAATGCCAGCTGCACACAGGATGGTGAGAAGAATGACAGCCCCCAATAGGGGCCCGGGGGAGGGGGACACAGGGGGGTGAAGGAAATAAAGGGAAAATAAGCAGAGCTTTGCCTCTGGCCATTTGCAAACAGCTTGTGAGATCCTCACATCACACACATTGCTGGGTAGTCTGTGACGTTTCTGAACACACAAGCTGTCATTTCACAAGGAGTCAGCACCACTAAACCCTTTCAGGCGAGGTGGGTGGGCGCTTTAGAAGACATACTGTCTCGTCCCATTCAGGAACTGCCCTCTGTCACTGCTCTCCTGGCATGCTGGATGTTTGTTGTTTAAGTAAATAAACTGGCCGGTGTCTCAGGCTAGCTGTGAATGCTGTGTCCTCCCACCACCACCCTTTCCCGGCCACTCCAGGGAACAGAGGAGGCGGAAAAAAAATCCAAGAGCAACAACAAGATGAAAAAGTTCACAGAGAGCCCTGATGCCACCCACTAAGTCCCAACCTAAAATAATCAGTGACCAAATGGTGTGATTAGAGGCCGCAACATCCTGTCAGCACTCGGCCTTCCGATGGGAAGTCCACGGTGGAGGTGATTTCAAAACCATCTTTCCTGTGTCTTTCAGAAAGAAAATTCTCGGGAACGGCCATCACAGCATACTTCAGATATCCTTGTTTCTTCCAAATGAAACTTTCATGTTTCAAGTCAGTGGTCACCTTCACCAAAACTGAAGGAATATTTTTGAAACCCTGTTGTCTGCCTGCCTCCTTCCTAGGCTAGGGGATTTGGTGTAGAAGGGAGATGCCAGATCATGAATCTGCACCTGTTTTGTCAAGGGTGTACAAGCAAAACTGCAAACCAGTTTAATTTGTGTTTTACTGCATCCCCACTGCCTCATTTTCCTGTCTCAATGTTAAGCTACATCAGGGAAAACAGATGTCTGCTACAACAGAGATTCTCTTTAGAGTTAATAGGATCTTGTCATATTGGCTGGCACAACATACAGTTATTCATGTACTTCTGTTGGTAAATCCATGGGTTTTCACATCACCCAGATGTGGACACCTCATTAACTAAACCAGCTGGCTAGACACCCTTAACCCCATATGTAGTCAGTGAGAAAATATCAGGCCAAATCATAATAATTCCAGTAACTCCTCTTTGAAACCACAATTTGTGTGATTTTCTCCTTCTCTCCCTCTCTCCTCCCTTCCACCTTTCCGCTGCCTATACTTGGAGCCTGGGAAAACTAGCTGGATCTACAAAATGCCAGTGATATAATAAATTACTTTTTTGCACATTAATCTTTACGCTTATCTGCTACCTGAGAACAGAGTTTCTCACTGAAACACTGCTTCTGGCAAAATCCCTTATCTATTCATTGCACAGACAAAGTTAATTAAGGAAAAAATACTGAAAGGTGACAGGTCACAAGGGTTTGCTCTGTTGGTTCTGCTTCCCTCCGTAGATGTGTTCACCTGTTTTGGGACTGGACTGATTAATCTCACCTCAGTAGGAGGTAGGGAATAGATGAACTCGGTGCCTAGCAAAGCTGCCTTCCAGAAGTGCTTGATTCAGTGAAGATGTCAAAAATCGGTGAAGATGTCATAAATCACGTGTTAGCCACAGTGAGCTGTGATGATGGTTCATTGATTTCCCCAGTCTCTCAATATAGTCATAGATAAACCATCTGAAAAAGACACTTCTCACAGTTATCAGCACCTCTCGATTAGACAAGCAGGGCAACAAGGCTAAGCCCACAGGCTGAGAGGCCTCAGCCCCTGGACTTTGTCAAGAGAGGCAGTGGTGAGCACAAACAGGTTACTGCAAATCTCCTTGCTCAACCCCAGGCTGGTGCAAATCACACTGTCTGTCATCGTACCACTTGTACCTCCTGTTCCCAGAAGGACTAAGATTCAAAACTTAGAAGCAGACTCTTATATCTGTTTCTCCTGAATTCAGCAGTGTTTGCCACCATATGAACTCCATCAGTTTGCATCGGAAACTCATACAAAATGCAAAAAAACCCCAGATCCCCAAAACGCAACCCTTAGGAGTAAAACCCATTTCTGGCCTTCCATTCAACTTATTTACTTTCCCACAATCCTCCACAGGGGGTCTTGTCACCACGGAGGTGCTTTTCACTTCTACAGATACACTGTATAAAAGAAAACCAGTTTAATGTTAAATTTAGGACGCGCTGTAGATAAGCACAGAAAGTGACGAGTCACGAGTGCTTGATAGCAGCATCTTTAGCAGTTCATGGGGGCCTTTTTTGAACTTCTCAAGATCCTAACCATATTTCATTATGAAACCAAAGCACATCCTGCATTTGCCAAAAATTCCAGTAAATTTTAGGAAAGCTTTGAAATCACAGGGAAGAAGGTTCTGTAGTTCTCAGGGGGAAATCAGGTGGTTTAATAACATCACATTTCTCCTTCCTCCTTCTCTTCAAAACAAGCAAAGTTTAATATTTCAGTTACATTCACTTTGGCTGAAACAAAAAATCAAAGCAAAAAGAGACTTAAAAAAGTTTCATTTAATACAGAACTTCAAAACCCTACTAAAAGGCACAAAGAAGATCTTAGATCTCAGATTCTGACATGCAGAAAAAATCCTCAGGTGGTAGGTTAAGCCACTACTGGCATAATTAAAGGAGTCCAAATAACTGAAAGCATACCAAATAACATGACCCAAAGCACTTCAAAGACTTTTGGAATCATACTGGCTATGGGAGCCAGACTTCCACATCTGTGATTACAAGTAACTGGATTCAACATCCCTCCTGATGCAAAGGGCAACAAGTTTGTTTGGTTTCAAGGCAGCCACTATCCTTCATTTTAAGAAATCATCCGTGTATGTCATGAACGAAACTCCGAATGTCCAGTGTCTTTAGCAAGACACCACACATACATAGATGTGTCTGTAAAATGTCGAGCAAAAGGTCATTTCAGATCAAGCATGTCACATTTTGGAGCCATTTTTTATTCTGTGTTTTGTACTAAGCTTCAGCTGAGAGTCTGCCTGGGAATGGCAGGGTACAGCTTGTCACTCATCCACTCATTCCTCAGCCCCTTCAGAGTGGGGCCATACTGCTGTTCCCAGTGGCCTTGTCCTTACTGTGGAAATGGCGAGTGCTTCTGGTCCCCATCCTTGGCCAAGTTCCTGTCTTGATGGCACTAGAGACTTCCTCTCCTGATCAAGCATGGAAACATCTCTTCCCTTCTCCGCCTGATTTGAAGACTCAGCAGGAGGCAGAAGTCCTGGTCCATAGCATCTTTCTTTAGTGATAGGCATGATCGTGGCTCTGGAACCAGCCTTTCTAGCCTGCTGTGTGAGCCCTGACTTTGGCTGTGAGCGCTTCAGAGCGGTAGAAGTCCCATGACTCACTATATCATCCTTCTCACAGCCAAACCAGATGCAAATGGCGTTATAAACACAGCAGTGCTAGCCGTCTCATCGCCTATCCAAATGCCGTCTTCCTCCCTACTTGAGCAACATATTTCTTTTCCTTTACCAGTTTTTCAGTAAACATTGGGCTCTCTTATCAGGTTCAGCTCTACTTTGGAGAATGACTTTTAAATGGAAATGTGCTTATTGTGTGTCTTACAGATACTCCTTGGCCTTGCAAGCACAGACTGGTAGCAGAGGACTAGATAGAAAGTCTGTTCTGTGTGTGTATCGCTGAACTAACTTCATATAGACCGATTTAGAAACACGGAGCCTGTTCAGTGCTGTGTTCATACAGACACTTTATGGGGCAGAGCTGCAACTGAAGGCTGTAGTGATGATGTTGAATACTAATGAGATAACATGTAATTTAAATCCAGCTGAAATTTGGAGCTGTTATTCATAGGAATCGTACATTTTAATTCAGCTAAACCCTAAGTTTTACTGACAATGTAACTATCCTATCTTACTCTTTGTACAATTTCTGGTGACAAAGCAAAGCTAAAGTATGGTTACTATGAGAACTATAATAATATTCTGGACTGTGAATTGTCTTTTTGTGATTTGCACCACGCATGTAGAGAAGGCTGGAGTGTTAAGTAACTGTGCTTAAATTCTCACACGCATCCACAAAAGGCATGTCTATCCTCTTTCCCTCCTATCCCTGAAAAAAAGTTTTATAGAAAAACAAACCAGCACAGAAAGTATGCCTGTGAATCTATTTCAATTTAATTAACACTATGCTAGTTACAAATGCAAACAGGTTCCCAAGCAGCCAGTTTGGCTGCCCCTCTGCTTTGTGGATTCAAGTTTGACTCCTTGCTTTGTTCTAGCAGAACAAAGAGAGCAAAGAACAATGTGACCCTGACCCTTCTTTACCCCTTCACTCACAAATGATCCCTTTTAATATTCAGACGAGCTGTGACATGAAGAGGTCCCATGAGAACAAACACCTGCCATTTCTCCGGACAGCGTTTTAACCACACATCGCCTATCTACTTTTTAAACAACTTTTAAATTCCTGTGGCTGTGTTGTAAAGAAGATGGCAACGCTCGCGTTCTCAGGACATAGTCTGTATTTCAATGCAGAAGCACACAATGCAGCGTCGCTTCCCATTGTACCACACAAACACAGTCCACCTGCAACCTCCAAGCCATTTTCTTGCTCGGAGGACCAACGAGATAGCCTTGGAGCCACAGACAGACTAATATCGCAGCTGCAAACTCTCCTGCAAACATGTGTGTGTACATGCGTTTGGAATGAGATAGGCATCTGCAGGCTCTCCATGCATGTCTCCCGCTTCGGAGTAAGTCCAGACACAACAGAGGTGGAGGGTGTTAGGAAGGTGCAGGAACTGCCTGGACTGAAGGTGCCTTTTCACTCCTTACATAGTGCATGTGCATTAACGATCACACCAGGGTTGTCGCTGGGGCTGATCACGGTGAGAGTTGTGGCAGTGGTGCTGCAGATGCACGTGGGCAGTGCTGGGGGCTGATCCCTGTGTCCTCTGCACAGACTGTGGCAGTACAGCTCCTGTCTCTGCTCCGGCAGCACTGAGAGCTGGGCTCTGACCAAGTTGGCAGCTGGCATGAGCCTGATGGGATTTGTTGTCCGGTGATAAGAGGATGCTCTTCCTCCCCCATAGCCCTAGTCCTTGCCTGCCTAGTTGTATAGAGTAAAGGAGACTTCTACTTGGTTTGCTTCAGAAAAGCTCAGTACTAGGCAGAGAAGCCTGGTAAGTCCCAGATATCTCACAGAACTGTGTTATTCCTAACTGATACTTGCCCAGCCATTCTTAAAACCCTAAAGTGTCAGGAATTCCCACCCCTCTCAATGATCCGTGCCGGTGCTTCACCAGCCCTACTACCAGAAATGCACTCTTAAAATCAGGTATGAATCTCTCTTGCTAGGATTTGTACCCAGTTGCAGGCTGCCTGTCATGGACATTGAGAATAGATTATTTAGAAGAAAGATGGCATGCTGGATGGAAACCTTGCCCTGCTAAACTCTGCAGCACTGTGTCTGCTGTGGAACTGTTGCATCCAGTGATCACCAAGGTCTTTTTTCACCACTCTGGAGTTCAGAGTAAAAGTTGAGTTTATATTCAGACTTTCTTCCAAAAAAGGAGTTGTGCTATTATATCTTTTACTGACAGCAGGCATGCAAAACAGGGTCAAAGACAAAGGGAAGAACAGAAAGCCTAAATCAGACAACAGTGGGCTTTGTTCTTGGTGTAGTCTGAACAAGATGGTTTCCTCCACAGTTCTCGCCCATCTGACAGAAAGCAACAGTCCAGGCTGAGCATGGCAGGTCAACAGAGGCATGAGGACTACTGTTTGCACTGGGAATCAATGAAAGCTAGGCACTGACGTATCCCTGAGACTTGTCAGATGGTCTCGGCTCTGGATTTTGACTAACAGTTGCAGGAACACTCCCAGTCCTTGCTGGGGGCCAGCAGCAAAAAAACAAACCACAGTGCTTATGTCAAAACAGTTTTTGATGCCTTGTATTCCACCAAAGGATCAGGCTACAAGAAACATAGGTCAGCTCCTCAAAAAAATTCAAGAGTTTAATTCCCACAGGAATCAGTCATGTAATTGAAATCAATGGGAGTTTGGTATGAAGCACTTCAGAGTAGCTGAGCACCAGCTAATATTCTTCCCAGCCACAATCTGTGAGAGGGTTTTCACTTTGTTTTCCTACTTGAAACAATGAATTTTTGACATTTTTCCCATTGCCTTGGTTCCCAGCAAGAGACGCAGGCTTTTCCAGGTTAGGTAATGTGACAACCAAACATTTATCACATTGCATAAGTTGAGTCCGAGCTTTTCAAGTAAACGAATACATTTTCAGAATATGTAGACACAGCCGACTGCTCGCACTCACATCAGAAATGGGCTCTTGCCCACGATCTGACACTGAAAAAGACTGCTGTTCTCATTTAAGATGACAGCCTCATCTTTTTTCCCACCATGAACGAGCAAGCTCCTGGCATCCCAAGGACTGGCTGGGGCTGCGTAGCGGCATGAGCTGTCCAGCCGCGTCCAAGAGCAGAGGCGATCGAACATCCATCCAAGTGCCCTACCTGCGACCGCACAGGAAACGCATGGGTAGGGCTGTTTGGTCGGGGGTGGAAGTGACTGCTCTTGACCAACTCCCTCTCATGCAGGCATCCACAGCCAAATACTTTGTGATGTTTGATCTGTACGTTGCGTTTGGCACAGCCATATGTCTTCAGTGAGGGTGAGTGCCCCATTGGCAAGCGGATTCCTGCAGAGAACGGTCACATTTACAAATCAAAATGTGTCATTTGTCTGTACTTGCTGCTCCAGGCAGGTTTTCCCTATGGAACGCATTCTCTAGAGTATTTGCTGCAAGTCATTACAAACGCCCCACCAACCGTTAATGCATTCAAAAGAAAGGTAGCCGTTCTGTTAATCTTTACTCTCATTCTGTTTGTGCTTCATATTTTCTGCTTTCAGGGAAACTGGAAACCACCCAGAAGAATGCTTATTCTTCATCCAAGTTCCCTGAGCCTCAGTACAGACACCAGTAACATTAAAGAATTTTAAAGCTGTGCCTTATGTTAATGTTGCCATGTTCATAGGCCCATATCAATGCGAATTAGTGGAACCCCTTTCTCCATTTGGCAGACAGCTGTAAGGAGGAAAAATGGGTGGCACTGGTGGTTGTGTCTTCAAGAGCTGAGCTTCTGAGACAGAAGATGTGTCCATTTCCAACTATGCAGAGATGTGCAAAAACACAATGCACAAAAACACAGCTCTCTATCTGGCTTCTGACATGTTGCTTGACCTCTGAATCTCACAAAGTACGCAGCTAAAATAGCTCTATGAGAGCCTAAGTTAGAATTAGGGGTGTCTGCTTCTCATTTTTACTCCCTCAAAAAAGGTTTGGATTAAGACTTTTTCTGAGCTTTGAACAGAGGTTGAGATGTGATTGTCTTCCTCTCTTTGAAGGGAGATGGTGGTCTGAGCATTAAAAGGCAGGCATGAAGTAGCTTGGGTCTGAAAAGACACCACAGATACTCCTGGCCCGTGTTTTCAGATGTCCACTAAAATATGGCTGAGTGACATTTGATGTTCCTGGGGATAACAGATCCTGGGTGGCGGCAAAAGCAATATATACATTCCATCAAAAATCTAAAACACGTAAACAGACAGACAGAAATTGTCAGAGGCATGTGAGAAACTTGTAAATTAACAACAAATGCAGGGAGAGGAAGTCCAGAACAAATACACTGATGTTTTTCACAACCATGGAGGAGTTTAATCCACTGGTTTAAAAAACATATGGTACACTAAACTTTAGATGGGTAACAGGCGGAGAGATACTTGGCAGCGGCCCATGGAAATATAAACACAAGACATTTGTTTCATTGTGTTTCTTTTTCTTTAAATATTTACTTTCTGTATTTCTCCAGGATACAGTTTTTCATCCCATATGCATAACAAGCTACCTTTCCAAAAGCAGACTTGGGAGGCATCACACTTAGGGTCACTGGTTTGGGTCCAATGGCTCTTCATTGGGATTTAGCCTATTTCCTGAAGGAAAAATAGCCATATCTGATGTCCCTCCCCCACTCCCAGTCCCTCATGCCCCACCACTGTGTTTGATTGCCTTTTTGGCAAAAACTGTCAAGAAGAAGGGTTTCAAATGTGTTTGGAAAACAGCAGATGCTTGCTCCTCCCCTTTTGCATGGGCTGGAGCATCTAGAAAACAGGTATGCTTAAACTCCATGGTTGTGTGGAGTAGGAAAGTAGATGTGTGTCATTTTCTCAATTCCCTGTGATACTGCCCCTTCGGCCTTGGGGGCAGCTTGGATGGTGTTCTACACTGTGAAACTGCATGGCATGGAACCAAACCGAGAAACTGGAAAAGATGTCTTCACTTATATATTCATTTCCAGTGTTGGCACACACTGTAATTTGTAAGACCCACACTGTGTATTGTCAGTGCCATGCAGGAAGACTGGACTGATGTCTGCATGTTTGCAGGGTTGTCATTCATGGTTCTGGATATGTCACGAAGCATGGGATTTGGCAGCCAGGTGAGTGAACCATAAGAGATGGCAGTGCTACCTAGAAGATCAGCAATCCACACAAGGTCCTCCTTTGTAGTCTTAAGCCTCCATAGCTTCTGTTACCCCTTTGCTTTCCTGAAATGCTTCATGCTGGGAGGAATTCACCACTTGGTGTCTGAGGGCCACCCCTAACTTTGGCTCCACACAGTAATCTCACGCAGCCATAGGAGCATTTAGATTTAGGATATTCTACACCGAGAGATGTTGCCATGAGTCAAAATTCCAGCAAGAACAAGGCAGAACTAAGGCAAGAGACAGAATTAAGGGCAGACAAGGGGAAAGTATTTTGCTGTGCTTCCTGTGTGTTTATGTGAACAATATAGGTCTTCATTTTCTCTCTACCCTAAGAAAGTGCCCTGTGACTGCACTGATGTACTTAAGTTTACCCCAGCAGCGAGACTCCTTGTATGGCTTCTGAAGGAGGTAGTTTTGACAGACCAACAGACCAGAAACGTTTGGGAGGGGAGGCTGAGAAGGGCTGTGGATAGGCTGTTTCTTGTCAAAATGTACCCGTTTTACGGTCCTTGCATTTTCTTTGAGTTTGATCTGTGCTATAACCAGAAAAACAGTTGAACATCATGAGACAGATCTGAGTCAGGTTTAGACCAGGTAGTTCTGATAGTGCTGATAGTGTAACATTACCTGAATCATGTTCAGCAGTGCCAAATTGTTCCAGCAGAAAACGGCAGCTGCCCCAGAAAAGGACCAGGTCCTTGCCTGCATTTCCATAGCCTTCCATAGAGTAATACAAATGTGTCTCTGAAGATTCTGGACGTGCCTGCAAAAGCATCAAATTCGAGATACGCTCTGAATGTCTGTGGAAAGAATGGACAATTTAATGACATTTCTAAAGACTCCTTAATGTAACAGAGACGTAAATCTGGGGCAAGAGTAGATGTCGGGAATGGTGAGAAGAAGAACATTCATTTTGTCTGTCAAATTATTCCCTACATATTGACAAATCTTCTTTGATTAGCACATTCTTCCACAGGGCTAGCTGACATTTTTCAGTGCAACAAAAGCTTCCTTTGTATACATATTTTCTTTTGTTTTTTACTTTTAGGGAGGTTCAAACAACACTTAACAAATGTAGATATTTCTCAGTTAGTTGAGCAATAAAACACTGCTTGTGCCAAGACTGGAAAATAAGTGAATGAGAAATAAACACAGGAGAAGTACATTTGTTAATATTTATTCCAGCATTCATCATCCATCTCACATCTTGCAGCGGGGAAAAAATTAGTTAAAAGAAAGGACTACAGAACGTATTTAACTCCACAGGGGGGATTTTTTCTTCTCTGTTCCTCATTTCATCTGCATCTCATAAAAGTTGCAAGATAATCTAGTCCTTTCTTCTATTAAGTTTATGGACAATTGCAGAAGGCATAACAGAAGTGGTTCAGCTGTCGGAAAGTTAACACTGTAGTATTCAGAGACAGACAGAAGAAGCAGGCGGAAGAGTTCCCCAGCAGTGCCTGTGAACACTCATTTACCAGCATTTCAATAACTCAATTTTTTTGACTCATCCTCCTTTTGGATCCTTTCTTCATTTGTGAAGCATGTCTTCCATCACAAAAAAGGTCTGTGGCAGGAAGAACAAAATGACATTGTAACATTTTGCTTTTAAAATTGTGTTTTTGAGATAATAAAATACTCTGACATCAAATGAAAAAAATTTAATACAAAAAGGAAAAAGGAAAAGTAAGTATGTCTCTATTATTTATATGTAGAGATTATCTTGCTTCTCACCGGGATACCTACCCTGTTGCAAATTTTAGGCATGCTGTAAAAATATGTCTTATCATAGCCTGAACTTTTGTGTCTACATTTTTACCAGTAAGATCCTCAAACTTTGATAGATTTAATAACATATTATAAAATTTTATTTTAATAAGAAATATTTTTAAAATATTGTTTTGAAATTTTTGAATAGAATG
This sequence comes from Opisthocomus hoazin, assembly GCF_030867145.1. Lineage (NCBI taxonomy): Eukaryota > Metazoa > Chordata > Aves > Opisthocomiformes > Opisthocomidae > Opisthocomus > Opisthocomus hoazin. Next base: position 47,592,763 of record NC_134454.1, read on the forward strand.
AGAAGATTTAACCAAAACTGTCCAAATGAATTCTCCAAAGGTCCACTCTTTCACTGGTAATACACATGACAATTTTGTCATAGGATCTGATCCTAGTACCATTTGTATGTGTAACATATTTCCAGTAAAACTGCAAAGGAGAATGGCTGGTGTAGGGCAATTTCAAGTTTAGGTCTTAAATACTTTTTCCTTGAGATTCAGAGTAACTTTACCTAGTGGCAGCAGGAAGCAGCATGCTGGCTCTGTTTCCCCCAGACCACTTGCCCATTGTATGTGATGTTCAGAGGAGATATGTGTGAAGATGAGGTCAGGCTTCCAAAGACATTAGGAGCCATGAGACCTCACATGTTTGGGATCTCAGCAGGGTCTGGGCAAAACTGCTACTTGATCCAGACACGTTTCAGAGTCTACCACTTAGAATCATAGAATCCTTAGGGTTGGAAAAGACCTCTAATCAACCGTCAACTCAACATCACAATTCCTGCTAAAATCAGAGACATGGTAAACTGCCTGCTTTTTGCCAGCCCTCCCTGGTGAGATGTCATGCCACTGCAATCTCTAGCAGGCAGGATCTGCTGCCACCCCACAGGGACACACACCCCAACAATATGGTGGGGCACACTGAACGTGCAGCGGAATACGTGACTCTTTCTTCTCTCACAATTACGTCTTCAGAGCAGGGCCAAGGCATTTTAGTTGCTGATGTGGGTTATTGGGTGACCACCCAAATTCACAGCCTGATCATTTGCTGAAACACTCGTTCATAATAGACAAACCACTTATTCTGTAGCTCTTGTCAAAGAAATATAAAGAACTTAGGCACTTGGGCGTCTAGGCCCACCATGCATTTCCATACTGCTGAATAACGATTTTGTTCCTTTTATTATACAGTTCTCCCAGAAATGACTCCAGATCAATAACCTGGTAAGACACTCAGTATGAAACCATGCCAGAGAAAAAAAATTCAAATATGGGTTAAAATTTGGCTGTCTCTTGGGAAGGACACTAAATAAATAATTCTAAATTCTCTTTTCTTAAAAAAAGTGTAAACTCTACTCGAGCTTATTTTGAGCTTCATGATGAGTACACGTTAAAACATCTCTGCAGGACTAATTAAATCATTATTTATACATCTGTGGAAGTTGGAACTGTAATCCAAACCAAAACTCAGCTATATTTTGTCTGCAAATGATGCAACTTTTAGCATAAATGAAATGCTATTTTTTTCTTTGATTGTTGCTGAGATGTATTTGGACCATATGTAGGGAGCCTACTGCATCCTAAATATAGACCCTATAGACAGTGAAAAGAAGAATTGAAGAATGTGCCAATAGGCACGAGAAGACTAATCACTGTCAGAAGGACTAGGAACAACAGAAAAAGTTTACAGAACCAGCCTCATCTACTTTTTCCCATAATAAATTGAGTCAGTCTCCCAGGCTGCCATCCACTTCTTCCATCACCCTCCATGGGAAATTGTCTCTGGGAAAAGGATTTTTCTTAAACCGAGTTATAAAAGCTATCAAGAAAATAATTTCACTCTTAGCCATCATTGACAGACAGTTGCTTTTCTAGCGGCTGCTCATGCATTTGTAGATGCAGTTTGCACGCTGGTGTCGCCAAACCATCTGCATTCTGATACGGGCAGCTTGTGAATGTCAAGCTAATTAGCCAAGGCTAATGTCTGGTTTCCTGTAGAGAGCTTTTGTGGAGTAATTACCTTCCTCGAGGTCAAACTGCTGTAATTACAGGTCTTTAACTAATCGAGATAAACAGCCTTTGAATTCTTGCAGTGAGTCAGCCAATCACTCTAATGGACTTTTATCTTAACCTACAACAATGTAGCCTATTATGACAGGTGATAGCAATGCTTTTTATTTGTGTGGGATCTAAACAATAACAGCTTTCACTAAGGCCATATAAGTTATTAACATCTATTAAACTCTCTGCCTAGGCTTAAGAGAAAAGTCATTCTTACATGCTTTTCAGGGTAGATATTTGTATTTAAATAAACCAGCAAGCAGGTATTCTCACAGAAGTAGATGACACACGAGTAAGAGCAAGAAGAAACTATTCTCACCCTAATTTCTCCCTCTTTGCTTGGTTTTATTCCTTTCTTTTAATAGTAACACTGAATTGTTCTTTGAAACTTAGTATTGAGGCCATTTTACAATAACCACATTCCAAACAGCCTGTTTGCTCTGCTTGTGTGTTTTCCTTCCTCTGTATCCCCTTTGCTCCTCACACTTCTCCTTGAGGCTCAGATATTCTAGGCTACTAAGGGAATGCTGGTAAATGTTTCTTTGCCTAACTTCATTATTTCTAAGGTTGATTCTCCATAGGATTTCCTCTTCAGAAACTGTTATTTGACTTACCCCCTTTCTGCCTGCACTTGGATGAATAAATACTCTAGTATAACATCACCTTTCATTAAAAAAAAAAACAAACCACAAAAAATAACAAAAAACGATGCTACTTCCGGTACAGTGAGGGTCTGCCCTAAAGAAGAAAATTAAACAGAGCGTGAAAGGAAATTAACAAAGGCTTGACCCCCATCATCTTCAGAAGGCTTCAGCTCACCTTCAGAGTGCGTAACAAGTTTAGCTAACATATTTCCTTTATTTAAGTAATCACCATACTACTACATTACTAGAATCACATGTAAGCTTAGTTTGGATTCCTGCCACAAATCAAAATCAATATTTGAGAACAATCTTCAGAGAAATCCAATCTATTAGCCAACTGCCCAACAAGGAAGAAAAGAATATCCATAGTGCTGCCCCCACTTAACTGGCTTTTTAGATCTAATCAATTGAATTTGCACATTTCTTGGTTTTTTTTGTGGGGGGGACGACTGGGTGCTCTGGAATTGGTATTTTTTGCAAATAAACTATAAGTGTCACATAATTAAAGCTTTACTGTAAATTAACAAATGCTTAAAATATGAGCATGATAAACTCTAGCATGGTATCTCCTGACCAAACCATATTTAGTGTCAGAAAAGAGTATGTGATACACGCGGAACTAGTTTAGCAGAAATTTGTTAGTCACGTATGTAAAGCGACAACAAACAGTTCTTCAGTGTTATTAATTTTACACACATGACACTCAGTGTGAATCTTCTCTTATTGCTTTTTGTAACCCCTGTCTCACACTGGGTCCATATGTAATAACGCAGTGCTAACACTGTGCCACCTCCCTGACATAATGGCACCAGTAAGGATTAGTAAGGGATAAATGAGCTCTTACTAATCAAGTACCTACAGATTTACAACTCTTATTCCAAACTCAGAACAAAAATCTGTCATTTCATCTCCAGGTTTGTACATATACATATTTGTATCTATTTTATAAAAATGTGTGTGTATGTATATTTTTTCATTCAACCTTTGCCGCAGGAGTATCTGTTCATGAAGACCTATGGAAAGGCTGCAGAGTCTAGTCCAAAGACCTCAACCAATACAAAAGTTACTATTTGCCATGCTAGCATCAAATCCTTCCCTACAAAAAGGCTCAGTGAGGTCGAGAGGCATATGAAGCAATTCCAGAAGATGTCATTGCAGTGCTGAGTTATTTTGAATGGGATATTACCTGACTGACTGCAGTCAGATAAAGCCTAGAATGCAGACATCTGCCTATGAGCCAGTCACTCCAGAGTCTTTTCATAGGCAGTAGCTATCAAGTCAATGTACAATGTGGAGTAGGGAATAATTTATTCCATTTTCAAGTAGGTTCTGAAAGAGTCTGGTATTTCCCGCAGAGGGTTGATTTCTCTCCATTATCTATAAAGGGACCTTAGAGACAACACTGTCAACGTGTATGGGGACAGAGGTGGTGGAAGAGAGTAATTCCATCCCTTTACCAGCCCTGCTCCCCCCCCTCCCCCCCCGTATTTGCAACATCAAAGCATCCTTTGTGATTGCTTTTCGTAGCTCCCACGTTCAAAGAGATACTGGGAACTTTTCTGCATTTACCCTTTGGCAGTCCTTCTCCATTGCAGTACTCTGGCAGAGTAATGCAGCCTCATGCTGGGGACATATTATATCCACATCACTTTAAAGCTCCCTAAAGTTGCCAGCACAGGCTCTGCGCCTCTCTAAACGTGCATTGTTCTACAGCAGCCGTCTTGTTCCAGCCTTTCACAAGCTATGTAATGTGGTGACTCTTCTGCTGTCTTTCCCCTTCCCACCCTGTATATGCTTTCAATCACTGACAATATATTCAAAACAAAAGTACTCGAGAAATTAAAACCAGAATGAGATCCTCAAGGCCAGGAGTCAGAACCCAGTTGTAAATGAAACATCTAGTTGCCTTTATACCATTAAAGTAGTATAATGGTAAATAAGCGTTCTCGTTTAAAGGGTGGTTCATGTGCCAGGGTAGACCAGAGGCACATGCACAATGATCCAATTTGAGTGGGCTGTAAAGTGCTAAAATGTTCCAGTCTTAGACACGTGCAGGAGCTTGGGCCCCTGCGACAAGTTAGTTGGGACTTTTAAAGAGGCAGGGATCCCAGGCAGCTGACGAAGCAGAGGAAACAATACCACAGCATCCACGCTAACAAGAAATGGGCTTGATTGCCAAGATCTGCCAAGAGCAAGATTTTTGCACATGACAAATCTGACTCATCCATGGCACAAAATTTCTCTTGTCCTTCAGTGACAGGGGATGAAGCACTGACCATGGTTACTGCAATTGTAAAAACAAAATTAATTCCAGCATTTTCCAGTATAAAGGCAAATTCCCAGAGTATTTCATCTGGAAGCAGCCACAAAGCTCATACAGTAACTGAACACAGTCTTTGATTTCTACCCATCTGCCTGCTGGCAAAACCAAGAGTCCTGCCAAATGTATAGACCCACAAATATCACACAGTATTTGGGGTTTCTTCTTTTAATCCGCCTATGCCAATTCCAGAGAAAACCTATGAGTCTATTGTTCTCCAGAGAACCCTGGGAAAACACAGAAAAAGTGTATTTCCAAGTAGATCTGTGAGCTGGGTGGGTAACTCTCAACCAACTTCCTGTTATTAATATGAGGAGGGCAAGTTTTAATAGTTACAGTAACATGTTAGCAGAGGCATGAACTGGAATTGATTCTTTACATCTGCTCTGGTTTTTCCTAGGTCACTGGGAACCTAACACCTTCTCTCTTCCTCACTTCACACTTTCCAGTCTCCCAGAGGTATAGGGACACTTTTCCCACCTCTGGAAATTTCAGTGGAAGGTGTTGTATGTGCAAAGTGTTAATTATAAAAGAAAAAAGATGGTGATTCACTTTATGGAAGCAGAAGGAAGTGCTTTTGTTTGACATTGAAACAGGTGTCCAGGCAGTGCATTTGTAGGCTGATACACACTTTCGGTCATAGTTCACAGTAGAAGAAAACAATAGAAATACCCATCTCTCTAACTTACAGACATAAAAATTGAGAGTTCATTTTAGAAGGTGTGCACAGTTATTTGACTTTTCTATATAGATAGTGTGTTTTAAATTGTCAAATTGAGTCACATTTGCATTTAGCTTTTTAATGTATCAAATACTTGTCTTACATCAACAATGAACATAACGCTGCTTCTCTTCAAGTTTGCGACTCTTTTAAACCCATTTGAAGTTAGTTTTTTTTTTCTCAGTGAAAAGACAGCTGTATCACAAGCCTCTTCCTGCTGATAAGCTAGTCCTTGAAGATGTTTTTAAGTAAACTGCATATTTTCCTGGATACAAGACTAGAATTCTACTTTGACTATATGGTTTGGGTTTGGGGGGTTGGCTTTTTTTTTTTTTTTAAGCCACAGAGTAAGAACATACATTTGCAGTTTTGGGTGTGAAGCAGATATTTGCTGGCAGAAGTAGTAAATGACTAACTTCTTGCTCAGTGCCTAGCAAACTGTACACTTCTCAGAGCATTTCTTGAATATCCTTAAGCTCTGAGACAATTTGCTTTGCTCAAAGGTAGTGAGTTGCCTGAAAATTGTACTCGTTATCTTCCTGGAGCCAGTACTTATTTGGGGAGCTAACACTTAATTTGTGTATAGTCACACCTGCCAGAATGACCCTCTGAAACTCATACCACCCCAGAACAGAGTGTGTTTGAAAGCCTTCCAGAGTTTGGCCAAGGACCCCATCAATCATAGGAATGACAGTGTGTTTGGATAAGAGAGCTGACAGGCTTGCTCGCCCCTTCTGGTGTTCCCTTCCCTTCTCTCATTTAAGCCAAAGTCCTTGAAAATGCACCAGCTGTTGCTGGGGAGAGGGACCTGAAGAGAATTTTCCAACTGTTGTTTTGAGAACGGGCTAGAGACTTAAAAGGCACCTTCACTAACGAAACACACGGGACATAGCCCTGTTTCTCTGATAATCAAAGAAAAGGAAAAAATGCCAGCTATTGAGAATACTGCAATTAAAAACAAAAGCTGAAACAATAGCTTTGGGCAAATGTGACGTTGTCACTGAACATCCTGCTTTCCAAGCAAGCCACGTGGAGTGGGCCCCAAATCAGAGATGACGCTGAGCGAAGGGTGCTGCTGCTGCAGCTGGGACAGTCCTCATCTGTCTCCAGTGGGCAGGCTGGAGCGAGGAGGGAGGGGAGGGAGAAGCAGTGTTGACATAGAGAGCCTACCATAGCATTTTCACAGTAGCTTGCCATAGGGAAGTGGAAGCCAGCTTCCAAGAAATATCTTGCTCTCTGGGTGGGCCAGCCCAGCACCACACATAACTTTATAGCGCGGGGCTGCAAAGTTCAAAGGAAGCTCTGGAAAAGGGGAGCTGTGGCTTGCAGTGCTGAGCCCAATCTGCTGCACCACACATGGCTAAAGTACACACTATCAGCAATGAAGGGAAGGACCTCCCTGAAGCACAAATGGCAGTGGGGGTACCCTTCTATAAATATCCTGAGAAATAGCAGAGTTTCCCTTTCCAGTTGCCTGAGTGACTCCACCTCCTCTGATAGCTTGCAAATGTTCCCTTGGTTTTAGTATTTACCGCCGTCGCGTGTGCTGTAGATCAAAAACAAGTGCATGGGAAAAGGCAGCTAAGCACAACAGGCAGGGGGCTGAATTCTATGCATTAGGAACTGTTTTGGGGTTGTGGTTATGTCCCTTCCCCTTTTTCCATCCTTCTCATCCCTTTCCTGTTTCAATTAGATTCTGATTTCCTATAGTCAGTCAGAGCAACTTAACGCCAACTAGAGCTCTCAGCTCCAAGGAATTAAAACCATACCCACAAAGTGGTAAAGGACAATTTCAGCCTGACCCTTTTTCTTCTGCTGCAGACAGCAGAGAAGAAGAATCCAGCAAAAGCCTCCAAGCCAACTTAATACCACCTGGAAACCTTGGTGGATTTTGAGCGATCTTTGTAGGTCTGCACATGCAATTCTGAGGTATGGGTTTGGATGATGATGATGACAGTCTATAGAAGAATTTGCCCTGATACCTTTCCACTAAACATTAGAAAATCAGGTTTAGACTTCAGAGAATTCTGTGAACTCAAATCTATTTAAAATGATGCAAAGCACCAATAAAGCATAACATATGAAACGGGTTCAACTAAATACATGCTTGGGCTCTTCAGAAAAAGGAACAGCAAGAGGTTCTCCCATAAAATAGCATCTTTGTTCCATAATGTAAAGAAAGGTAGGAAAATTCAATAGCTATATTGTATCTAAGGTATCAGATTCAAATCAGATGGCTCACATGTTACAAATTAGAAAAAAAAAGTTAAAAAAAAATCCCTTGTTGTTGTTCATGTGCATGGAAATGGTTCGGCTGATGCATAGAACTTACAAATAGTTATAGGAACTGATGTATGTTGTATGTGATACAGCATGAATATTGGCATTTCCTTACCAGTGCGACTACCCGAAACTTAACATGGAAGAATCGCTTCTAAAAGTACTGTTCAGGTCTTACACAATTCTAAGAGCAGACACCTATCTGAGCAAAAAAAGGGAGCCACTTAGTACTGTAAGTGGCATTAGTCTCCTGTGATGTGGATTTAGAACTTGTAAAAGCCCTGTGATGGCTATAACAAAAGTTTGTATTTTGGGAAATGGCTGGCTACTTCCTACCATTCTAGGTCAGATTTAAATGAAGATATCGTAGACCACTGCAGGTCATGCAGCCCACCCAGTTAATTTTAAAAAGTTTGACGGATGGACTCAATTTGGAGTCACATTGGATTGCTGCAGGGGGAAGCAGGGAAGAGAACACACCTTCATGGAAAGCTCCCACAAAATGTAGCAGAGGCCTTTCTGAGTTCTCCTTTACTAGTTGGGATTATATGCTTGTTACAGAATAGGAAGATTCATGAGTCTTACAAAAGGATATTATCGTTTTCTATGTAACCATATCACATCGCTAGAGAGCCAAGGTGCTGCTCAGCACAACAGATCTGTTCCACTGTGGTGGATTAGGTGGAAGAGGTTGGTGGTTTCTCAGATCAGAAACTCCTCCACAGGTTTGGACCACATCTGAAATCTGAAAGGGCTGCTTATTCTGCCTGGGGCAGAAATGCAAGTAGAATTTCTGGAAGACAGTTTTACTTCTGAAATTATGGGGACAAGCAGTGGACAGCCACAAGGACAACTGTTAGCACGTGAGGTTTCCAGTATTAATAACTCACAAGAATTGTCCTCTCGTGCCTGCAGCCTGCCATGCAGATGTGAAGTCCTGCAAGACCAGAAAAGGTGATTTCAGGCTGACCTTGAATCTACCCCTGAATCCAAGTTCCACTTTTGCCTAAAATACCATCCTCAACCTACTCCAAGTCTGCCTGTTCAGGCCCCGTGTCTTCCACATGGTATGCATATGTGGTAGGCAGTTAGGCAGAAGCAGTGATAAAAATAGACCTGTTAAATATCCCTTTCATTTGGTACATCCTACTGAACAATCGCATGGACATATTAAAGTTACTATAGAAGTTATTATATACTTGCACAATAAATACTACTTACACAAAGTATAAGTTAAAGACTCTTTATCATTACTCTTTAAGCTTTCTAACAAAGCCAAAGCCTTGTCTCATGCCCACAAACCTCCTTTCATATTTAGCAGAAGAAAATAATTGCAGATGCCAGAGATGTCTTCCTAGGAAAACAGTTCTCTTCAACTCTGTCTTTACCCTCAAGCTATAATACTTAGATGCACATTTACAAACTCTAGCCATTGCCGTACTTTATCTATGCCAGAATTATCTATGCTAATACTGTAATTTAATCAGGGTGATTTTTCAAATATATTCAGAACACAGGTTTGATCATATGAACACTAACTGCCCAAATATCTCTTCTACTTAGTTCACAACTATTTCAAGCTAATGCGTAAATTCATTATGGGACTTATATTCCTTTATCCATGTGATTCTCCTCATATTAGAGCACACCTTTACATACAAATTTCAACTCATATGTCCAAGGTGCAAATTATTTTTTGTCCATTATACAAATTTTCACAACTTTTAGGGAGGCTTCTCAAAACATAACCAGCTTCTGTGTATAAACTCAAAATATGTTTTGCTGAGTAGCTGAAATAGCAGCAAAAATATCTTTAAATATTCTAGAGTGCTTAAAATTATGAAACCTATTAGGCCTGTTGAACTTGATGGGATACTCTCAAAATCAGATTGAGTGTAAAGTTTTATTTGATAAGGAACTTGCTCTTCATACTTCAAATAATGTGCCTCCAAATCCTCCATGGTTTTGGCTGCATTTATACTTGTCAAATAAATTTGGCCAGGGTTATTTCTGGTGTATTTCTACTTGACCTGTGACCTTAAAAGAAATACTGGAAAGAAACTGAAATGGTATAATCATTTCCCCCTGCTTTTATATCACTTCAGTACTTAAAAAAGATAGAGTTGATAAAAACATTGAGGCCTTCTAAGGTTTCCTGCAGACATACTTTACAGTTTTGATCATGATGTATATTTCAGGTACAGTTACTCTTTCCCTCAGTGACTCTGATGTTATCTTCATCCTGTTGTGGACTCTTATCACTGGGGGATGAAATATCAGTTGATCTCCTTGCAAAAATTACATGCTCTTTCTTTCCATGGAGGGAACCTGGTTATGACTTATACCTGTGAACGACCTTCTAACATGGAAACCGTTATGCAATATGGAATTAAAAGATGTATCTTTTAAATCTTCAGTTAATGCTAATAAAAGAAAATAAATTAGATGTACCTGCTGCTGCAGTCAAGCCGCCATAGCTCTAACTTTATCATCTAGAAGGCATTTTTTGAGAAAGTCATTGTAGTAGGAAAAATCTAATTTCTCTTTGAACAAAAGTATAAATTTATAGAGAAGATGTTAACTGAGCCTCAAAATCTAGATGAAGAAGAAGAAGGATCAAGCTGCAGAAAACTTGTTTACATGGTATTCCAATATAGGTGTTCTGTCATGATGGTGCTGCTCTGACCTCAGCATGGATTTCACCATCAGGAGTGAAACTGGATTATATTCATTGGCCAGATGGGAAGAAACAAAAAAAAATGAGCTACACAAAGAACTTACTTTTAAAAAAACTCTTTTCACTTGCACAGTTTATGATATATTTAGAAAATCAGGAATAATTTTTCCTATTTCTACTTTGCCCATGAACCTCTTCTGTCTTTTTAAAAAATGTGTTATTTTTTTCGTACTCTGCCAAGAGCACTTCAGAACAGCAACAAACACCCCAGTTGAAGTACATTAACATTGGCACTTCACAATAGTACAGAAAGTGTAAAGGAGGATGCAGGTTTTATTCAGGGCAGGACACAGGAGTCACATGCGGAGTCCAGATACTTCTGGGATAAATACAGAGTGAACAGCACAAGTTAATTTTTGCCATTTTGGGCTCAGATCACCCCCTTTTGCGTGTATGCTACCACACACCTCTCCGTCCTTTTTCAGCTCTCGCCTCCTGCTTTCTGTTTGTCACATTGTTCACTGGATGACAGTGCTTTAACACCATTTTGTTCTATGAAAATGAGGAAAAATGTTACTAAGGGAAGCAGTGGACACTCCTTTGCTTCTTGTTGTCAAAGGAAGAAGTTCCTCGTTGTAGAGCATCTCCCTCTTTGCAGAACACGTCCAAGCACCAAGCTCAGCAAAGGAGCGACTCTGGGGAATTGCCTGGTCTGTCGTAGCCTGGAGACAGCACAGGGGCTTTAAGAGTCTCTCTGACTTCAAAAAATCTGGATTTATTAATGGAAAGAGGAATACTGCCTTTTTATCATGTTGGTTGGTGTAACAGCCCTTTCCATCTCTCATGTAGTGCCTTGGGATCATTGGGACATCCTTGGATGAGGAGTGCTAAACCAGTAGTAACTAGTCATGCTGTGATGATCATACAGATGCAGCCTCAGTAGCTGTTAATGTCTTCTGTGAAACCTCTTTTCGGTAGGGTGTTCATTTAAAATCACAGAATCACAGAATCACGGAATCACAGAATGTTTAGGGTTGGGAGGGACCTCTCAGGATCATCTAGTCCAACCCCCCTGCCGAAGCAGGGTCACCTACAGCAGGCTGCACAGGACCTTGTCCAGGTGGGTCTTGAATATCTCCAGAGAAGGAGACTCCACAGCCTCCCTGGGCAGTCTGTTCCAGTGCTCCGTCACCCTCAGAGGGAAGAAGTTCTTCCTCATGTTCAGGCGGAAATTCCTGTGCTTCAGTTTGTGCCCAAAAATCTTTACTCTGGCATCAGTATTGCAAAATGCATAATGCATATAGATTTCTCCCTTGGTACATCATCCCCAATTGGATAAGATGTACATAATAACTCCAAACTTGTGTTGATTTTTCTGTACCTTTCATGTACATACTGCCAAGTAGACAACTTGCCATAACGGAGCTTAGCGTCTGTTCTGAGTCATCAAAAAGCAACCTTTTTGAATACAAACAAAACTGTCCTCAAGTATGTTCACATGAACTTGGCTTTACTTGTATCATCACTGGTGGGTGTTTTATTATTATTATTATTATCATATTCTGACAATGATGCAAAAGATGATTTTTGTGAGTGCCATCAAGAGAATTGTTGCAGCCATATCCCCCTGAGCTGTAATTTTCTGCAACCTGGAAAACAAAACAGGCTGATATTGCTCAGCACTTTGTCCTTCATGAAATAATATCACACAGTTGTGCTTGGGAGCTGATTATCCACTTGGTTCTTTTCTTCCTTTCTACATAGCTTTAGGATAATTTCCTGCCAGAGGTCCTGATTTTCTTTTTGATAAGTCATAAGCTGCTATCCTGACTGCACACTAAAATGAAATGCCTCTTTGCACTTGGGGCAAGAGCTGGGGATGTTCTCTCAGTCAAATTACAGTTTGAAAAATTACATCCTACCTTCTTAAATTCCAGCTGTACATTCAGCTGGATACAGTACTTATCACTTTCCAGCTTAAAATGTAACAATGTGGGGTGCTTTTAAACAGCTGCTGCTCTCCACTCTCCCTCCCCTCCAGGTGGCTGCACTTCACTGATGGGTAAAGTGATTTCTGTTTACAGAAAAAGCAGCTTTTATAGTTTGTAAATGGTTTTAGGATCCTTTGGGAGGAAAGGCATGGTGCAGGAATGTAAGCTATTCTGATTCTTGTTAAGAGAGGGGGACAAAACCCCATAGGAATTAGACCAAAACTAAACTGCTGTAAAAACCTCCAGGTGTGCAGTCTCTCAGAGAAGCAGCACTGGGCCCACAAAATGATCAGTTGTGGTTTTAATTGAAAGTTTTAAAGAAAAGAAAAAGGAAAAAGAAAGTTTAGCAGTGAATAGGCATGTGGGATGTTTTTTTTTGGGGGAGGAGGGGAGGGCTGGTTGATAAATAAAAGGTCCCACACTCAAACGTGTATACAAAAGTGAGAAACTTTTCTAAAGTGCTGAAGACATGACCAGAAACAGCTTCAGAGTCAGGAGCTGGTTTTCTGTTAGCTCACGTGGACTGCACTATGCCACGTTTTCTCTGTAGGACCAAGGAGGAATCCATTAAACTGTAATCCACAGGGATTTGTTGCACTGAAGACGTTAATCAATGTCTGATTAACTATGCATGCAAACACAGACAGCCCCCACGGCTGCTGGCTTTGAGCTTTAAACTCAGCCCAGCACCACTGGTGAGCTTTAAATCCTGTCAGCAGCACTCTGAGGAGTCTTTCTGAGACACAGCCAAGACACAGGCAGTGCGTTGGGATCGTTACCAAGTGGCAACTAGACTCTCCTTTCAGTACAGAATGTTTTCTTCAATTAAAAAAAAAAAAGAAAAAGTCATCTGGGATTTGAATAAACTTGTTAGATTTTGATCTGTGAGCTTACGTCATTTTTTCCATGCTTCCCTCAGAGAAACGGATTCCACAACTTAAATAAAAAAGTTCAATTTTCTTGAGAAAATATTGACATTGACAACATATCCCAGAGCCCTCCCATGCGCCCCGGCCCCCCCCCTCGGCTGACACAGCCTGGAGCCCCTTCCCGGGCGTCCTCAGGCCCATGGTGTCAATCACGTCCCCAGCAGGTTCGCGGCGAAGAGATGCTGAGTGGATCGGCCTTAGCAGGGAATCCTGCTGGTGGGGTCTGAAAAGGATTCAGACTAGGGTTGTACGGCTAGCAGGGTACTTTCAAGACTGAATGCACACACACGTATTTTTCTTATACACTTGTCCTGGGCTGCTTGAAATACATTAGCACGCTGCTTCCTGATGGGATCTGACTGAAGCTCGTGCAGGAATTCTCTGCGGTTGCTGCTCCTGGCTGCAGGTTACCAGCCCTGCAGCAGAGGCGGTGGGCTCGGTGATCTGCCCTCGTTCTCCAGCTATGAGCATTCATGGCAATGAGCTCATTAACCGGGTTTGCAGGGACACGGTGCGATGTGAAACGTGGTGGGTCGCACCACTCGCTGTCCTCCGCAGCAGGACCGGCAGCGGGCAGCTGAGACACAGGGCCATCATCTCAGCTGGGCCGTGTCCTGCCACTGCGAAATCAAGAGAGGGACCATGAGTCAGGACGCAGCGGGTATCTGCAGGAGAGAGCCTGGCCAAATGTTGGTCGCTGTTCGGTGCTACAGTTCTCCTGAGCAACTCAAACCAGAGCTGCAAATGCAGAAAAGAGAACTGAGGAGATCAATCCCACCCCAATGACAAGTTTTTACATGTGTAACCTAGCTTTGAGGCAACACTTTGGCAGCTCAGTGCCATCCTGGAGTGGGAGAACCTGAAAGCAACCATTTGGTAGTCGTTTGGAGGGCAAGTGTGGCTAAGAATTTGGCACGTTTGCAGAGAGATGTGCACTTGCATGGTTAGAAGAACAAATGCTGGTCATCTGGCTGTATGATGTATAGCAATGCTCATTAACCATACAAGATCAGGTTAAGCACGAAAAAAGAACTAATTGGCTGGATTATTAGACCTAGCCACAGCAAAGCCTGTAGCAGCCTGTGGACTTCTCTATTTTGTTACAGCTCACTGTGGCCGTCAGGGTCCCGTGCTAGCCAGGCATAGCTAGAGTACGCTCTGGTGTTGAGGCAACAATGACCCATCCTCAAAAAGTCCCTTGCCTCAGACAACGCAAGAAAGAAGGAGGTGAAACCTTCACATCCATAGGGGACCTCCGCACCAGCCAAGTTCCCAGAAAAAGTCTTGAAAAGGGCTGCCACTATTTGAGCAGTGCCAGCAGTACCCTGACCTCATGCTGGGCAGATGTTCTCAGGATTTGGTTTGAAGCAAACCCATTTAGGAAAAAGAAAATAAAAGGAAAAAATTAGCAAGTGTTAGTTTGAGCAAAATTTCTTCGTTGCTCACTGTCTTCATGTGAGTCAGAATTGTAACGGTGCTGTTCCTTATGTCCTCTACAGAGACTGGGTCTGATGCTATGAGGAACCACGACCATGAGAGCCAAAGCTAACCAGGACCAGGAACTAAGCCTAGGTGGCATTATTTCAGAGGAGACTTGTTTTTCCTACAGATAATTTAGCTTTGGGTTGACAATTCACTGCTCCAAGCTGAACATGTTAGAGGGTGACAAATCAGAAGAGAATAATGAGAAATTTTACGCACTGAATCACTGGCTCTGAGATTCTGAAAGCTTTTTGTTGTTGTTTTTTTAAGAGGCACTTAATCACAAAATACACCTAGTTTTAGAGCAAGTAAAGACTTTGTGAATGTCCTCGTGCTGCAGCGGTACCACAGTGCTTGTCTCTGTGCCCAGGCCATTACAGCCCAACCGGTTCAACGCTCAGAGCCCCTCGCAGCACCCTGGATTCGCTCTGGCACTTGGGACACGGGCTGTGCTGGGACAGGGACAGCGCAGGTCTGATTCCAAAAGCAGGTGGCAAAGGGCTGGGCCACAGGGTCTGTGCTGGTGCTGGTAGCCATATGCCCGCCGGCACGTGGCTCTGCCATGCTCTGCCCGAGACGCTCATACGTCAAACTGGGACGGTGAGTACTTCCCTGCCACGCAGAAGCCTTGCAAGCCTAAGCGGACACATTTTTCAGAAGGAGCCATGAGGGTATTTGGAAAATCACTGCCAGTGTTAGGGAACGTCCTGTGCCTTTCCAGCCGGCGCGGGCTCACAGGAAGAAACCAGGGGGCTTGGCGTGGCGGCCGCATCCCCCTTCGTTATGGTGCTGTATAAACAACAAATAATAGTATCGGTAGGTTGGTTATAAATTAAGCAAACTATATTAAAATTGATTTTGCATTGCGGGGAAAAAGTAAATTATGAGGTGTTACAGTTGCAAACATTTTGTTTTATACGCTGCTTCCAAGAAGAAAAATATTATGCCAAATGAAAAAGAGGTGTCGGCCAATCGGACCTCCTGATGCCTGTCCCTTCCTCCAGTAGTAACAGTCCTGTCGTGCTGTTTTACAAGGCAGTAAGCCAGTCACCAAGTGGAGAAACTACCAAACTGAAGTTCTCCTGGTTTATGCCAGGGAGGGAACCAAATTACAGCCCTGTAAAACAGTGTGACAGTGCTATTATTGTGCTGGTGCTACAAACAGCTTCAAACAGAGTTTTTGAATAAATTTTTCAAAATATTCTCAGGACCCGGTCAAGTGAGAGAGTCTGTGATGCTGCGCAGTGTGAAGCAGAGCAGGAGACCTTGGAGCAACGTATGTCCGCTCAGGAAAGGTTCTGGTCCACGAGCCAGGAACTAGCACGATGCTGCACACGTTCCTCACGGTGGGCTGGACCAGCATCAGGCTGGGGCTTGCCAACTTTTCATGTGGGATTTTCAGCCCTTTCCCATCCTCTGGCACAACAGGAAACAGACATTTCATGAGAAAAACTTACTTCAGTTTTATGAGGATGAACTAGGGTAACAAGATCAAGGACAGTTTAGCTAACTGTTCTTGAGCACTGCTGCAAAATATTCCACCTTGCCTTTTCTAGTCTGCCCAGGCCTCCCTACAATATTAATGCTGAAAAGAGACGTTTTCCTGAAGGACACTGAGATGCTAACATGATAGAAACATATATGAGCTCCCTAGCCCAGGGTTAAAGATCGTGGTTTAGTACAAACCTCAAGAGTGGTGTCTAAAACTAACTGGGCGGGGGAGCAGAGTAGTGCTGGCTCAGGAGTCTTCTATTCAAAGCTCTCTTGGAGGAAAAATGAACTTTTAATGAGCAAATGTCTGCTTCCAGCAGAAAATTTTGAATTTCCATTAGAAATAGCAAAAATCTCCAACCGATAAACCAAAATATCTGGGTCAACAGGGAGTATTCCCATTTTGAAAATGCTGTTGACAGCATGAGGACCGAGATGGGGCTGTCCCATAGTCCATGGGGCAGGAATCCCCAGTCTGTTTTGTCTCCCACGATGCACTATAGTGCTTCCTTTGTGTCTCCGCAAGAAAGCAGGCTGGGATGCAGAAGGGAAAACAAGGCTCACAGAGGAAGCCCGTGCTCAGGCAAGAAATCCTTGCTAGCACTGGCAGGTCAGTGGAAAACGCACAGTGTGAGCATGGCAGCTCCTCAGTTACTCCAGAAGCAACCTCCAAATGGCATCCAGGTGCGCCCTGAAACGCACCAGGCGCACACGCCACTCTGAAGCCTGGAGGCAGGGGACAGGGCAGGCTGGAGCTGTTGAGGTTGTAAGTTAGCACTAACTTATTTCCTTAACTTTTGAAAGACCTGGGTTGCAAAGGAACTAAAAAAATTATAAGTAAAAAATAAATTGCAATCCTTATCTGTGGAATCTACACTTGCAGCCATGACTTGTGCTCTTGTAGGCAAGCAAAAACGGCTGGCAGAGGGGAAGGTAGATTTAGCTTGTCTAATATTCGTAAATACACCAGAGAGGAAATCTTACTGCATTTAATTCTAGGCTCTACTTGTTTGTTGCCTCCAGTAAATTAAATTTCCACATAAAATTATCAATGGGCATACGTGAGATTTTTTTAAATGACATAATTACATAAGGAATCTGGCAGAGCTTTCAAACAAAATAAACAATACACAAGGAATTCTATTCATTGCAATAGCTTGAATGCATCCATGGATGATGGTAAGGAAAGCAAAGCTCTGATGCTTAGAATCTCAGCAATACTGCTCAAAATGAAGGTATAAATAAGGCCCACCATTGTCCTAAGAAGGGTAAGAATGAACTAAGAAGTGGGATTTTGTTCAAGGCCTCAGTGTAACTATATATTTTACATCTCTTTCAACACAACACTTTGTTTAAGCATGGGAATGCTCTAGCAGACTTACAACAATATTTCCATACTGTACATTTGTTGTAGTTACTCATTAAGTCAAATTGCTAGCACATGAAGTCATGTGGAAAAAAGAGGAATTTAAGACATAACATTTGCAGGATGCAAACATGAGAAGTGAGGACTTTTTCATCAACCTCTGGTTCACAGTCAAAGCAAAATTCCAACGACCACTCAGAGGTGAGCTAAAGGGACGGAGATTACTATCCATTTGAAAATGATTTTACTTTCAATTTCTGAGCAAATTACGACTCTTACCAGGCTGGCTGCATCGTATGTACATGTTGCTACTCATATGAAAAGAAATGAAAGCAGGTTAGGAATCTAAGCTTTAGAAGCTTAAAAAAAAAAAAAAAAGAAATCAAAAGAAGCACTGCTGCAACCAATCTTTTAATAGTTACCAAAGTACACTTATTCTCACTCTGACAATGATCCTTGTAGACACTCCATATTAAATTTTTCTGCAAAAAAATGTGAAGCACAGTGTAATGAAGCAAAGAGAAATAGCTGGGGTGTGAAGGAAACTTTGGTGATGTCTTCTCCTTTTGAGGCCGCATGTGTGCACGCCGCAGAGATCACTTTCACCTTGATTCGCTCTTCAGTTACTCTACTTTCGCACTACATTTCTGTGCCAATTTCTGAATCTTAACGTTTCCTTAGTTCACCGCACAGAGTCACATTTCTCAGGTCAGCTCGACACAAAGCTGTGAGTCGTTCAGCTCGGCATCCACCTTCTCCTTCGCTGTCTCCACGTCCCCGTGCTGCTGAGCCATCGTCCAAGCTGGGCAAGCGGGCGCTGCGGGAGGGAAGTCTGGATCCCAGGACGGACGGTTTGTCTGCCATGGGCACAGCACCTTCCCCGAGGGGAAGCTGGCCCCGCGCCAGCCAGAAACCTGCCCTCCACAAATACTATCGCTGAGCTGGGGAGCAAAAAAAACGAGCTTCTGCCAGCTGAAGAGGAAAGGAAGCGGCGGGGAGGGGGGAGTATCAGTGGGTTTGAGGAGGGGCAGGGGGAAAGGAGAGCTACAGGAACTGTATGTTTATGTATGTATATACACAACCGTACATTTTGCAGAGGAAAGGAGACTCGTGTAACTGATGGAGTTAAAATATTGGCAGCATATCCCTGTTGGGGAACAACAGCTGTAGCAACACCAAGAGAAACGACAGCAGCCACCCTCCTGCCTAGCACCTGGGGTGGTCAGTAGTCAGACATTTCTCCTGTTCGCCTCATTACAGCGTGACCAAAATATGTAGCTGTAAAAAGGCCCTTTCCACTCCCTGGTGCATATTATTTGTTATGCGGTGCAGCAGAACAGGGAGGTAGCAACAGCTGCAGGAGCAAGAGCTAAGTGTGAGGGTGAAACAGAGCTTCTGTGAGGTGAGTCCCTGCTTCCAGCAATACTATTTTGTCCCAAAATGGAGAAATGTAGGAGTGAAAGAACTGTATATTGCAGGGGCAAACAGGGGTTAAGTATAGAAAGGAGGCCATTTTACTGAGAAGACAGTAGTTACAGAGAAACTGGGGACTCCCCACCACTCCCACACTCCTGCTGGGGTAGGACTGGAGCTACTGAGGTCCCCGAGTCTCACCAACTCGAAAGCTCAGACAAGGCATGCAAAAAGAAACAAGAAATAAAGGAGCATGAAGGTCTGCGTGCCTTCCTCCAATCCAAGCAGCATCACACAAGTTGTTGCCTGCTTACTTTCGGCAGCTCGGGCGAGAGCAGGCAAGCACACCCCAGACCCACTGACGTTTTCAGAAGGTCTTCGGTGCAGGAAGGGTGGGTACCTTGGTGTCCTACCTTTCCCCGTTTCGCTACGCCTCTTCCTCTTCTCTCCCTATCCTGCCAAAATTCTTCTACTGTTTTAGCAAGAGTTTCACACTAAAAGGTCATAATGTATCTCAGAAGTTCAACCGCATTTTCCTTGCGAGGTGAAAAATGTGTGCTCCCTTCTTCCACTGCATTATCGGTGGATTTACTGACTGAGAACAGGGGAAAGGGATTATATGCTGATGGATGTGACAGGCTCAGGAGGCTCAGATTTTAGTCTTGTGTTTCTCCTTAGCCTAGCATTGTCAGCCTTAGCAAGCCTGGTTAGAGGTGCAGGTGTTGCTAGGGGTTTGTCTTTCTTCTCTCTGCTCATGTAGAGAAGGAGACTGGCTTACCTAAACCGACCTGGCAAGTGTGTGTACTGCTGGGCACGCTTCCTTGTTGTTCACTTCTGAAACCGACTCTGCTCCGGGTAACCTCCGTAAGCCACCTCCCCACACCACGCTGCAACTTCCCCACCTGTACAATGACTTCTTTGTGAAATGCCTCAATGTCTACTGTACCATGGCTAGGTATTTATAATATTACAGCTGATTTGTTTTCAAATGGAATGACTCCATTTTAGACAGCATTTCTTCAAAGCATTGATGTGTTTTTCTTTTTTATCCCTGGAATGTATAAGCACAGTGGATTGCAAATTTAAAAAATCCCAAAGAGTAATTTTATTAGCTGCTGAAATACATTAGTGTTCCTGGGCTTTGAACTAGGCGTAACGATAATAGCCTTTCCTGAGAGTGGAATTTCTGACAGATTTTTTTTCTGATGTTAAATTATCTTTGTATTGCTCTAGCTTTAGTGGTATATAAATAGCTCTTTCTTAGTCTGGCTTGATGTGAGAGGACAGCAAATATGGCTTGCTTTCTGGTCTGAGTTACTTATTGTACGGCAATGGTTAGCCACATGATAGCTGTTGTTGGGCAAGCTCAAGAAAGAATTCAGGCCTGTGATCTTTCCTGTCACTTAAGACACCCAATTTTTTATCGTGGCTGTTATACCTGGAAGGCCTGTAAGAAATCACAGACAGGCACAGGGAACTAGGGTTGGAGAAATCACTGGAAACTTTGCTGATGTTTCTTGGTTCTTCCAGTGCTCTATTGTGAAGCTTTCGTGGAGAGCACTCGCTGTCTGTGGGCACCCAGCCCCACTGCTACTGTACTGGCACTTAGGGAAAGCAAAGTGATAGTAACACAGGGCATTCATTCACGCACCTTGCTATGCTGAATATCAAGGCACTGAATACCCGTTACTTCTGTTGACTTTGAAGCAAGCTCAGATGGCCTTGGCACACTGAAGAAGTAGGGCTTTTATTGTACAAGCTCCTTGCCCCATCGGAGATGACATACACCACCCTGGTTAAATGTCTGTGCAGTCTGGAAGGACGCTGCCTGCCTCCATGGGTACTCAATTTTCTGGGATTGCAACTCTTTTGCATGGCATTTTCACACAGGGGCTCACCCAAACGTCCATATTTAAAACTAAGATGTAATTCTCCTAGTGCTGGTGAGAGTGAGTTCTGAGTTGCATACACCACTGCCGAGAGCATAAAAGACTTTTTATTCCATGAGCACTGAAGCGCTCATTTAAAACTTTTTCCCTCCCGTTCACAAGGGGTAAGGAATTGTTCTTCTTAAGCTCAAACAATCAATATTTGCAGACAGCAAACACCAAAGGTTCACAGACATTCAGAATTAAATTCAGCTGGAATCCGATCAAACAGCAAGAGAGGAAAATACCTTGGTTGGGTTCACAGATTTAATTCTTACAGAGATTATAAAGACTCAAACAGACAAATTCAGAATTAAGAAAAGTGTGCATCAGCATGTATGAGAAGATTAAATAATGCTTCTTTAGATATGCATTCATCACTCCTGAGGGTACAAATCGCTCTTTCTCTAGACCCGTAAACACACATTACATACAGCAATTGCAGCTGAACAGTCAGTGGCCAAAGGAGAAAGCAGAAAAAAAGGGAGTAGAGAGGAATAATGACAGCCTGGATTTTTAAAAAAACAACACATTCATTACTACTTTTACATCGATTTGAAGGGGTATGTAATCACCATTCCCAATATTGATCAAAACTAAGATCAACAGGAAGCTACACTAAAAAGTAAACTCTCTCAGACCACCTTATCTGGAAAGATTAAGAACTTTCTGGTGGTCAGCAGACCACGATTAACTAGTCATAGCTCTACAAATACTGATAATGTCTGTAGGATTTTATCACAGGCTTCCTGTGGTTTGAATTTCAGAAATTTAGAATTCTCCAGACCAGGAGCTCAGCATTGGTTTCATGAGCTACCTTCCCACGGCAGCCAGTGGGAAGAAAACTGCCCACTGAGACAAGACCGCAATACAGCTGGGAAGCCCAGTCTGCAACAACCTGGATGCTTTGGTCGCTACGTGGCCTGTCAGCTAGTCAAACAAAAAAACTGTACAGAAGTGAGAGGCAGAAATCTGTCACTTGCACAGTGAGCAATGTTGAGACACGTCAATAATGTCCTAGTCTGTGCGTCAGTGGCGGGGAGTAGCAAGGCTGGGTGCAAAATCAGGGAAGTCCTTACACATATGAAGAAACTTTAGCACCTGCTTGGTCCGAAGGAAGCTGAAGGAACCACTTGGGAGCTTAAAGTACACATGAAAGCCCCCTATTAGCCATTGAGAGTGGAATTTCTAGGGTGAAACCCTACCACTGGGCCTTCATCTTACAGTAGCAAACACTGGAGGCTTACATTCCTGTTGATTTTCCCTTTTTTTTTTTTTTCTACAGTCATATACGGCTACTGACTCTTCAGCGTCACATTTTAAATCTTGATCATATTCATTTTAAGCTTACAGGATGTAGTTCTTCAGCTGGAGATGTATTTTACATGCCCTTATTTTGCACTTAGCATTCGAAGGCAAGCTAGTACCAAGTCCTTTGAACTCTTCCTCTGAATAAATGACAGTCAAAGTGCAAGTTCTGAATGGTCCCAAATCTGGAACAAGATCTCACTTCCGTGGCTGAACACCATCTGTGCATCAATCACGTGGTGAATAGGAAGGAGAAACATACACAAAAATTACCCTAAAAGCTCCATATTTCCTCATGTTCTCCAGCTTACCTGGCTGTGGCTCCAGCCTTCCCATGGTCCTGATTGAAGACTTTGTGCAAAGCCTGCTCCGAGGCCGATGGAAATTATTCTGCTGTTCTACCAGTAATTTAAGCTGGCTCTCAAAAGACTTCCCACATAAAGACTGGGAAGAACAGAGACTTTGTCTTTTTTTTAATAATTGTGCAGTGATTGCATAAAATTGTTCTCTAATCACTTGGGCCACTGATGCATTTTCAGGTATTTTAAAACCTGCTTTTATCATTTTAAAGTTGCTTACGCATGATTTTATCCAGATCCTCAGGCTATTTGGATCCTCTTTCTTAAAGCCTCAAGCACCTAAATTGCTGAATTGAGGTTTTTTGTGACTAGTGTCTAGACTCCCTAAATAAAGTTTGAAAACTGCAGTGCAGTCATAAGCCTGAAACAAAGAAAGAAAAATTAAAAGAATGTGACCATCATTATTATATATTTTCCACTGTTGATTTAAGGTCATTTAACAAATTTTTGATGCTTGACCCATTATCATTTAAGTTGTGGAACTGGCAAAAAGCATAATTTCTTCTCCAAACTTCTGTTGTCCAGTCCTCAGCAAGACTAGCAATAAGCATTCCATAACTACTCGCTATCCCAATGCCATTTTTAGTGTCTTTCCTGCTAGTATTAAGCATTCAGATCTCTTCTTCACATCTTCTCCTGGTGGCTTTCAAACTGGGCACTAACCAGTGCAGAGCCCCGAATGCTGACCTGCTAGGTCTATCATGAAAGCAGCAGAAGCTACAGGCATCAAACACTTGTGAAAAGGTGGTGTATCGACATAAATGCAATTCAGAGTACAGTGTTAACCAATGCAGGGAACACTTGCGAAAGAAGAAAAAAAGAAAAAAAAAAAAAAGATGAGGAAATATAGTAATTCCCAGTAACTGCCAGACCACAAGCCATTCTATATTGCAAGTCTGTAATGGATAAGTGTTATCATGAGACTCTACGTGCCACCCTCTCCCAGCATCATACACGGAATGCAAAGGTTGGGAGCAGGGGATAGTGGAGGGTTACAGATGTACTAAATTGCGCTTATTAAACTGTCACAGACTATTTACACAGATGCTCAGGGGAAAACAAAATCTAGTGTTTAATGTCACAATGGATGCCCTGCTTTCACAGCAGAAATTGGCGAGTTCAGATATTATTTTTGTTTATCAGTCATATATCATAGCCTTTTCAGCATTTCCCAGTAAAACAGAGGGCTCTGCTCTCATCTACCTTATAAAGATCCACCACAGAAACAGATGCAGAAACAGCATGTGTCTTTGTTGCTCAACCAGTAATAGATTACATATGGGGAAGACAAACTGCTTTTATTTTTGCTACTTTCATTAAAATAATGTGATGCTCAAAAAAGGCATTCCTGAAGGCCATCTGATAAACAGAAAGCACTCGAGGCTATTGCCTTACCAGTGAGATTTAAAGTCTGCCAATCTTCTTTGAGAGGCTCAGTGCAATTTTTCCTTCCATCTGCATGGCTACTGGAAAGGGCATCTGCTTAACATCCCATGCAGAACATTACCTTTAAAAGAAAATGACCTGTCTACAGCTACGCTTCACTGTCAGTGCAGATATGAACCCAGCTCCTAATGTACAATCTCAGCTACGCTGCCAGGTGGCCCAGAGTACATTGCACGAACACATTCCCATGTTTAAAGTGATGTTACTTTTTCATAAGGATGTAAGCAATACATTAACACAGTATCTGCCCACGCTGAGGGCTGAGTTATGGACAGTCTCACAAATACAGCAGGAAACTCTGTCAGTGAGTGAATTAACTTAGGAGGGTTGGTTTGAGCCTGTAACAAAGAGGCGGCACACCTGGTTTGTAAGACTTATACACATTGTCATCACAGGTAAGTTAGGATCTTTTGAAGCAAAAACATGGCAGACTTACCTTTCCACACTCTTGAACCTGTTAGGAAGATTTCAGAGCCATGGGTATAAAATACATATAAAGCAGAGCAAGGGGACAAGGGAAATATGCGTCAAGAGATTAACTAATTAGAAAAATATCAGAAGCAGACTCACATGCGAATATTATTTTTGGACAAAGGATTTTGTTAAATAATTTTTTTTGTAAATGGAAAATGCTTCAAGTTCACGCCATGTTTAAAAGCATAACCATATGGGACAAGAGAGCAACAGCTGCACTCAAATATTTTCTTAAGAGATGAACATTCATACTCACTCTGTGCTATATCAAAATAACATTTCTGTGTATCAGCTTAGTTCACAAGTGCTTTTGAAAGGCAGTCATTGTTTGTCCTTTCCAAAGCCATTTTTAGCCGGAGCCATCATTGCTCACTCTTCCCTGGTGACGCACAGTATGCTGGATCCCCATAAGCAGAGTAAAATATCCCTTTTCTGGCAGCAAAGAGGGCATTGGCCCCTCAATATTGCCTGAAGAAGGCGAAAGTGAGGAATATGTCCTGCCCACATTATTTCAATATTTATCCATCCTTGAAATAAACATTTAAGTATAACACGTTAAAAATAAAATGGTCGAGATTTTGCTCATAAATACATTATTTATGGCTTTGAAAATATAAGTTGGAATGTCAAACTGAAATATGTCCTGCACTTACAATCATAAATTATACAGCACCATAAATTTACTGGACATTTTATAAATACAGATATTTCCCCCGTCCCAAAGAATTTAAATTTAAATCAGGCATGACAAACAGAAGGCATGGCAGGGTACAATAGTTCAAAATGGGAATGATGAGAAAAGAATAAACATTGCCTGAAGTGATGGGTTTAAAGGAGAGACAGGGAAGATGAGGTAAAGGTGTCCTTTTAGGTCCAGGAGAGAATTTTAATTTTAAACTCATCTCTGTTCCCCAGGAAAGGATAAAATACAGCTCTGGAGGTCTTCATTTACATGCATACTGATAAGTTCACTTGCTGAGTTTTGAAGGTTTGGTCAGAACCTGTTTATGCTTTGACTTGGGAACCTAGTTGGTGGTGGCCACCCAAAGATAACCTCCTTGCAGCTCCAGGCTGGCAGAAGCAGGGATGATATCACCAGACAGCATGAGTGTACTGCAGAGTGGGACCTAGCAAAGGGTTGCCGGTGGACCTCAGTGGATCTGCAGAGGGTTGCTACTTCCATGGGTCCCTTGTCTACCAAGGAGGCAAGAACAGGTTTGAGTGAGGTGGTGAATGAAGTTTATGGTGGAACTAAGCGACCTGGACCTCAGAAAGCTGGGCAATAAATACTTGGAGCTTGAGGCTGAACAGGCTCTATGTGTAGTGCTTTGAAGTAGTCACTTCACCAAATAAGAGCTAAAAGCATGGATAATTATCCATCTTTCCTTTGTTGGTCTTTTCATCCCTCCGCAATAATACTTGAATTTCCTTTTCTTAGTAAATGCTTGGGACTGGTAAAAAGCCAGACCTATTCCTCTACGTTACAGCTAAGGTACGTCATGGGACACAGTCCAACTGCAGCAATAAAGCCAACTGCAGTTGCTTCGATGCAGGAGCCTATTGTGATTTGAGACACCCTCAGACACCTGAAACCCTTCTAAAGGACTTTTGGGAGCCTTGTAGCCATCTGGGACAACAGCTGGCGGTAAGGTGTGATGCCCTGTAGCACCTAAAATGACGCTAGATATCTGTGTTTAAGCAACTGAGTTTCTCCCGTGGTGTCAAAGTGAAAGAGGGGTAAACCAAAAAGCAATTCAATACATGAAGCTGAAATGATACTTTACCTCAGCCATTGTTTCCTGACTACCATGAAGCAGTGACAAATCCAGAGGAATTCTCAAGCTACAAAATAACCTGTTTATCTACTCGCAGCTGAAGTTGCTGAACCTTTTGAAACGGTCTTTTGCCTCATCATACCCACCTCAGCTTTAGACAAAAACCATACTCATTTTGTTGGTCATCAGCAGTAAATAGAGTAGTTAGTGATGAAAGGGCTATCAGGTTGCCAGAGGTGTACAGACCAGCCTGAGCCCTGGTGGTCTAACGTGTCTCAGAGAGGTGCTGGATGGACGTGGAGCAGGACACGTGACAAGACATCATGTAAGGAGCCCTGGCAACCGATGTGCTTTAGCAGCAGAGAAAGCGCTAACCTCTGCTGTCTGAATGCATTTCGTAGGTTGTCAACGAGGTCAAAGCTCCCCCAACACTAGTTGTTGTTACTCCTTCCCAGAAGGACAGCTGTACCCTGCTTTCAGTGTGCAGGGTGGATTGGGTGTGCTTGTAGTACAGGGGACACTCGCCCCTCTTGACAGCAAGAGATAGCCATTGTTACTGCTGCCTTGATTAAATGTCCTAGTCTGAAATCTGCAGGCAAAGGGCTCTGTTCACTTTGGTGGATACATATGAATGCAAACAGCTCACTTCGACCAAGAAAGATATGCTGGACAGTTTCTTGAGATGTACAGATTTCAGTGATACCTTCTGACTTCCAGTGGGAGACCACAGCCATTTATAGCATATGCCCCTTTATGACATTAAGTATGCAATTACCACCACAAACATGAGCTCCAGTTGCAGATCCAGGCTACCTTCTCTTTCCTGAAGGGACAGAATATTCTTACACCAGATTGGTGAAATCACTGCTGTCCCAAGGTGTTATCTTGTTTAGATACAGGGACTATGACTAAATCTGTTCTAATGGTTTATCTGGGTCTCTGTCTTTCCTGTTTCGTTCTAACCAAAGATTAGGAAGGACACATTGATCTCTCACTACTGGCTGCTGGGAATGCAAAAGAGCCAATTTGCTAGAAGTCACAAGGCCAAAGCATCATGGCCTCACAAATGAGTCTTTGCACAAAACTATGGTTTTCATTTTCCTAATTGCTGGATCCAGCTGCTGGTTTCCAAAGAGGTGTGCCAAGATGCCCCTGAGCAAATAAAGGAAGAACTGTGTCTTACGAGAAATTCCCATCTTGGGTCGTACAACGAAATTTAAAAATGTATCAGGGACAGCTACATTGCTATTCCAGAGATAATTCTAATATTGGAAGTTACAATAGATTAACTTTGCCTGTGACAGTGTTGGTATTACATACGAGTCATCTAATACTGGATGTACCTAGGAACAAGCAGATCAGAAAAAGCCTTTGCACTCTGCTGATATGGAGTGATGAAGCAGATGTCTGATCAGGCATCGTGCCATGGAAACTGCCTAAAACTCGGCACTTTGGCTTCCCAAACTGAAGAGAAGGAGATTCATACGAAAACTGCTAACATGCTAAATCCTGGTCCATAAATCTGAATATCTGGTCTTAGCACAATAGCGTTGGATGGGGCTATCAGGACAGCTCTTGACCTCCTACAGAGGGTAGCAAAGGAACTGCTTCCATTCAGCCACAACTGGTATAGGATAGTTGCTGGTGTCCCCACTTAGACTAGTTAAAAACATCCAGTTTGTCTGACAAACACGTGGGAATGGGTTGGCTTCCACAGATTTGTCAGGAAGTGGCTGGAATATGTAACCAACATTCCTCCATTTTGATTAAGCTTTAGTTGCTCAGACTATAACAAATATCAAGTTTATATAACACTGCAGCCTCTCCATATACAATGTTAAATAGTTAGACATTATTGACACTATCTATCACAGGGGTTAATTTAATTTAATTTGCAAAGTTCTGTAGAATGAGAACACTGATAGTGAAACAAAATTCTTTTCAGTGCTACTACAGCAATCAAACCATGTCAGAGTTTTATTTGATGGGAGCATGTTAGCATTTTGTTCTGTTTTGGAATAAGCTTTGTTTCAAACTGTTGGTATTTCCTTTAGAACAGAAATCCCAGTTTCCAACCATTTTTGTTCCCATTGTTCCTGCATCCCAGACCCCAGCACCCAGAGGCTAAACTTCTTTTCCAGTGCATGTCCCCATTCCACCTCCCCACGCCCGCAAGTCCTGCTGCGTGTAGTCTCACAGGCTCTCTTTTTGAGAAACGGCCTCGGCAGACAGCACAGGCACACAGCCCGCTCTTTGGAGCGCAGTTGTATTGTGTTTGAATCCTGTGCCTAGGGCTCTTTGCAGCATGATCTCTTACAGCACTAACATTCGCCATCTGCTACTGTTTACCCCAGGGAGAGGCCCCATGGACTACATTACCCAGAATCCTTAACAAGGGAGCTGACGAGTCGCAGACGAGTGAAGAATAAATCATGCTCTGTCACTGTGTTCCTCAAAATCATGCTCTTTTTCTTGCATAAAAAGCTACCGGCCAGATGTACATGCTGGATGATGGTGACAGGAGGTAAAAATGAAGCCACAAATAGGTTGTGCTTAGATTCATCTCAATAACAAGAGAAAATTTGTACCCAAGGATTCTGTTCAGATCCATGTCCTCAGCCATAATGTGAAAAACTCACTTTTGCTGAGTCTTCCTAGAAATATGAAGTTGGATTTGAGGTGGATTGAGAACTGGCTGAATTGCAGAACTCAGAGGGCTGTCATCAGCGGCGCTGAGCCTAGTTGGAGGCCGGTAACTAGTGGTGTCTCTCAGGGGTCAGTACTGGGCCCAGTCTTGTTTAACTTCTTCATCAATGACCTGGATGAAGAGTTAGAGTGTAACCTCAGCAAATTTGCTGATGACACCAAACTGGGAGGAGTGGTGGATACACCACCAGGCTGTGCTGCCATTCAGTGAGTCCTGGACAGGCTGGAGACTTGGGCAGAAAGGAACCTGATGAAGTTCAACAAGGGCAAGTGCAGGGTCCTGCACCTGGGGAGGAACCACTCCATGCACCAGTACAGGCTTGGGGGAGACCTGCTGGAGAGCATCTCTGCGGAGAGGGACCTGGGAGTGCTGGTGGACGACAAGTTGACCATGAGCCAGCAGTGTGCCCTGGTTGCCAAGAAGACCAGTGGCATCCTGGGGTGTAGTAGAAGGAGTGTGGCCAGCAGGTCGAGGGAGGTTCTCCTTCCCCTCTACACTGCCCTAGTGAGGCCCCATCTGGAGTACTGCATCCAGTTCTGGGCTCCCCACTTCAAGAAAGATGAAGAGCTACTGGAGAGTGTCCAGCCGAGGGCTACGATGATGATGAGGGAACTGGAGCATCTCTCCTACGAGGAGAGGCTGAGGGAGCTGGGCTTGTTCAGCCTGAAGAAGGCTGAGAGGGGACCTAAAAAATGCCTATAAATATCTTAAGGGTGGGTGTCAGGAGGATGGGGCCAGACTATTCAGTGGTGCCCAGTGACAGGACAAGGGGCAATGGGCACAAACTGAAGCACAGGAAGTTCCGTCTGAACATGAGGAAGAACTTCTTCCCTCCGAGGGTGACGGAGCACTGGAACAGGCTGCCCAGGGAGGTTGTGGAGTCTCCTTCTCTGGAGATATTCAAGACCCGCCTGGACAAGGTCCTGTGCAGCCTGCTGTAGGAGATCCTGCTTCAGCAGGGGGGTTGGACTAGATGACCCACAGAGGTCCCTTCCAACCCCGACCATTCTGTGATTCTCTGATATAAAAAAAGTCACAGTCATTGTAAAATTCTAGTAAAAAAAGCCCAAATTCTATCAAGAAGATACCAATGAGGTTAACCAAAATTAATCTCACTAAGACAGCAGGAGGCAAAGGTTAAAGACAGATGACTCTCCAGATGCTGCAGCAAGACACCCATAACAATTTCATCTCAGGCACAGCTG
Organism: Opisthocomus hoazin; assembly: GCF_030867145.1. Taxonomy (NCBI): domain Eukaryota; kingdom Metazoa; phylum Chordata; class Aves; order Opisthocomiformes; family Opisthocomidae; genus Opisthocomus; species Opisthocomus hoazin. The sequence goes on from NC_134454.1 coordinate 47,623,040, forward strand.
GAGAGATGCCAGACCTTCTCACCGCAAGCAGAGCAGGTGACAGTGAATCTCTGGCTCTCCCCTAAGCAGCCACATCAGTGACAGCTTGGCATTTGCACCCCTTGCTACCAGCTCTTTCAGATCAGAGTGCTGCTGCTTCCAACGCTGACAGCAGGCATCCCATTTCGGAGATGGATTGCTACACTTTAAAAAAACCTTCCTTAAAGTTTACGATGGTGGATATGCCACATAACATTTGGCTTTTGATGTGATGCAGTGTAAATCCTGTAATCATATTTACAAGACATGATTGATAACATGCTGTGCATGATATCTTTCCTTTAAACTTTCCCGTAAAACACTTTCATCTGCCATTTCCCAACCTCGACTACCAAAGGATGCAAGTGAAAAAAGAGAAATTAAATAAGACTAAAGAGGACAAATAGACCTTGAACGACTGTTCAGGAGCAGGAGATGAAAGTTCACCTCCAAATTTGAGTTTGCTGAATTATTATGCTCTTCCTCAGAAAGTCTGTGCAAACGGGGTTTGAGTGAGTGTTTTTTGTTTCCCTGAACCTAAACTCATACCCCACGTAAGAGTAATGTGAGACCCCAATGAATGTTAAGCCCCACAGCAAAACTGTTCACTTGATTACCTGTTCATTAATCCTTTTTTTCAGCAGTGTGATCTCACTGATACAGAAAGTTACTCCTGAGCTCCACTGCTATACAGTAATTTATGGGAGACTGTGGAGGAGCCTACAGACTTCATGTGCTGCGTTGCTGGCTGGTAATACTCTCCCCTTAGCTGAAAACCACAGTAAATCATCCTAAGTGACTGCTAGGTTAATGTAGCCAACCCCGCTGGCAGGGAATCAGGGGTCACTCTGTTACCATTCTGACTTCAGAGCCAAGAGGTGGCAATCTTTGACACTGGGCAACCACGAACGGTGGCAGGGAGTAGCCCTGTTAGATACTAAAGACTTCCACTGCAGCCTTAGGCACTGCAGCCTGTGTCTGGGCAGTGAACATGTTACAACTGAGTCAATCAGTTGTGCTCCCTTACCTTGCTTGAAACCCCCCTCCACATCTACACAGGCAAAGTCTGACTCTTGTAGAAGACCAGGGATCTGATCAGCTCACACAATAGCAGAGGCATTAAATTCTTGGAAGTAGATTGTGATGGAACAATTAATCCACCAGTAAAAATACAAATATGTCAGAGTGAAGGAAGAATATGGTAAATAAGTCCAACTGGAATGGAAGATCTTAATATTCACTCGGGTAGCACTAGACTTTCACATGATTCTGAGATTAAGGCTACCAGGTAGCATGTATTAAAAAACTGCAGCTGCAAAAGAATCAAACTAAATTTTTGTGTCATACAGAAATGCATTACTTTGCTACAGCATGTCTGAATCTACAGCCAAGAATGTCTGAAATACACTGCAAACCTTTGGGCAAATAGGAGATGAGTTTAAAGCTGAAGCAAAATCATCCTCCGAGGAGTCTGGCATGTGGTAAAGTCGTGCTGGAATCATTTAAGACATCAGATTATCTTATTTGGTAGTGGGAGGCACTTTGAATGGTAAAAGGACATCCAATCCTGCAGATGTTCACATAACAAATGTTTTCAAGGACTTTGAAGATGAAGCACATAAATAGAAGGTTTCATTATTAGATATTAGGAAGAGTAATAAAAATAAATACGGTTCATAGTAAAGAACATCTGAAGGCTCTTTTATGAGACACAACATAGGGGCCTTTTCAAAGTACTGATTTATTTTTTCACATTACTCCTTTTCATTAGCAGAGTTCAGAAATTAATTTGAAAATTTCAGTTTCATTCAATCCAGCAGTGTCAAACATTTTTCCCAAAGAAAGACATGACTACTCAGACAGCATAAAGAAGCTTGCAAACAGCTACTAGATAGAGAAGTTCACTCAACCACTAGCAGCACTGATTGGATCCAGAGCCACAATAAAAATGGATAAACAATATATGCCCTTACCTTAAATCATCTCAAATACCATAAAAAGGAAGGGGGTACAAAGGAGCAAAAGACCATACTGTAGGAAAACAAAAAGAAAGCCATACACCCAACATCTCAGTTTTGAACAGTTGTGTAAAAACATCTGGAAGCTGCAAATCCTGAAGAAGCCATCAGTCCCCTGGCCTGCCGTTTCACCCAAGGACACCATATTTGGTCTTTATGAACTAGAGAATGGGAACAAAAAGAAGCATAGCACATCAAATAAGCAGCACGCATCAGCTAGCGATTTGTTGGCTTCATTACAAAATAATCCATTTTCTGTGTGATGAATGAAAAATGTCCTACCAACTTGGGCTGTGACAGCAGTATATTGCAAAATTCCTTTGCTATATGGACAGGCCTTGGAAGGAGAGCTTACACCCTTTAGGCTTACATCCGTAAGTGTGATCTTCCAGCCATATCTCTACAGTTATAGTCATACACCGTATCTAGCCAACCTTTTGCTTTTCCAGTGATTACATGTAATGACAATTTTCATGGATATATCTTCAAGAAGGGAAATTCCAGAAAGATCGTAGAAGTGCCTTTGAAGTAAGGAATACACTGAATGATGGCCATTAAAAATTTATGAGGTTTCATTTACTGGTAGAAGAGAAAGCTCTGTGGTATTTGATAGACGTAGAATGAGAAATACTGCAAATTGAAGTACCGCTTACAAGAAAAGATGAGAAGGCGACTCATGCTGTGTTAGGAAAAGAATGCATGATTTTGTGCATAGGATGATGCAATTTTTGTGAATGTTAACATTATTGGAGAAATTCTTTCATTGAAATACCAGACAGGACATGCTCAGAAAGAAGCATAGGGCAGGGAGCAGGGAGGTAAAAGCAAAGCAGAATTTAAATAATTGTCAGCTGGGTCAGTAAACGACGACTTAAAGAACTGAGAACCACAGCAGGTTAGGACAGGACAATGCTACAGCATGGAAAGCTCTTGATGTTTCTTGTGATTTTGGAGAGATGGAGAGAGTGTTTGTGGACAAATAAATACTTATTTCTCTGATTTAGTCATAAAAGATGACACGATGTAGAAAACTCACAAGCAGTTTTCTAGTGAAAGAGAAGCCTAGGAGAAGCCTCCAAACTGGGAGGTGTGGTAGACACACCGGAAGGCTGTGCTGCCATTCAGCGTGACCTGGATAGGCTGGAAAGCTGGGCAGAGAGGAACCTGATGAGGTTCAACAAAGGCAAATGCAGGGTCCTGCACCTGGGGAGGAACAACCCCAGGCACCAGTACAGGCTTGGGACAGACCTGCTGGAGAGCAGCTCTGCGGAGAGGGACCTGGGTGTCCTGGTGGATGACAGGTTAACCATGAGCCAGCAGTGTGCCCTGGCTGCCAAGAAAGCCAATGGAATCCTGGGGTGCATCAAGAAGAGTGTGGCCAGCAGGACGAGGGAGGTTCTCCTTCCCCTCTACACTGCCCTAGTGAGGCCCCATCTGGAGTACTGTGTCCAGTTCTGGGCTCCCCAGTTCAAGAAAGATGAGGAGCTACTCAAGAGAGTCCAGCCGAGGGCTACAAGGATGATGAAGGGACTGGAACATCTACCCTACGAGGAGAGGCTGAGGGAGCTGGGCTTGTTCAGCCTGAAGAAGAGAAGGCTGCGAGGGGACCTAATAAATGCTTATAAATATCTGAAGGGTGGGTGTCAGGAGGATGGGGCCAAGCTCTTTTCAGTGGTGCCCAGTGACAGGACAAGGGGCAATGGGCACAAACTGAGGCACAGGAAGTTCCGTCTGAACATGAGGAAGAACTTCTTCCCTCTGAGGGTGACGGAGCACTGGAACAGGCTGCCCAGGGAGGCTGTGGAGTCTCCTTCTCTGGAGATATTCAAGACCCGCCTGGACAAGGTCCTGTGCAGCCTGCTGTAGGTGACCCTGCTTCGGCAGGAGGGTTGGACTAGATGACCCACAGAGGTCCCTTCCAACCCCTACTATTCTGTGATTCTGTGATTCTGTGAATATAAGGAAAATTTTAGGAACCTCCAATTAGGGTTACCACTATAAGGATCTTGAAAAGCAAAGCTATTAGGGATGGATGTATTTCACATGTGTGGTGCTCACATGTAGAGCTAAAAATAGACAATGAAGTTTCAGATTCAATTATTTAAAATGAAGAACACCAGAACCTCCGCCACTCATAAAATCTTCTTGGGTTCACTTGCGTGTGCGCCTTAGGGTATGGTGAGGGCTTACACATGGGGCTGCTAGTCATCAGCATGCCCCATCCCCAATGCTCTGCATGTGTCTTTTGCATAATTTAGACACAACTTTGGAGACAGAAGTGCTAAGTTGCTTGAAGATCTCTCTGTTTTCATTCTTTCTATAATACTTCAGTGCTTCACAGGCTGCATTTATAACAAACCTAGGAAATGAGGGACTACTGTAAAAGCTGGGAATTGAAGCACAGATTAATATCTAAGGGGCCTACCTCTTTTGGGTGTCTAAACTGAGGCTCCTAGGATTATTTTTTTTTTTCAGACTTTTTGGCACTAGCAGGCACTTTACATTTTCCAGACACCAGTTCCATTGACTTCCAGGGCTCTCGCAAGCGCTCTGCAGCTCTGCAAGTGAGATCCCTGCACACAGCAAGCGACTACCTGCTAAATTCTTGGCGATATGCTGCACGCTAAATGTGATAGAGAGAGAGAATTCAGTTGGAAGTGGCAGCATTTCACCACCCCAGCTCTGTTTGATTCAGTAAATACCTTCCAGCCTCCTCAACAACGAAGGCTAAAAAAAAGATTAAGAATGTCTTTCATTAAACAGTCCTGTCCCTTGCACTACTGCATTCAGCGTACTGAATAGATCCACTCAGACTGTTGCCAGAAAACGGTCTCCCCTGCAAACTGAAAGTAGCAGTTTTCTCCTATTATTCCAATGAGTTTCTTCGCTTTCTTGGAGAATTTCTAAAATCTCACGGAGGAAAAATAATCCAGTCATGAAAGGCGAACTCCATCTCAGAGTTCCCATTGAAAATACTAGCCAGCAATTTCATCCCTAAGCAAGGCAGTGGGATGGCGTCTGGAGAGTATAAATCCAGTATGGACGCCTGTATTCCTGTTCCCAGGAAATAAACTAAAAAAACCCAACAAGTTTATTGAAAATCATTTGTGTTGTTTTCGACAGTGTGTGCAGATGAGTAAGAGTGGATGACGGAATGGCTCCCCCACACCTTGTGTGGAAATAATATGGAAGAAAGGTAACGGTTGGCTTTTGGATACTAAGATTTGCTGATTACAATGAACGTCCGAAGGCTATCTATGCATGTGTTGCTCTGGACAATCTTGAATGTACAAAGCATGGTGAACGCTGTTTAAAGTTCCTGTACTATAAGTATGCTTAATGTCCTGACATAAAGAAAATGCAACTCAATGGTTGTGAAAGAAGCTAATGGTCCCTTCTGGCTTTAAACTCTATGGATCTATAAGAAAGATATTAAAAAGTTAGAGAGGCATTACTATTAATAACATAAAATTTCTCCCTTATTTGTATATGAATATCTGGTTACTTCTTTCAAAGACTTTTGATTCAGTATCTTCCCAAGACTGTGACATTGCTTGGAGTACAGAAGACCTATGTTTCATGGGAACAATCCCTTGAAAAAATGAAATAGCTACTCTAACTTGTTTTCAACTAAAGAAGGCTAAAACAGTTGCTTGTGTATATGAGTTGATCCATCTGCCATAATACACGACAGTTTAGCCCATGCGGGGTCATATTAAATCCTGCCCCATCATATCAGAATATGCCATAAATTGGCTGCTTTCAAGCCTTTGTCACTATTGCTACCTCCTGCTTTCACTAGCAAGCAACAAACTTAATCTTGAAATGAGTACTGTAACAGTTGGTGCCATAAAGGACCTCATCTCTCTGTCATTCTCCTAAGACCTTTACCTGTGCTCCTAGAGCAAGATTTAGAAGTTGGTTATTTGCAATAGGAGAAAACAATTTCCTGCTCGGCACCTCTTAGTAGCATCTAAGTTCCTCAGTCAACACAAGCACAGTGATGTTCTGCTGATGCAGAAGACTGAAACGGCAGGACAGGAAAGATCTTCCAGCACGGGACGTGCCTCTGCTCCAGGTTGGAAAATCACTTGTTCACCTCTTAGGCAAAGGTGAAACCTTTTCAGAAATCATGGACTTCTTGGACTTCCCAGAGTTTTGATCCAAAGTTGACACACCTGAAACTAAAGCTCCATTTTTATCTAGGCAGGACCTCTCCTCCCCCCTGCCTTCTTTCCAAGCCTTCAGGCACCCTGGGCCATATTCACTGACACTGCATGCCTGTGACAGCCTCCAAATTCAAGAGAATAATGAGTGATCCAGACCAAAGCTTTGGGAGGGAGAGGGGCAAGGAAGGCGGTGAGATTCAGTACCTAAAAAAGTCTCTATAGTAAGCCATCCGGATATTCTGTACTTCATCAGATCAGATGAGCATCCTTTTGCTGCTCTCTGCCAAAGAATGCAGCACTCCTGTGCTTCGCAACCCAGTTTTAGCCTCAGCTTTTTATAGCTACATGTGAACTTTACTGTAGTAACACCCAAGAGACAGGTTTCCCCTGTTCCCTAAATTGCTCACAGCACCAAGATTTTTTGCATATTCACTCCTCTAGGTTGTCTGGATGTGAAGTCAGAGGAGCCATGGAAGTCCTATCAAGCTCCATTTTAAGTCTCGTTTAATACATGGTGATTATTGTTATGTCATGTGGCAGCTGCAGAATTGCTACAACATTTTCAGCTGGCTCTGTGCTATCACTTGGTACCTGATGAATCCAAAATACCCTGGTATTGCCTTCCTGAAAGGCTTGCACTGACCGGCATATTTTTTGAATTTGTCCCAGTTTCCAGCATTTTCTTCAAGGTTTGTTTGAACGAATATGATTTGCATTGTGAGGCTGTTTCCCACTACAAAAGGACACAGTCTTTGAATGTGGTCTTTGTGCTTTCTCTTTGACCCCGGTTACTTGTTGCACAGATGACATGTCGCTGTTGCAGTTCCCTGGCAACTGTAGTTACAGTCACCAGTAATCCAGTAATTTCTAGTGCACATTTTAGGGCCAAGCCAGCCATTTGCTGCTTTTTGACTGCCTCCTTTTGCACACCATACACTAATCAAGCCCGCAAAACAACACTGAAACTCTGCAGCTCTAGACAGCTCCATTAATTTTCTTAATTGAATCAAACACTCAGAATTTCCTTTGTTTCATTCTTTCTCCATTTGGAGAGACATTTTTTACTAACAATACATAGAAACTACATAGAGTCACCATGATGTCCGATAATTGTAGTTACAAGATAGACAGCCTCATGAAGATCACCTTTACACAGGCTACCTTGTCTGGCTTCTCGAGTAGGACACAGCAGGCACCAGTAGCTGCTGAGGCAATTTTACAAGTTCTCAACAAATGCTTGTATATCACTACACTACACTTCAGACTTTTAACCCCATAGCTTCCTGTATGTGCTGCAGAGTATACGCAAACTTTAATGAACAAGAGGCAACTCAGCGTGTGCTATTTTGGTGACATATCTGCAGAACAACAGCACAGAGGAGGAATGAGATGAAACCTTTCCATGGGAGTGGTGGGGAATCTTTTGTTTTTCAACACAAGGCTGGAAGCCTAGTCCTCCTGAAGCCAAAAGGAGTCCTGCTGTAGATTACAGACGCAGACCTTGATTATTACGGCATTTTACTTCCTTTGGTGTTTTACTAGAATAAGGCTCAACAGAACCAAACGTGGTGACAGACGGGTACCCTACGGCAGAGGCCTTACTTGACCTTTTGTCACACCTGACAATATTTGCCATACACATTTAAATGGTGCAAAGGACTTTGTGGGAAAATTTGGTCAACAAATATCTCAACTTAAACGTTAAAATAGCATTTGACACCAGGGTGGTCTCTAGATGAGGCTCATTACTACACAGAAAGCTCCCGATACTCATCTCCCAGGGAAAAGCAGAAGTTAATATAAGCATATTCTACAATTATTGTATCATTAGGCACTGAGAAGTTACAAATTAGTTCAGGCTGAGGTCCAGCAAGCCAGCCTCCCTCCAAGTGGAAAACTGCCAATAGGGTGCTAATGCAGATACCCTGAGGAGACAAGAGACATTTCAACTGGGAGAGAACTGGCCATGGGGAGTGGAGCCAAAGGGCCAGGACATTGCTAAGGACCTGGGGGATGTATGCTGTTGGTGTTGGATAAAGTGTATAGATCACTTTGGAAAAATAACGTAGGCCTTAACATAGATGTACTGAGATGCCTCCCATGCTCTGAAGTTACAGAAAGGTACATCTTAAGCGTGAAGAAAATGTGTGCTTAATATTGAAAAAAGCCACAACATTCCTTGAAAGCAGCTACTGCTTGCAAACCATTATCTGCCCTTGGCAGAAAATGGTCAACCTCTCTGTTTAGTGTTTTGGTCAGATTTAATACAATCCTGAAAGAAATAAAAAAGCTGGGGCCTGGGAATGAAGAAGAGAATACAGCAAGTAGAGAAACAGAAAGCAGAAAAAGCCATGGAAGATGCGCAGCCTCCTGGGGATTTCAAAGCCATGATTTTTTGGTTTGTTTGTTTTTTTAGACACAGTGCAGTTATGCTTTTCACTGAACACGACAGGATTCATGAGAATAATATTCCACGTTTAGGAACTTTTAAATTATGAATACATATTATGCATAAAAAGCTGTATTTTCTTTTCTGCATTTCTCTCTTTCACTCACCCCTCTGGCACATTTTCCTCAGAGCTTCTCACTTCAGCAGTTGAGAGGTGTTTATTGCCAGGATCTTCTACCCTGATTTATACAAGGAGAAGAAACATACCTTACATCTATTGCCCAGAGAGAAGGAAAATCGTGGAAGTGAAAAAAAGTGTTTCCAAAGGGCTACAAAGCCTCATTACTTAAAGGCCTTGCAAAACAGACTAGAATTACCTGGCAAGAAGATCGAAGAGCAGGTAGTAACGTTTAAAATGCCTAGGTTACTGCTTCAGCCTGTGTATAAATTATCCCTCTAGAGGCCAGCAGAGTATCAAAAAACAGTTACCGTGAACTAGACCATAATACCACTGCAGAACCAACTCTCCTCTAAAACTTCTTCCAGCTGTCCAAAAGGCTGCCTTTTGCATTGGGACAGAACTGTCTTGAAAATACAGTAGGAATGTAAAAAGCATGCCATAGTATTACCTTATCACAGATCTAAATTCTTTACATGGGATGTTAGGCAGTGGTCACCAAAAAGATATATTGCCTTCATTCTTATAGAGAAGAACTGCTCAGTTACGCAGTGTGCTTACTTCGTGCACACTTAGAAACAGTCTGTATCGTGGTTACTACCAGGAATGGGACTCTACTATACTCCAGCACTGATCTGCTGTTGCTGAACTTTGTACCTTGGTTTTACCATGTGTGAAATACATACTGTGATATTTAAAATGCACAGCTGACCTGGGAGAAACACCTCCTGCTCAAAGAAGTGATGAGAAGAGTAATTACTGTAATCAGTTACACAGAAGAGCCTCAGTACAGAGTTCAACAGGAATGCAAAGCAATGAAAGATCTGGCAAACGAAACAGGCATACTCCTGCCTTAGCATTTTCTTCTAACTAGTGCGCTGATCTAATGCTTTCACTTTGAGCGGGTCTCAGCCTAAGGCTTGTTCCTGCAGCTCTCACACAGCCACATTCCCACAGAAGTTTGCTTGAGGAAGGCCTCAAGATTCAGCTTTGTGTGTTTTGTCTTGGTGCCAGGAAATATTATCCTTTTAATTAGCAGGGCCGTTTCTTAGATAAGTGTTTAAGTGGCTTTACTGCAATTTCATCTCTCCAGTTGTCATCCAGCACCTGGGAGGTAAGGAAAACGGAAGCCAGCACTGAATTTTTCCGTCATTTCTACAGAGGGATATTTCTGAGACACAGTACTTGTGTGGGTGGGCGGATGGATGGATAGACAGACGGAAAAGCGAGTTTCCTTTATGGGATTCCAATAATTGGTATGTGGTTTACATTCCATTCATCTGAAAGACTCTGATTTTAATCAGAAACAGGCTTCAGCTACTAAACTACCTCTAGTGTTCAAAACATGCCCTAGCTTTCAGCCAGTGACTTTTTTCACATGCATCTTTTCTTTGACACCCACAGGCCCCGAAGAGTAATATGGTTATTTACCACCAAGAACTCAGCGTCAGGTCCTATAACAGGGGCTGGTTCAGAGCCCTCTTCCAGGCAGAGGTTTTCCAATTGCCGGCTTCACAAGCAGAAGCACTTTCCAGTGTGGTATTTGAAATTTGCATTGATTTCTCCAAGAGGGTTTTCTTTTTTTTTTTTTCTTTCTTTTTTTTTTTCCCCTAGATTCATCCAACTCTGGGAAAGCCTTGTCTGGACAGTGTCGTGGAGGCCTGGCAGCACAGCCTGATCTTAGTAGCCAGATGCTAATGCAGACAACTGCCGAGAAAAGCCCCATATTCAGCAGCTGTACTTGCTGCTGTGCATTAAGCACAAATGAATGAGGGGCTAACACCTTGTCCAGAACCAGTCAGACTAAATAAACAACACCACAAGATAAATTTCAGCTTTGGAGCTGGTGAAAATATGGAGAACTTCAACATCAGCTGCTGTCATCCAAGGGCAGGGAAAACATGTAATAACTTTTGTAGTGCTTTGATATGCTGTTATTCAGAACCCTTTCTGGACTGTTTGTGATAGGCCTTTAGTAAACCCTAAAAGTTTCTTTAAACACCACCTTTCCCCATCAGCTAAGTTGTTCTGCTGTCCAGATTTGTTTACACTTAGCTTTTAATTACACATGCCCCAACACGTTGATCTTTTCTGGGCCTATGCTAACTAACTTGTCCAGATTGTATCTTCATATGCTTTGGAGATTTCCATACCATCCTTGACCGCACAAAGAGCTTCATGTCACAACCCCTTCCAGTGCTCACTGTTCAGGCAGGTCTGCCAACCAGCCCAGTGGAAGATCTGCTGCAGGATGCTACACAACCTAAGAAAGGAAAAACAGTTTTGTATCTCAGGTCTACAGCCACCTGGGTCCATCACAGACTTTTTGCATGCACTGTTTACCCACCTCGTGCCTCAGTTTCCCTGTGGGAAGACGGTAACTAGGGACAGATGGAGACCTGACATAAAAGCAAAGGCTAAGCCAACCCTCTCATTCCCCTGGGCAAGATGTGATGGAGGAGGTCTGTGGCACTGGCCTGTGGGCACAGTCAAGAACTGCAGTGTCACCAGTTCTTTCTGGCTCTGCACATCCTGCAAAGACAACATGTGCTATGGATTTGGCAGTTCATCAGTCTTTGGCCTGCACTGGGTAAGCAGGAATTGCCGATGTCATGAAGGAAGCAAAAACATCAAATACCTTCTCTTCCTCCCTTATGATTCAAAGGCCTCTTGGAAATGTTCATTTCTCCACTGTTTATTCAGAACGTGAGACCCTTGGGACCCAATTTAACATTGGTACTGGCAGGTGAGAAGTATGTGAAGCTGTGTTTTAGGCTGAAAAGGTCTCAGGAAAATCCTTCAGCTTCAACACAACTTTTTCCTCTCATGCCACACTGAAGCAGGGACCTCTCTCCTGAGGCAAAGGCCTGTAACCCTGCACTCTGCTGGACCTCTGAGAGGTGTGGGTCCATCCTAGGCTACCTAGGGCAAGGAGATCATTGCTTCCTACCTGTCACTGGATGCCTTAATCAAATGACATTACCATGGTTTGTCATGATCTCTCAGTCTCCAAGATCTCTGTCCAAGATTCACTTTGAAAGGCATTCTTCCATCTTGATTTAGCTCAGAGCAATAATGAAGTTAATCCTGTAAATACATGGGTTGGACAGCTGTGGTGTTGGCTGCATTGCTAGTTTAGAGTAAACCTATCAAGATCAACGATATTCTGATACTGAGTAATGGATTGAAAACAATTTGGAGTACTCAACTCAGTTCAGGCCAAAAAATTTCCAATTAGATCAACAGTAACATCTTGTGAAGCTCAATGGTGCTGTCCTGTCATTTGGGTTTCACCCACCCACAGTTGCTGGTCTGGTTTGTTAGCATACTGACTGCAAATAAATAAATAAAAAATAAACCGTAATTTATCTTGGAAGCGGAGATTTAGCACAGAGCTAGCATTTGCTGCTCTTAATGCTTTGCCGCTGGACACCCACGGTTTTCCAGGGTAAAACCACTTTCTTATGCTGGACACCAAAACACTGTGATACAAGGAGTCTTTGGATTCATCTTTTGGGGGGTGACTATAATGAGTTTGCACCACATTGACTAAAGGAAGGCAAAATGCTGAACAAACTATGACCAGCACACCACAGGCGACTCCTAGCAGCACAGTCAGTTCACATAGTCATACCCCAGGGCTCTTCCTGGGCTGATCAGACAGCACCTTCACACATCAAGAACTATAATCCAGCCTTTTACGTTAATGAAGGTGTGACTGCTTAAACTTCTGCATTTTTTTTTCCCCTTCTCTTTCCTTGGCTGGCCACAACTGCTCAAGTGTCGCTGAAGGTTATTCTGTTTAAGTATTAAAAAATGCTTAGCTAAATAGGTTAGCTTATTTGCTTTTGCTGATAGTAGCAGTCCACCCACAGAGCCCTTTCAAATCTCTTCAGTGTTTTGGAAAGTGGATAAGGGACTTATTCAGTGACGTGCAAGTTTTGCGCGAGCCAGGAATGAAGCATGCATTTCATGAAATGAGAAATAACCTCAGACCACACACAGAGTGCAATTTCTGAACTCTAGCTCGCGCTCTCCTCTCCTCGTCCCCACACACACATACACACACTCCTGCTAAAAAACAAGATGATGACTGACATCCCTAAATCCTTTAAGCATTCTTCTACAGCTAACAGCAGAGGGAGGTTTTCAGAGCTTAGGCAGCTCATTATTAGCAACATGCTGATGAAAAAATGGATTACTACAGTATGTGCATACCATGCCAAAGAGAAATAGCAGAAAGCCTGTGCCATCTAAACGCAGCTTTCAGCAGGAGAAACTGCTGATGCAAACATATTAAAGCTATTTTTACTGCACAGGGAGATGAGGAAAAGCCCTGCCCACAGTTTTCCTAAAGAATAATGCTGGTTCTGTCACTCCTTGTTTAGTTAAGCTAAAGTCAGTGAGTGTTTCAAATGCTATTTTCCATTATAATCCAACGAAGTAAAACAGACAGATAAGCTTACTGCATATAAAAAAACTCATATCCTTTCCTCTCCCAAGCACAGGCACTATGCTTCATGGCTGATGAGAACAAACTACACACAGAATAGGTGAAGGGCAAACTTCTCCACAGCTGTTACTCCACTGCTCCAATATAATCTCCAGAGCTTAATTCTCAATAGCCTTGCAGCAAGTGAGTAACTGGCCAGCTTAGACATCGGCCATACCCCAGCTCAGCTGTCCTTATATATCTCCTTTATGCTGGTCTAAAAGAAGTGGCTTCATTGTGTTCAACAGGTAAGGAGCTCTCCTGCATTACAACTGAAGCACGTCTGCTGAACTGCCCCTGCAGAGCTAAAAATGAACAAGCAAATGTACTTGGAGATTGACTTCTGTACTTCACTTGTTGCTTTGTACCTGATCGGTAATACCATCATCCAGCTGAGCCATTGATATCTACTCCATCATCCTGAATACTCTGTATCTGCTTACGCATACCAATGTACATCTATACTTGTATTCTACACACAGCTGTTACTTCCACCAATGGTTAAGCTTGCTTAACACTTTCCATCATAGGACGCTGCTTTCAGTTGTTTATAACTTTGCCAAACTCTAAGTGCTCAAGCTGAAATTTTCCATACTGAGTGCCTGCGTCAGGCTGAATTTTTCTGGTAAATTTCAACTAAAATAGTACAGCTGTTCTGAAAATGGGGTTAAAGGGGAGAAATCTCCCTCTCCCCACGCTTTTCTTACAGCCATTTCACTGAAAATCTGCTCTGTCTGTGTGCTCTGGGAGAGATACTGAGGGAGGGAAAAGGGGTGACTGTACTGAAGGGATCAGACTGTGAGGGTCATGCCCAGTACATGCCTTCTGAAAACGTGCCAAATTTTGGCCATGTTATAAGGTTCTAAAAACTGTGTTTCTTCCATGCTCCGTGTAAGGCTCCTAGAGAGTAGCACCATTATTTTCTGAATACTCCACTGAAACAGAAGATGACCCTGACCTCACACACCTCTATATCCATCACTAGAGTGTGTGTGCATCCTTCCTGCAGACCAGTTACAAAAGGATCTATAGGACAATTTGGGACTTTTCATGCAATTTCTAGTCCTGGCCCCCAGGAGCTGCTGTGGGACCAGAACTGAGAGCTGAGAAATTCTGCCTGCTGTACCATCAATACCCAATGATGGTGCCCATGCTGTACCCTTGATGAAGTTCGTTAGCTTGGAAACTAGCCAAAGAGCTTGTGATAACAAGAAAGAAATGGAAAAGCAGAGCAGACTCCAAGAGACAGATGCAACAGGAGAGCAGAATAACCAGGGCATAAAAATCCATTGTGTTAAATACACACTCTCCCCAGACTGTAGAATAAAACAAGAATTTCCAAATGCTAACACTCTTTTGTTTTCAACCAGTTTCTGTGACATCTGCTAGCAACAACATCCTTTCTTCCCCTAACTGGCTGGTCCACAGAAGAGACTGTAACCTACTACTTCCTACTACTAGCTACTCCAGCTGGTCAAGTAACAGAAACTGTGATTCTAAAAGTTGATAATGATCCAGATGGGAATCAATCACTTCTGAGTAACAGAACTCCTTTTCTTTTTGATTTTACATTAAAGTTTTCAAAAAGCACATTGTCAAAACTCTATTAGAAATATTGAAATTATAAAAACACTCAAAAGTTAGAAAACGCCAGCATTAAAAATGGTTGTGTGAACTGACGTAAATGCATTATGGTATAGTCTTTAACTGTATGCTCATTGATACTAACTTTTTCCCGAGGATATCAGCCCTCTTCTCTCCAGAGGACACCGTGTTTCTGCAAGGAGCCCTTGATTACTTTCCCTTTCAGATTTGCAATTTTTCCCTATGACTGTCCCAGCACTTGTCCCAGGCCAAGAATGAAGAAATCCCAGGATGTACCTCCAGATCAGCTACAGTCCCTGCAGCTGTGAAGAGGCCACAGCTGCACAACGGCTACCATCTCAACTCATCCAAAGCAAACTACTGGGTAGCTATAATCTTTTCTAGCTAATTTCTGGTTCCCTGCCTGTAGAAAAACAAAAGGTAAAGCCAGACACATATCACAGACTTCATGTCTGTTACCCTGTAATCCTGCAAGGCTAAAAATGGAAGTTCTCTGCAACTGGGAGGAACAGACTCATTGCAGCTTCCCAGAGGTTCTGAACACCCACTTCTCTGCTCTGAAGGAATGAAACAACAAAAGATAAACTGGTGACATGCTTAAACTATAGTAACTCAATTACAGAGGGCTTTATTGCTTGCTCCAAGTCTTCAACACAAAGTCTTCTATGAAGAAGACTCTTGGGATTTCTATGGTGAGGAAAGTAAAATAAAAGTGTCTTGCTTGATTTTTTTAAACTTGCTAAAATTATTTTCTTACCATGATTTTTTTTTTTCAGACACGTCATCCTTAAGACTACCAGGAGACAGCTGTCTCTTCTCATGGTAGAGGCTAAGACTTCATATATGAGGTGCAAAACTGTAACCACACTGAACCTACTACCACGGTCTAAATACCTAACCATGCAGAGAAATCACTGCAGCATTGCAAAAAGGCCTAAACCTTTACCTTTCTTGGGGTAAGGGTGGCAGAACAGTTTGATATTCTGGACATCAGGGTCTCCAGGTGCAAACAGGTTCTGCATCTTTGGCTTTTTCAGTCACTAGCTAGGATATTCCTCCTTTTACTGGTGTTCACAAATGTTAATACGTAGAGTGCCTCAACCAAAGGGTAAAGGAAGAGATTAAAAAAACAACTCTAAAAAGCTTTCCTCACTGTTACTGAGGATTGTAACCTTTGCATTAGATAAGCAACAGCAAATCCAACTTTTCCCTTGAAGAGCCTTCCTGCTGCTTATGTCTCTTTCAATGAAACAGAATTTATGAAGAGAATCCCTTCATATCCAAAAACGTTTCAAGAGAAATACCAGAGTCTAGGCCAAGTGCATTTTCCTATGAGTTTTTTCTTCCTTCTTCATGTGTGCAGCTTACAAAGAGAGATGAATGCCACTGAATTCAGGTATTTGCTATGGATGCAAGTCATGATTTTTCAGTGTTTTCTTAGCAGCCTAAGGTTTCTAAATTCGAAACAAAGTGCCATCAGATGGTGAGTTACCCCATCACAACAGTTTGTAGAACCACAAAATCATTCTATGTTCCCAAGGTTCAAACAACAGTATGTAGATGAAAATACCTATTATTTGTTTTGCCACTGGCCTAAAATATGCATTTCATACAATCATAATTATTTTCCATGTGTGTTAGAAGTAGATGATATTGTACAGATAATCTACAATATAATTGTAATTTATACCGTATGTATATATACACAATATAAGTACAATTTTACATATAGTGTAATATATTATCTACCTCTAACAATTAGGGCATGTAGTACTGTAAAGTAATAATGCCCATTACAATGTAACTTAGATTCTGGTTTTGTTAAATACTGCATACACTGATGTCAGAAGCAGAACAGAACCTTAACATCTGATTAAAGAGAACATATTCCTTGATATTCCCTCCAAGCATAAGACTCTTACATCGGAAGTAGTGTATTGTAATCCAGCAAAATATATAACTGCAACTACAAAACATTGAGGGGCAGAGAGAGAGGCAAGAGGAGCCTGAATTACTCTAGCTATGCTAGCACAAAACCTGTATGCAGAAAGACCAAGCCAAGATCACAACTGAATCTACTGTGGAGGTGGTAAGACCAAAGCACAAAAGAAGTTTTAAGAAAATAGCTTTCTCAGAGGTTAACTTAAATTATGTTTCTGATTAGACCACAATATGAACTAGTTTTCTTTGCCATTGAATTATAAACTGTGCTGGAACTTCCACTGCAGTCTGAACCACGGAGAGGCCAGTGCTGCTGACAGTTGTGAGCATTTACCTCAAACAATATAAACAGACATCTGGTATTTGTTTTTAAAGTAATCGGCACAGAATGATTTTCAGGGTGATACAGGAGATCATGTTTACATGAGCGTTCATTTGATGGAAACAACTTAATATTACACCATAGGGGAAGAAAATCCTTTTCGTATAAACACTTCTGTTGAAGTAAAGCATAGATTCATTCTGAGTTGAGCTGGTATTTGTTTGGTATCTGAGCTATCCCCACTTTGCCATTGTCTTTCATGGGTGCAGTGTTAGGGATTGCTAATGTTGATATCGAATATACTACCAATGTTCAGCCACTGGAACTCACTATAATAGACCAGTGGAAATTCTAATGTAATTATGCTGTGTTTGTGTATTTTCATAAAACAATGCTTTTAGCACAGCAGGCCTGCTCATGCTCCAGTTTGTGTAAGTTATGTGTGATATGTCAGTTCAGTCATACTGCGTGTAGACACAGACACAAGGTCAAGTTCTGACTGCTTAATTCCATCCTTTCAGCTCAGGCAAACTCTTGCTTAGATCTACTTTCCTTCTCTTTCAGAATTAGCTGGTGGAATCACACATGAGATACAGACTTCTTTAGCATCACAAGGATCCTCCTATGATCCACTCACGATCTACAGGAAAAGAGGCGTACCTCTGCAATTCTCTGAATCACCGCCTATCTCTTACATCTGCACATCTAGACGTCCAGTTTAGACTGCAGAAATTGAATTTCCTGAGCTGCTTTAAGCTACTTCTCTACTTTTCAGGTGCCTTAATCAGGAAGGTAGATTCTGGCAACAAGTCTACTTAGATGATGATTACTCTTTTTCTATAGGATGCCCACTCGAGATGTACTGAACCATGAAATGTGCAAATGCAAGGAGAGAGAGTTTTCATAAGAGTATTACCTCATTTGTTGCATAAGCTGGAAGGTATGCAGTGAAGAAAATACACAGGGCACTGTAGCGACAGAAAAATACCTAGCAGCAAAGGCAGTAAAATGCTTCCTTGGAAGAACAGAACCCTCTCCTCCTCCTGCTGTTAAGATTCTTAAGCAAGGAACTTAAACCATCCTTTTCATACCTAGAAACTGTACTCTCACCTTTGAAGTATCCAGTGATACTCTGACTATGCTGTTACCAATTTCACTTCCCTCCTATTAATGCTGCTTTCACACACTGTGCTGAAGCCATGGCACTAGCATCAGTCTGCCTTTCAGTGCTCAAAGTCATGACCTGCTAAAGCTAAGCAAATACAACCTTTCCAACTGCCTTACTGTGTTCATGAAATGTTTGTATGCACATCCTGACTTTCTCAAACATTCTTATTATCTGAAATTATTCATTCTCCCTCTCCCAGACCAAATACGAAATCTGTGTACCACATGGCTACTCCCAAATCCAGTTATAAGCACAGCTCCAGTTTGCAAAACATGCTTAAGATCTGAACTATACTGCAAATCAGACCCAGGACACACACAGTGTTTTTAACTAGCTCTGGTGACAGTTTTGTAAACAGGTTGCTGACAGAGCTGCATTTGTTAGCATAGGCAGGGTCAGATTTCTTGCTGTTTCACTGGCAACCTGCTTTTTTTCCCAGTCAAAGAATTTCCATTAAAGGCAACGGGCACTATTCATACCCCCTATTAGGTCAGGGACCCAGAGCCAGACCCATAGGAAGGAAGCTCACTGAGTAAAAGAACAAGGAAACGGCAAGAAGTAACAATAAAAAACCTAGTGAGCTGTTTCCAGCTGAAAGCGATGACAAAAAAGACACCCTTCTCCTCCTGGCTGATTTATGCTGAGATCAGGTGGTTACTGTCACGAAGCCATTTCCTTCGGCCAGGAGGCTGTTGCTGTTTTCCTCTGGCCTGTAACTCCCTGCCACTGTGCAGGAAGCTCCAAGCAGAAGCTGTACGAACTCCAGCCTACCATAATCCTAAACACAACACCCCCCAACGTCTCCTCCATTTTTAGAGTCAAACAAAACAATAATCTCAGATTTCTGAGAAGAAAAAAATTATGTTTGTTTTAATATTTTAAGGATATGCCTTCAAATATAGGTCAAATTCTTCCCTTTTAAATTTGTTCAGATTCTTTTCTTTAAATCATATACACATCTTATTCATGACAAAAATATTTTATACACAGACCCCCAGGGCACAAAATTGCAGTATTTATGACTTAGGTAATACTACCTAGTAAAATATGTTAAAATTGCACAGGAAACTACAGAGTGACATAAATCCTACTTCAAGACATCTTCTTGCAGCTCATTTTAATTGCAGATAACAAATGCATTTCCACAAATATATTATCGGTCTTTGGCATACATGTGAATAAAACATGCACTTCTATGGAGGTCTTGACTAGCACATATCATCACCTTACAGATGTGAAACATAATTTCCTGAGTACTTCAGGGAAATGATGATGGTTTCACACTTGGGAATCAGCCCTCAGGTCGACCATGTCACTGTACAGTTCCACTGCACTGAGGTTCTTCTAAAAGAAGTAAAATGAGAACTCTTACCTAACTCAATCAGATTTTGCCCTCCCCAGTGTCTACTGATTTAGACCATGACTGACAAACTAGTGGTGCTCAGGTGAACCCTCTCTCTAGTACCCTGATATGAACTGACATCAACAAGGTTATTTAGCCCCTTTTGGCCCTCAGATTAGAGAAGCTACCAGACTCTCCTTCTATCCTAACGTAAGGTCAATTTTACCTATGCAACTTCTAACGGATATTTCTCTTTCCCATTCTTGATGCCATCCAATACTGGCACTATGCCACCTATTATACAACATTGACCTTTACAGAATTTCCCTATTATCCAACTTCTATTACCTTTGGCGTGGTTTAAGCCATTAACTCTTCTCCACTGTGGGCATGAAGGGACTATTCCCTTTCCCTATGCAGCAGCCTCTTTACGTATTTGATTGCCATATTCTTCGTTCTGCCAAATCTTCTCTTCTTTAGCTAAGCAGCAGTTTGCCTCTCTAAGCAAAAGAATGCTGTAAAGAAAATGAGTAATTATGCAAACAGTAAAAGGCCTTAATTTATGCCCTATTTATTAACATCACCAAGAAGGGTCCACACACTCTCTCTCTTAAGTTGACTTTCTTCAGTTGTACATAATTCAAATATACCGGTAACTAGCAGCTTTATGGCTTCTGTTATTTTCTTAGCTGAGACTTCTTTTTTTTTAAATCTGCTCCAACTGACTATCCTAAATTTCAGTTTGTATCTTAAATATCACTGGGTACAATACAATGGCAACAGCATAGATTCAAGGTGAGGGAAACAGCTAGGGAACGCATTTATCTTAGTTACATTTGTTGCCTGTAAAGACCAACCCTCTTAGTTCTACATCATGTATGTCAAATACCGAGTTCTTTGTTCCAGGTAGTTAAGTTAGATCTCCAAATTAAGTTTTTAGATGGCTCCCACTTACAATAAGCGCATAATGGTTAACACAGAGACACAGCAAAGCCTGCAATAGCTTCTCATGACCTGAAGTAGAAGCTGCTCCAGATCAAATTTAAGCTTATTTTCCAATGGGCAGTCATCCAGACCACAAAAACCACCACCGTTCACAGACTGCTGCTGTGCAGCTTCAGTGTCCAAGCTTTTAAAATTTCATAACATTTACCCTTCACATAAAAGAATTTATACAGTATACTCAATGTAAAACCCTATACTAATACAGCATTACATCTGAAATTTCAAAGCTTACAAAAATCAAAGATTAGCGTTAAGGTTTCCAGAGCAACATGAAGCCCTGGCCTCTTTTGGTTATGCGTTACGATAAAGTACTCCTTCACATGATCCCACAGCATTGAGAAATGTGACGGACTATTTGGCAAATGAGATACGACATTGCTTATCTTATAACCACTTCTCCAACCTGTGAAGAACAGTTTTTGGTTTGGAATTTTATTACAGCCAGCATTTCAGGAGTAAGAGGATAACTTGTCAGTATGTAGGAATTCTTTACTCCATATATATTATATTGCATATTCTCAACAACTGACAAGGTGAACCCTTCCTTTCTGAAATACTGTCAGTCTGTTAAGTAGTTCAATAAAAATGACATCCAGCAGCTCCACCCCCCCCCCCCCCCCAAGTACATCTTGGAAATTATTTATTATTGTCTCAGAGATGTATAGATTTATCTATGTTACGCATCCAAATACTAAATGGAACCCTGAGGTCACGTTCCTTGCCATCTTAAGAGGAAGAATGCATATGTTCTGTTATAGAAGTAGTTGAACAGGGTGCAGTCTGTTTATTCACAACTGGGTGAAAAACCAACATTATTATTTATCAGTGTATTTGATACTGCATGCATTTGATACATGCATCAGAGAGAGGAGTTACAGTCTGATCCCAGTTTTACACATCTTTATTCCGAAAGCTTGGGTCTGCAACCCTATATAGCACTAGTGAACTGCTGGGCAAAACAAATGTTCAAAAAGCCCAACGTAAAAATTTTTTGCCCTGAAAGCTACGAGCATGTAATAGTATACAAATTTGATGTTGTGAGAAGTGCTATGAGACCATAACCAGGCTCATTTCAACTCCAGTGTTGATGATTAAGTCAAATGTGGAAGTCACATACAAATACATTTGCTTTGGCTGAAACACAGCAACCAAAACAAGCACCCAGCAGCTGTCCTGCCAAAGCCAGAGGAACACACAACACCCAGTGCTACCAACAGAAATCTGCGTATGTAGCAGAGGTGGCACAAGGCAGGGACTGGCCTCAGCGCTTTCTGCAAGCACAGACTGCTCTATAAGCCGATTCTTCAACAGCCCTCCCAGCAGAACCAACAG
The DNA here is from genome assembly GCF_030867145.1 of Opisthocomus hoazin. NCBI lineage: Eukaryota > Metazoa > Chordata > Aves > Opisthocomiformes > Opisthocomidae > Opisthocomus > Opisthocomus hoazin. Next base: position 47,645,019 of record NC_134454.1, read on the forward strand.
GCATTCCTGTGTCCATACTTCCGTTAAGGCCCACCATATGCCACAAGATAACGCCTGCTCGTGAGAACAGAGTGCCATCAGGAATATATCCAAAAATGCCTCCTGCTGCCTACCTGAAAATGGGCTCAAAGTGTAACAGAGATATACAGTGGGATATGTTCAGGAATACAGACTCCCCACGCTTTTGACAGTGAAGCGATGCATGGTATGCACACCCAGTGTACCTGGGTCATTTATTTCTTCAGTTGCTAGTCATCTGCACAGATGAGACAACGGAGTGGCCTGAGAAACTGGTTGATTAACTGAACCCTTCATAATTTAGTGTGACTTAGCACTACCGAATCCTCCAGGTGGCAATTTTGGATAGCAATTCTCTCCCTCTACTCTACTCTACTCTCATGAGACCCCACATGGAGTACTGCATTAGCCCTGGGGTTCCCACTGTGAGACGGACATGGACCTGATGGCCAGCGGAAGGCCACAAAAACAGTCAGAGAGCTGGACTGAGAAAGCTGGGGTTGTTCACCCTGAAGCAAAGAAGGCTCCAGGAAGATCTCATTGTGGCCTTTCAGTACTTACAGGCGGCTTATAAGAAAGAATCAGAAAGACTTTTACGTAGGGCCTGTAGTGACAGGACAAGGAGAGTGTAGATTTAGATTGGACATGAGCAAAGAAATATTTATGTGATATGGCTGATGAGACACCGGAACAGATTTCCCAGAGAAGTTGTGGATGTCCCACCACTGGAAGTGTATAGGGTCAGGCTGGTTAGGGCTTTGAGCAACCTGATCTAGTGAAATATGTCCCTCCTATAATGCTTGAAATGCACTCAGGTAGCTAACTGCTGTGTCTAATCTAACTTGCGTCCTTAAAATGTGGTAAGCAACATCCTTGGTGAAGTGTCCCCAAGACACACTCATAGGTCGTTCCTGCTGCAGAAATGATTAAATTATCATATTGGAGCAAACTGACGTAGCATAGCAAGAATTACTACTATGTAAGCATAATACAACTGACAAACCAGTTGACTATCATCAGCAGCTCAAATTAAGCTGCAATACGCTTAACAGTAATATCCAGTGTCATCAGCAGAACTCACTGAACAGAAGATTACAGTTAACTTCCTAAAAGTTACCTATGCACATCTGAATCTAAAAAGAAGTGGCCATACAAATGCCTACATTATTCATACTAACATATTCATATTTTAAATAACTAAAGAAAAAAAATCAATTGGTAATCTGCACACGCAATTGCGTATTTTCTCAGTGCACATGCAATATAACAATGTACTAAATTTTTTTTAAGAATGCTCACTAAAACAGAAACTTTTTAACTGTGTTTGGTTTTTTCATATCAAATACTCAAATGTATGAAATAAAGGGAGACAAAACTAAGTCTGAATTACTGAATGGCATTTGATTCTTCCTGAAACTCACTAGGAAACAGTGTATTTTTTTTTTTTTATTTTAAAAGACTAATCCCATTTTTCTTTCCTTGCATAGAAAAGCAGACACCACCGAAGTATTGTCCAGACCAAACCACCTCACAGACATGACAAAAATAAAAAATTGGAGATAAAAGTGTAGTGAAAGATTAAATTTGACACACAACATCATTTAATGTGCTGTGGATCTCGCACTGAAAGAGTGAACAAAGCTTGGTGACTCTTCACATCAACCACGCTGAGAAACTCACTGCTATAGGATACTGAAGATAATTAGAAGCTCCACAGCTTCAGAGAGACTGAGCAAAATCATGGAAGAAAAAAAAAAAATTCCATCAAAGGTCATTAGACACAAAGACATCATTCCTATCTCGCGAAGACCTCGAGACTCTAGTAGCTCAGAAAATATGTGGACTATCATTGTTAAATCCTTTCAATATCATTAGATTCTGCTGAAATGACTGAGAGTGTCCAAAAGGAAGGGGAAAAATTACTTAATACTGCTACTGAGTCTAGAAATAAAATCAGGATGCAAGAAAGCAAAGTGCACTAAAAACATTTTTAAAAGTTTATTTTAAAATTAATGTATCATAGCTCACAATAATATATAGTACATATGTACTATAGATGCACTTATGAACTATATATTACATATGTAATTACATATATATTCACATCTGTAAAAAGTAAATCTATATAAATATGAATTCATCTCTCTGCCTTTAATTTCATGGAGGTATCACTTTTTGCTGCACACTGCTGAAGCTGTGCATATTTTAATGTTTAACTAAGATAACTATAGTGTAACTCATGTAGAAAACTTTCATTTTACTACATTATATGATGTAGCAGTGGATGGTTCATCTGAATCATCTGGACTGTATTTTTTCCATAAAAAATTTTCATTTTTTTTCCAAAGAGAACTTTCACACACTTCTCTGTCTTCTGTCACTGGGGGATGAGGTGCTTTTTCACACAGCTTCTCTATGACTGCTATGTTCGTGAGCTTTCTGAGGCTCTCCTCATTCTGCTCGTGCAGCATGTCCCAGAAGTCTTTTGGTCTCTGCTTTGATTTTTCTACCTGCCCTGAAGGGAATCTCCTTTGTGATTCTGTAGGGCCATTTCCACCATTTCTGAAGAGGTCATTGAGAACAGAGGTATCTCCAAGCAAGTCCACAAAAGTTTTTTTCTTACAAGTTGGGACTTTTCTCTCCCCATCTTCTGACTGAGAGAAGGATCTTTTTCTTGGCAGCTGTGTTCCTTTGAAGTCCTGCTGTCCTTCACAACTTTTTACAGACAGCACCTGAATTATTTGTGATTTACTGCTTAATGAGCCAGATGTCATAAAATCCTTGAATGTCTGACTGTTTCTCCTTTTGATATGTTGAGCAGCAACAGTGGGTGATTGTTTATATTTTGCATCAACACACGTATCTTGCATGTAGGAGTCATTGCAAAGTTGCTCTGCTTCTCCCTCACAGCTCTGCTGGCTCTGTGTTTCTGTAGTTCTACTCAGAACCAGACCTTTAACCAATGAAGATGTAGACTTAGATCTTCCAGAATTAACAACTGATTTTCTTCTTCTGCAGTGTGTTGTACCCAATTCTCTTTCCTCATAATCATGTGAAGCTTGTGCTGGTATTTCAACTGGGAAGAAAGGCTCCACCTCTGGATGCCTGGAAACATAGAAATCCTTCAGCATCTTCTGTCTTGTTTCTGATGTAGCTTTTACAATATATTCTGCCAGTTCTTCTACTGATCTCATATTAAAGTGGGAAACCATTTGCTCAAATTGTGTCCTGTAATTATCAAGAAAGAAAAATGTGTCGACACCTTTAACTACAAGAAAAAGCAGCTTTCAACCAATTCATTCAATTCACATACTTCACACATCCCAGAAAGTAATCACTAAAAGTAACTTCCTTATAAGGAGCTTTGTTTGTTGTTATTAGCAAAGACAAGAAAGAACAATGACCTTAGAAGAACTGAAGTGATTTCTGAATCCCAAGGTCCAGTGTGATTTCCTCAGTTTACAACCCAAAGATTTACTGACTTTCAGTGTAGGTAAGATCCCAAGCCAAAGGACCACAGTTCAGAAGGATGCAGAGGGACAGATGGTAGAGTGTGGTTCCACCCCTCCCAAACAAAAACCATGAAGCAGTTGCTCAAACTCCTGTTAAAAGATTTGCTAAACAAGAGCTGGATAAACACATTCACAAGAGACAGTCCCTGTCCCCTTTATCCTACCTAGTGAGCTATGGACTATTTGTTTCTGCTAAGAGACCAAGCTCTAATTAAGGTGATCATCCTAACCAAGTTACCCATAGTTTGGGATCAGGTAACCTAACTGGACAGCTGGAGACATGGGTTTATGCTCCCTTGACAGAGAACGGGTATGAAACATGTTGCCTTTCCTGTATGAGGACTCCAGCAGGCAGTAAGTTTTAACCCTGTTTGGCCTCAAATACCACTTGACTGGCTAGCTCCAGCTATACCCTTCATGTGTGGTGACTTCAGACAGCTTCCCACTCAGCCTTACAACACACCAAACCAAGGCACCTAATCATCCTCATTCATTATACAGCGGATCCAGATGGACTACAAAATACCACTGCGAGCAAAGTGCTAACAAATATGACCTGCTTAACATTTAAGACTGAATGTGCTTCAGCTTTTTGCTAGATATGGCTTTAGGATCTTGGAATAACATCCTTAATTACTTCATTGCCTTTGAAAATTTTTACCTCAACAAATTATTATAAACTATGAATACAATTCTGAATATTTTTAGCACGAAGCGTTCTCCTCTACCTGTCTCTAATTCTAAAAAAATATTTGAATTTTCAATACCTGTAATAGTAAGCAAGTCTGGCACTTCAACAATAACAGTTGGGATAGCTGAGGCCAGCTAGCTAATATCACAGATTCTGAACACTTAGAAACATCACCTAGACAGCAGCTCTCATACAGTAATTTACTTGTCTCAAGACAGAATTAAAAATATATATCAAATCCCAGTTGTGTAGGTTTGCCTACTTAGCTACAGCTTTCCACTTTCCACACACCATCTGCCTATTACTATTGAACTTCTATCTATGTAACAATGGAATTTAAATATTTATATACACAATAGCAACTGTTCAGGGATAAACAAAGAGACACAAAAATTATTCTCCTTCCAAACATGAGGGGGTAAACAACGTACTAAAAGAAGCAGAAAAAAATATTGAGCCCCATGTTAAAAAAATAATACTTTTTTTTCTTTAAAAAGTCTTTTAATGAAAGTGATGAGATCTGGGGAAAACCAGTTGGCAGCCAGAAGCTCACACTATAAAATTTCTTGCTTCCATACAGTTTAAATATTGATTTGTAGTACTGTATGGTGCACATACCATGAATACTGGCGGTGATAACATCTGCACAGCTATGTAACACATGACACATCGAATGAACACATTAAGTGATTTGTAGGTTCAATTAATTTTATTAATCAATTATGGTACTTTTTGCATAGTGTTTGTGGAAGTTTCCCATTAGTTCTGCTCTTGCCACAGAAAATCATCAATATTCCCTGAGTATGGCTGAAACAAAGGCAAAAGCAGCTGCCCAGAGGGAATTCCATTTCAAGCTTAGAATTTTACTTCCACCTCACCAAAGCAGTCTCACCTGCGGATTCCTTTGGGTGTCTTTCCAACCAAGAAGGTGGTTGAACCTATTCTGTGTACTTTTTTGCTTTTCTGGGTCACAGGATGCAAAACAGAAAGGTGATGTTGCTTATTGTTCACCAACATCTCTTGTTCTCCCTTAACAACATTCTTCTCTGCTGTTTCTTCTGGGCTTTCTTCATTCTTCTAGTAAAATGAGACATGGAAATCATCAAAACAGCTGTGCCTGGGACATAATGATGAGGTCCGTTATGCCCAGTTCTGTCACTCTTAGCCAGCACTCCAGTGTTTGAGTGCTCATAATGTGATTCAGAGCTGCAGTTTAAACTCCCTACTCAGTCACAAACTTCCAGGGATGCTGAAGGCAAGTCTTGGTTCTCTAAGAAGGTGGGATGTTTTGCCAAACAGGTTAACTCTGAGGCTAAATGAAAGATCTCTTAAGTTCTCCAATGCATAAACAGGGGTTATACAAATACTTAATCCTGTGCCACAGGACCCAAATCTGAGTTACAAACCCCAAATATTACTATAAAGCAGAAAAATGCTTGTGTTAATAGCTTACAGTCTTAATAGATAAATTAATCCAGGAAGGTATTATGTATCAAGATTAATGGATTATTTGGATTCACTGCTTCCTGCTTGCTAAAGTATGTTACAAATTTTTGCACAGCACGTATTCAGAACTCTGTTACTTCAGCAATTTAACACTTAAAGAAAAACTATAAACAATCACAACACTATTCAAAGATACCAAAGTTAAAGCAAAATAATTTTTGTCAATATCACAATCTGTAGAGCGCACACACAATTATTAAGAATTGTAAAGATACTTTTGAAAGGGGTATCACTATACTTACCTGTAAATGAATAGAAAAAAAATTACACATTACACTTATAATACTGATAAGATTAAAACTGAGAAGATTAAAATTTTAAATGTAATGGTCATGAAAAGCTAATGTTTTAATCAAGTTCAAGAAGATTATGTTACAGATCAACTCATCGTGCATTGACAGTCCACATCTTGCACAGAAATATAATCTTATCTACACTTTAGTTATTTTTCAGAAATTCTCACAAATTCTTGTCAAAATTTCCCCTTTCCCAAAACGCAAGACAAGGGAAATGTGAAAATTAAAGAATGTGTTTGAAGCGGGGTGGGGGGGAAGAGGAAAATTAGAAAGGCAACATTACCTTCCTGCCCGCCCCTCTAAATGAGATTAGGGGAAAGAATAACTGCTTAGTGATATCCTCAGTTCCCCTACTAACACCACCTGAGAGATGAAAACACGAACTGCGTTCACACCTTGTCATCTGCAGTTCAAAATTTGGTTTTGGATCTACAATGTTTCTTTCCAATGTGTTTCTGTTTGATCCATGTCCACTTCCTTTATTTCCATGGCTTGTTCACAATGTTCTGGAGCTTTAGGATCTCACATCTGTTCTCAATCCATTACTTTGGCAAGTAACCTCAAACTAGCATACAGAGAGAGATGTCAGTAGTAAGGGACCTACAGGCATAAATTTTCACTCTTTAAGCTAAATGCACAACTCAAAAGATTAAAATTTCACTGAATTATTAAAAGCTATACCACACAAAACTGAAATCAAGGCCCCAATTAAGATTAAAAAATCTTCCAATAACAATGTTATGATGACAGTAACAAAATTACAATTGAATGAGTAGATTTTATTTACAGCATAAACATTCTACAGTTATCTTGCCAATTCTGTATGCCTTTAAAATGTTTACCTTTTTTTTTTTTTTCCAAGATATGCATAAGTAATGCCGAACTCTACTTGGAAAATGTCTTTTGGAAGAAGAAAATAATACTGGTTTTAAAATATATCTATTCTGATGGAATTTTTACATGAAAAGAATTTATAGTATTCAGATCTCATTATGGCAAGACCTAGTGTATTCGTCACTGTCAGGAAAACAGGGATGTATCATTTAATTCAAGAAAGCATAACTTGCATAGAACACAAGCCTAACCATATCAATGTCTCTCTTCAATGTATTTTAGACCCTCCTAAATGTGCATCCATCTACCTCTTATTAAACAAGACCAAAGTATATGAGGCAGCAATACTCTGGATTACACATCTATTTAAACACAGAAGGTTAAAAAATCTCCTTGGAAAAAAACCCAAATGTTATAAACACACTGAAAGTTGTAAAATTGCTTGTCTTTGCAGACAATCAGAATTAATGTAAAAAGTACTGCATATTGCAAATAAACTCACAAATGGCCTATTTAATTCTGGAAGTAAAAAACTTTTAAGTGCATCGACCCCAATGCCAAATCCGAAAGGGCAACAGCAAAACACTACCATAAACACACAAAGAGCTTCTCTTCTTCTACCTAAACCAGCTGCTCAAAGTTTTTTCCTGAAGGAGGAAAAAGTTACTATACACAAGTTACCCCAAGAACTGCAGGAGCTAATGCCAGTGAAAGCCCGTGGCCACTGTGTTACTCTTGAAAAAATTCTCAGCGCTCTGGAGCAAAGCCAATTGATTACACGGCACCCAGTTAGGCTGGAACACAACAACTGGCTCTGCTGAACTTCTGAATGGTTTTGAAAGTTTGCCAACTTAAATCTAGCCTCAAATCCAATAATTTCTTTTTGAAAACAATAAAACATTTTGTCAGTAATACTAAAACACTTATTTCAGTTTTTCTTCAGATGTCTTCCTGTTCATCAAAGGTCAGGTCTGAAGTTCCTTACTCTGAACAATACATAGCTGAGGCTTCAGGCAAAGGTAAGCTTTACACACATATAGATGAAAATATTCCCTGTATCTTCCTGCTAGCATTACCATTAAAAAAAGTGAAAACTTCGCTCAACATTCCAGCACTGTCCACATTACTTCATTTTGAATTTGACTTCATGTATTACTCTTCTTAGTTCTTCCCTCTCATGGCCAATATCTTTCCGATTCTCTTTCAGTATTTGCCTTCTAACTCATCAATTGAAATCTATTTTATGATACACATTTCCTTTCAACAGTTTTCTATTTTTTGTTCTTCGACCACTTTCTCTACCTCTACCTTTGTGTGTGTGTCCCATTGCTTGCCCCTACATGAAATCCCATGTTGACTTTACAGCACTGGTGTTGTTCATCTGAATTACCAAGCGTATCATATGCATAAGATGATCTTGCCAAGCAAGACTCAAATTAACACAATTTGATTCAGCTAGGAACCTCTGACTCTTGTTCTTACACTATTGATTCTAGCACATTTAACCATCTATTTATATTATCGAATCTCAGACTCTTTATTAATTCATAAATGCTACGACCGAAAGAATGGAATAAGGAAACAAAAATCCTTCCGCAGAAGTATTCTGTCCATTTATGCTCCTAATCTTTAAAGTACTGTATATTAATTAATATAATTAGGTAAGTACAAGTGTTGCTGAACTTCTTGAAAGCACATTTTAACGATAAAAGATCCGACTACAGCATTTTCAATCATTACTGGAAAACTGGAAAGACAACAGTCATCAGTCCACAAGCATATCTCAGGACTAGAAAAAAAAAGTGATTCAATAGAAAGAAAGAAATGAGAAGTAAGAAGAACAAGTCAATATTTTGTCAAACAAATCCAACTCTTTCACCAAACAGCAAGTCTGTCTTTACTTTATGGCTCAGCCACATAAGTACAGAAAAATGTTAACCAATTTAACACAGGAAGAAGAAAAACAGTCGAAAAACTCAAATTGCATAAATAGCGACACAAATTCTTTTCCCTGGAATTAAGATTCCATCCAGTGCCTGAATAAGTAATTGCATGTTTTTCTCTCACTTTAAAATTTAAATATGTTTAAAAGTTTCAAACAGATGATTAGAGACAGGTTATTCTGAGTGATAACTAAAAATCACAGTATAGAAATCCAAAAACACTCTTGCCAATCATTATACCATCACACGCAAGCATACTGTGTGTTAAATCTTATTCCTCATGCACTGCATAGCACATCTGCTGATTAGCCTTTTGAAATACACATGATGCAAAACTAGTTTAGCATATAGTATCTGCTGTATGTATTTTAAAACAATTGTTACAAAAAGATTGGCAGGAATCACGAAAGCACTTCGTCTTTACTATATGTTTAACTATATTGAAGACATTATGCATTTGCAGTGTATGTTATGAAATTTCAACTGTTCAAAGTGGAAAAGTTTCACACAAACTTGACCACATATTTACTGGTCATCTGACAAATTAAGTGCACCCATACTGAATTATCTGTAACACCATTATACATTCCTGCATTCTTCACGTTTTCTCCTTTCTCAAACCAGTGCCTTGGCAGGGGGAAAAAGGTGCAGCAAAATAATTCCTTTAATATCAAAGACAAAAAAAGTCTACTGAGTTACTGAATATAGTATTTTACTGTTTTATTCAACTTGGTGCATCTCTCCATTGTCAAAAAATCTTCACACTAAGGCCAAAAAATATAAACAATTTATTTTCAAAGGCATACATATAAGACAAAGGGCCACAGATGCAAGTTGTTTAGTAGAAGGCAACATTTTTTGGATTCAAAAAATTATGTGAGAAAAGTTATAGTAGAGAAAATATCCCAGTAAATGGAAAGAAATAAAGTTAATGAAAGTACAATACAATGAAATTGTGAAGTCCTATTGCAAACCAGGGAAAATAAAATGTAAAAGTGCAGCCATTCATTCCCGTCTTACACTTGCTTTCTTATTGTATTCCCTCTTCATTTACTGCACTTACTCTGAAGAGGCTTTCCTTACATTGCATTGGGAAAGAAGGGGTATTACTATGTAGCTGTGCAGAAAATAGTTTCAAAAGTATTCAGAAAAGCTGGGTACTCTTACCACACATGAAAAAATACATCAAAGAAAGCATTTATTTTCACCTTTCGTGTTCCATTTAGTCTATGGGGTTTTCAACATAAACACATTATAACCTCCTACCATAGAAGATGTGTTCCTCTACCATTTCTTCTTTGTAGCGCACGTCTCTTACTCTTAAAAGTATATAGCAAGTTTTGGACACCAGTAATGAGTTCCCATTTCTTTGAGTTACATATTACATACAGATTGTAATCAAGAGTTCAGCAAAAATGGCAGCACCTGCACATTTAGAGTCCCACACCAGTTCATGCTTCAGGGTAATGCTCTTCAAGAAGAATGAAGACATGGAGCTGAGCATCAAGCAAGAACTTAAGTGCCACAATACAGCAGTAACTTCTACAGAGGGATTCCATCTTGAATCTGCAACAACTCTTAGCTTTATGTGACAATCTGTCTCCTGCTGCATAGTTGCAGGAGTTTTAAAAACAGTATACACCTAGCAAAACCAATTATTGTCTATCTTTGACAGTACAAAATTTCAGTATCTGTTCTTCCTACAACAGGCACAAAGAGGTGGTTCTACACTCTGGAGTAATGAATGTTAATCCATGTATAAGCATCTTCAGACACGACTGGGATGACTGATCACCTTAAGCCTTTGACTTCCCTTTTCCTCTCTTTAGCCCCTTCAATCACGGCAAAAGACAGCAATGTTTATCTTTTTAAATACAGCAAAATGTAAATGTGTGGGAGAGCAAGTGAGAAGAGGCTAGGAGTAAGATGAGTAGAGCAAAAAAGAGAAACAGATTCAGAGACGTGTTTTTTCAAGCTGGTTCAAGTTTGTGACAATTCAAGTCACCAGACTTAGAGGACAATGATGTCCTTCAAAAGCCTGAATATGAAGTTGAAAACACGGCTGCATAATTATTTATCAGCCATAGTTGTATTATGTCTCAGAATCTTCCTCTCTTGTACTGTCTTGACTACCCAAAGTATCACTATGGTAAGTATCTTGCCAAATAACTGACTTCAAGTCCACAATAACCCCTATGACTTCCCCACTCACAGCTGAAACAGTGTTAACAGGCTTTTCTCTTCAGGTATGCATGAAACCACTGCTGCCAGATATTCAGGATACTTTCCACCGCACAGTTTCGTTGTTTGTTTTCATTTCTAAAACAAACAAGAAAGGTAGCCTCAAATTTCTAGCTGCCTTGCAGTCACCTAAATCATACAAAAGCATGAAACACAGTCAATTCAGTATGACTGTCCTCTTAAAACACAGCTTGCAAGCAAGTAACAAACCCTTATGCAATGTTCTACTTTATTCTCCCACTCCCCTCAAAACCTGAGGAAATGCATGACTTTCCAGATATATTGTGAGTTGCAGTGGGGTTTGCATGTTTGTTATTATTTTAATGAGGCAATACTTACTGCATTATAATGAATTTATCTACCCAAATTACAATTCTAAAATATTTCACTTAATCTTTTTTCCCCTTATAGTTTTCCTTGTTTTTTTCCCTGGGAGTTTTTCCCCATAATACATATGAATTATTATGACCTTTGTATATGCTTGTCTTGAACACGCGCTATTCTTAAATACAGATTTTATTTATTTATTTTACCTTTCTTTCCTCTGCTTGTCAGGACATACATATATATCCCGAAATGTTTGCTACCTGACTGTTCTTGGTGTTTCCTTCTCTCTTCTACACATACACACGCCAAACAAGAATTTCTTCCTAAATTATTCTGAAACCCAAAGAAGACACAGTATAACAGTGTCCACATGAAACTTCATGTAGTTTCTCTAAAAATGAGGTCCACATAGTCAAGATAATAAAAAAAGTTACCAAATAATGAGAATGTCTCTACTTTCATCTGATTCTCAAATAAAGCAGAATTGCTCTTCTACTTACAGAGGATACACTACTGAACAATGTACTTCAGAGGGTTACGGTGACTTACACACCTCAGAGTTCGAAATAAGCCTACATCTTATCACATTTTAGAATGATTTTTGACATAGACATTAATTTTCCCTCTGAATTTGACTTTCTTAATTGAAAAGCAGTGTCACCCAAACTGAATTTGTCTTTTGTACTAAGGAAACAGGATTGTAGAATGAGAATTAGACGTTAATTGTATAGCTAATAGTCAGTGTCTCACTTGTCATAGAAAACTTTAAAATTTTAGAATACTCTAGGACAATCACATTTATATTCAAACTTTCTGAACTAAACAAAGCTACTGGGGACGTTGGCTCTGAATATAAAGGTATCTAACATTTGTTTGTACCACAGGAGACCAATAGCTGAAATATTCTTCAAGCTACAAAAAACGTTAAGACTTCTTCTGGGTCCAAAATATTCTTTCAACACCGAGAGACCAGTCTTTAGCTAAAACTGCTGATAAACGTAAAGAAGTTTTAGCAGAGTAGTATGTAGTTATTTTCCTCTGGTTGTCATATCTAGCTTTTCTTCTTGTATAAACTGAGACATTCCATAAACCCTAATCTTTTGCATGGTGTTGGAGAATTGGCTACTAAGTCAATTGAGGACAGATTGTGTTCTCTCTATTTTGCATTTGCTTCTGAGTGTTTCTTCTCCAGTCAGGTAACAGAGCAAGAATTTCTCACTGATAGCTGTTTAATTTGTTGACTCCTTAACAAACAGCACTCCTATAAGCCATGTGACTTTCTTGCACCAAAAAATCTACCCATAAATCAATATAGTTATTATTACTGCTGAGAACGAGAGGAGATAAATAGCCTGTCTTGGAATTCAAAGCTAAGGTAATTCCTTATTCCAGCAGAAGCCTGCGGACTTGCGCCTATCTTCTTTTGGGCTCTCAGCCCTCCATCAAACAGCAGCAAAACCAAAAGCCATTATACATGTACATAATGAATACGCAACTACATGCTTCCCAGAATGTCACATACGAATTCACTGCATTTTAAAAAAACCCACAAAAACCAAAAGGCACACTGAAATGGTTAATTCCATTGTAAACTGAAACTATAAACTCAATAAAGCAGCATTGCAGGCCAGTCATTTGGGAACAATTATTCTAAAGCTGAATACCATTCTCCATCCTAGAAGAGCAAGGATAATGGAATGTTATCTCCCAAAAGCCTATTCTACTCTTTGTAAACAACTATCTAAACTTGTTGAATCTGAAAGCTGTACAAACACACTGCAATCAGAGTTAACTGTAACTGACAGAAAGTCTTTGTTTAAATAATCTACGAAATGTCAATGTAGTACAAATACGATAAAGAGAAGTTCTTAATAACACAACTTTTGTATTTACAGTATTCTCAACAGCGCTTAAATCTGTACTGGAGATAGAAAGGGCATGTTTTTTCCTAGGCTGACAGCATGCTTAGTTCTCTCATTTACACCACATTGCAATAACATAAAGAGGGGTTTACCATTAATCCAGGTTTTACTACAAAGCATCCCGTTATTTCTCTGTCAAACACTGGCAAGAGTGCCAAATGTCTGTCATCCAATTCAGAGGATTAAGTCTTCTTTTATAGTGCAATTCTTGTACCAATTTATAAAAATACAGATATAGTTTCTTAGAGCTGGTCACAGTCTATATTTTGGCCTGAATTCATGCCGCAGAGGTTGAATATGACAGCTGGCAGGAAGCTGAGGGGAGAATACATCCTCCCCCTTTTCAGTCACCACGTTTCTGTTGCCATAGTGATTAATCCTCAATTGAATGGCTGTCTTTGTACATTTCTTTTCATTAAAACTTTAAGTAAACTTACGTTGAAAATATGTAGTTGACTGAAAAAAAGAGAGACTCCACATATTCAACAGGTACAGTAAAAGCTCTTGTGACTAATACTTTTCCATATATTAAAAAGCACAAATTAGCTCTAACGTGGGACATCATCAGTTTCTCAAATTTAGTATGCTCTGTTCCCATTTTTTGTCTTTTTTTGTGAAGTCTCCAAGCCTCCTCTAAAGTCTTACCCATGCTCTAACCCCCCCTGCCCCCACGATTTCTGTTGAAGAAATACTACACAAATTCAACTTTATAGGAACTAGTGAATGCCTATTCCAGACTTCTGTACTTACATAAAACATTTCACATAGGCTGTTTTTGCCAATTAACACAGAACTTAATTAGGAAATTAAGGAACACAGTCATTTACTTCAGAATAGACTAGAAACGTTAAAAGTAGGTACTTATCTTGCCTCTGGGAGGCTTCCATTTCTTATGGTAGCAAAGGAAAAGCTTTACAAATAACAGTGCAAGTTACCCCAAAAATAAAGTAACAAGCTCCAGCACTGAAAATCAACCAGACTGCTCTGGAACTTGGAACCTACCAGAAAAAAACAAAAAACAAAACAGTCAAGAACCCAAAACCTCTAAAAACACTCAGTAGATAACCGAGGTCTTCAAGAGCAAAATGTCACAGGAAAGACTCAAGACTTTTTTTTTTCTCTCTGAAACGCTGAAATACCTGTAGGTCTGCTCTGAAAACTATAGTCTGGCTTTCTAAGTCCACCATGTCCAGTTTACAGGTTCGTTTCATATGTTTTCTTTGAGAAACTTTTGTTCTCAGTGTCTTTCTTTCTACAGTTACATAAGACAGATGAAAAACAATATGAAGAACTACCTTCTGAACAGATAGTAATGGGCTAACAGAGACAATCTTTCACTTGCTTTGTGAAAAAACAATGAATTTTTAACCGTCTACTTGCACATGTGCAAACAGAAGACTTGAAGTTTAAATGCAGAACAAAGATGACTCAACATTATTAAATCAGCCTAAAAAAAATACACAAAATAGTGCAAGAAAACCAAGTTATTTATTCCAATAGATAATTTTTAATATAATCCTCTTCACTCAGACTTCTACACAGTAGACCAGAAAATCCTTGTTACTAACAATCTTCTCTGAAACAGCAGATCAAGTATATTTTGTAGCCATATGCATAAGGAAGCAACAAAGACCAGATCTCAGTAATTTTTAATGGAGTGCATAGCTGCTGCACTAAATGACATGCATTTTCTACCTTCAGATGTCCAGCATACTGAACCCTGGCGTGATTCTTCCCACATCGTGGTGTCACAGAACTGACCATAATTTCTGCCTTAACACTTATGACTTGCTATGAAAGATTACAGATAATCAGAGCAAAGAGACACTTGACTGCTTTCTGAGACACTTAAGTTCTGGGATGTACAATAAATATTTGGAACTACAGAGGAAGCTGAGATTTATAATCTTTATCTCCAGTGTTTCTTCAGGAACAGCTGTCTGCATGGAACAAAAATCCCTGGCTTCATTTCGATTACTGAAGCTCTTAAACATCTCTATAGATGCTTCAGTGCCTTCCACAAAAGAAACACCACCAGAAACATCAACTGTTTGAGGGTTAATTATCACACTGTTTTTCTGTCCTTTATTCTCAAAATCTACATTGATTTGACACTGCAAGTTGTTGTCAATGGTCAGCATATGGACAATCTGCAGACACAGGATAACAACTCAGGAACTGCTGGTAGTAAGTTAAAATATTTTTACTGCAATTCTAGATATCTCTTAAATGTAGACTACTAAGTATATAAATACAGTGTCTATCTAAAAAGATTGTTAGTCTTTTAAGTACCTCCCTGATTATACTTGCAAAATAAAGTATAAGCAGATATCCACTGCTGTAGATAACTTTCTCAGACTCGCTCACTCACTGGTTCAGCTTGGAAGAGACCTTAAAGATCATCTAGTTCCAACCTCACTGTCAAAAGCTCCCTCTATAACACGACAACAGTATCTCTCTTCACTGAAAATGCTAAGCCAATTCACCTACAGTTACAGAATCTTCTTCCACTTTTATGCAATCCCATGGACTTCTGTGATAAAGGGCATATATTCCGCAAACCACAATTTATTTTAGTTTCTTCAGCATCATGTGATAAAATCTTTCAAATCTGTTTGCTTCTACTATTGTCATATACAAACTATCTTCAAATAGTTCAAATGCTGGTCAGCACTTGTTTTGCCTAATGATATTCAACCAAAATATGGTTTATTCTCCTGCTTGTATTAATGCATACTTAATAATGTTACTTTTACTATTTTTAGATTTTATCTCACCTTTCACAGCTCATAAATTGTGAGACAGCTCTCATGATGTTCTATTTTTGTTTCTTGATGGCAGACGTTATATTCTGATTGCTGTTACTTAACTGTATTTTCAACAGTCATACAGAACTTATAGAAATACACAATAAACAAACATTCATTATTATAAACATGAATATTCTAGCTAACCTAGTCAATTTACACAATTCCTTTTAAAATAAACAAAAATAAAGAGTATGACTGCACTTCCTACCACCTCAGGAGAAAGGAGAGTCAAAGGCTCTGCAGCAGACTTGAAGCCATGTACCAGGACTGCTAGGGAACCTGGAGCACAAAGCAAGTTAAGAACAGAAGAAATAGCAGCAAGACCTATTTCGCATAAGAACCACCAAGATTTTGTTCCTTTAAGCCTTTAATGGCACAGAATAATGGCAGGTTAAAATAATATGTTCTATTACTTCAGAGAAAAGGTAGCACAAGTAACATTAAGGACAGACTGACTACTTATTACTGGATAAAAAAAAACACCACGCTTGGTTGAAACCCACAATATAAAATGGTAAGAGAGGTTTTACTGTGAATTACATTAGTGCCAACAGTCCAGATCTAACACAGACCTTCTGAAGTCAAATTACGGAAAGAGACTATCACCAAGACAAACATCTTTTCTTATCCCAAAGTTCAAATCTTACCCTTTTCATAGCCAAATTAAATCAAAGCTTACTTACTCTTTACTTACTTATGTTCTTAAATAAGATGTTCTACATACCTTCACAGTTCTCTTTTGAGGAAGAAAACTCCCTGCCTCCCATCCCTTCTACCTTGGCTCTCAAGGATCTTCTTCCCATGCAACCTCTCTCACCTTGAAGGAAGAGTCCTCACAGATTTTGCAGTCTGCTCCAGTTTTAAGCAGTTTCTACAACTCAAGTGATATTATTCTCCATGCTTCCGCAATACAGGAAGCACTAACAAACCTCATTTATATCCCTTTTATCTACTGCACTCAGAAAACCAATAAGATGACTTCTTCCATATTGCTTTCCAGCAACTTATTTTTGCTGTTACTCTCATTTATCTCATATCCATAAACTAGCTACTGAAACTAAAGAACTTAACCTAGAATGTAAAAGATCACAAGAATTTAGTGGTCAAAGTATGATTAGATGACTAGCCAATAGGAAGAAATCAACAAAATGTTAGTGTTCTTACAAGAGGTTATCTTAATTGATTAGTTTTGCTTAGCATTTATTATTTTTTTGCTTATTACTTACTCTAACATTATTACCCTGTCATTCTAGATTCACATGTAAGCAGTAAGCAAAAATACTTCACTCAGTCTTCAGCCAAGATCTGCAGGAAAACCTGTTATTTCCCAACTTACAACTCAAACACTTCAATGGAACACTTTGTTAGTTTTTAAGTGTCCTTGCATCCTTTTCCCCAGAGATACTAGTCCTTGAAAAATGTATTTATATTAATTCAGAAATGCATTATTATAGACAGACTGCAGAGCAAAATTGCAAAGCAGGAAGACAGAGCTGGCATAGATGAACTGAACAGCACAGACTTCTGTCCCAAAGAGATCTATCTATGAAGTGAGATCCTCCTTTCATCAGTCCTACTTAGCAGTAAAAGCTGAGGTACTCGACAACTTTTTTTGCCTCAGTCTTCACTGGCAACCTCTCTCCTCATCCCTCCCGAGTCGATGGATGGCATGAAGGAGACCAGGAGGGTAAAATCCCTCCAGCTGTAGATATGCTAAGGCACATGGAGGCCAGGGACGTGATTCGAGACAGCCAGCATGGCTTCACCAAGGGCAAGTCCTGCCTCACCAACCTAGTGGCTTTCTATGATGGTGTAACCACAAGAGTGGACAAGGGAAAACCAATGGATGTCATCTATCTGAGTTTTTGTAAAGCCTTTGACATGGTCCCCCACAACATCCTTCTCTCGAAATTGGAGAGCCATGGATTTGATGGGTGGACCGTTCGGTGGATAAGGAATTGGTTGGATGGTCGCAGCCAAAGGATAGTGGTCAACGGCTCAATGTCCGGATGGAGACCAGTGACAAGTGGAGTCCCTCAGGGGTCCGTACTGGGACCGGTGCTGTTCAATATATTTATCAATGACATGGACAGCGACATCGAGTGTACCCTCAGCAAGTTTGCAGATGACACCAAGCTGAGTGGTACGGTCGAGACACCAGAAGGACGGGATGCCATCCAGAGGGACCTGGACAAGCTGGAGAGGTGGGCCTGTGTGAACCTCAAGTTCAACAAGGCCAAGTGCAAGGTCCTACACCTGGGTCGAGGTAATCCCCGGTAGCAATACGGACTGGGGGATGAAAGGATCGAGAGCAGCCCTGCCGAGAGGGACTTGGGGGTACTGATAGACGAAAGGCTGGACATGAGCTGGCAATGTGCGCTGGCAGCCAACCGTGTCCTGGGCTGCATCAAGAGAAGCGTGGCCAGCAGGTCGAGAGAGGTGATTGTGCCCCTCTACTCTGCTCTGGTGAGACCTCACCTGGAGTACTGCGTTCAGCTCTGGAGCCCTCAGCACAAGAAGGACATGAAACTGTTGGAGCGGGTCCAAAGGAGGGCTACAAAAATGATCCGAGGGCTGGAGCAGCTCTCCAGTGAGGACAGGCTGAGAGAGTTGGGCTTGTTCAGCCCGGAGAAGAGAAGGCTGCGGGGAGACCTCATTGCAGCCTTTCAGTACTTAAAGGGAGCCTATAGGAAAGATGGGGACAATCTTTTTAGTAGAGACAGCAGTGACAGGATGAGGGGTAATGGTTTTAAACTAAAACAGGGCAGGTTTAGGCTGGATATAAGGAAGAAATTCTTTACAATGAGGGTGGTGAAACACTGGAACGGGTTGCCCAGAGAGGTAGTGGAGGCCCCATCCCTGGAAACATTCAAGACCAGGTTGGACAGGGCTCTGAGCAACCTCATCTAGTTAGCAGTGTCCGCTGCGGGGGGGTTGGACTAGATGACCTCTAGGGGTCCCTTCCGACCCGAAACTTTCTATGATTCCATGATTCTATGATTTAATAAATTTACTTAACAGAGACATAAATATTATCAGGGCATTATTTAGGAGCCTTCATGATGCCATCAAATAAACCTTCAACATAAACACACTACAAAAAAACTTCTAATAAGAATGTGACCATTAATACCCAGAGAGAATAGAAACAGCTACAGAATTTCTGAGAAATCGTTGGAACAATGATGCTAGAAAGCAACATTAGTGAGAAATTTCAGCTGACAAAAGTTTTGTTTTAATTTCAATAACTATGAGGTTCCAATTTACATTTCAGCATTTAATACTATAATTTTATTTACCAAAAATAATGATGGCAATTTAAACTGTTAAGCTGTATTTTTAGTATCACACATAAAGCTACTTTAATCTGTTTAAAAGCTTTCTTATTATACTTCATTTGAAATCAGCATTCTCTTCATAATACAGCTAAGTTGCTCTGACAGTCAATGTCTTAGCTTAAACTGATGACAAATAAACGAAAAATGACCAGAGACTCATGGCCAGAAGAGCAACAATGATCATGTTTTTTCTTAGAAAGCTTTTAAAAATAAAACAATGAAAAAAGGAAAATAGTAGCAGTAACATTCTAAGTAGATTATATTTCAAAGTTGTCTATGAAGATCTGACAGCTCTTTTTTTAAGCTGAGCACAAAATAATTCAAAGCTCCACATTTAAGAATAGACAGCCACCCAGGAACGGTTGCTAGATTAGTGCCTCTACGTCAAAGGAAGAACAGGAAGCAAAGAAAGTGGTAGCCTTGTCCATAATTACTGATGCTTTTCTTCCTACTTAAGTCTCCGAGAGGATTGATACTACTGCTGCTTCTGAGTGGAAAATAAATACCTCAAAAAAACTGACTGAGAAGTTAATTGAGAGGTTGATTTGTAATAGTTGCAGTCACACAAATTCTATATAACGAGATGTAATTTACATGAACAATACAAATGACTCCCACAAACTGGTTTTGAACATAGATGGATCAACAGACAGTTATTCAAAGTATTCTCTTGAACATTTTCTTTCATTTATATTGAATTTTATTAATGTTGTCAGCCATCACCATTAAATAAGGACCTTTTTAAGGCTCTCTTGAGTATTTTTTACCAAATCTTCTGCTAATAAGGGACATTTTCATGCAAATGTGTTAGAATTGAAAAGGCCTCACTTCTACTGGTTGGCCTGATTTGATCTTCCCAGTGCAAAAATTCTTTGGCATCTCTGCTAATGGCTTAATTAAACACAGTACATCAACAACACTGGAAAAAATTCTTAGCCACTGCAGATGTTCAACACCCCAGAACGACACAGTCTTCTATCCACAGTTTCTATAGTGATTGTTAATATGTTTGTAAAGACTAAACTGCACATTCACCAATTACTCACTCTATGCTTGTGGTTTATCTCAAGAATCAGTCTAGGAAACGGCAAATATTTACCACAAGGCACACAAAGTGTCCAGATAATCAGAGTAGATTAAAACTACTATGAAATAAGAACAGAAACCTGGAAGTTGTACCTGAATTTATTGCAGATTTGTATGTATTCCAAATGTAATTGAACAAGATGCATGACAAACAAAAAGCATAAAACATCCGTTGCTGCAAATGAGGACTCCCAGTAAACACTAGTTTTCCATTTCAGACACTACGCATAGACGATAATGACCATTACTTTAACTCGTTACAGCAACCGTATGTGTCCAACCCCCCTGTTCACCTCCCCACCCCCAAAAAATCTGCAAATCGATTTATGTTTGACCTTCTATGACACAGAGATTCTGGCATGTACTGTGGCAAATGGATTTTTGTTAACTGGATCCAGGACAAACTGAAGTTTTTTCAGGCCTCAAATCAGAAAAACATGGCGCAGAATTTGACTTCAAACATCCGATCTTTAATATTACCATTTCTCTCAGAAAAATCCCACAGAGGGTGCTCTGCTGCTTAATTCCCAACTCTTTCAGAGTTGGCCACTGGAAAAAAAACAACCACCCCCAAAACAAAACACAAAAGTAATTTATTAGACCTCCTTTTGAGCCTCCTCCTCCCATCCTCAGTGGCTTTTGATCATTCACGGTGGCCGCTAACAGAAAAACAAGTTTGTTAGAGCTTTTTAAGCTGAAAAAAAGAGGATAAATACAGCAAAAACATTTCCCAAACATTTCTCTTTACCTTGGCACTGCAGACTGCTACATTAGCAGGGAGCTGGGAAAACTGCTTCAACTCAAATACATCCCGCACTGCCCACCGGCTCAAGTGATTCTCAGCCTTGCTGGATCCAACCACATTCTGATTTGAATGAATATATGCCACTTCTTGAACACCATCTGGTATATTAGGAAAAATATATAATCAAAGATTTATTCCAAAACCCTGAAGGTACACAGTTGCACTGAAAAAGATACTGTAATTTTTAAAAAGTTCTACATTACAATTGTAAAATTCATGATCATTTCACTCAGCATCAAGTTTCTCAGCTCTATGAAATGAACAATAATCATTAGACTCATTAAGCTTTATCCAGACAGTTTAATACTGCTTCCATTTCTTTGTGGTTTTCTTCAGACAGACAACAGAGAAGTTATAAAGCATCTGCGGCTTAATGGCTGCAATATTAATGTTTACAGTTAAGTCTCTAACAGAATCAGATCTTCTATATGGTATTTCAAATTCCCAAATCACATAAATAAAAACTTACATACATGTAAAAAACTTAACAGCCCTGTCAAGACTTAGGGTTTTACAGTTCAAATGGTTAGATCTGTGAATTCATAACATCTTAGCATCTTTCAACAGAATATTCGTGTTTAACAAAATATTATAAAGCAACCTATCACCTCAGAAGACAGGAAAGCAACGCTAACAGGTAAAAAGAGAGATACAGAAAGACGTCACTAAGTAATTTAGCAGAGTATTTATTAGTATCTTGCAACAAAATAGTAGGAAGAAAATAAAACCTGCCAACAATTATAAACCTATGTTACCACTTTAGTTACCTAAATATCTGTCCATTGATTCCACTTTTTGCTCTTGACGTTCAAATTCCGTCTTCCTTGCAGAAGTTCTATGCGCAGCATAATTGCTAGACTTCATTTGTGCAGCAGAAGCATCTTGAACAGGATGAAGCATTTTAGACTCAAACTGAACTCTTCCCCTCTGTCTTTTACACTTATAGCTTTGCTTTCTGGCATGAATTTTCTCAACTGGTAAGTTATCTTCAGAGGATGAAAATTCATCTATATTCTGAGAATCACTTTCCTTTTCTTTTCTATTGGGCTTCTTTGATTGTAGTGGAGATCTGGAGAAGCTACCTAATCTACTGCTATGGGCACATCCTTCTTTCCATTTTGGAACCCTGAAAGTTCTTAACTTTTGTGATTCAGAATTATGAGAAATTTCAATATCATCAGACTCATCACTTATGTCGCTTGGCCCTCTCAGATCTTTTGTGCTGTTCTTGATGTCTTCAAAAGACATGACTTTGCTGACATTTGACTCATTACTATAGAATTCAAGTTTCCTACTGTCTCCCTTAAATACCAATCCATCTTTTTCGTCTGCTAACTCTCCACAAATTTTGGATGCTGACCTGTAGGTTTCAACTTTTTCACTAAGCATTGGTTGCTGGTATGCTGGAACTTGAGTAGGAAAGATGACAACATCATTCTCTTCAGAACTCCATTCAGTTTCACTGACTACATTACTTTGCTTTGAAATGCATTGATCCTCACTTTCTCTGTCCCCTTCCTCCTCAGAGCCTGATAAAACAAGCCAGTCTGTGCTACGCATATCTTGTTCATCAGTTCCATTTCGTGACTGTGAAAGTCTCCCATGGTCCAAAACATGCACATCGCTTTCACATTTCTGAAAACCTCTATGTTTGTTACTGACATCTGTTCTTCTAGTCTGATCATCAGAATTTGAGTGATGAGAGTTGTAAGCATTACTCTCTTCTCTGGTAGTTTCAATTTCTCTCTGCAACAACTTAGAGAATCCACACTGCATTAAGGAAAGCTGTCCCTTTGTTACCATTACATTATTTGCATTGCAAGGCTTCCTTCCACCACATTTTTTCACTGAAGTTTCCAGAATATCATCATCACTAAAGTCATCACAAAAATCTGTTCCTTCTCTCTTTAACTGTGCTTGAATGGTTCCAGGATCTCTCTCTTCTTTACAGTCTGGTTGTTCATACTAGAAATACAAGTAATTTACAGCAAAGGTATTTAAAACATAAATAACGGATGCAACACACCTAATTCCAAAGCAGTGTAAAAAAAAGTGGCTTTTCACTATCTCAGCCAAAGAAAATATACAAAATAGTGTTACAATACACAAATAGAAAGCAAATACAAAAATCATAAAGACAAATTACGTGAAAGCCTTTGTCAGAACAGAATTTTTAGTAGAAAAATGAAAATAACCAAAAATATACGGGAATATATATGCTGTACACTGCTAAAACAACCTATGTCTTCACAATCCACGCCCATATTTTTCTAGTTTATACTGCTCGTTGCAACTTGTCGTCTTTCAAAGGTGCTTCAAAAACTGACTTCATGATTCAAACCTTGACAGTGTGTAATGACATTCATTAAAAAAAAAATCTTCCAGCAGTTGTCACCCTCCTTGTATATGGGGGCTAACACAGTTTAAAAGAGGTACTAGTACATAACATTATGCTCTTAAAATTATTTGAGGCCTACTGGAATCAAGCAGTGCCTCCAGGCACCCTTAAAACATTTTGAAGCTACAGAAGTCCAGAATACAACTCCAAAACTGTGTACTACTGAGATAAGAGTTATGAAAATATGTAAATGAAAAGTCAGAAGGGTAAATACTAAACTTTTGTACCTGAAGATAACTTTTAAAATTAATATTAATCCTGATATCACCCTGCTTATCAAAAAAGCATTTAACATAGGCTAAAAAAGCTACTGTTTGTCACCAAATCCACTGTGAGATCATGACCATACAGTGATGTATTAGCTGTGTGAGGTCATGACCAAAGTGATGGAATACGGATTTAAATTAATACTGACGTTTACCCACAGAAATCTCAAAAAAGCATAAGAGACAGTGGCTAATTTTCAGTACTGTTCAGTGTGATCTAATCTTTAAAGGCCACACTGTAGACCTAGTTCTTTGTTTCACAAATCATCCGAACACAATGTTCAGTCAAAAACATGTCTAAAAATGCTCCCATTAAACCCAGCCTTTACGGGAGAGGGGGGAAATAATCTTGTTCCAGAAGGAAAAAATTAGATATGTTCTTTTAAATTAAAAAAAAAAAAAAAAAAAAAAAAAAAAAAAGCCAGCAATGAACAGACCACTGATTTGGTGGGAATCACTGCCTGATGACATCAACTAAATAGCCTATGTCTTCCACAGAGGTCCACAAAGCCTGAAGCATTTTTTCAGTCCTCTATACCAATTGCAATCCTTTCCACAACCTCCTAACCAAAATATTCTGAACAACAGTAAGTGTCTGATTCTCAGCTGACTTCTTGAGCAGAAGGTTGTCATATTGTACCATGTCGTGTCATATAATACCGTAAGGCTGTCACTCTTCAGACACTACAGAGCAATACTTCAGTAAACTATATTGCTCTGCAATAGCAGCACATTAGGAATACCTTCGCTCAGACTGAGGATATCTGAGTGTTGTAAAGGTCATAGAATACCCTATTACCACATGTTCAGAATATTCCACTTCAAATACAGACAGCATGACATTAGATAACACTGTAATATGCGTTATGTAATATGCAAAATATTAACATATGTAAAAGTAAATATGCAAAAACAATATGTAAAAGTAAATATGCAAAAACTAACTGTAACTAAACTGTAAATATGTAAAACTAACTGTAAGCAGGTAATAAAAGGTGGCAAGTACCATCTAGGGTGAAAGCATTACCAGCCTAACAACATACTTTCCACATTTGCCACTGTAGTATCAGGAACTAGAGGGACTGTCATGCTCTCCTCCATAGTCTACAAAGACACCTCACCTTTTCTGAGCTGCATGGAGGAGTCTCTTCCTTCAGCCATGTAGTTGCTGTCATGACTCCTGCTTCTACTCGCCCTTCCCTCTAAAACAATCAAGAATGTATAGAATAAAAAATGTATCTGTTCACGTTAACAAAGGCAAGCCCAGAAAAAATCATTTTTCTTTTTTTCCACAGAGATAAAAGCATCAGAAGTACCATCAGCAAAGTCCAGAATAAGACTTACGTTTTGGCACTTACAGCTCTTTAACCTAATCCATAACTGGCAGGAAAAGCAACACACTGCATAAATTGGGAGGATCCTTATGCATTCACTGCTTTAATAATTTTTAACTTTTTTCCAAAACAGAATACTTGCTATACATGCCATGTATTAATTTAGATTTAATTTAGAGAACTTCTGAGCTTAATATCCCTAAAGTACATGTTCTTACACCACATTACTCTTTTGGCTATGCTGCCTTTATACTGCTGTATCACATTCCCCAGCTTCTTCCTAGTACAGCAAAATAACAAAAATAAAGGGAAGGACAGAAAGAAACCTAGAATAAAGCTTCAGTAAATTCCAAGATGCAAGATAGCTGCAGCAAACATGCTGGATATACCACATATACTTAAAACCAGTGTGCACCATATGCTATGGAATTGTGCCAACAGCCTTTCTGGAGCACCTAAGAACGGAACCTTAAAATATGAAGCCTCAGTTATTTAATTCTACCTTGTAACGTTTATAAATCTAGCATGAGAAAATCTACTTTACTATACAGTTTTTGACATCTCGAAAGTACTACACACAGGCTACCATGACCATAAGAAATATTTCTATGATCAGAATTCTGTCTTAAAAAGGTCACTCTGAGTTACTGATGAATAAAAGGTATCTCTGCAAAAAGCTTACAATATGTGAAACTCACAAAAATAGGTTACAGCATTTTTATTAGGAAAATAAATGTATTTGCAAACTTTTGGAAATTATAATCCAAACTATTCCCATTTTTTTGTTTGATTTAAGGAAATGTATCTGGTCTACATCAGAGCAAGAAATTAACATGCTTATTTTACTTAAGGCACTGCAGACAGGTACTGTTTAAGTTTCTCTGTTTTATAAAGTATTTTGTCATAATTTTGAAAGGAAATATCTCATGAGGAAAGGAAAAATGTAAAACTAATATACAGAAGTAGAAGGGTAGGACTTCACACCTCCAGGATGTCTTTGGTAAGACAGGATCCATGAGTTCTAAGTTTGAAAAGGTTATGGATCCCAAAAAGCTCTCCTTGATGTTCCTTTGATCCTTGCACTGCCTCGAAATACCGCTTGGCATTTTCACTTCCAACCACTGCGCAATGAAGTTGCTAAAACAGAATAACACAAGAGATTTCAGAAGTGTTTGCTTCAGCAACATGTCAGAATTTCCTGGCATTCACATTATATACACAGCTTTAGTTGGAACAGGCAGAAATTCCTAAGGGAGGATATTTTGTTTTAATTTCCCTGGCAGATGTTGGTGTAATAGATTGTGGTATAATATGAACCTGCTTGGTTTTACTGAATTAAAAAAATAAAAACATTTCAAGTCTTATTTCACTGTTGTCTAATACCAGACACCCACTATATACACTACTGACACTCCTCTGTATCTTGATTGCTCATCTTTCCTCAATACTAAATTCTTACTATTTTTTCATAGCCCTTTGCATTGCATGCTTACTTGGTAAGGATTAAGTAAAAGACACAAGATTACTCCTACTGACCTCTGAATATTTTAATTATCATGCACTCTTGCTAAGTAGATCAAACAGAAGTGACCTTAAAATCTTCCAGGTGAAAAGCAAAGACAAGTAAATAGTTTGTCAGGCAGAATTAAAACATTTTTGAAGCCAGGCAGGTTTAGCTACATTCCAATGACTGCAAATTTTAATACTTACATAAATGGTATATTTGACTTTAAGTGGAAGAATGTCAAAACCATGGTTTTATGGATACCAGACCTGTAATATTTTTTGTAACTGTCTCTAAGCAGTTGGTAGTTCTTCAGTTCTACTCACTTCTAGTTCTAGCACTGAATAGGCATCTTCCTAGACAGCACATCTTTTGAATTATGTAGGCCAGGAACTATACCGCCAAATTCCAGTTTAACTTTAGCTAAGCACAGTTTAGTCTTTCTTGAATTATGCATGGTATTTACAATAGTATACGTTGGGATACATACATAACTTATTCAGGTTTCTATTATGTTAGATTTCAATTTTATTTTTATCAGATTCTTCAATCACATATAGCTAGGTCAGACAACCAAACACCACTAATAAAAAAATTCAGCAGTTTTAAAATCGGACAGATCCTTCAGTAAGAACACACTACAATCATAAAGCATTTTGACATAAATGCATTTAATGAGAAGGATGGATGACAACATTAAGCTCTCTTACAGCACATGTGTGTAGTTCACCAAAAGCCACACGTCCCCATGTACTCATGGTTGCTGAATTCTTGACAGCAGATAAAGGCATTTTCCTCACAACTTACTATTTCCTAACTGTGCTCAAGCATCAATAGTAGGGAATGCAATCAAAGTATAGACTAAAAAAACAAAAAATCCCAGATTTAGAATTACTCTGTTTATTGCTTCTTATTTGACTTGAAAAAACACAAGTCAATTAAAAAAAACCAAAACCCAAAACAATACAAGGCTCTTTCAAGAAGTTTTATACACGCCTTTTCAAAATCCATACAGACAATATAATCCAGATCGTCTTTATAAAATCACCAACTCCAAAGACCTCTGTGAAGCATGACTAGCTCCTTCAGAATTGTAGTGAATATAGTTGGTCGTATCATTTTGCTAGCCTTTCAGAGACCTCTCCTCCTGATACTTGCTGTTGAAATGAATCCTCAAAAGTAGTTCGCACAAGAGAAATTTTGGAACAGGATGCCTTCTAAGCTTTTCCATGAATGTGGATATAAAGAATGAAACAGGCCATTTTTCTGCAACACTCCTTTAAACCTTGCTAAGGTAACGCCCATAGAGCAATACAATTCCTGGTCCTGATGTGTTTGAAAATTAAGCTATTAGCTTTTATGTTATTAGCTATTATGTTATTATGTTATTAGTCTCTCAAAAGTAGATTTTGGACTTACTGTGTTTCATATTTAACTGACCTCATTAGTATACGATTTCAACTATTAGCTTCTGATACAGACTCTCTGAAAATTGCCCAATTACCAGTCAGTGTGTCACCCCATCACCTACTACTTTTAATTTCTTCTTAACAAGTTTCCTCTTTTTTTCATTCAGATCATTTTGTCAAGAGTAAACAGAACTCCATTTTTTTTTTTGGCTTCTACAAAACACTGAATTTAAGTAAGATGCAGTCACTGTTAAACTCTTGAAAGTAACATTTCAAAGCAGGCCATACACATTACTGAGAGCAGCTCAAGACTCTGTCTTCCAGCTGTGAGGTTTCTGACAATCTGCTCTGAAATCAGATACCACGTCCAAATACCTGACCTTAGAACTTTATTCTTATTTGTCACTTACTTAAATCTGCATGAGGACAATGACAATCTATTACTGCATTTCCCACTCATTCAGTCTCCAACCTCCTACTTGTAAATAACCCAGCTACAAGAGGATGCTTGTCACTGAAGACTCTTCACCAATTTTTTCCTATGTATAGCCAACAATTGACATTATTCGGTTAATTCATCACATTTCATAAAGCTTTCTTTAATACATGGTATCACTTGCCCACTGAGGTGACCTACGTTGCCTTTAGTATGCAATGCACTCCTCAGGACAACCGTATGTCACTGATTTTCTTCTCTTCTCCAAGTTTACAAGTCCATAATTTCAATATCTTAACTGAAACCAAATCATCTTATTTATTAACTTGCAACTTCTGCTGAAAAACACCCAAAACCAAAACATGTTCATATTCATCTAGTTTCTTATGACTCTGTGGCCTGCTCTTTGTTCATGTTTGAGTTTGCCTATTTTTGTTTTAATTCTGATCCCACCAGGAAACAGATGCCAGATTATGTGTCCCTCAAACCACACTTTGTTTGTCCTCCCCTTGCGTTTTTAAACTTCTTAATGCAAGCAGCAAAAATTAGAGAAAGCATTTATTTCATGTTGAGTGTTCTGGCAGACAACATCATGTCTTATCTTCATTATAGTAGCAACCACAAACTGTTTCCTCCTCCTTTTACAAGGAAGTTTTCAAAGGCAGGAAACTAGCAATGTCTTCTTGCTTTTCTTCTATAGCACTAGCAAGATTTTGCTCTTTTTCTCCAACCCTTCAGAAGAAAGAGCTGCCTAAATCAGACTGCTGCAGATACTAACTACAACTTTTGCAGATATATTTTACAATTTTTAAAATAAAATAGTTCACCATATAAACTGATTAATGTATATTGATAACTAACCTGTGAAAAGTTACAGAAAAAAATGAATACCAATATTATTCTTTCTTAGTCTTTGACAATTGCTAAATGACTTATCTCTGCTTAATAAATTAAGGTACCAGCATATAACATAAAACTAAGGTAAAGTACAATTTTGCTATAAGCTAGCTCAGGTTTCAGTCACTGAAACAGCTAAAAAGAGCTCCCAATTTAAACTGTTTGTGAACTTTACCTGTTTATAAACTTGTCGCAAGTACATCATTTCCTCCACGGTTCCCAAGGATATCAATCTAAACACTTTAACAT
Organism: Opisthocomus hoazin; assembly: GCF_030867145.1. Lineage (NCBI taxonomy): Eukaryota > Metazoa > Chordata > Aves > Opisthocomiformes > Opisthocomidae > Opisthocomus > Opisthocomus hoazin. Next base: position 47,674,841 of record NC_134454.1, read on the forward strand.
CTTTGTACTGGCCAATCCTATAAGCTCTGCAAGGACAGTGGCATATTAAAAAGAAAATAAAATTAATGAGTAAAAAAAATAGAGAGCTCTTCAGGTTAGTAAAATAAATTAATAAAACATTCCAACGTAACAGAAATACTGTAAATCACTTATGAGCTGGTTGGGTTCTGGAGGGCATTTTCTACATTTCCAAATTTTCCTCAGTATTTCATTCCCTTTTCCTCTACCCTTAGTGTCCCAAATTTCTTCCCAGGCTTATCCAGTCAAAAAAGCTCCTCAACTTGTATCACAAAGCCTGTCACCCAACTCTCTTGAAAACACATATTTCACTATGTTTTCTCAGGCCTTTTTTCCCTTCTGTTTCCATCTGCTCTCACACAAGACATTCTCCTATTTGCATTATATAGGAGTTAGATCATTAATTACTTGGGGAAGTCTGTTCTTCAACTTTATAAAGCACTTTGCAAGTTACAACATATTAAAAACAGCTAACGAACAGGCAGTGTTCTATCTAAATGGCAAATTCTGAGACTGTTAATAGATTATATTCTGAAAATTCAAGAGAGGCTGAACAAATTTATCGAAATGTGGTCTTACAAGGATTATTTAAAGACAGTTCCTTTCAATGATACACATTTCTGATGCACTTATTTCTCTAGAACAGGTGCACATAAACACCTCATAGAAGTCAGAAAGACCCTTAAAATGGAATTGTGTAACTGGATAGGATGACAAACAAGTTTATTTCTACTCATGAAAATATATAAATCTACTGAACTTTGAAGGCTTCCAATGTTCTTTACTTCAGCTATTCAAAAGTCTGTCCTGAATTCCCAGGGAAACATCCTATGATCAGAAAGCCTTGAAAAAAAAATCCAGATTCCTGGAAATCCTCGAATGGCATAATACAGAGATAGAAGTGTATTCTATATTATATATATATATATCTTATATTTATTATATATATTATATATAATATATTTTATATAATATATATCACATAGAATAATATATCATATATAATAATATAATATAGAATAATATATCATATATTCTATATGTGCTGAAAAGACACTAATCTCCACAAGGGTGAAGCAGAAGAGAACATAAATGTTTTTCTTTCAGCATACTGGAATTCAAAACATCACTTGAACCAGGGTCAATTACAAGGTACTCTGTCCTGACAAACACAGGAAAAATGCCATCCAGCTATACACACACACACTTGTTCTAGAGATCACAAAAAGTTACAGTAACTATGGCTTTTTTTTTTTTTAAATGAGACCATGATCACAGTGCCACAAAAATAAAATGGAATACAAGAAGTAAAAGTTAAGGTTAGAAACAAGAACAAAGGTAAAAAACAATTTAGCTGGACATTTCTTACTGTCTTGTGGACAAGTCAGAGTTGGACATTTAGATTACAGGATCAAGGCAAAAGAATAGTACAACACGTATCAATTTCTATATTTTGAGAGTATACCTGTCAATAGCTTGAAGATCATTTGCTGGGTTCCATGTAGGATCAAACAGTATAACAACATTGGCACCAACAAAATTAAGACCCAGTCCACCAGCCCTAGAAACATAAAATGAAAAACCAGTAATATTTGACGAAAAAAAAAAAAAATCCAGCAATTTTTTTCACAGGTCCATATTAGCATACCCCTCCCCAAAATAAAAGTACTTAAATAAAGACCGCTGTAAAATGCAGCCGTCTCACCTATGTAGCAAGAAGACTACAAACTGTATGACTAGCTCAGTCATAACCAACAGCTATCACCTTACTGTAAGAAAACTGTCTACTGTGGGGATAAGAAGTCACAGGGGTACCAGTTACATCATCTGAAACATTCAACAGCTGTAATGTGCTTTTGAATAAAGCCCGCAAGCCAGCAACAAATTTGAGCACATGTTTAACCTGGGGTAGCTAATTAATGCCCTTGAATCTAACAAAACTGCTCAGTTACTTGGAGTTCGGCATGTGCATAGCTGGATGATTCGATAGGAACAAAAGTGAGGAAAAAAACACTTCTCATCCAGCTGCAAAACAAGGAAATACTGAAAATTCTTTTCAACTGGCTCAACCAACATTCCTACAAAAAAGACAAGTTCCTAAACAAGCACATGCCAAATACGATCATAAATTTAACTATTAAAACAATCCTGTACATTAACGTAGACAACACTTATTTCAACTGTGGTTTTTTTCCGAATGAGGTACCACAAGATTGAGAAAGTCAATCCCATTTAATTCACCAAGCACCTGGTTTTAATAGATTACTTTATATTCTGCTTATTTAAAGCAGTGGGAAAGGTAAAGTTTCCAGGGATGTGAATAAATGGAGACAGAAACCAAAAGCTTACAGAGCCCCACCACCTTTTGGTCTTCACAGAATCCTTATTAACGTAAATACAGTTGTGGCCTCTTCCTTCCAGGTGTGGTGTGGTGTTAGGTTCGTTAAATCTGGAAAGGGACAGGATGTGGGATCCTGCCAATATTAACAGAGGTTTCTGAAGGATGAGCGCTCTGAAAGTTTGAAATTCTGAATAAAAATCTTTGTATTTTTCAGAATACCTTACTGTATTTTGGAATTTTGGTGTATTTCTTTTTAGTGAGGACAAAATTCAGCCTTTCATCTTACCAAACTGACCCTTCAGTCAGACTGAAACATAAGTCAACATGTTTTTCCAAATGCTTTCTCATTAAAAAATTGAAATATTTGGAATTGAAATACGAATTAAACCTCAGTGCAAGGCCTTAGTATCAGCAAAACAGACTGACTATGAAAATTAACTAAAAAGGATACTTAGCTTTATAAACATTTTAGCTTTCAATATTTTTAGGCATGCCGCAAGAATTCACATAGTCCAAAACAGAAAAAGAATGGCTCCTATATCCTTCATGGACAGCATAAATGCAGTAGCTAGCTTGTGCATTGTAAAGAATATCTTCCATTTTAAACATCGTTTTAACCAGAGGTTAAAGTCATTATTGCAGGACGGTCCACGGAAATTACTATAATACAGCTCAGATGAAGAGCCCTGTATGAAATGTCTCATAACAGTTCTGTTACAAAAAAGTTTTCAAAAGATCATCTTATTTAAAATTGCACACTGTGTTAAACAAATGGCTTGTTTTCATATGCTGTCACTGACAACGTGACAATACCACAATGTTCAGACGCTACAAAACAGTATCACATTCTGAAAGTTTCCATGAAAGCTATGACTACATAATTCTATTTACTCAGGTAATTTTTTCCTAAGTTCTCTGTTTCAGTGAGATCTTGTGGCTGAGAGTTCTTTGTGATTACACGTACATTAAAAATTATTTACAACATAGATGTGATAAACTAAAGTTAAATGAAGCTCTGAAAAAGAACAAAGTAATGGATGGCAGTCCAGTAATGGACAGTAATTGAAAACGCTGCAAGTAGAATGGAAGTGCATACTGTAACCCTTCACGGTAAAAACTGTCTACAGATTTCTGCAAGCATCATGGCTTCATCATCTAAGCACTTTACATAATAAAGAAAACTGAGAAGCAGACATAGATTTTCATTTGTAATTATTCTGAAGTAATTAATCTACAGAAAGACTAGCGTGGAAAACCCAGAGAATCGTGGTTTATCTTTAAAGGTGGGAATACTTGCTGCTCTTCTTTCTTTGACAACACTGCAATGGAACAGGACTGCACAGACTACAGTATTGTCCATATGCAGTTCCCCTTCTTCAGGCTAAGCAGCATCAATGCAGTTGCAAGCTCTGGCACTCTCCTCTCAAGTTACAGCAACTCCAGCAAACATTTTAATGTTTCTAAGCATGACTAAAAATCTCTTTCCTTCCTTTCAAATCACCACGTTTTCCCAGCAACACCAGTACAGGACTGAAGTATTCTGAAACAGACTACTTCATGAGCCTTAGAAGTTCCAACAGATGTATACCTATTTTTCAATAAAGCTCAAGGCTGAAATTCATAATCTTACCTACTGGTTTGATGGACTTTACAAGCCCTGAAGAAATCAATCATATTTTCTCTCAACACTCATGAAATATATTTATGCATATAGCTATATTAGTCATAGCCATCATAAAAACATCATGTTTGATACTAACATTAACTGTAAGACTTGAAGTTAAGCTGTATAGATACAGACAGAACTTTATTCTACTGTTTAGGCCCTATTTCTCAAAAACCTCACCAACCAATTAAAATCAGGATTTCCAAATGTCTACAAGCTATCACAGGCAACTCCAGGCAGAAACAGCATTTTGCCACTATAAAAAAAAAAAAGGAATACCAGATATGAACATCGTAAATTTAACAGTGAAGTTATCATCACTGTCTGCATTGTAACTAACCTATAGATTGGAGCTTCCTGTTTCAAGTTGTGTGTTAACTGTGCCAGCGGAATATAATGGCAAACTCAAGATCACTATGCAGGGAATTCATCCTTTGCAGAATGCATTTTTGCAGCCAAAAGACTGTGCAAGTACTTTCAGCGAAAACTGACATTTGGCTCTTCGAGCAATGGGATTTTCAGAACATGTACAATTTGACTACACAGAACAGTCAGCCAAAAACTTTGCAAGAAAGTATGGACAGAAAAGTATGACCCAATTCTGTCAACTTACTATGTGTTGAGAAATAAAGAATATACTGCAAAGTCCTAATGCCTGAAATCTAAGTAAGAGAAAGGATGAATCTCTTGTAAAGCAGAACTGGGATAAATCACTTTCTGCCTTTCAAAGGATTACAAGATTAAAGCTGCTTGCATTACTGTATATCAAGCAAGCAATAAGGTAACTTTTGTTACCTTATTAATTTGACAAATTAAACAAAGAATTGCACCTTCTGTTTTCCGTCGTAAACACTGGTCATATTGACAGCAATCCTATTATTGTTTGTTCCTTCCATTTACTCGGTAAGACGGGAAACACTAAGAACTACAAAATCAAGACTCTTGTCTCAAAGTACCACCAGCAGGCACGGAAAGCTCCCCAATCTCTGTATTCACAAGCTCTAACAGCAGACAGGAGAAAGTCTGTCTCTATTTACCTGACCTTCATTTTTATTTCACGCAAAACAATGGAGGAAACCAAAAAGGCTATAATTACGCAACTAAACTAGACTGATAGAAGCATCAACTAGGGAGTCTCTCCTAACGCTACACATGCACCAATTCCTTGTTGTCTTCAGGGACAAAGAATAAATAGGGACCGATGAAGGTCTGAGGGAAGCTGATGGCCAGGTTCCACAGCTGACTGAGATGACAAACAAATGTGCATGACCAACAAAACAAACCTCTTCACAACCCCACCCACATGCACCAGACAGTATCTGAAGACAGTTCTGACATGCACTTGTAAGGGTCTAAGATTACATCTAACTTCTTATTTAACTGAGGTAGTGTGGATCCTCCCATCTAACTCCAACATGGACACTTTCAGTAAAGAAGTACCAAAGTGACCACACAGGCAAAAGCAACATGTTAGCATGTTTCATCGAGTTTCACTGAATTTTCCTCTGGGCAGGAGGATTAAAGTTTTTCTTTGTCCACTTTTTGCCCTTGCCTGGTAGCAAACTTCATCCAAGATGAAACACGGAAGTAAATAGAATTTACAAAAAAAAAGAAAATAAGAGAAAAGAATGGTTATCATATTTTCATTAATTTTAGTTGAATATTTGCTCTATTTCAAAAGAATTCACTACCCATCATAAATTGATGGTAGAGCAGATGTGATAGGCAAATACATTTTTAAAAGACAGCCAAGGATTGTTTGAAGTATTTTAAATACACATACACTACTTAACATGATAAATAAATTACAGTAACACTAAGAGACAACTTTTCAGTTCAATGTAGCTTTTCATGTTTCCTCATTCCCACAGTGAGTGGAAATTTAAAACTAGGATTCAAAGACCCACTTGTTTCAGATCTTAGCAATCCTCATAACACAGAGGAGAGAGGAAAGGAGGAAGCCTTCAGGTATTCTAAGAAGCTTCAGTCCACAGCAGTGAGTCTACGTTTACTAACAGACAACTCACTCAAAAAAGGAATCCCTCACAATGTCAAAGTAAAATGCAGAGTAACCTATTTACTACATACTATAAAAGGCAGACTGAAACAGACTACAACATATATTTTCTTACATTGTAGATACAAGACATATGCTAATTTCTTGAATGCTGTTGAACTCTCTTACAACTCTGATCCTATCTTCTGATTTTGTATTTCCATCAAGTCTTCGGTAATCTAGCCCAGATGCCATACAGTATTGTTCCAGCACATCTAGCAACTGGGTAGAAAAATAAAAAAAAAGATTAAATACTTACTATTCTCTTTTTAATTAAACATAATCACAGAGGCTGTGTTTCTCAAATATATTTTCAATACACCAAGCACAGAAAATAAAGAGTAAATCTTCCCCATTTTGATATTAACATCCTCAGCACTCTTTAGCTGTGATTCTACAGCACTCCACGAGATTAACTGTTGGTCTGCTGTGGCCTCACTCAATCCTCCAACACTGGCCACCTGTCCCACTCTAAATGATGTTGAGTCTGTTCAACCCAATAAACAGGCAGGCAACTTAAAACAGTTTCCTACCATCCTAGCGAGTTACAATGACTTGAAGTATGGTAAATGAGCACCAGACCCAGCACAGAGAAATAGGCTGGTATGCACAGCCAGAGTTCAAAGGGACAGAGTGAAAGAGACTGCAGTAACCAGCAATCAGTCTGGTCTTGAATACCATAAAGTGCAGCCTAAGATACATGAGCATTTTACTAAAACATCCAAATATTAAGCTTGCAGTCTGCCTTAAAGCCACAGAATGATTAAATATTTAAGACTCTGTATTGTCATTCACCCTATTATTTTTTGATACTTTTTAATGCTGTCATTACAAATACTTAAGAACACCATATTACAGTTTGCTCCTTTTCAGGAAACACGTTATTCCCTAACAAGAAAATCAAAAATCAAGTCCCTTGAAAGTGCACGTACACCTCTTGCTCCAATTAACCACCATTTTCAGTTCAAACCAACTGGCAAAATAAGTCTCAGGGTTGAAGTTTCATCACTAGTGATGGTCAAAAGCCAGTAAAACTGAGGAAGTTTAACTACTTTCAGTGCTAACACAAAGGTTGTATGGTATTTCAGTTGTATTTTGCCTGACACTGCTCTAACTCAGGACATAAAGCTGAACTCAGTATGAGCTATCTACACCTGATAATTGTTTTTAAACAACAATTTAAAAAAGCTCTAAGGAAGGCAGCAGTGTCTTACATTTGTTTTGCCATCACCATTTTTATCATGAGGTAACATGAGATTTCAACATGCTTCTGGAGTATGGCACATTGTCTTTCTCATCATTATTTCCCATACTATACAGAACGGAAATGTGGTTGACAGCTGCCATCCCAGGGCTTTAAGCTTCAGAATCTACTGCTGTTATTACTCAATAAAAATCATCTGTACCTCACCTTTGTGGAAAAGGAGAAAAGAAGAACTTTATCCTTGTTTTTTCTGAAGTGATTTAAAAGCTGCTGAAGGACCTGTAAACAAACCACAGAATATAAATGAAAAGATTTTATCTACAGGTCTTCTTACAGACATTTGCTTGCATTTTCAGCCTTTAAATAGGCTACACTGTAATTAATTATTTGCAAAGCCAGAGGCATAATGAAAAACATCACTAACATAATATATGTGCCAAAGGTAATGGAGATGCCAGACCAATGCATTTTTCAGTGATCTACATAGAAATCCTTTCATAAAAAGGCAATCACGCTACTAATAGGTAAATTCAGAAGCTATTTGTGTCAGTGCACAGACTACAACAAAATGTTACTTATGTCATGCCCTAGCTCAGCTTGTGAACTTTTGCATTTAGCAAATGCACACAATTCCCCTGAAAACATTAAGATCTGTTTAAGTCTTCTGTACTACATCTGAGTTCAGAATTTCTTGGAACTTGTCTTCTTAAAATAACCAGTGAGATGTATGCCCCTCCCTGCTCCCACTCTGGCCTGTTGCTCTGTTTACAGTAGGATCCAGCTTCCCAGACTCTGTACAGACCTTGAAATGCCAATAATCCGCCCACACACAATGTTCTTCTGGTGGGGAAGCAAATAATCCAGAGCCTTGTGTATAATAGTGATACTGTTATTTTCAAAAGAAGCATGTCCACATCTGGCAATGGCAGCTCCAGAGTACCGCGCAGAAGCAATACACAAAGGGGAAAGAGGGATTTTCTTTACCTGTCTCTGGCTTTCTCCCGCTAGCCAATAAATATTTTAAAATATTTTAAAATTGTATTTATTCAGAGATAAATACACAAACTCTTAATCGACATTGATTTCACTAAAACCCTAACAAATCTTTGACAACCAAACAATGAGGAATGTTTATACTAAATTTGCAGTTCTGGGTAATATCTAGAATGTAAAATAGTAATTCTACATCACTTATAAGCCCATTTGTATATATTAGCCAGAGAGTTACAAGCGAAAACAAGGTACAAACAAGGTAATTTTTACCTGGTTTCATTGTACAACAACATATAAATCAGGATTTATTTTGTTGGGAAAAAACCCACATCAGATAACAAGAGCTAAATGACTTACATTTGCATTTCGTTTAGCCACATTATGAAACAAAAGAAAAAGTGACATGCTTTTAAAGTAGAAGAAGTTTGGCCACTGTATTATTGTTGTTATTATTAAAGTATATGTCAAATAATTAATTTCCTATAAGAGAACAGGCAAACAAATCCACCCAGTCTGTTTCAATAAAATGGATCAATGTCATGCCCATTGGGATTTTGGGTTTTCTCGAGTAAATAACAGCTCTGATGAACAGGGAAAAGTAATGAATAGTTATACACCAAAGAGAAATAAAGATTATGCTTGCACATAAGAGTATTATCCTGAAAGTTAGCCTGAAAAAGACTCGATCATATTCAAGCAAAAGTAACATGCTTTTTACAAGAGTCCACATGGATTTAAATGCTTATCTCTCCACTACCACACATTGTGAGCTGTTTGACTGTGATGAAATTTTACATCTCACATCTGAGAACACCTTGTTTGTATACAGATGTGCAAGCTAGCCTAAAGTGGTTTTAAGCCTTCAAAACCATGCCTGCCTAGGTTAGGGCTATGTTTAAAAGTGGAAGTTACTATTATTTGCAAGGTACTCCTATAGACTTCCATCTTCCTACTGAAATAATGATATTATGCCAGGCCAAATAAATAAATCAATCCAATACAGATACTCTTAAGAGACTTATATTGATTAAGCACAGTATTTTAAAACTCCACAAATGGATGTCTGTGGAAATACTATCTGTGGAGTTTAGAAAAGAACACCATTATTTCAAGTGCCCAGATATTTAATAGCCGTTTTCACTTAGAAACATACAGAGTCTCTCTGAGCCAGAATTTCTAAAAAACTGTAGAAATAATCAAAGTAGTAATGAGAACTACTGTAGGTTTTAAAAACTACCCTCATTTCTCTTACTTCTTTTCCAAGCAGTCCCCAATACTTCTGCATGAACTATCTCTGATCTTTGTGTTTAAAAAGCAATGGCATCACTTGTCCTTACACTTTGCAGGTCCCCACTTTCTTACTTCATGATGGAAAAAGGGTCACCTCAAAACAAGGCAGTACACTCCTTTCACTTCAGTTTTCACATACTGAACTATCACAAGTTTAAAATCTAGGCATGAAATTCACCTTGCAATAGAAAGTGCAAGCAAAGTCTTCTGAAAACTGTATGTTCTGCAGTATGATTGAAAATGAAGGGATAATTCCCCCAAAATAGTTGAAGTTCAGATCATGTCACTGTGCTATTACCCACCTCCCACCATAAGGAGGATGTACTACGGGTCACAGGTATACCTTCAACACTTACATATGTACATTTGGATTACAGGGACTGTTTTTTCCAGCCTTTTGTTACAATCTTGTATTCAGAACAGCAGACCTGGGGTAGCACATTGTGAATGCTACAGCTTGCAACACATGTAGAGATGACTGCAGCCACAGCACAAACCGAACACAAACTCCAAACGCCACACTGTCACACTTCTGCTCAAGCAATTCTAGTTTTACAAGTGGCAGTAGGCATCTTCCACAGCACAAAAAGCTATGTTTCCCTACATGTTTTATCTCTGCTTGGTGAGAGAACAGAAGGTATTCTAGCAGATAGGCTAACCTTTTCAGCACCCCAAAACAGTTACAATTGCTTAGCTAATGAATGTCATCGACAAATCCCAGCCTTTCTCCGACCCTAAACAAAGTTAAATAAATGCCACAAACTTTTCCTTTGCATATATGTTCATCTACAAAAGAATAACCACCTGTGTCAAAATTTGAGTAGCCTGTACTAAGTATTAATTTAAAGGATTAAATACTACCTATACAGTCTATACTGCCAGGTGATAGTTACAAAAGTATTTCCATTAGTTTCTAGAATTTATTTACGGAACATAAAATGTAAAGTATTACAGTGAGACAAGGCTATTAAAAAATTTTACTACAATTGTTTTCATTTATTTCCAAATAAGCATGTTATAAACATACAAAGTGGTCTTCAAGCTCTATTATCTCATGACTCTCCTCTGATTACTTTCTGATGGTAAGGGAATCTTCTAAATGGATTACCTTCTGAATGACTTTGCTTCCAGAGCACAAAAACCAAAATCATACCAAACAGCTTCTGTTTTAAAACTCCGGAGAGAAAACAAAAGAATTAGAAAATCTTTTCTCACAAGACAAACCTCCAACGAAATCAAGAGTGGGAAAAAAAAAGCCACCACAATACCAGACACATATGAATATGAACCAATTTTTGGCATCACAATTATTCTGAAGTCAAATTTAACGGACTCAAAACCCACTTTACTTTTCAGTGATGACTGCTTAGTCCATTATGTAAAACTCCTCCTCCCAGGCACAGAGATATGACCATACAGTTCAGAATATTCTGTTTATGCCAAGATATATTTAATGAACTGACATAAAATTCAAGAAACAGACACTATAGATTTCTAAAATAAAGTCTACTGGGCTGTTATAAATGCAGCATTTCAAAATGCTTCTATTCTGTAATTCATGAACTAAAAACGAAACCAAACAAGCAGAACTCCTCATAACACCAGAACATATTTTCTTATGCTGGAGCAAAGAAAGGTCCATATTGCTTCGTACCTTTGCCTAGTACTGCAGTGTAGTGTCTGATCTGACTTTTTGAAAAAGGTCAAAGTATTAAAGTGTTCTGGGAAAGAATTATAGCAATTTTTACTTCCTTTCTTACTGTTCTATAGAAATTTACACTGCACTTGTCTCATCTACCAAACACAACGAGGAAATGTTTTACAATATAAGTATTACTTCAGAAACACAATGTTGGATTTTAAAATCCAGTTTCCTGCTATATACACTGTCCTTTAAAAAAAAAAAAAAAAAGTAAATTTTCCGTACCAAGGCTCTTCTCAAGAATATGTGCTCATTTAGGATTTGAGGTTTGTTTTTTGGGGGGGTTGTGGGGTGTTTTGTCTTGTTTTGGGTTTTTTCTTTTGTTGAGGTTTTTTGTTTGGGAGTTTTTTGTTTGGTTTTTTTTTTTTTTTTTTTTTTTTCCAATTACCTACAACCTATATAAAAAAATACCTTGAAATATACAAATATATACCAGTACAGATTGGTAACAAGCTAAAATATCAAAAATTAAACAAAAAGCACAATCTGGAAAGTCTCTAGCAAGATAGAATGAAGATGGGCATCACATGATTCACTAACAATAAAAAAAAACAACAGGAGTAATCACCGAGCTAGCAGATCATTATATTTAATTAGGTATTTTTCATCTCATTCTATTTGGGAATTGGACTAGATGGCCTCCAAAGCCTTCCAATACAAACTATTCTATGATTCTACTTCTGTTTTGGCAATTTATCCTGAAATGGAATCTGGCCTGGCACTTACCTCCTGGTAGCGCAGTCTAGCCATGTTGATCTCTCAATTTCAAAAATAAACATTGAACCTGCGTGACATCTCATTAGTTTCAAGTCACCAGCACAAGCTCAGTATACTTAAAAAGATCACAGGCTCTGCTCTCTTGCCATCTCAGTTATGCTCTTACTCCAGCACTGCAATATAGCAGAACCTTCTTCCTTACCACCCAAGGCCACCACACGCAAGCCTTAACTTAGGCATTTTTGCTTGCTTGTGTTTTTCACTAGTGTGTCAAAAAACATGTAATGAAAATGTCATAAGGCAGTGCTGGAGTGAAGCATGCAATAGCCCCAAGTGAAAAACTTCTAGAGAAAGCAAAATTACTTTTAACCAATAAAACGAAAACTTCATAAGCACCACTGAAGATCAGGGTTGTAGTGTTTACAGGGATGTATTACATATTTTCTGGTAGATAATTTAACAAATAAGTTGACTTTCATAGAATCATAGAATAGTTTGGGTTGGAAGGGACCTTTCAAGGTCATCTAGTCTAACCCCCAAGTACAACAAGATGAGAAACACCTTCATGAGACAATGAAGTGTATATAACAAAGGCAATATGCAGGCCTCATGTTGCTTCCACACTAACAGATCAATAAAATGATAACAACCATGACTGTTGTAAAAAACATGGCCCAGCCACTGCCTTCCCCCAGTCCCAATCAGCAACTGAGAATATCCAGGTTTACAGAGAGAGCAAAAATACAGCATACTCCATTCTGCATAGCTTCTCACCCTTTAGTTACTCTCAGCTCAGAAACACTCCTAAACCTAATAAGATTTTCTTTTTAATTAGCTACATTAGACATCTTTTTCAGTTATTCATCCTGTTCCCCTCAGAAACTGGTTTCTGAGGTAAGGAATTTTACAGGTTTACACTAGCACATTTATTTTGTTCATCTTTAGCCTGGCTCCCGTTAGCTTCATTTGATGTTCAAAGGGTTAGAAAAGACAGTAAGCCCTCAATACATCTTCACCATCTCCATGCTACTCACGATTGTCCCTCTCACATTCATCCTTAGACATTTTTTCCAGGATGGAGAGTCCCAGCCTGCTTGGTTGCTCCTGTCCCACAGCACTGATCACCTTTGCAGCTCTTCTCTGATCCTTTTCAAGGTCTAACACATGCTTTTTGAGAGGAGTGACTGAAACTATCCACAATATTCAAGGTGTGCACAAATCATTATGTCCATAAGATTTTGTTTTGATCTCTTTTCCTTCCCCAAACATTTCTGACTGCCAGTGAGTTGACGGTTTCATGGAACTATCTGTCATAATCTTATGATCCTAACCCCCTTGACTGCAAGGTTCATTTCCATGACCATCACTAAATATGTAAAGCTAACATCTCAGGATATCTTAGCATCACAGATCACTCTTACACAGTCTTCGCCCATAGGCACACCGATCCAAGACAGTAGATCTCTGCTGTGGTGCCACCACCATAAACAGAATGACTAAAAAGCCACAACTATTAGGTGTAAATTTTCTTATATCTGTATACTACAGCTGCAGATCTATTACTAATACTAATTTTTCCTCTAAAGAACAGGCTTACCTTCATTTTTCCACTGTACTTTGGATCTGAAATTGTTTCAAAGGCTGCATCTTTGCTCAACTGCACAAAATCTGGAAAACTGGAAAATACCTGGCTGCACACCCGTTTGATATGTGCTTCCTGGAAGAAAAGCAGAAAGTTTGAATAGGCATTAAAAATTAGAGCTACACTGGGATACCAGTAAGCCATACAAGGAATTAAACCAGACGGAAACAAGTAATCTGCTAACTCACTCAAGCAGAAAGAGTTACGTGTTTTCATTCATTTCACTACAAAAGTGCTGGATAAAACATCTCCTGTGTGTTTTAGTTTGCTTCATCTAAAAACAAAAAAAAAAAAAAAAAAAAAAGAGGATCCTAACCTGAAACCATGGATTCCAGTTACTAGAGTAACAGATGCCCAAAATTTCTTCTGGGCAGAGAATGCAACAGGGCTGGCCAGTTTCGAGAACTCTGTTGGCTTGAGGTTTGCATCACCCAACAGTTATGTACCAGCATTTCTCCTGACCCTCTGGCATGATAAGCCAATATGGGAATTACATATTGTCTCACTGATACGACAAAAAATATGAGAAATGCATTTAAACTGTTCAGACACCACTTTAAAGCTCCACTGCTTGAATTTGGGTAGCTCTGAACTGGGACATGACTACACACTTTAAATCTACTTTTCCAGAGGAGCAGAAAAAAATCTCATCTCTCACCTAAGAATAGCAGGCGACAGACTTTAACACCAAAGGTAAGAAATAATACATAGTATCAATTTTTTTAGTAGATTTTGGAGAGGTTTATAATTATGTATGGCGTAAAACATAGTAAGTCTCAAAATACTCATTCATTGTTATTTCAGTGGGTATTTAAACTCTCAAATCTTATTACATTAAAAACTATATATACAATATAAAAAACCCAGCACTGAAAACATTTGGGTATTTACTGTGTATAAGGCCCTGGACACTAATAGTAACATTCCCTAAAAAGCAAAACTGCTTTAATGGAACAAACTTGCCAAAATTAAGTAGGATTTTCTCACTTCCTTTCCCTTGAGGCTTCTGAGAGGAAGTGGTAATATCCCTAAAACTCTTTGCTCATTTTTGGATCTTAAGGATCACGTACAAGCATTTTTAAAAACTCTGCCATTTATTACTTGCCACTGTAACAAGATAAACTGATACTATTGTCTCATTAAGCATTTTCCACTAAAACATATTTCTCATTATTTAAAGAAGCTCAGCTCTAAATATAAAAAACTAGAGGAAAAAAACCACATTTTAATTGCTTATTTTTTTTTTATTTCCAGAAAGACATTCCTCTTACTAGGCATTTGTCATAAATGGAACAGAAATGGCATTATTAGAAATCATTAAAAATTAAGTCTTTTCCCTAAAGCTCTCTGTTTCTATAACATTTGTCTTCAGATACGCATCAACTAAATGAACATACTGTTGTGTAACATCTCTATCTATGAAATAAGGGCTACATCATTAATTACTGCACGGAAAAGGAATTTTACAAAATATCTTAATTTCAGTTAGTTAAGATTTAAAAAGGAGGCCAGCAGCAATTTTCGTTCAAGAGCTTTCATCCCATTTTCCACAAGTATTTCTTAGATACTTCTGAATCTAACCTGCTGCTTGCTAGTGTTCTCTGTCTGCAGCAGCGCAACATGATTTGCAATCTTCTGGAGGATTGTCAGGTAACTGAAGCGCAGTGACTTAATTGTTTCACCATGAGCATTTACCTACAAAAAAAGGAAACAACATTTCTGCAAACAAATACTCCTGCAAATAAGAAATAATCTAAAATAAGTGCTATTCTTACAAGGTTCAATGCATTAGCGATTCCAGATAGTACTATAATTGATCCCAAAGAGATGCATACTGTATTTCTAACAAAAATGCAGCAAGGCTTTTTCCTCACTTTTGCAATCCTGTTGGTAGAAATCATCTTCTCAAAAAGAGAAAAACCTCATACCTACGTTCTAAACATTTCAGATAGCATGACAGCTACAGAAATTAAGATAACCAAGAATTCCTTGGTAGGCAAGAAGACAGTAACTTTAAAACTGATTTAAATGGAAATCAAACTGGAGCTATTTGAATGACTTCTTACCCTACAACTGCTAACTTTACTTCTCTCTACAGCAGAAATGTATAAAGTATTATAAATGTCTCAAGTAACATAATTCAAACACCTTCAAACATTCTACTATGCAGCAGCATCAGCTATTTTTGTCATTATGGTTAGCTCATTTGACCAAACTTCTTTTTCACTTGCCTTCTGGTTACTAAATTTCATGGTTAACTTCGGAATAAGACAGTTCATAGTAGCTCTTAAGTGTCTGCAGGCCTGCCCTCTGTGAATTAAGTTCAACAGCATTTTACTTTTTTTCTACAAAGGATGAGGAGAAACAGAAGCCTGCAAAGAACTAACACTAGCATCCATGGAATATTAAACAGGCTGATAGAGGGATTGTTTTTAAAGAATGATACAGTAGACTGAATAAGCTACCTCATTCGGGGGAAAAAAAACCCAGCCACACTGTACAAGAATTAAAACAGGCCAGACAGAAAATAGGGAGAAGCAAGTACAAGACACAAGCTCTCTTCTAAATGTTAAAAAGACATGCTTAGTCTGAGCCTACCAAGTGATACAGACAAAATAAATACAAAGCTTGACTAATCGAGTGTTAATGAAGTCCAGAGACAACAGAAAAAATCTACAGAGTTGTTACTTATGAACAAAGTTCTGCTTGTGCTCTACAGCTACTGTCAGGAGTTCTCCCTTCAATGAAGCAAAGCAAAGCACACGTTTAGTGGCACAGAAAGACACAATCCAACTGCAGTTATAATACAGGCAAAGCCCAGAAAACTTGCTGGGTCCAGGATGCCTCTGATTTGCAGCTTCTGCACTGACTCTCCGAGGCACATGGGAGCAGCATGCCTGACACATTGAACATCTCAATGCAATATCCTTGCCAACATCAACTGTTTCACAGGAGCACTTACTAATACAACAAATCCAGAACTTACTGCATAAGTAACAACCAGCGGCTTAGGGCATGCAAAGCAGCTTTGCTCTAATTCCAAAGTGTGTAACTCCCATCATGCTCGTGATGCAAAAAACCATGTTTTCAGCTGGGATTTCCCAAACAGATGACCTACAACCACACAGCCATTTCCAACACCAGATCTCTCAAGAAAACTTATCCACTGCTCATACCAGAAAGACTATCTTCTAAAATTCGAGCAGTGCAAGTTCTTACTTTGTAACAACAGTTCTTCCTTTTAAGGCCACTGTTGCAGCTACAGGGCTCTCCAGCTCCTAGTACCAAGCTTACATCCTCGGTCTCTAGCACAGCCTGATACACTGCTTTCTGGAATTCAGTCAGGGAACAGTATACCATCTGCCAAAGAGAGAACACCCCCAAAATGCAATTATCTGCAGCATACAATGAAAAGCAAAGAGCATTGCATCAAAAAAACCACAAAACATTGCAAATAAAGTAGAAAACTAGAATATATTTGCTGAGTTACAAGAAATTATTCTACCATCAAATGAAAAAATCTGGATCCTAAAGTCAAAATAGTATGAAACTGTAGCCATAATGTATGTATAGTTATATAGTATATATAGTTAAATTCTACAAAAAGTATCAATATCAAGCTACAACAACCTGCTGTTAGGTTTCTATAAACCTTTCAGTTTGTCTTTTGTAGAGGGACAGGACGAGGGGGGAAAAATGAGAAATAAATGAACAACTGTAATTAAGGATTCCCTTCTGCTTTGCCAGTTGCTAAATTTACTCTTTCTTTCCTCTTTTTAAGCACTAGCTGTTGTAGGGCACTATCACAGGCAGCACAAACAGATTCAGCAATGAGAAGGCAAGGATCTACACAGTGCTATGGCCAAAACTCTTATCCCCCTTCTTAGAGACCATGGGTGGCATCTCCATGACATCTTTAGTCTTAAGCAGCAGGAGACAGAAATCCCAAGATCATTCCTTAACCTAGGCCACCCACACAGCAGCAGCACCATGCTGAGCTATAATAATACAGCAGTAACTTGAACATATACTCACATTAACAAGAGAATGAAAAGAATAAAACCTGCTAGATTTAGAAAAGCAACTGACTGACGTTTGTTCTAACCTTTCCTTCAGAAGACAGTCTAGATGACATTATTACACACTAAAGATGAAGAACAAAGACCAAATTTTGAAAAGAAAACAAGCTGCAAACTTACGTGTTTGTCTGCTTAGAAGGAAAGCACAAATGTATCTAGTAAGAATTTATCAGAACTCTTAGCTATAGTCATAACTATCTTCACTTTATAGAATGTTTACAATATCATTAGATACACAGGATTACAGACCTATCAACAATCAGCTTTAGGCTTGGGGGTTTTCTTTTATTTGGTGATCAAAAATGAGGGAGTTAAAAATGAAAAGCATACTGTTCTCTGTACAAAGTGTCAAGCTGCAAATTCAGAAGTCCTACACAGATTTCAAGAGATTTACATACATTGCATTGGGTTTGCACAGATAAATACAACAGTGCACACAAAACAGATGTGTAAATCACTAGTCAGAAGTCTAGCTGAGCATTTTCATGCTTGATTAACCCCATTTCAACACGCAATCATAGTAATTATGTGAACAAAGCACACTACTGCATGTGCATTTTTTCCAAGGCTCTGGTTTCTTCTTAAATTCTCACTAAAGGCATGATGAAAGAGAAAAAAAAACACAACAAAAAAAGACGAAGAGATATATTCATGAGCATTGTATTTGAAATGTGCAGGCGTTCTTACTCTGTCTTCCTTTTTTGGCAACTGATCACTGATAAGTGCTTTGGTACGTCTCAGAAACCAGACAGACATTTTTGTTGCTAGCTTCACCATGGCCTTACGACCTGTTGCTAGCTCTCTTTTAGTTGCAGTGTGCCTTTGGCCATGCTCCACTGGATCAGAAAATTTCTTCTTGAAATGTAGTCTGCTCCCCAAAAGTCCTGGTACAGCCCTATTAAAAAACAAAAAGGGGGTGTGGGGTGTGAAGGAATAACAGCATTTTCTTTACTCCAAGGCATCCTATCGTTTTGCATTGATTAAAAGCATACCATAAATTATTTCTGGCTAACAGTAAGAGATCTTAAATTAACAATCACTAGAGAAATTAATAAAAACTGTGTATATAAATAGAAACACATACTACTTCCAGACATGCCATTTTTTCATTTACTTACTGTGATCCTCAAATGTTAAGAGTCCCCTTAAGAAAGCATTGCCATCTCCAGAAAAACTAAAGCTCAGCAGAGCAACAGAAGGCACAAGAATACAGAACCTCTAAACTACAAGGCTGCTACAGTTCAGGAACCTAAATTGGAAACTCAGCAGTCATGTTTTCAACTTTTACTGTTTTTATTAAAATCAGGCTATGCAGATATTGCAATTTACTAAATAAAATCTTAAGATACCCAACAGGAAAAAGAATTTGGTAATCACTGGCAGCAGTACATATTGGAACAATCTATTAATATCAGCATGGGATGCCACACTAAGCTTACTGTTAAAGTATTTCTTTCCTGATATTTCAATTCAGTCTGTATTTCCTTATAATTAAGGCATGTTTGCTTTGTTCCTCCTCTGTAAAGCATCCCCAGTAAGTCTTCTATGCTTAGATTTGTATCTAGGGTTATTTCCACCTCTTCCTCTCCACTAAAAATTCTCCTGCACAAGACTCTCGCTTTCCAAACATGTGCACTTGTGCACTTTGAGAAACAGCAAAATATTGTTACTTTCAAATTCCAAGTAAGTCAGAATGACCGGCGCATATTGGACAGAGCAAAGCCATAATGTTTTTTGAAACTGTGGGATGATTCTCAACCTACTGTGCGGAGGAGAGACAAAGCAGAAAAACATGTACTTAAAAAATAAATGCAAACACAGAGGAAAAAAATATAATTTTAACTGCTTCTCAAATTCCCCAAAGAAGCCAGATGATAAAAGGAGCTCCAAATTTATTTAATAACTGCAAAATACATACTGCAGATGTATCTACCAGTAGCTTACCTCCAATACATCTATGGAAAAACATACTTCTACTCTCACAAAACATTGGGAATTTTGGGGGGAGGGTTGTGGTTTGTCGTTGTTGTTTGACGCCAGTGGGTCCAAGCCATCCAGCCCCACCTCAGCTGCATTGCACGGCTAACATACAGAGGTGTTTAAATCAGAAAAAAATATATTTTATTTACCAGTCCATAACACACCAAAGTTCCTTCATATTGTTTTGAAGAATGGTTCCAGTAAGACCTATGCGAACACTGCATTTTAACGACTTCATGGTTTGAGTTATTTGAGCCTTTGGATTCTTGATTCTATGTGCTTCATCCACTATCACAGCAGACCATTCTACACTGCAGATTAACAAGAAATATGTATTAACTGAAACTACTTATCCCATCATCCCACATACACATACAAAGTGAAGTCAGCCACACATGTAGTCATGATTATTTTAAGACACTATTACGTTTTGGTTTTCCTTTTTACATTTTATTATGCTTCTCAGTTTCCTCATATTCTTCTTGTTTAGTACATTCAGTTGCAACAGTTGAGTATAACGGCTAAAGTATAGGGCCAAATAAATGAACTACTGTTAACTGTATCAAATGCTTTCTATGAAGAAAGCAGCTTTCAATCTCTGGGTCAATCAATCCACCACATCTCATCAGCACTAATTCCACTCATATGTAAGATTTAGAAAAATTCAATAAATTCCTGATGGCAAACTATTGAAACATGCTTAACACAGGCGTGCTTTATTTTTCCAACAAAACGTATACAGTGTAACTAGAAGTAGACTGAAAGCATTTCAGTTCGCATGGTTTCCTACATGAAAGGATCACTTAACTTCTTTAATGTCTGTATGATACCAATATGGCAGAGAAATTTAAGTATTTTGTGATTTTGTGACTAGGAGGAATATATGTAGAGGCAGGGACCGAAAGGTATTTTGCAGCCAGTTCAACCATAAAACTTGGGAGGTAGAATGACCTGTATACTGTGATACTAATTTAAGCCATCAAGTTGCTAGGAAGAGGTTTATTAACTTTATGAGATTGCTTTATATATATGAGTGAATATTTCAGAACAAAAATCATATCACTTTGATGGTACTTCAAGCAGCAAAAAGTTGAAATAGACATGTTTAGAAGGAAAACCCTCTCCTCAACAGGCTGCATTTAGTCCACTAATCTGAAGGCTGATCTTGTGGCATTTTGATGCCTGTTGAATACATTCATTCATATCTGAGATCCTTACGTTCCTAAAATCTGCTAAAAATTTGAGTTGCTGAAAGGACCATACAGCTAGGTCCTTCAACTTAATTTATTATGCTGATTTACATGCATACCTGAGTCTATATATTCTTATTAGTGATAATTAACATATTTAAGACCAGGTTTTGAGGACAGTCCATCATTCTAGCTAATCAAGACACACAGCTTCTTCCAGCATCAAGATCACAGGCCCATCCAGTCACACGCTCTGCAGAAACAGTTTGGTAAATCTGTATGTTGAAGTAACGTATTTGCAAGCAGTCAGTCACACATCAGATCTGCTCTGTACATGCACCTATTTCCTGACCACTGTCCATTCAATGACCATGCCTGAAGAGTTCCTCAAAAATACGAGAGCAAGAATTAGGGAACTGGTAACACAACTTCTTTAGTCTTCTAATACCTGCACTTCTTTTTCAGACCTGAGCACAGACAGAGCTGGAGATACGACTGTTTTGGTGATGGCTGTCCAGAATACTACGGCACTCGCTGAGGCCTGGACTTCCCCATCACCTAAAACAACAAGATCTGCAGAGCCACTAACAACACCAGATGGTAAGGGCAGGCTGCTACTACTAGCTATTCATGCAACTTGCACCCTACTTCCAAGGTGAGGTAAGGAAAGAGAACCACTAGGATCAGACGAGATGCTGAGTACTCCTGAAGATAGCCAAAGGAAAGGCAACACTCCTTGTTTGAAAATGCTGACAGCTATGGAGCTAAGAAAGTAGGATTTCTGATACAATCTGCTGTCAGAAAGACCTTGATTCTGTTAAGTCCATCAGGTATTTAAAACTACAAACACAGGCACATACACTTAATCTCTCAAAGTTATTAGGACTCAAGAATTTCATCTAGCTGGTGAAAAGAGCAAACCACAAGAAAAACACCTTACGAACATTTGCTAAAAATCCCAGATTTTTTTTCTCCTTACACTGTACTGAAAGACAGAAATACTTTCTGCATATTTTTTAACTATCACTAGTTTTCAGGCATCTTGCATCTTTCAAGAGAACACTGTATGAAGGGGTTAACAGCAAAAAGCAGCTTTATGAAAACTATTCAAACTTCTCCCAAGCATCCCACTACAAAGGTAGTTTGGAGTAAAGTCTCCAAAGATATTTAATTGAGATTGTCCTCTTCAACAACAGTGAGCCATTGGATTTAACAGTACACATGCTGCACATAATAAGTACTTGCAAAGAACAATGCAAACTTAGACAGACAGTTAAAATTCTGTGTGTAGAAAAACACGTTAAAACCATTACCTGTTAAATTCATCCAAATACAGGCGAAGTATCTCATACGTTGTAAGGGCAACTTCACACTTCCCTTGCTTGATGCGACTCAAGTCATCATCCTTTTTACTGCCATGTAAGACACAGACCTTAAAGTACCCCCATGTGTCTAACTCTTCCTTCCAGTTGTACAGCACTGAAAGAGGGGCCACTATAAGGAAAGTCTGAAAACAAATAGTTATTATAGTACTATTGGAAAAACTACAACATAGCACTTTCTCAGTAAGGAAAGTCAAATTATAGTTTGAATTGTTTAATTTTGTCATTTCAAAGCATCATATAGAAAATACCCGAAGAGTCAATATAAATTCACAAACCATCAGTTTACTCTGATTATGTAAATAGTATAGAAAAAAAAATTGTGTAATACTATAAAAGATATAAAAGTAGTGCTACTTACTCAAATTAATCTAACAACTGCAGTAAGACATGAGATACTATCACTTTGCTTTGTTACAGCATCCATATCTATGTATTATAAAACGTTTTACAGATGGAGAAAAGGATGAAGAGTGTAAGCAGCTTCCTTTAATCCACAAGTCTAGTCAACGTAGGATTTCAAAACAGAAATACCTGAAAATGGTCTAAAAACTTAAGACGCCTTGTACAACTCCTATAATATCACAGAATAACAAAATCAATGAGGTGGGTGAGGGATCTCGGGAAGTTTCTAGTCTAACTTTCCGTTTCAAGCAGGGGCAACACTGAATTAAGACATTTAGGGCTTTCCCTACTCAGGTATTCAAAATCCCCAAGGATGGGGCAGTCCACGACCTCTCTCTGTGACCTGTTACAATACTTAACTGTCCTCAAAGTGAAATAATTCTTCTCCTATTCCCAGTCAGAGGCATTCCTGGTTTTTTTCCACATGAAGTGCTATCCCTTCACCTCTTCTTCTCTGCCTGTCTTTCCTGTGGAACCTGTACCCATTATTCACCGAGCTAGTGTCCCATGAAGCATTCTCATAGTCAGCTAAATATTCCAATTATTCCAGTAAAATAAAAACCACAACAGAAAACAGAAATTGCATGGGTCCTGTGATTAGTAAAATTAAAACTATCTTCAGATTTCTCTTGTTCACACAGAACTTTTACCTGTATCTTTAGCTGCTGTATTTGATTACCCAGATTATCAATCAGCCTTACTTCTGAAATTATGACAGTCATTCAAGAAAACATGCAAGGTCACAAGAATATTAGCAATAAATTTTCCAAATACATGCATTTGCATTAATTATTTAAATATCATGTTAATATATACACACATGTGCTTTTTGTACTTTAGAAACAGCCACTCTAAACTATAATTTTCAACTCACTGACATAAGCTCTTCAAAGTACAAATCTCATCCAGGTGTTTCCAAATGTTTTGTGTTAGTGCAGATCAACAGTATTAACATATTAGACAATAACAGCTAGATAATGCACTACAACAATCTGAAAAACCGAAGGCTTCCTTAACACTACTAAGGAGACCATGAACCCCTAATCTACCCAGTACCGAAATAATGAATATACATAAGCTCCTAAAGCAACAAACCAACCAAAAATCCAAGTATTGCCTTTTACCAATCACTAAAAGCTGTACCTTCTTGAGGTTACACTCTGATTCTTTTTTCATCGTCCTCAATAA
This sequence comes from Opisthocomus hoazin, assembly GCF_030867145.1. Lineage (NCBI taxonomy): Eukaryota > Metazoa > Chordata > Aves > Opisthocomiformes > Opisthocomidae > Opisthocomus > Opisthocomus hoazin. Next base: position 47,698,694 of record NC_134454.1, read on the forward strand.
AAATTCTGGCATGTTATTTTCAATATCTTCACGTGTTCCCTTTTTTTGCAACACTGCAGCCAAAAATGAAATGACCTTGAGAAAGAAAACAACTCTCAATGATTATGTACAAAAGTGCAATCAGAAAGTGAATGAGTTCCACTGAAAATAAACATTTAGGACAAAATCCTGGATGGGATTGAGAAAGGGGGCTTGGGGGGCATTGGTTTTTTAGTTTGTTTTGGAGGTTTTTTTTGTTTGTTCGTTTTAAATCAACCTGTTTTTAAAATGGTATCCCCTTCCCTTGGAGTATCCTAGACTCATGACAAAAGCAATTAATTGCTCTATTTTACTCTTTCGCTTTAAGTGGAGAAGTCCCAAAAACACAGAAAAGATTATGAACAAGCCAGAAAAAACTGGAGAGAGGACTGCCTTGCAATTTTCCTCCATTTTCAGGAGGACATGTGAATCTTGGATGGGAAAATGCAAGAGATACTTGCGACCTACACTTCCAACACTACTTCTACAAAAGGGAAGAAGAGGTTTAAACCACAGCTCAGACTTTGACCAGTATGTCATTTTCTGTATGTTCCATTCCTTTGAATTCCTATCATTAACTTCTAAACCAGTTCCTTCCGCCGTGTTTGGGCCTATATTCTCTTCTCTGCCTCAAATCAGTCAAGGAGATTTCTCTTTGATTACGAGAAAACACTTATTATAATACACCAGTGGTGACAAGCATCCCAGCAAAGGCTACTGCAAGCTGCTCCCACGCTAATTCAAAACCAGAAGAAGGTACAGAGATATCTGGCCAGAATATTCAAACCCATAAAATCCACTTGGTATCCATATGGCTAAGCAGCAGTAAGAACCAGATGCGTCATCAGAGAGATGCCCCTCTTTAGAAAACTTAACAGGCCCCCTTTACGCTGAGCAGCCAGCTCCAGCCACTTCTTCTGCAGCTGCTACACTGCTGCTCATAGCAGGGCAGAGGTAAAGCTGTACTCTGCTGATTTCCAAAAAAGAGGAAATTTCCAGATCTTTCTCCCTCTAACGATGCAAGAAAAGAATGAGCCGGGAGTGTAGAAATGCAGGAAAAATACCTGAGAAGAATAAAGGTAGATGAGCAGAAGAGAGAGGAAACTCATCACGCATGGGACTGGAGGATACAAAGAGATACGCAGAAGAAAAGACAACCAAATATTTTTATATCTAGTATTTTATACAAACTGAGGCTAAGAACTGCAAGTTTGCACACCTTGTTTGACTTCATTATTTTTTTTTTTTTTACTCCTTTCAAGAATAAGAAAAAAATTCAGCTGAACATACAATTTTTGGAAAAATTATGCATTGCAAATTTGTAACTATAATGAAAGGCTACAAAATGCAACTCTGCTGAGAAACCTTTGACTCTTCCAGACAAGCAAGGAAGCAATTTAAAGGCCTTACTAGGAAACTTTAACTTACTGTAATCATGTTAAGAGACATATATTCTACTTGCCTCCACCACAACTTCAGCTTGAAATGAAAGAACCACGCAGTCAGTCCATTAAGCAAAATTCAGTTCAGAAGTACAAAGACTATAAAAATGCATAAAGTTTTCTGGAAAAGTCTTTATCTCATAAATCAATCTATAACTCAGAAACAAAAAGGTTCAGTCAACTGTTCAGTCAAATGAAAGACAAATCTTCTAAGATTAAATCAGTTACTTGCTACTTAATGAAGTTTAATATTTATTCTTTCCTACGTACTGATCTTTTCTAAACAAGTGAAATCTTTTTACTTCATATCCACTAAACTGCCTTTCCCATATTGAACTTGAAAAATGCAGTGTTTTATAAGAAATACACAAGATATTCCTCAAAACTTACACTTATCTTCTGCAAACTTGACACTGTGATTAAAAGAAATAACCATCAGATGTGAATTCCACACAAGAACACACTGTGACTGTGTGATAAATGTGATCAGGTCACTACAGAATCAGTTCCGAGATTCAAAAAATACAAGAGATTGAAGCAAGACAACTCAATTTCTCCCCCCTCCAGTTTACTGCTACCTTACATAGATGGTTCTTACTATATGAAATCAGACATTTGCAGTTCTGAGCAGAAGCAAACTTCCATACCTACCCAGTTCTTAAACTTCCATGGACAGGCAACATGGCCGAGCTCAGGCAAAACACAAGGTAAATGGATGCAGTTTAGCTTTAACAGACATCTGTTAACACATCAGCAGCAGCCACACAAATCGATGATACACATCTAAATGCTCTATCCAGACAAGTTTTACTAGTTTAATTTACTCACTTCTTGCCAAGTTTGCTACAGAACAATACTTCTTTGCACTGATGGGTGTCTGTCAACATTGTCCTAAATAGAAGGGCAACAGACACTAGAGCGAGAATTTGTCAGTGAAGGAATGAGCTTGCTTTTGACACATGGAGGGAGAAAAGAGCGGGGGACACAGACCAAGCACCATAAGATTCAAGCTGCTAACTTAAAACCAGACAGATTAAAGAGAATTTTCAAACATAACAACACCCTAATTTCAGTAAAATACATAAATCATTTGGGCCACACTGATTCAAAGCATAATGGAAAAACTCAGCTATACTTGGCCCTTTCATCAACCCAAGCTGCATTTCCAAAAGCGATAAAAATAACATGGGACATCTAAGCACTTCTTCCAGAGATGGGAGTAAATGTATCTGCTCATTCTTGCTCCCAGTACAGTCAAACTATCTGTTTCCATAGAAAAAAAGGAAAAGACATTTAAAGAACTACAGTCAGATAAGAGCTGTAAGTAGTTTTAGCATACTCCAGTGCAAATTACTTTCATGATGCACAGGTAGCAATCCTCGAAGTATATTCAACATAAAATGAATACTAACATTTTAACTACTGTAAATGCCTACGCTTACACCACAAGGGCCACATCCGAGTTTTGTGGCCTGTCAGAAGTGAATCTTAAATACAGCAGTGGCTCTTGGCTCTTAAGTGCTGTCCTGGACCATCGCAACCTGCCTCCTCCAACTCCACGATAGAAAAGGAAGGTGAAGCTCCACTGACGCGGTTTTTCTTAAAAACATTATTTTTAAAAAATACTTACATCTCACAGAAAACACATTGACAAAAAAAAAATCTATTCTCTCAATGTAACAATCAAAAAGAATACCTGTATTGTCTTTCCAAGGCCCATATCATCTCCAAGAATACACCCTCTTTTATTTGCATAGTGTCCATACAGAAATTGGGCTCCTTCCCTTTGATAATCACGCAGGTATCTGTTAATTGTATATGGAATAAAATCACCATTGTCAGATAATTTAAAAGCAACTCCAGGAGACGGCAGATTTCGGTCAGGAAAATAAGGTTTTTCCAGATCACCATCATCAAATATTAAGCTTTTCCAGGGTCCTCTACTGGCTTCAACTCTACAAAGTTTAGTTACTAGTATTTTCCTTTCTTCGGACTTCAAGAATGATACAACAGCAAATGATTTTCCATTCTTGTCCTTTTCAATAGAGGATATTGTTCCTTCATGAAGTTTTCCATTTTCAAGACAAGGGGCAAGGCACTTGTCCCCTATATGCCAATTATCTATAAAAACCCAAACAAACACACATAGTCATAAACTGGCCAAATGTACAAGGTATATCATTCCATAGCACTAATAAAACATTGGATATGAATTTATTTGACAAAATACATACAAGACAAGATAAAAGATTTTATTGAAAGTAGCACTAGAATTAGGATACTGATTACTGTTTAGAACCAAATCCTGAGCTAGATATTACATTATAATTTGCTGAAATGCTGCTATATTATAAATATCCAAAAGTCTATAACAAAGAAATCTCATGTAAAAGCCATATTCTGACACCTTAAGTTGTTCCATAGTGGCTTCACACTGGCAAACACTGATATGGTGACGCCTGCAGGTTTAGTGTCCAATTCACAGACCATGTGAACTGGTCAAAAGGCCTTCTGTATTAGATACACTTCCAGTCTACCTGAATCTAGTACTGCAGTGCCAGTAAATTGCTTTACAAATATAATTGCATAGGAAAGCATCACCTTTCTTCTAACAGCGTCTGGAACAGGTAAAAAACCTGTTTAGCAACCACAGAATTGTACTTTAAGAACACTTAGTAGCATATCATTTGCCTATACTGTTCATCAAAGTGGCTTATTACTCAATAATCTGCTTAAATAGCTGTTCAGTCCAGAACTGTTAAAATCTGTTCCTCTGTGTGCTCCCACTATGACCTTAATACAGCATATCAAATCTTTAACAACAGAGATGACCAAACTGCTTCATTTTCAGCTATCTCACTTTCACATTTCATGCACAAAGATAATTTTTTAAATGGTATGTATGCTGCTAACAGAGAAAGAGGAAAAGAACAGCAGTGCATCAGAGTCAAAAAAATCCACATTGTACTGACAAGGAAAAATCCAACAAAATATCTCTACCAGAAAAAAAACAGGCCTTCACTCTTCATAGTAAGCAGAGAAAGACCTAGTAAATAACAGTTGCATGCAGTTTTCCAAATCTGAACTGTGAAAGTGTTGGCCTTTTGTGTTTGTGGAAACAATTTCCAACCTTTTGTTGCTAAGTCGTCCCGAAACAAAGACAGGGATATAAATGATTCATTTCAGAACTTTCGTTGTTTCTTATCTATTCATTGGAATAAGTTCTGCTACTTCTAAGAGAGTAATTATGAGCAGCAGTGAGAGGCACCTAAGGTTTTTATGGGAAGGAGCAACAGATGGTGCATCTTGCATCAGAGCAAGTATTTGTACTTTGTAACTATCATCAGTGATAGTACACATCTCTGGGCATATCAATCCTGTTACCTTGCAGAGGTGAGGAAAAAAAAATGCAGAAGTCCTGAAGGCAAGAAATTCCACTTTCCCCATTTTTATGCATCAATGCAAAAAACTTATGGAGAAGATAGGTTCTTCTCACTAGTTCCTGAGGTCCTGGAAGTGTACGCTCACAGGATTCTTCTCGACAACATATGAGTTAGATCAGTGATAACCATACTTAATTTTTTAATGTTAATTAAATTATATACACTAAAAGAAAACATCCACGTAGCCCACTATTCCGCAATCAGCAGTAGCTGTAAGTCAACATCCAGTTAACAATAAAAATAGCACAAACACATAGAGTACCCCTCTTCTAAAATTCGCTGTTCTTAAAAGCGCTCTTTTAGCTACAGAGATTTCCTGGACCAGGTGTGGTTTGTCTGTTTAGCAAACCTCATCAGTGGACCTCTCTCTTTTGAGTAGCTCCATTCTGCCTTCAACACACTTGGATTTCTTGCATTCAGCGTCTTCTGACTATGAATTTTGCAGGTCTGCTCTCTAATACCTGACAAGCTTTTGCCTGGACTTGGATCCCGCAACCTTACGTGATGGTCCATTAGTCCTTACACTAACAAGATCATAAAGCACAACCTCTCCATTACACTCCTCATTTTTCAGATCTCCTTCATAATGCTCTTCATCATCCTTGCTAAGTTCAACCCCATACCACATGACCATAAGCAGCTCCATACCTCCAGCCATTCCTGTTGACCTTCTTAAGAGACTGGAAGCTCAGACGTGTCTTTTCGAGGCAAGGGGTGATGTACAGACAGTATATTCAACAGATCATACATAACTACTCTCTTCAGGTTCAAAGCATTTCTGTTGTCTCTCACACACACTCAAATCTGAGAAAAAAAATGTGCACAGAAACTTCTCCTAGTAGCGTCGAAGTCTTTGAGTAATTTCTCAAAATCATGAAGGAAGACGGAAAAAATGAAACCAGCTATATACAGCACACTGTTAAACATGCAAAATGAAGTTTAAAATGAGAGCATTTCCATAATTACTTTCTTTTACAGTAATATCTGAAGTGACATGTGACAGTGGAGACTCTCAAGTTAAAACTAAGATTTGAGATGACAGTGCCCTTGTTTTTAACTAAGTATTTACTTGAGTTCAGTAAGTTGTATATGACTTGTCAGAATTAGGGTTGCAGGTGCAAAGTGGAATAAATCACATGGGACAACAGTTTCAGTATTACCAAATTGCAAGCCTGGAGAGAAAAAAGGAACAGAATTTAAAAAAGGGAAAGAAAAGCAAAGCAATGGTTTAAGGACACCACTGCTACAAAACCCGAGAAAATAATGCTGTACAAGCCAAAGCAAGAATTGCTACTTTAACTAGCCTGATTCACTAACTTCTTGGGTTTTGAACCATAACCGTAATTTATGCAGGGTACTGTCTTTACAAATGAAGAAAACTATCCGGGGTATGGCTTTCTAGCACGGGTACAGTACATTTGACATCAGTGAAGAAATCTGGCATTTAAGATGCCTGCCTATACTCACCTCTTTTATCAGCTGAAAAAAAAAAATGTATATATCTATGTATACACATATGCCACTATATGTACTGACTGTACTAAACCATGCTGCCTACTACCTGCTGACTGTACTAAACCATGCCAATGGCCTACAGTCACACACTAGCTCATTTCAACTACTCCTCCTACAAAAAAGAAAAAAGCAAAACTACTGTGAATGCTCTTTAACTACCGAGGTTTGACCACTTGATGTAAAGCGCAAATTGTTTTTTTACACTCCAGTAAATCCCTGTGAAAGCAAAATTCAGGGATCTTCTGAAGTAAAAGCACTATCCATGTTAAATCGCAAAGCTCAACTACAAAGTTTTTAAGGTAAGAAGCTAAAAAACCCTGAACTGTTGTCTTCCAAAAGAGATGGCTTGAGTTCACCCACGCTTCCACTTGTCCCAAGAAACGAACTCCAACGTTTCTGGTGAAGAGCACCGACTTCACAAGAGCCCTCTGACCCACTGCCGCAGCACACGCGTCCAGGCACCGCCAGACCCCACCGGTGCAGGGCTCAGGCTGCCAGCCCCCAGCCCCGCCGCCCGGCCCGGCCCGGCCCCCGCCGTCACTGCGCACCTCCCCGCTCCCGCACCTGCCCCCCTTTTCCACCTGAGCAGGCGTCACTAAGCGGCAAGCGACTGGACACCCGCCCTGGGAAGGCAACGCGGAAGACGCTTACCTGGGGCCTCCTCACCCATTTTAACTCTCGGCCGTGCAGAGCCCGGGGGCAGAGGCACCCGGTGGGGGGTACCAGAAGCCGGCCAGGCCCGCCGCTCTGGGGGCTCGCAGCGCTTCGCTAGAGGGCCACACGCTCCGGTCCCCCGGACACGGCACGGCGGGGAAAGGGCTGAGGGGACCCCGGGGGCGCGGAGCAGCCGCCCGGCGGGCCCCTCGCACGCTGTCAGTGAGGGAAGCCGCCGCTTTCCTCCCCGGTAACGGCCGGGCGGCCCCCCCTCCGGCCGGGCGCGGACAGGAACCCTAACCGACGAGCGGTGGGGGGGCGGGGGGCGACGGGCCCGCTCCCCCCGCGCCTGTGGCCCCGCGACCGGCGCGGCCACTGCCCGGACGGCAGGGCCGGTATCGCGAGAGGATATCGCGGCGCGGTGGGACTTCGACCTTCAAAGCAGCCGGCGGTGAAGCGGGAGGAGCGGGAAGTATCGCGAGGTTTGCATCCGAGGGGGGCCCGGGGACCGTGTCGCCGCGGCCGGCGGCGCCGCTGTGGAGGCGGCGGCTCGTGAGGCAGTTTGTGAGGCAGCCGGTGGCCGCGGTGCTGCGCCCCGGCGGGCGGCCGTGGGTGCCGGTGGGGCGAGTCCCGGGGCGTGAGGCGAGGCGAGGCGGCGCGGGCCTGCCGCCCTCGGAGTCTGCGGCCTTGGCATCGGGCCTGGCCGCCGCCCGGTGGAGGGTCACTGCTGCGGGCGGCCTGCTGGCATCCGGGCCTGGCCCGCCTGCGCCGTCACGCAGCTTCCTCCTAAAGCGGCCCTCGTATGTAGCAAAATCTGTAGGGGAGCTCGGGGGGGAGAGAAATCTGAAGTTATTTTCTAAAAAATGGTGCGGGAAGGAAGCGGGGAGAACAGTTGGCGCGATGTGAGGTGCAGCTGGCGCTCTGGCCTTGCATCGTTCGTGGCAGAGAGGAGTGAGCAGCGGGGAGGCAACGGAAGCGCAGTAAGAACCAAATGTGCACCGACGTCTGACGTTTGGGGGAAAGGCTGGAGTGAGAGAGGGCCATGTTCCACCTCCGCCTGTTTTCAGAAGGCATTAAGTGGATGCGGTAACACTTTGTAAATCATAGACTCAGTCGGTGACAACTATCTTGCTCTCGCTGAAAAGATTCAGCCCCAACAAGAAGCCTGTCCATATTGCCTCATCTCTTGGTACCAGTTTAACAGAATGTTACATGAATATTTGTTTAATAGTGCAACAGCAAGTCGTTTCACAGGAAAAATAAGAGAGTATAACAATCATGCGAGGTCTATTTTTACAGCAGCTTTCATTACTTTTTTAATACAGGAGACATCAGTTTGGGATGAATCTCTGTTTCTAATTACTTGATAACTTCAGTTATTTTAATGGCATGTTAAGGAGGGAGTAAACATGAGAGAAAAAAACATGATCCTTTCGGCTTGTGCAGTAAAATTGTGTACACTTCACTGGCAACCTCTTTCCTCGCCCCTCCCCAGTTCATGGACTACAAGATAAGGTCGAGAGGGGCAAAGCCCCTCCCACTGTAATGGAAGACCAGGTTAGGGACCACCTGAGGAAGCTGAACAGACATAAGTCTATGGGACCTGATGAGATGCATCCCAGGGTCCTGAGGGAATTGGCTGATGTAGTTGCCAGGCCACTCTCCATCATACTTGAAAGGCCATGGCAGTCAGGTGAAGTCTGCAGTGACTGTAAGAAGGGAAGCATTGGTGCCTGTTTGTAAAAAGGCTAAGGAGGAGGACCCTGGGAACTACTGACCCATCAACCTCATCTCTGTGCCTGGGAAGGTGATGGAACAGATCCTCCTAGCAGCTCTGCTAGGACACATGGAGGACAGGGAGGTGACTCGAGACAGCCAGCATGGCTTCCCCAAGGGCAAGTCCTGACTGACCAACCTAGTGGCTTTCTATGATGGAACGACTGCATCAGCGAACAAGGGAAAAGCAACAGATGCCGTCCATCAGGACTTCCATAAAGCCTGCGACATGGTCCCCCGCGACATCCTTCTCTCTAAATTGGGGAGATAAGGACTTGATGGGTGCACCGTTTGGTGGACAAGGAATTGGTTGGAAGGTCGCAGCCAGAGGGTAGCGGTCGACGGCTCGATGTCCAAATGGACACCACTGACAAGGGGTCCGTACTGGGACTGGTGCTGTTCAACATTTTCATCAATGACTTAGTGAGACTGAGTGCACCCTCAGCAAGTTGGCAGATGTCACCACGGTGAGTGGTGCAGCTGGCACGCCAGAAGGACGGGATGCCATGCAGAGGGTCCTGGACAAGCTGGAGAAGTGGGCCTGTGTGAATGTCGTGAGGTTCAACAAGGCTAAGTGCAAGGTCGTGCACCTGGGTTGGGGCAACCCCTGATATCAATACAGAGTGGGGCCTGAAGAGATTCAGAGCAGCCCTGGGGAGAAGGACTTGGGGGTAGTGATGGAGGAAAAGCTGGACATGAGCCACCAACGCGTTCTTGCAGCCCAGAAAGCCAACCGTATCATGGGCTGCATCAAAAGCAGCATGGCCAGGAGGTCGAGGGAGGTGATTCTGCCCCTGTAGTCTGCTCTGGTGAGACGCCAGCTGGGTCCTGTGTCCAGCTCTGGACACCCCAGCACAAGGAGTGTGTGAAACTATGGGTGCAGCTGTGGAGGAGGGCCTCAAAAATGAGTTGAGGGCTGGAGAGAGTCGGGCTTGTTCAGTAGCTGAAGGGAGCCTATAGGAAAGATGGGGAAAATATTTTCATCAGGGCTTTTTGCGATAGAACATGCAGCAATAGTTTTAAACCAAGGGAAGGCAGATTTAGTCTAAATGTAAGGAAGAAACCTTTTACAGTGAGGTTGGTGAAACCCTGGATCGGGTTGCCCAGAGAGGTAGTGGAGGCCCCATCCATAGAATCATTCAAGGTCAGGTTGGATGGGGCTCAGAGCAACCAGATGTAGTTAACAATGTCCCTGCTCCCTGCAGGGGGTTTGGGCTAGATGACCTCTAAAGGTCCCTTCCAACCCAAAGCATTCTATGATTCTATGAAGATGGGATAGTCAGACTGGCTGATCTTAATTCTACATCCTACAGTATTTTCAAAAACAAGGCAAGGGAATATACTTTGTAGTACGTAGGTATATGTGCTGTTTCTGCGTGCAGATGACATGCAGGCAGCTACCTGCCTACTCTAAAATTAATGCAGACTTATGCAACCTGGGGCAATGTTAAGTTGTGTGCTATTAGCCCGAATTTTGTTCTGACAGAAGTTAATGAAAGATGTATGGTTTTTCCTTAGCCGGTTAGTGTATGGGAGAATAGCAGGCATGGAAGCACGGATACAGTTGCTGCAGCAATAAACTACATGAGTATCAAACACCACATATTTTGGGGGAGGTTGTTCAAAAATAATAAGTAATATAGAACCAATAAATTACATTGTTGTAAAGATGTACATGTAGTCATGCACTTACCTGCATTAATTCCAAAGGAATGTGTCAAGAACTATACCATCATAAAATCAAATCTGAATACAGGATGACATTTCAGCTTTTAAAAATATGGCAATATAAACACAGTATAAATTTACCCTGACCTCAGAGACTTAATGCACCTCAGCCCTCAGAGCGTCTTAGAAAAGTCAGTGAGAATATAGGCTCTGGATCTAAGGTAAGCTTTTAAACTGGATCATATTTGAAGATAAATTTGTGTTTATACCACAAGGCGTTTAATGAATATTGTGTTGCATTTGATTCTTATGGACATATTTGTGCTTAATAAGGACTCTTTCATGCAGACTACAGCTGTTGTTTTATAGTCACAAATACAATGTTACGACTTCACAATAGAAGGAAATAAGAAACAGATTAAACTCTTGCTTAAACACTGTAATTTTTCTAATAAACAGGCAGTAAAATTCTGCCTTCACTCCAAGGATCTCATTCTGCTGTTGTGTCAGTGGTAAGACCTCAGTGGCTTAGCTGGAAGTAGAACTGCACCTGATAATCCGGTGGAGTCAGTAGGATGAGTCCCCACTGGAGTTAGGTACTCTTGTATCTCTTCCCTTAAGGAGAGGGAATTAAGGGAGGAATATACCTTTATCAGGAGCCCTTGGTTAGCATGTCAACAGGTAGTTTTCCTCTTGCCGTTAAAATTTGATTAAAGTTTCTGTATCTTTACTCCACTTTGAAAAAAAGCTAGAAAACAAGCTGGCCCACTGAGGTTAGGAACAGGCCCATAATGAAAATGTTCTCAGAGGCCAGAGAATTACTTTGTTCTGTCATGTATCTTCGAAAGTTCTTGGAGTGTAAAAGACCTTCTTTCAGGAAATCTTTCTAGCTCAAGGTAGAAGTTAGTTTCTAGGGTGTCAAAAATGTCTCACACCATGTTTCTGCAGGGAAAGGTTTGTAGCAGGATTTTGAAAAGCTGTTACCATTACTGAAAAGTTGGATATATCCAAACTCCATATGAAAATCTGAACTCTGCTCATACTTGACTTAGTTTAGATTTCATAAGAGAAGTATTAGGCTCAGATAGCAACCAAAATGAATAGGATGATGGCGATAAGCACTTTTTAAATATGTGTTATATCCTTGAAAGCATTTCACATGTAACATCGTGGCCTTCCTGTTCACTTTCTTTGACAGAGAGAGGAGATAAATTAACTGATGTGCATCTAGAAAGGGCAGTCTGGTTACATTTACAGCATCCTCCACATCAGTATGTCTGAAAATAAAGCAAGCTAGTGATTCTCAGATGCACTCAGCATTTCAAGTCTAACTGAAACCCCTGGAAACTACAGGCACCTAGAATTTTTGAAAATGCAAGTCAGTCAGTTGTTTAAGCGGTGGTTCAATTCAGCCATATTAATTAAGCATGGCAGCATTAAAAGTGCTAGAGAGAGGAGCTTGGTGATATGATGTGAACTGAATTAACATTTTGGAAGGCCTTTTGTCTCTCCAGGAGTTAATTTGCCACAGTATTTTATACATTACCCATAAAGAGTGTTCAAGAAGCTCTCAGAGTTCTTTGTGGAAATCAGACCAACGGTGCTTTGAAGTGTATGCACACTAATGCACACCCTACAGGGATCAAAGAAGGGACATCTGAGCCCTTGTGTGCAGCTGCAGGGCTAGTCTGTTTGGGATCACAGAGACATGGCAAGATAGCTCACATGACTGGAGTGCTGCTGTGGACAGACCTGGGCCGGGAAGGATGATCCAGGACAGTGGGGAGGAGAAGTGGCATTTTGTGTGAGAGCAGCAGGGGTACATGGAGCTCTGCCTTGTCTGTAGTGACAATGAGATGGTGGAGTCGAATATTGTGAGAGAAAGAAACAAGACAAGTAGAAGGATCGTAACCCTGGACTTTAGAAAGATCAGACTCATGTCTGACCAACACATTAGCCTTCTACAATGAAATGACAGGCTTGGTGGTGTAGGGGAGAGCAGTGTATGTTGTTTATCTTGACTTCAGCAGGGCTTCCACCACTTTCTTCCGTAACATCCTCTATAGGCTGATGAATTATGAACTAGATAAACAGGCAGTGAGGTGGACTGAAAACTGGCTGAACTTCAGAGCTTTTAAGGGATTGTTATCAGCAGCACAAAGTCCAGCAGCAGTCGAGAGGAGTATTTGAGGGTCTGATACTGGGTCCAATACTGGCCATTTCATTAATGACTTGGATGGTGGGACAGAGTGCATCCTCATCAAGTTTACAGATGATACACGATTGGGAGGAGTGGTTGACAGGCAAGATGCTTGAGGTACCATTGGAGAGGGACTGTAACAAGCTGGAGAAATGAGCAAGTAGGAATCTTGTGAAGCTGAACAAAGTCCTGCACCTGGGGCTGGAATAACCCTATGCAACAGTATAGGCTGGAGATCAACTGGTTGGAAAGCAACTTTGCAGAAGAAGACCTGTGGGTCCTGGTGGACTGCATGTTGGCCAGGAGTTAGTGGTGCACCCCTGCAGCACAGAAGGCAGGAAGAGCATTGCCCAGCAGGTCAAGGGAGGTGATCCTTCACCTCTGGTGAGCCCAGGTGAGACCACATCTGAAGTACTATGTCTTGTTCTTGGCTCGCCATGACAAGAAAGACATGGACACATTGGAGAAAGTCCAAGACCGTGAAGGTGAAGAGATTGGAGCATCTGACCAAAAGGCTGAAAGCTGTGATGGTGTAGCCTCAGGAGGAGAAGTCTTGGGAGATCTTGTTAGTGTGTATAAATACCTGATGGGAGGGTGTAAAGAGTGTGGAGCCGTACTTTTCTCAGTGCCCAAGGAAAGAGGCAATGAGTGCAAACTGAAACAACAAGTACCATTTAAATACAAGGAAAAGCTGTTCATCTGTGAGGGTGGCTAAACATGGTCACAGTTTGATCAGAGAGGTCGTGGAATCCCTATCCTTAGAAATATTCAAAACTCAACTGAACATTGGCCTGAATAAACTGCTCTAGGTAACCCTACTTTGAGGTTGAACTAGATGTTCTCTAGAACCTTCCAGCCTTTGGGGACAGACTTTTTAGTAGGGCCTGTACTGATAGGACAAGGGGTAATGGTTTTAAACTGAAGGAGAGTAGATTCAGACTAGATACAAGGAAGAAATGTTTTACAATGAGGGCAGTGAAACACTGGCACAGGTTGCCCTGAGAAGAGGTGGATGCCCCATCCCTGGAAACATTCGAGGTCATGTTGGACAGGGCTGTGGGCAACCTGATCTGGTTGAAGATGTCCCTGCTTATTTCATGGGGGGTTGAACTAGATGACCTTTAAAGGTACCTTCCAACCCAAACTGTTCTGTGATTCTAACCTCAGCCTTTTTGTGATTCTTTGAAGAACTTTGTAGGGCGAACTGAGTTCTGGCTAACTGCTTATGCTGTCTGTCATTCAAAAATTAAGAGCTTTAAGTACCGGCAGATTGCTTAGCCAGAGTCCCCATTTGTGTTGTAGCCCAGTGCCAAAAGACATCGCACAAATGCTTACCTAGCTATGTGCATATTTCCAATATCATCTTCCAGTTATTCTTAATGACTTGTAAGATCTTCAAGTCATTCTTCTCTTTTGTATCATCAGTCATAAAATAAAAGCTTGAAAATGCTAACTAAGGGTGGCTGGAAATGCTGCACAACACTTAAACTATGTGCACAACACATAACAAATAGATAACACCTTGAGAGTCTAACTTAATAAATCAGATCTCCCTTGTATTGTTAACTCATTCTCAGACAGAGTCTAGCCAGTCCTAAATCTTACTAACTCTTAGAAGCCAGGGTAGTATAATTCTTATAACCGGCTGCAAAATTGTCCTTTAAAGTTTGTCTGCCGGATCATGTGTTACTCAGCTTGAATAAACCTGAGAGACTGACTCCACAAGTGTTACAAAGTACTGATTCATTTCCTTCGAGTGTCTGGTTAAAGAGTGACTTGAGGAAAATGTAAAGTTTTGGCCTTAAATAAATATTGTATATAAATGGATCATGTCAGCAACACTCAGATTTCATGATTGCCTGGAGTGGGAACTGGGTAATGAGTCTTTTCAGCTCCATTGGATTTGTAGCAGACATTTGTGTAGAGCAGTTTTGAATGTTTCAGAAAATATGTCAACATTTGAAAGGCTTGTGGACCAGTCTCGGTTATGCTCTGAGTCTGGTTAAAGCAAATCAACATAATTGTTCTTCAGAGGATCTTTTACTATGTGTTACACATTTCACTTTACAAATAAAAATTATTCCAGAAATGTAACAGAGCTTTCCATTAGGAGTAGTAGTCATAGAAATGTTTTATGGAGATTACAGTTGAGTTTAGTTCCCGTAATCCCTTCTTTCCTTGAGGAAAAAATAAAAAGTATGTGCTTCCTGAGGTTTAATTTCACATATATGAGTTTTGATTGACAGCAAAGCATGAAGGGAAAGACATAGAGGCACCACACACACAGAGCAAAAAACGACTAAAACTGGAACGACATAGGTTTTCGGGGAGTTTTTTGCAGGGGTGGGGGGATAACATGGCAAGCTGTCCTGAAGAGATGGAAGTTATGATTTAAAGTCACGTAAGTAGGTAAGGAAGGTACAAATGTGATCTAGTGTGAGACTGGGACATGGAGCTTTCATAAGTAAAATCACCAAACCTGGAATACACAACCCTTGTAAACAGCCACCTGACTTAATCATCAGGTCCAACCTAGCCAAAGCATCTCTAATCAAATCCCAAACACAAGTACAGACCGGGCAGAGAGTGGCTCAAGAGCAGCCCTGAGGAGAAGGACTGGGGGGTACTGGTGGATGAGAAGCTCAACATGAGCCAGCAATGTGCACTTGCAGCCCAGAAAGCCAACCATATCCTGGGCTGCATCAAGAGAAGCGTGGCCAGCAGGTCGAGGGAGGTGATTCTGCCCCTGTAGCGTGCTCTGGTGAGACCCCAGCTGGAGTCCAGCTCTGGAGCCCTCAGGACAAGAAGGACATGGATGTGTTGGAGCATGTCCAGAGGAGGCCACAAAAGTGATCTGAGGGCTGGAGCAGCTCTCCAGTGAGGACAGGCTGAGAGAGTCGGGCTTGTTCAGCCTGGAGAAGAGAAGGCTCCGGGGTGACCTTATAGCAGCCTTCCAGTACCTGAAGGGGGCCTACAGGAAGCATGTAGAGGGACTTCTTACAAGAGTGTGTAGTGATAGGACAAGGTGGAATGGCTGTAAACTAAAAGAGGGCAGATTTAGATTAGATATTCGGAAGAAATTCTTCACCATGAGGTGGTGAAACACTGGAACAAGTTGCCCAGAGAAGCTGTGGATGCCCCCTCCCTGGCAGTGTTCAAGGCCAGCTTGGATGGAGCTCTGAGCAACCCGGTCTACTGGAAGATGTCCTTGCTTATGGCAGGGGGATTGGAACCAGATGATCTTTAAGGTCCCTTCCAACCCTTACCATTCTATGATTCTATGATTCTAAATGAAACTGTAGGGTCATCTTGGAAATGTGATGCCAGCTGTGAATTGCTAGGCTGCTATGATGATCCAAAAATCAGGAAAAACTGTATGTAGTTATCCTCATACAGATAAATCGTGGTTTTTTTACTTTCTGACTTGTTTTAAGCGATTTACCTCATTAATTGTGTGAGCCATAACCTGATGTGTTGCACTTTGGAGGAAGCAGGCAGAGGTGTACACACACACACGCACACACACAGAAAGACATGTTAGGAAGCAACTCTGAAGCTCTGTTAAAAAGATATGACTCCTGTTTAAACACAAAAATCCTACTCCAGTACTGTGAGTAGAATGCAGTGCTTTATACAAGTTATTTCCTGTGTTTCTTCTGTGTGTTATCTATACAACTCATCTAGCAGAACAGAGTAACTTGATGAAGTGGCAGTTTTTAGGGGAATATTATAGCTGTGTACAAATATGTTAAAGATGTAAACTGAAGCTAGACAAGCTAAACTGGGGGCTTGTCAAACAATTCACCAGTCAGTTCCCCTAAAGCATGTAAAAATGATGAGTGTTCCTGTGAAAGGCAGGGATATTTTCGTTCCTGGGGAAATTTTCCCCAACTCTGAAGTCCCCCTCCCTCTTTTACTAGGAGGATCAGACTGACGTTGGTGCCAGAAACCACAGACGTCTGGGAACAGTATGTCAGAGATTATTTCTGCTGAATCGGCTCTCAATATAACAAATACATTAAACCGGTAACCCAAGCATATAGGCATTTCATAACACAATGGGAACTGTACTGCGAAGTGTATCTTTGATTTAGAGAAATTCTGGGCTGTGCCCCATGGTCACTGTTATGTTAAAAAAAAAAAAAGAAACTTTTTGTGACACCAGCAACAAATTACAATACTAATAAAACTACTGGTACACTTTTCCAAGTCTTGCTTATGGATAACATTGAAGACAAAATGGGAAAAGTACCATTATATGATTTCTAAAGTGTTAAAGAAATTATTGAGCCAGTTATATTAAAAGTCAATTTAGCATAAAGGAAATGCATTATATATTAAATGTAAAAGTTGCCATGCATGCCTCTTATTGGGTTAATGTCACTGACAATAGTTGTCAGGTATCTGATCATTGTAATGGGTAACATCTCTGTTAGGTTTATCCAAAGCAACCTAGCTGTAAGTTTGTACATATACATGTACATGCATATGCTGTGTCACTGGCCCCCAAACAAACTGAAAACCATTCCTAGTTTGTAATTCAGGCCTCCAAATGCAAGTATCAACAATACATACTTAATAAAGCCATAGAATAGTAATCTTGATTCATATGCCATAACAGCTAAGTCTTACTGTCCAAATCAAACATACATAGCTTCCTCAGCTGTAAGCACATTCTCCGTTGCTTTGAAAGACACTGTTCTCTTATTTTCTGTGCTCCACCTTATCCAGTAAATTCTGAATTGATACTAGATTTTTTTCAAGATGTAGCATATAGAATAAGTTATTTATAAACCCCAGAAAGAAACCATATGGCTTGCAGAAGGAACTACTGTTAAAAATGTACGTGTTTTTTCTAGCTCTAAATCTCAAAAACAGGTAATAGTCTTCCTTGTAAAAAAATTCTTTAAACCAAGTAAAATCCAAATATTCAGTCTTACACTGGAATTGGACCCCAACCTTAATATTTTGTCTAATTTTTAAACAGAATAGGTTTCTATTTTTTTGGTAATATTTGCTACTAAGATTAATTTTAAATTATTGTTTTTGCTAGCACATTTTAGAGAACAGACCAGGGCCAAAGAAGGGGACCATTTGTTCGAGTCTTTATTTCTGAGGATGATTGCTTGCTGACTTTAAGTAGACTTGTAATCAAGTTAGTTGCACTAACAGGGCAAGCACTGAGCAACGGACCTGCCCTCTTCAGCATGGTGCTCTCACATGCTGAATGCTTCATTTTGCCCTCCAAAACCAAAGAAGATTCATGCTCTAAGTATAGTAAGTATATAAAGCCAAGAGGAAAACAAAAAGCCAGAGAGAAAGACAAAAATATACAGCATTCAATTGCTTGTGCTCCTGTACAGGCCTACCAGTGTATTCCCACAACATTAAAGATTACTGCCAGTCCAGATCTGACCAGCCCTTTGCAAATTCAGCCATCCCTTCTGGGTCAGTCTTAGGGGCTGATTCTGTCCATGTGGGTCTTGCGCTGTAAGAGCAAGGCACAGGTAGCTGACTCCCCAGGCTCATTGTCAAATGTAGTCCATTCACTTTCACCAAGAAAAAAGGACACGGAAAAAATCCAAATCTGCAGTCATAGGTGTAATTAAAATATAAAAAAATAGCAGAAAAAATGTTCCCAAGAGCATTTGTATCACAACCAGTCACTCACATTGCATGTCATTACTTTCCTTAAGGAAGAGATTAACTTGTCACTTGTACCCAGCGCTATGTGTGTAGGTGGGAGGGAAGAATTCTGTATGAAGACAAATGTGCTGTTATTATGACTTCACTGATGTTTATCATCTAAATACTACAACTACTGGAGCCGTAACAATGGCTGGAGTATCAGCAGCCACCATAGAAAATCAGGCAGAGAAGAGATCTTCTGAGCCAAATTCTTGTCTGGAGGTTCTGTGTCCTCTGTACGGTATGAATAGCATTTGCATTCGTCTGCATTGGAGTAGTGTTTTCTAAGAATACTTTAGGCAAAACATAGATTAAAAAATCTCAATTAGTAGGTGGCTGTATTCATTTATGCTTGTATGTATATGAAGTTAATATAGCTAGTACAAAGTAGCACAGTCAAGTCAGTTCTCTGCAGAATCTGGGGTTCATTTACAACAGAAGAAAAAATGTAACTGCTTAAACTTCTGCTTAATGAACATTTTCTGATCAGCACCATCCTTTCACAGCAAACACAGTGAAACAAATTGTTTTAGCTGAGTGGACTTAGGCCTTAGTTTAAGTGATTTTCTGAAACAGGATGAGATTAGTCAGTACTTAATGTTAGGACAAATGAGAGCATAGGTCATTATGTCATCTCAGAAAGACCACAGAAGGCAGAGAGACATCAACCTTGTTTCTAAAAAGCCATATAATCTTGATTCCTTTTAAAAGGATGTCAAAAACAACAAGAAGGGCTTCTTCAACTACATCAGCAGCAAAAGGAAGGCTAGGGACAACGTGGGGCCGCTGCTGAATGAGGCGGGTGTCCTGGTGACGGAGGATGCGGAGAAGGCAGAGCTACTGAATGCCTTCTTTGCTTCAGTCTTCAGTGCTAAGACTGGCCCTCGGGAATCCCAGGCCCCGGAGGTAAGAGAAGAAGCCTACAAAGAGGACGACTTTCCCTTGGTCGAGGAGGACTGTGTGAGGGATCGCTTAAGTGGTCTGGATGTCCACAAATCCATGGGCCCCGATGGAATGCACCCACGAGTGCTGAGGGAGCTGGCGGATGTCATTGCTGAGCCACTCTCCATCATCTTTGAGAGGTCCTGGAGGACAGGAGAGGTGCCCGAGGACTGGAGAAAGGCCAGTGTCACTCCAATCTTCAAAAAGGGCAAGAAGGAGGACCCAGGGAACTACGGGCCGCTCAGCCTCACCTCCATCCCAGGAAAGGTGATGGAGCAGCTTATCCTGGAGGCCATCATGAAGCAAGTGGAAGAAAAGAAGGTTATCAGGAGTAGTCAGCATGGATTCACCAGGGGGAAATCATGCCTGACCAATCTAATAGCTTTCTACGATGACATGACTGGCTGGGTAGACGAAGGGAGAGCCGTGGATGTTGTCTACCTTGACTTCAGCAAGTCTTTCGACACAGTCTCCCATGATATCCTCCTAGGGAAGCTGAGGAAGTGTGGGCTGGATGAGTGGTCGGTGAAGTGGATTGAGAACTGGCTGAATGGCAGAACTCACAGGGTTGTCATCAGCGGCGCTGAGTCTAGTTGGAGGCTGGTAACAAGTGGTGCCCCCCAGGGGTCAGTACTGGGCCCAGTCTTGTTTAACTTCTTCATCAATGACCTCGATGAAGAGTTAGAATGTACCCTCAGCAAGTTTGCTGATGACACCAAACTGGGAGGTGTGGTAGATACACCTGAAGGCTGTGCTGCCATTCAGCGAGACCTGGATAGGCTGGAAAGCTGGGCAGAGAGGAACCTGATGAGGTTCAACAAAGCCAAATGAGGGTCCTGCACCTGGGGAGGAACAACCTCATGCACCAGTACAGGCTTGGGGTGGACCTGCTGGAGAGCAGCTCTGCGGAGAGGGACCTGGGCGTCCTGGTGGACGACAGGTTAACCATGAGCCAGCAGTGTGCCCTGGCTGCCAAGAAAGCCAATGGGATCCTGGGGTGCATCAAGAAGAGTGTGGCCAGCAGGACGAGGGAGGTTCTCCTTGCCCTAGTGAGGCCTCATCTAGAGTACTGTGTCCAGTTCTGGGCTCTCCAGTTCTTCCCTCTGAGGGTGACGGAGCACTGCAACGGGCTGCCCAGGGAGGTTGTGGAGTCTCCTTCTCTGGAGATATTCAAGACCCGCCTGGACAAGGTCCTGTGCAGCTTGCTGTAGGTGACCCTGCTTCGGCAGGAGGGTTGGACTAGATGACCCACAGAGGTCCCTTCCAACCCCTACTATTCTGTGATTCTGTGTAAAGACAAAAAAAAAAAAAAAAGAAGAAAAGAAGAAGGGTGCTGTTAACTCTTGTGAGGTAATAGGTTGTTTTGACAATGTTGTTATCCAGATTTATGGATGTGTCTTGCAGCTTCTCTCAAGATCTAATTCTCAGTCACTCCAAAGGCTCGAGGACTAGTGATTGCTGGAATCCTCTATGGATTACCTCTGATCATCAAGGACGTGAGAGCAATTCCAGATTAACTTCCAAATACATTTATGTAAACTGTGTATCCCACCTCAGAAAGAATAATCCACTACATTCACATATAAACAGAACCTTTAAATACGCAACAGATGTTCCATTTTTTGAAAAGCTCTTGAATTCATTGACAGGCCTTTGGCTAAACTGATGAATTAATTTGTTCAGGGCGGATTTCATAAATCCTCTAATAATTCTTACCCTTACACATCTTGACTTGATTTCTGAGATCTGCGGCATGTGTTTTAAATGTTTTAACCTTTACTACTTTAATCAGCTAACATTTATTTCAGGGCTGGATGATGATCGGTCATTGAAAGATATAGTTGACTAGGAAATAAAATCCAATTTGTCAGTTAAACAAACCATATCTGAAATAAGAAGAAATCAGTCTGTATTACTGGATCCCTGAAATGTTTAGTGGTTTTGATGTCACTCTCCCTTTCAAGAATATATGGTGCTGGATTACTAAGTATTTCTGGATGCAGTGCTGGTATGCAGAAACCACAGTTACCATGCTTATGTACAACTGATTTCTTGGGGTAGTTTGAATGTAAGCCTTCACCTCTACAGTGAGATTTATTTCTATCATTTTAAGCTATTTTTCTTTAACACTTAGAGGCTAGGTATCAATTTAAACAGCAGTGAAACCCGTCTGAAAAACAAATTTTGTCTAAGCTGTTTGCTTTGGAGAGGTCTTTAACAATGTTAATGCTCCTGAGTTAACATAATAAATTATATCGAATAATTTAAGGTTTTTCTATTGACAGATGTGTTTGATAGAGTGCAATAAAATGTGCAGGTAGAACTGCATTAGAAAGATTTTTGTTTTCCATTGATAGATAACTAGTATGCCAGCCACACACTCAATAAGCCTTCATATATTTTCTTACTATAATGGGACATTCAGAGATCCAGAAGTCTGTAGTCTCGAAGATATAAGAATATATTACAGTTATAATGTTTTTATTTCTAACGAAAACCATAAACAGCCATTTTTGCCTCTTCCATGGAACTTGCTCATAAATCTAGGCTTAGCTAGATTTAGAAGAGTCTGAGTACATCTGTCTGAATCCACAGAACTGTAAGTGTTAAAAGCTAATTCGAGACACTGACACCCATTCTGTAGTGTTTGATGCTTTCTTACTAGGATGCATTTCTAAATGAACTCTGCTACACCAAGCAAAATGTTGGACTTGTGAAAGAATTGCAGGATTAGACAATACATAACAAAAATAGACCTTCCTATCTGAATTCAGCTTTCAGAAAGAAAGTGAGTTCTAGTGAAAATCCATCTGGGTAGTTCACATTTATTTGAAAGAGGTCTGCAATTAAGGTTTCTTAATCTGGGCCAGTTATGCATATATGCTTCTCATATCTCTATTGTGAAAATGCTGTTTGTGTAGTGCAACTACATTCCATGAGTGAAAAAACAGTTGAAAAATGAAAATTCTGTTCATCATCTTGTTTTTTTTTTTATTTTCCGAGCTACTCTGGAAATAGGAGACTTAACAAAGCATATTTTTTTCGCTTGATCTGTTCATCAGGTTCTTTCTTGCCAGTTCCACTGTAGGCCATAGTAATGCCAGCTATCAGCTGACTAGCAGAAGCCAAGCAAAATGTGTATTAACTGCCTCCTACCTGCCCTTGCTTTGACAATGCCACTCATACCGATCTCTCTACCCAGATGACAAATTTGGTTAAATTTTAGAAATGTAATTATAACAGAAATTTTTAAAACTTGACCAGATGAAGTCTTGAGCAACATAGTGTAACTTGAGATTAGGCCTTCTTTCAGCAAGAGATTGGGTGTATGGTCAGTCAAAACTTCTTCGGACTAGCTTTGTCAAAGATTCTGTGAATCTGTCTCCCATCAGCTGAAACTGGCCCAAAGACTTGGAGATTATTAGGGGAGACTAGTAGATGATACAATCACATGTGTTTTGCAAAAAGTCGCATAGTAGATTACAATACACATGGTACAATAGAAAAGATCCAAATTACAGAGTACACATGCTGGACATCAGTACATCCTGTGAACCGCCATGTAGCTCGCACTGGAACAACCAGAATTTGTTGTTATCAGAGGTCCTTTAAAGGTATAATCTGGAGAAGTCAGTCAAAATCTCCTGGTGTATAATTTGTTTCATATGTATATTTGGCACTTTGTTCCCACTTCATAAATTATGAGGAGTGATTATTCATGAGAAATGAACTGCTTTTGTCATATGCACTAGAGGGGATTTCCTGCAGGGTAAATACAGATTACAGTATTCTCAGTGATCAGGATTGATGCTAATGTGCTGTCCCTATTGCAGTAAGAAGGCAAGCAGATCTTATGCCTTTGAGTTGCTCACCAGACACAAACCTAGCCACTGGGAAAAAAGCCTGCAGGGATTTTCAAATAGTTGTCAGACACTGTAGCTTAAAAATACCAAACAAAATGGAGTACACTATGAAAACAACTATGTGATTACCCAATTCTCCACTTCGCTATATTACCAACTTTGGAACGTACTAGTACAAAATAGGTGACAGGATAAACCTATAACTGAAAGCCAAATGTACCATAAACTGCATGAAGTTGTTGTTAATTAGTTTTCTTCAAATGCTTTAGTTAATAGTAACAATACCTTCTGTCACAGCATCTCTGGTACCTAATCAGTAACGCACTGCAGCATGTACTGAGAGCAGCAAAGTGTTTCACAGCTAAGCAATCAAATATGTGGAGGTTAAGTGAAAGACTTGCCCCAGAGAAAAAAGAACTCTTACAGTAGTCAAGAATAAAGTATCCTTTGATTCTTAGGTTCTCATTTCTGAACTCCAGATGTACACAACTAAGCTCAAATTCTAAGATCAACTTTTACTGGTAGTGTGTTGTTTTCTACTTAAAACATGGGATTCATGCACCCCAAACTCAGCTGCAAGCATAGCTGCAGAAATACATCATATACAAATCTGAACTGAACCAGCATCATTCATGCCAAGAAAATAATCTTCTAGAAACACAGAAGTCATTCTGCTATATCAGCTGAAGTGGTGTGGCCATTTTCATAACATAGCCTGAAAAGACTATATTACTCAGTGACTGACTCTGCACTCAGATTTGGAGTGAATGTGCCTCTAAGATGAGAAAATGAAATACTGTTTTGCTGAGGTTACATACTATTTTCAATGAAAATACACCACCAAAATGAGTCGCTGTCATTCAACAAATACAGTTTCATTTGGCAAGAACAGCTAGGCTACATGTACACTAAAGACTTCTCCCGGTATTGTAATACAAGTAGTATGATTTCTAACAATATATTTTGACTAAAAAATTACTGAATTAATTTGTTCTGGTCAATATGAGAAGTTGTTCCCAGAAAAGTACTCTGTTACCAGTGTGGATTGTATTTAAATTAGAAGAGTACCCAAGTGTAGCTATAGTATAATTATCGTACTGCGAAATGCGTTCTTCAGTGTGTCCACAGTGATCTAGCTTTAAATTAGCTAATCTGGCTATCAAGTAGCAGTTCAGCCACATCAGAAAAACACCCAGTAAGGGTGGGCTTTTGTATTTTTTCTGGTAGGCTTTGTAGCTTGCACTGTGCTCTGTCTTGTTGATACTGATAACTGCACCCAAGCAAGCCAGCTTAAAGGCATCTTAGATTATTCAGTATCTGGACACAGGTGAAGCTTTTAGGTCAGTATGCTAATACCTACCTACTTTATTGATATTGCTGCATTTTTGCTTTCACTTGCATCATAGCTGTGGCCTCGTAGAATGAGTGAAGGCTCAAGCGTTTAGAGAAGGAGAGAAGACTTGTCAATGTGCCTAATTCCTACAGAACTCACATTTTTCCCTGAGGAAAAAAAAATATTCTAATTGAACCATCATAACTGGTTGTCACTTTAAAACACTGCCTTAGCATTGGACTTGACGAAGAAAAGTGCTTAGGGCCCAGGAACTAAACCTTGAAAAGTGTTCCAGTCACATCACAACCTTGTATTTTTTAAAAGGCTTTTTTCCAACTTTTGAGTAATATACAACATTTCAGTTAGCTGGGATGAAGACATAGATTATGATCACACCTTTATTTCTTTCTTGCCTTCCCTTTTGCCTGTTTTCTTTCTGACTTCAGGAAAGATTCCTAGGACCAGAAGGGAGCTAGAATTAAAGACTGCAGGCTTTCAAAAACAGGTACAAGAAATCCCACAGCTGAGAGACATATCCATCTGTATATCTGCTGATTCAGAAAATTATTATATGGCCAAGCTTCCTACAGATGGAGCTATAATGCAGTTTGTAAGGACCTGTTTTCTTTCACAGCAGATAAAAGATTGGTATCTCCACAAGTGGGCTTCTTGTTTAGATGACTTATGTTGTGTTGCCAATTTACTTCTGTTTTATTGGAACAAATATTTTCCAGAAGAGGTTAGTTTGAAAGGTATAGCTTCTGCTAGGTCGAGTTTTATGCAGAAAAGTGGCTTTTGAGTTTTCTAGGCTGAATTTTCTTCCTGTTTAATACTACTGCATTTAGCTTATTTCTTTAGTCCTTTCTTCAATATGGCAGTTAACACAGACGGAGAAAAAACCCAAAGAACGTATTTGAAGGAAACAGAGACACAGGCTCAGTGTCACTGCTGTATCATTCTACTCTGGTTGCATGCCTTCTGCTGTTTTGCCTTTTCTGTTATCTTCCTATATTGTAGGCTTTTGGGACCAAAGCCATTTTCTCCACATGTGGAGTTACGTGAATTTTATTCTAAAGCTTTTGTTTCAGAAGAAGAACCAATGACTGCAAATTGATTTTTCTTGGGATCCTCCAGAAGGTTAAAGAGACATCTTAAATTGTGTCTTTTGGACTCCTCCGATACTTTATCCCCAAGTTATTATACTTCCTGGTCTTCCATTGTGCTACTTACCTAGCAGACTGGAAGTACGGAAATGCCTGGGCTGGCACCATGGACAGAGGCCCCCAGTGCAGTGGCTGGAGCTGTAGACCATACATTGCTGACAAATCTTAGTCATGTGTAACTAGAAGATTTAAATTATTTAATTAGGTTAACAGAGTTAGCTGCTCTCGTGGTTTAACCCCAGCAGGGAACTAACTGCCAGACAGCTGCTGACTCATTCCCCACCCCCGCAGTGGGATGGGGGAGAGAATCAGAAGGGTAAAAGTGAGATAACTTGGGTTGAGATAAAGATGGTTTAATAGGTAAAGCAACAGCTGCACATGCTGGCAAAGCAAAACAAAGAATTCATTGACTACTTCCCATCAGCAGGCAGGTGTTCAGCCATCTCCTCGGAAGCAGGGCTCCATCACAAGTAACAATTACTTGGGAAGACAAACACCATCACTCTGAACATTCCCTCACTTCCTTCTTCTTCTCCCTGCTTTACATGCTGAGGATGATGTCATATGGTATGGAATATCCCTTTGGTCAGTGGGGGTCAGCTGTCCCATCTGTGTCCCCTCCCAACTTCTTGTGCACCCCCAGCCTACTCACTGATGGGGTGGTTTGAGAAGCAGAAAAGGCCTTGACTGTTTAGCAACAACTAAAACATGAGTGTATTATCAATATTATTCTCATACGAAATAAAAAACACAGCACTGTAGCAGCTACTAGGCAGAAAATTCACTGTATCCCAGCCGAAACTAGGACAGCTGCATTGATAGATTTTGAGGATGGATAACTCTTCCCCCAAAACTGGACAAAACCATCAGTTCCTCTACTGTGAAATACCTGTAGATTGGGGGAGTTTCACGTTGGCAACTGGTAGCTGAAAGATTCTGCAGTCATATTCCCTACAACATAATCTGAGAATAATAGTAAAGACCATTATGAATTGATAGTCCAATCTTGTGGCATGACACTGGCAATCTTCACTTTTTAGTAGTGGTCTGCCCTCCAAAATACATTTTCAGTTCCCTGCAATGTTCTCCATTGCTACTATTAATAAACACATACAGATCTAGCCTTAGGAAGACACAATCCAGACACACTCCCTGTGGTATGTGGGGACTTCCATTTTTTATTTTCCTCTTGAGAAATAGATTGGAGTTGAGAGACATTTGCTCTCCCCAGAGGACACTGTAATTCAAACACAGCTTCTGGAATTTCACCACTGCACTGTAATTAGCCATTCTCACTGACCTGAAAAAAAATAAGGGGGGGTGGGAGGATGTCCTGCAGTTTGTCACCCACTTGTGGCAGCAGATCTCTTGCTGGTACACTGGGACTTCTTAGTCACATACAGCCCTATATTAGCCACACCTGCAAGACCCGTGCAAGTGGGTTCTCAGGACTAGATAGAGATGAGTTTCTTCTCAGCCCTGAGACAAAGCACTGCATTCTAACACAGTGCCACTCATCAAAGCTTTCTGCATATGAAAGTAGACTCCTTTTTTTTAGTATTGGCTTCTATGAGATTGTATTTTGTTCATCATATGCAAAATACAAACAAAAAATCCTCTGCCACGGGCTCTAGGAGTTTCTTTTGGGGAACTGCTAGTTTTGCCTAAAACCTAAGGGCTAAGGAGAGATTCAGGAGTGGAGAAGAGATGCTTGCTTGTCAAGAATATGATCATGGGGCCTCAAGAATAGCAGGGACAATAACTTCCCACTGAATTTACGATCTACGGTGGTGGCAATGTTAGGCTGCAGTCCCTGCATTATGTCTTATGGTAAATGCTTCTGTCTTACTACAGCAGATGATCTATTCGTGGCCAACTTCTGTTCCTCTGGCACTCTCCAAATAATGGAAATGCTCCTTGTCTGGCAAGATAGGCCTCAAAAGTGGCTTCTGTGACTGAAATGAGCAGAAGTGCTTCTCAGTGGAACACATAGGAACAAATTTGGTGTGTGGGCCTTTTAATCTTGTACTCATGGAGCTAAATAGAATAGCACTCGGAAATATTATGGAGTGTGGAAATTATTTTCTGTGGAAAACAAACCCTTCAAGATGTGAATCACAAGAGATCTGAACTTCTGAATCACAAGTAGTCCTTGACTGAGAGATTCAGTTGATAATCATACCATTGTATATAATGATGACTTTTGGATATTACAGGTTTTGGGAAAACAAAGCCTGTTTCATATATTCGATCCCACATACCGTGAGTTGAGGCAGTTCTTCCTTTTGACCATACATTAAAGTTTGCACTTGTTGCCAGCACCAGTGAGCTTTCTCTGACAGTTATTATCAAAAGTATGAACAAAAGATCATTTGAGGGTGAAAAAATTATGTACTTTACTTCATGACAGGCAGGTTGTGTTGACAACAGGTTGCTTTCCATGTAAATGATACTGAAATTTTATCTGCCAGGGACATAGTCCTAATGTAAAACTGAGGGCATTCTTAGAAAACAAAAATTTACGCTGTCTCCCAGCTCAACTGAAAGCTGCCCAGAAAAAAAGGTCTACAATGTAACCGAGATGTTTGGTTTAGAGTTCCTTGTATTTTGTTTAAGAAATACTTTTTTCTGTGTTACAGTAATGCCTGAATATGTTGAAGGAAAAACTCTGCCTTTCCTTCTCCTTGCTGCCTGAGGCACTGTTATATATGATTTCAGAGTTGTATCTTCCAAGTTCAAAGAAAGGCCACCCAACCTTAATCTTGTGAGGACTAGTGAATCTGGCTTAGTGGTGAGACTGTAAGCTCTGTCTTGACATTGGACTATGTAGTGAACAGTTTATTTCTGAATACCTGTAGGAAACGCATTAAAGATCTTAAGATCCTATGACAGTAGAGGCAAGCTATACAAAGGGAGGATACTAAACTGGGAAATAGAAGAGTTGAAACATGAGGAGCAGGTTGCATGCAGCTTTGTACTCCTTTTCTTGCTTTGGTTGGGAAAAAGGGCTGCTGCCGTCATCAGGATCCTGACACTGCTGTGTGATTCTCTTAGGGGTACTACTTGCAAAGTTTACGCTGTGTCTAAACTAGCTGGAAGGTTGAGTGCTGTGAAAAAGCAGACTGCCACAAAACTGAAATAGCTGTCAGAAGAGGGAGAAGGATCTGCTGTGCCAGATTCAGCCCCAAGGAAGAATTATTTCCCCCCTTGCTGGCCTCTCTAAAACTTAGCACATCTGTGATCCCTGCAATTTACTGAAGCGTTTGTTTGCACTGCAACTAAAGAGAACTAATATGCTGTCTATTGCCATTTATCCAACTTAACACGGTTTGACTATTATCTTTTAAAATGTTAACCTCTCTAGTCTTTTGTGTCTCAGCTTGCATTTTGTCCCCTAAACTGTTCTGGTGTAACACCACAGCTCTGTGCACAACCAGTCCTAATACAGAGGGCTTGAAGCTGCTCTATACTTTTAAAACATGAAATTAGTAGCAGCCTGAGAAGATATCATAATTATTAAATATTTGATGTCAGCATTGTTCAAGTTCTTCAAGGCTTCCTCAGTAGCTGAGGAGGATTCTTATCTAAAGTTTATTAGAAGTCATAGGACCAACTCCTACTGATTTCAGTTAGGCGTGTTTCATTAGAAACCTTATCAGGCTTTAAACCCAAACATTATACATACTGTTACAATCCCTATGGCTATGCACATTTATAAAGACATGCATTCAAGTGTTACAGGTAAAGATTTGTTTTCAGATTAGGAATTTAAGCCATACAGATTATTTTTGCATCAAGTAACTCATCTTTCATATTCTGTGCCACATAGCCTCCAGAAGATCCAACTCAGCAGCCAAAAGAAATCACTCTACACTTGCTTTATATTTAACACTAACATCTGAGAGGGCAACCTAGGTGTCGAGTGAGAGGAAATGGCAACACCCCATTTAGCTAGAGCGCACCATCCGATCTTATATCTCTTTTCTGCTTCTTGTCAAGCAAGTTCTCAATTTTGGTTTGAAATGTCTGCTCCTTTTACTTAATAAACAACTCCCACTAGGAAGATGGAGTGCTAAAGCACATGCCTAGGCTCAAGAAGAAAGCCTTCCTATCCACGGCGAGTTAACATGGAGAGCATCCAAGTAAAGGAAGATAAGGAGAAAAGGCTTGAAAGCAATCCTCCGATGGATCCATGCCACATTAGTCTTGTGAAAGAGACTAAATAATAAACAAACCCATGAAAAGGGTGGAAGGGAAAAGTGGGAGCAACACCCAAAAGCTTTATCTGAAACGGAAGATACATGCAATGGAAGATGTAGAGATTGCTCAGACATGAATGTTCCCTCAATCATAATTTCTTTTTAGTCTGATATAGAAATAAAAGGATAGTTTTTTATATTATTCTATTTTAAACCATGAACCAAGCAGAAGAAAAAAATCTAATAATTACTTAATTCAGTTTGTTTTCCTTTTTTTCTTTCTCTGAATAAAAGCTCTGCCTTTGGCACAGACATAATTTCCATTTCAGCACACTCTACTGATGTTTGCTGTTCGTGACTGCTTCTTCAGGGGTAACATGGACATTTAAAATGTTTACTGATTTCAAACTGTCTCCACAAACTTCAGTGTCTTTTAGAATATCAACTGAACACACTCTGTCTCTGAAATGTAGTCTCTTCTTATTTGGATGTGGGACTATTAATTTTATCATTAGGTGCATTATATTCAATTGTAGGATAATCCTATCACACGTGGGCTGCAAAGGTGTTATTGTTACCCATAGAAGGATGAAGGCAGGATCTGCTTCCATGACGGAAGGAGACCTGAGAAAAAGAGAGCATAAACCTGGGTTATTTTAATGTACCAGTTTCCAGGACCTCTCCTGAGAACACAGACTAGAAGCAGACATAAATTTCTCCTGAGAAACCAGTTCAGGACACTGCATGAATACCAGATCACAGAAAGCAAAGGCTTCATACATATGTCTTTCCTTAACTGTGCTTAGAACGTCCTTGCTATAACCAAGTATGTGGGTTAGGAAGTCTGTGTGGTATCCAGCTAATTAAGGTGAATAAATTCCATAAGTATCAGATAATTATATACTCCTGACTGGGTTTTGGTCAGAAAGCCATAGCAGCCATGCCAACTCTTGCAGAAAAAAGATAATGAATTATTTAATTATCATATTTAAAAAACATAGACAGGATGTTGTAAATATGAATTGTAATAGGACGTTGCACTCTAAGAATTGATGAGGACCTGTTCTGATGTGTACAAAATCATTCTCTGGCTAAGAATAGCCCAAACACTTGTTTCACTGTAGAAGTTTTTTTGTTTTGTTTTGCTTTTTTATGTAGATTCACAAAATGCTGGAAAAGATGCTGTTCTTCTACAAAGACTGAGTAACTTCTTGATATGTTATGATTCACAATTACATTATGCATAGGAAGAAGCCAGCCAACACTGGAGGGCCATTACTTAGACCTCTGGCTGTGTTCTTTTATTTGTAGGGTGTATGTGTCGTGTGGAAGTAGGATAGCTTGGCAAAAATGTTTAATAGTAATATTTCTGGCTTCTCAGAACTTGTTCTTACAATTGCCATACTTCCTGCTACTGTATCTGTCATTATGGAGTTGTCCACCAATAGGAACACGCATCTGAGGCATTCAATTGCATTTAAGAATCAACAGTGACATAATCGTGCGATCTGCACTGGAGCTGGCACAGCCTATATGTAGTAATTCTTTCAGTAAGCAGCAGAAGAAACAAAAAAAATAGTGTATACGATGGAGATTTTTTTTTTTTTTTTTTTTGCAACATGCATAGTAAGTTGGATGTGGAAGGCACTAACAGCATGAAGCACTGTTTTACATAATAAACACTGACAGTAAAACTTGAGCTGTTAGGGCAAATCAGCACATTGGTGTCAACAAATGCCAGTATAGGTGGATCTTACTGTGCACTATGGAGTTGTTGCTATGTATGGAGTTTTATGCTGCCAGAGTTTTGGCACAGAGTTAGAGCTTTCCAGACCACCTTTACATGTTAGTTCTAATTTATAGTAGGATTGGAACAGCAAGCAACAATCACAGTATCAGAAAATCTTACCAGATTGTTGCCTTTGTACACCTGTCCCGTGAACCCATACTCTTACCTGTTAGAGCTTTCCTATCTATCTCAGCCAGCACTAGGATGAAAGCTGTTTGGTCTAATTAGTGCCACATGTCTTTGTAATTTCCTTGGTACAATGAAGTATTTGGAATGCTTATTCCTCCATCCCTTCTCTCATATTCCCCTAGTGTGTTTTTACGTAAGGTATAAATGCAATCTATACACTTTAAGAGGCTTCTTGAAATGATTTGCATCAAAATCCATGGTGTGAACCATGCATGATGATGTGCTCTTCATTTTCACCTCTGACAGAAACATTTTTTTCTTTTAGAAAAAAGGCATCCCATCTTAATTTTTCTTGAATTAGGCATTCCAAGGTTCAGACAACTCTAGTATGATTTATCACCCTTACAGAAGAGATACATGGTTAGCCCCAGGAGGTCTTAATTAGCTCTGGAGTGGCTGAGACCAATATTAAGCTGCTTGGAGGTTTTGAAAGGAGAAGGCTAGCACTGGTTTGGAGATTATTTTTTTCTTTATAGACGGGAAGAAGACAATTTTTTTAATCTGTTACTGTAGGAGTAAAAGCACTGGCTGAGTGCCAGGACCTAAGGAAGATTGCTCCCTGTGGAAAGGTAGAGCTTGATAGAAGATGATTACTCATTTAGCTGCCAAAAACCAACTTAGGCTTGCCTGAACCTGGGCAGGATAGAAGTGTTTGTAGAGTCTAGCAGTAGTGAAGGGTCTAATGAAAGACTGGTCCCAAACTGGTGAAAGAGTTTGGGGTTTTGTGCTTATTTTGGGCTTTAAGTATCGAAGAAGGGACAGGGTTTTATAGGACCCTGTCAGAGAGCTGCTCTGGAGGCCAGGTGTATAAGCTGAAAGGTCAAGAAGGAAAAAAGAAGTAATCATAGTGTCCTGCCAAGAGGTGAGAGTACAGTAAAAACATTCGTACTTTTCTTCAATGTCATTTTAGAGTGCTGTGCATACCTATGCCAGCTGCGTGTGTGTGGCATTTAATGAGAAGGATCATCGGGATGATGATTACTTTTTTTCTTTTCACTACATGGGTCTGATAAACACAGAAGACATCTAAATCCTTGGCTATGGAAATATGCCAAGAAGCATTTTTATGTGTTGTATATGCTGTATATGCATCTATATGCTCAAATGCACATTCCCAAATTCATTTATTCTTTAAAAATTGTAGATTATACTTATTTGATCATCCAACAAGATGGGCAAAATAGTCTTCTGTGACTATCCACACTAACATCTTTCCCATCTCTTATGAGCCATACACTAGGAAATAAAAAGATTGCATTTCAAAATTTTGCAGAAGTAAAATTCTCTGTTGTTAACTGAATATACAGTAGAAATATTTATGCTTTGTATTGACAAAGAACAGTGACTTGTCCAGTGCTTTCAAGTTTAATTTTTTAAAGTATATAATCACTATTAAGCATAGTGTCTCAGTATTATTCCTAGTGCCCAATACTGTAATAGATTGTCAACACAGTCCCCATCCTCATGTCAGATCTCCTGCCACTTCTACTAGGAAATGGATGTGAACTCTGTTTTCACCTACATTGACAAGTAATGTTACTGGACAAAATTTACCACCATTATCTTTCTTCTGTTATTCTCCAACTATGTTGTCACATAAGAAAAGAAAGTCATTAGAGAGGTTTGAATAGCAGTGATGCAGTATTCCTGGGGTCAGGGAGTGGGCAGTTGACCCTAATTGCTAACAACTGCCCAATGTTCCAGGCAGCGCATACTGTTTAAAAACCGCTTACCTCTCTGCAGTAGAAGAACTAAGGTTTCAGGAGCAAAGACTATTTGAAACAAGGCTGTACTTTCAAAAATTTTAAGATGTTGCTCTATCAGACAGACAACTGCAATTTGGTTTAGTTGACATACAAAAATGGCAGGCAAGTCAAGCTGAGTTGTGGAGTTGAAAGTAAAGCCAAAAGCATATCCAAAACATGTAAATGCATGAGTAATGACATCTGAAAATGAGATACACATTGGGTGTTAATTCAGACTTCCAGCATGATGTCTTATGATTATTTTTACTGTTTACACAAAAATTAGTTGGCCATTCTGAACAAATTTCAGTATTGGAAACATAAACTTTTACTAAGGAAAAATGTAAAAGATATGGGCTACAAAAATAGTAAAAATTGGTAAGAAACAAAGCTTATTACGTACTTTATATAAAGCCTAGTGTGTTATTTAAACAGTAATGAAGATACAAATTATATTTTTTCTTTAATTACAATTAAATTTACACATCTTTTTTCCGTGACTTTTCTTTACTTTGTTTACCAAATGCATCTGAAAGACAGAAGAAAGGAATGAGATAAAATTTAGTTACAATGACCTTGCATTCATGAAGTATGTAATTTTAAAAGCTGAACATTTAGTTGTAAGAAGGGTGGTCTACATTTTATCGTGCTTTAGACTGGCTGGACGCCAGCTGCCCACCAAAGTTGTTCCATCACCACCCCTCCTCAGCTGGATGGTGGGGAGAAAATACGACAAAAGGCTCATGGTTTGAGATAAGAGCAGGGAGAGATCATTCACCAGTTACTGTCACAGGCAAAACAGACTCAACTTGGGGAAATTATTTTAATTTATTGCCAATCAAATCAGAGTAGGGTAATGAGAAATAAAAAATAAATCTTAAAACATCTTCCCTCCACCCCTAATTTTTTCCCAGGCTCAACTTCACTCCCAGTTTTCTCTAATTCCTGCCACCGAGCAGTGCAGGAGGACGGGGAATGGGGGTTGCGGTCAGTTCATCACACGTAGTCTCTGCTGCTCCATCCTCCTTAGGGAAGGACTCCTCACACTCTGCCCCTACTCCAGTGTGGGGTCCCTCCTGTGGGAGACAGTCCTCCATGAACTTCTACAATACGAGTCCTTCCTGCAGGCTGCAGTTCTTCATGAACTGCTCCGGCGTGGATCCCTTGCATGGGGTGCAGTCCTTCAGGAACAGGCTGCTCCAGCGTGGGTCCCCCACAGAGTCACAAGTCCTGCCAACAAATCTCCTCTGGCGTGGGCTCCTGTCTCCATGGGTCCACAGGTCCTGCCAGGAGCCTGCTCCAGCGTGGGCTCCGCATGGGGTCGCAGCCTCCTTCAGGCATCCACCTGCTCTGGTGTGGGGTCCTCCATGGGATGCAGGTGGATATCTTCTCCACCATGGTCTTCTCCATGGGCTGCAGAGGGACAGCCTGCCTCACCATGGTCTTCTCCATGGGCTGCCGGGGAAAATCTCTGCTCCGGTGCCTGGAGCACCTCCTCCCCCTCCTTCTTCACTCACCCTGGTGACTGCAGGGCTGTTTCTGTCATTTTGTTTCACTCCTCACTCTAATTGCAGTGTTTTTTTCCCCCCTTCTTGAATACGTTATACCAGAGGTGCTACCACTGTCACTGATGCGCTCGGCCTTGGCAGGTCTGTCTTGGAGCCTGCTGGCATTGGCTCTGTTGGACATGGGTGAAGCTTCTGGCAGCTTCTCACAGAAGCCACCCCTGTAGCCCCCCTGACTACCAAAAACCTTGCCACGCAAGCCCACAACACATGGATAGGATAGAACACTTTCTATTTTGTTTCTCTGCTCACTGGTGATAAGATGGAAGTGAAATGAATATTCATACAAGCCCAATGGAGAAAATATGAACTATGTAGTACTGCCAGGAATTTTGTAAATAATGATCTTCTCAACTCCCTAGCACAGATACCTGAGAAGATAACAGGAATAACATGAATGGAGGCTAAATTATTGTCCAAGATTCAAGTCATTCTACTAGAACCTGATCTGAATATACATTAAAACTCACACGAGGCACTCAGGCCCTCTTTTTCATATCAGTGAAGGATTCTTAAGTCCAATTTAAATGCCTACAAATAAATTATCCAGGAATGTCTCTCAGAAAAGAACATCTTAATTTCATTCAGTTTATCTGTCTTTGAAGGGAGGCAATTATACTGATCTGCATTGGCACAGTGAAATTAAATCATTACTAGCTGAATTTTTTGGTCTCCTGAAGTGTTCTAAAGTCTTTTGATATGAGATATTATTGCTCTATTAAAATCGTGCTTAGTCATCTTCAGTTTATATAACAAAAATTTTAACCTGGAAATCAATACTCAACTTGCTTTCATTAACACAAAGATTTTCACACTTTCCAAAACTACTGGACATCTTTTCCGCTGTTGTTGATGAGGAAGAACTTCTCATTGATGACAGTTCAAATTGCAAGGATTTAAATTAAATCTCACATTGCTTTCTGCTAAGGTGGGAGCTTTTTGTATCACAGAGTATGTAAAGGTCACAGTAGGCTTTCTTTATTAGCAAAAGAACTCCTATTATGTTAAACATTGCCCAGAGTCTCCAAAAAAAGAAAATCAAGATTAGCCTTAATTCCATACAAAAGAAACTCTTAGACATATTTTAAAATCCATAACGCTGAACATCGTATTTCTGTGATTGCATTTTGAAAATATTTTCCAAATTACGGAGCTTGGTGGGGCTAGAACTATTTTATCAAATATTGAATATGTCATGAAAATATTCAAGCCTTAGCTGAGAAATACAAATCTTTGATTAACTGAGGCCTGAATAGGAAAGGCTGTGGATGTTGTCTACCTGGACTTTAGTAAGAGCTTTGACACCGTTCCCCACAGCATTCTTCTGAAGAAACTGGCTGCTTGTGGTTTGGATGGATGTATGCTTTGTTGGGTTAAAAACTGGCTGAATGGCCAAGCCCAGAGAGTGGTGGTGAATGGAGTTAAATCCAGCTGGCAGCTGGTCATGAGTGGTGTCTCCTAGGGCTCAGTTTTGGGGCCCATCTTGTTTAATAGCCTTATCAATGATCTGGATGAGGGGATTGAGGGCTCCCTCAGTAAGTCTGCAGATGACCAAGTTGGGTGGGAGTGTTGATCTCCTTGAGGGTAGGAAGGCTCTGCAGAAGGATCTGTACAGACTGCATCGATGGGCTGAGGCCAACTGTATGAGGTTCAGCAAGACCAAGTGCCAGGTCCTGCACTTCAGTCACAACCACCCCACGTAACGCTGCGGGCTTGGGGAGAAGTGGCTGGAGAGATGCCCTGTGGAAAAGGAGCTGGGGGTGTTGCTCGACAGCCGGCTGAATGTGAGCCAGCAGTGTGCCCAGGTGGCCAAGAAGGCCAAGGGCATCCTGGCTTGTATCATGAATAGTGTGGCCAGCAGCAGTAGGGAGGTGATCGTGCCCCTGTACTCGGCACTGGTGAGGCCGCACCTGGAATACTCTGCTCAGGTTTGGGCCCCTCACTACAAGAAAGATGTTGAGTTGCTGGAGCGTGTCCAGAGAAGGGCAACGAGGCTGGTGAGGGGTCTGGAGAAGAAGTCTTATGAGGAGTGCCTGAGGGAACTGGGGCTGTTTAGCCTGGAGAAGAAGAGGCTGAGGGGAGACCTTATTGCTCTCTACAACTAGCTGAAAGGAGGTTGTAGTGAGGTGGGTGTTGGTCTCTTCTCCCAAGTAACTAGCGATGGGACGAGAGGCAATGGCCTCAAGTTGCATCAGGGGAGGTTTACATTGCATATTAGGAAAAATTTCTTTACTGAAAGAGTGGTCAGACATTGGAATATGCTGCCCAGGTAAGTGATGGAGTCCCCATCCCTGGAGGTGTTCAGAAAATGTGTAGATATGGCACTTTAGAACATGGTTTAACAGGCTTGGTGGTGTTGGGTTGAACGTTGGACTTGATAATCTTAGAAGCCTTTTCCAACCTTAATGATTCTATGATTCTATAAATATTACAAGGATGGCGCACTATATATAACAGAGATATTTTTAAATCAATTTTTGCGTGATACAAAATGGAAGTGGAAATAAGGAATCTGTCATAAGCACCATGGAAATGTAAGAGAAAGTGATTCAGGAAATACATCTGAGACCATTCCAACTCCAGGTTTAATTGCAGTCTCGCCTTTGTGCCCACCTTTTCATTAAGAAGTTATCTTTCTTGTCCTCATGTATGCAGACATTTAGGATTAAAAGAATAAGTGCATGTGATCTTGCATTTGTCGCATGAATTTTTGTTTCTGAAGCTGAGGAATCTTCTTCTTCCCACCTTGTGATGTGTGGAGAAGCTGCAGCTGCAGACTGCTGGTTCAATATAAATATCAGTACGGAGTTCTAGGTACTCCCGGCTGCTGAAGGAGCAGCTGAAGGAGTGGATAGCGTTGTCCTGAAGAGGGCATGACTAGGATGTCTAACAAAGGTGTTGACTTGGAGCCTACTGCCAGCAGAGATCTCACGAAACAGCAAATACCCCTCCACGGTGGTGAATTACCCCCTCTGGCATAGGAGGGTTGGCTGATGTTAGGAAGTGCAAATTACATCTCCCTGTGGCAGCTTGTCTAAATATGAACCTTTAATTGTAATTAAATGATGAATACATTCCCTTCATTTTTGTTTTGTTTTGTTTTGGTGAATTCAGCTCTGATAAAGGTGACAGATTAATTGCACTGGGGAATGAAGTCATTGAAGCTGGTTGAGAAATGGTTCAAAAAGTATTTCATTAACATTTTTTCCTTGAATTGTCTAAAAAAATGTTTCAGCTAGGTCTAAAAATCACAGCTTAGCAACAGCAGGAGGGTCTTTTCCTTCTACCTGCATCCAAATACCCGTACCACACCTCGAAATGCTATTTTGTTAATACGCAAGCCACATGGTTTTGTCTGTGCTCTGTAGGACGGGCATCTCAAGAATATTTCAGAATGGCCAGACAGATGTTCACATGGAAAATCTCCCCTCCTGATGATTCACAGGATTTTCCTGCTCCTTGATAGAAGAGAGAAAAATCTCAGAATGTTTACAAAAGCAAATTGAAATGAATAGAGAATATGTACCCATGTTTATGGGGCTTTGGTTGAATCAATAGTTGTGAGTGGTGTGTGGCAGAAAACTCCTCTCTACAGTCACTGGTAGTTTAAGTTGCTTTCCCGGAAGGCTTGGGAAGAGGAGAGTCCAGCAAGGATCTGGTGGCCTCCTCCCGGGCCCTCTGTGGAACAAGAAGATGGCATGCAGGCAGGGTGCTGCTACTAGACTTTAACATTATTGTATCTTTTGGGGGCTTCTTTGCTGCACAAAGTAAGCAGCGGAGAGTAAGGACATGTAAGTGGATAAATCACGATTTAGAAATTGTTGTGGGGTGTCTTCTGGCCTTCTAGTATGACATCACAGAGACTGCTTTTCATATTGGAACATTTTAACCAGGAGAAACATATTAGGATAAACAAGGCAACATCTAGCAAATTGTACTAGAGCTGATAAATAAAGTGATAGGTGTTTGTGTGTGTCTGTTTTATTCCATGCATGTAATGCAAAGAGACAGGTGTGTGCAATGCAGTGGGGTTCTTTGTAACATGAAGTAATTGTTGCCACCATGTTAATGTTTTCTATAATATCGAATTCTGGTTCAACATATGAAGTTTAGGTAAGTGACAAAGAATCACATCTTTTATGACCAAACATTTCTGCTAATGTGTATTTTCCATCTTATCTACTCCGTTTCTTTTTTTTTAAGCAAGTTGTTTTTATTGGACTATGAGTAGCAAATTCCTACAATTTTATAGCCATGTGACATTGTTGTCATTGCTTTTAGCACAGGAAATCGTACATCTGTTAGTAAAGAGACCAAAAGAACTCTCCCATGAGTCACCAAAAAGCATTTGCCAAAACCAATTAAACTAATGCCAAATATGACAAGTCAGTTTAAGACCTGTAGCAATTTACAGTACATGGACTTTGCGGGAAAGGGGTAGAACACGGGGATGAAGGTAGTGGGAGGTTAGGGTAAGGATCCAAAGTATAATTTCACAGAAGAGGTAAAGCTCCCTTGTCTGAAGTTTCTTCTCAATAACTCATCTACCTATGTTGAGCCAGCCCAACAGCCATTTTCAGAGCCTTTCTCTTCCAGGTTTATTCATTTACCCTTAAACTGCAATTAACAGGAAAACTGTTCGTTCGGTTTGAACTCATATTTTGTATTTCTCCAGGTATGAAATTTTAGTTATTATTCTAAGATGAGAACTGTTTTAAAACAAAATTGAATTTATCCTTGTATGTAACATTTGGTAGGAGTTTCACTAAATTTCATCAGACTACCATGAGAATCTGCTAAAGAGTTGTTTTGATCTTGTTTTTCTTAAAGAAATTCAGAATGAAATACAGAGTTCTTTTAAGTATTAAGCTACATAATACACCAAGAACAGCAATGTAAGCTTTGATAATAAAGACTGCAGAACTATTCTTTGTCCTATTACCCCTGCCATACCAAAATATTACAGGCCCATGGTCTAATTTTAACTTCAGCAGGGCATCTAAACATCTAATGCATCAAGAAAGCTGAAATGTCAATAATAATCAATCTGATTTCTGCAAGCAATAGTATACAATACTTAAGAAAATTACTCCTTTTGAACTTAATAAGTAGTCTACTTATTGTATGCTTACCATTTCTGAAATGAGAAATGTTTTTGCATTTGTGTATCTACTTACAGCAGTGCAAGTAAAAATATGTCTTTAAAAATAAAATCTGTGGAATAAAGCACACAGAAAAACTGCATGGCAACAACAGGAAAATATGAGACATATTCAGATTTTACTGCTTGCAAAAAAATTTAGGAGTGTTCTCTCTACATTTGTGCTGCACATTGCTAATGCAAATATCATGTGATCATGTATGTCCTGTACTAATCACGGCAGTCTGCTACAGTGCTACCCACATGGGGCAGTTGGATATTCACCCAAAATTGTTTACTGAAGAAAAAATTGTGTGGTTGACAATACATGTACAGGAGTAGCCAAATTTGACCCTGTATGTCCTATTATTCCCCAAACTCCTTTCACATCTGCTTTTTAATACTTAACCTTTTACATACACATATACCAGAATTTTACCCCAAATGCTTGCTAATTAAATGTGAACAAATATAATTAATAAAATGCAATTGTAAGAGTATTGTAGAATTATTTCATCTAGATGAGCCATTAGATTTACTTTGTATTCTTTAAAGCGTTGTTGTATGGCAATTTCTGACCAAGAGGCCTCGTGGAAGCAATGAGGGACAGAAGAAGAAGAGATGGGTGATCTGCAGACAAGACCAAGGCTCTGACAACACCTAGCTTTTTTAGTTGACAGAAGACAACTCTAGCTTGCATCAAAAGAGCATGGAGTATTGAGCCACATCTTACCTTGCATTTGTCTCCTGTGTCTGCCAAACTTTGTGCTGCCAGTGCTATGAGCCCTTTCCTGTCTCACTTTTCTGCAACAAAAGTATTACTTTCAGTGATTTTTTTTTTTATTCAGAGTTAGCCCACCAGGCTAGCACTAACCATCAGAAATCCCTTTACTAATAAATATTGTACTCCATTCTTGCCTTATTCTGCTGACACTTTGGTGATTTATCACTCTCCATCTTCGTTTCAGAATACCTTGGTGTCCCCAGCCTTCTTGTTCATGTTCATGTATCTGCTAAATTAACTTGAGCGAGTCCAAACAATTACTATGAACTAGTTTCTTCTCCCTTTCCAACCTAATTTAAAACCAGTGTTGCAGGTCTTTCTTGTTTCAAGTCTGAGAGTTTGTACTTTTCACTCAAATGAGGAATTGTGATATCCAAAAATGTTCTTTTCAGAAAAAAATTTCGAAGCTCTCATCACCATTGCCATGAGCTGTTTATCAGGCTTCAACACTAATTGTGATAAATTTCTGGTGCAATGTAGTTGGCAATTTCAGGTGTCTCTCTAGCATCCTGAAAAAATTCTCACTAATATGGAGATTTCCATGATGGTGTAACTTCTCACCCTGCTGCAGCTCTGTCCTGAACACAGATTTCCTGTTTATAAAGTTAACATCTTATGGTAATTTAGGATATTTAGTGTTCTTAAATTAATATCTAATCCCATTATGTGGGAGGAAGTATGTCATACAACTTTCATTAACTAAATTGAAACATCTGTGGCTCAAAGCTCTCTGGCATGGACTCAGTGATCAAGATCTCCTTAATCTTTTTGGTGCATCATGATTGTATTTCTCTGATAGGAACTCCTGGTCCTAACACCTCCTGTTTGGATTGCTATAGTCATCTTAATAAGGATGATGACATTCATTTAAAAGATATGGCTAGCTCAAAATGTAAAACCTTTTCCATGACATGCAAACTATTTAGAAACCTGTGTTTATACTGTTGTAGACATAACTGTTCACATTAAGTTTACTGTATAGAGGTTGGAAATTCTGTAATGTCTGAGCATTACTTTCTGAAATTGTTCCTTTTCCTAACCAGGTAACTTGATGATGTACTTGTTCTTCATCCTTTTGTTCCCAAATGTATTCCAACCTCACTGAATTTAGGCACATGGGATACAGATCATCTAGTCCCTCAATTTCTACTGCAAGGAGTGATAAATGAGTAGGTTTTCTATAGCAGTGTGGGTCCCCTTCTTAAGGAGAAGATCATCCTGCCTACTGGATTTTCTTTTTTTAAATAAGAAAAACTACAGGGAAAGAAAATAAGGGAGATACTTGCAAATGTTAAAGCTACAATATAGACTGATTCTCCGTCTAGTTGCAAAACCAGTATTTTTTGGTCAATGACAAAGATAAAAATATCATAGTAAGGGATAGCAAATTATTTAGTTAAAGAAATGTGATATTTTATGCAGAAATGAAAGAATTTATACTCTAAATAGAACTGAGAATTAATTTTATTGTTTGCTGACAGAGACAACTTTTGGTTTATGTTTTTCATATAAATAGGGGAGGACTACAAGATTTCCTTAGAATTCTGTGTAAGGTGTAGATGGCACAGTAACTGTAGAAGACTATCGTATCAATCACACTGCATTTATAGCTTGTACAAAGTCATGGCCATCAGGCAAAGTCCCCAGTGACTGGAAAGAGGGAAACATTATGCTCATTTTTAAAAAGAGTAAAAAAGAGGACCCTGTGAACTACCGACCAGTCATCCTTACCTCTGTACCGGTGAGATAATGGAGCAGATCATCCTGGAAGCTGTGTCCAGGCATATGGATGACTGGGAGGTGATTAGAGACAGCCAGCATGGCTTCACAAAGGGAAAATCATGCCTAACTGATCTGGTCACCTTCTAAGACGGGGTGACTGCATTGAGGGGTGGGGATACGGGAAAAGCAACTGATGTAAGGTCTTTGGCACAGTCCCACACAACCTCCTTGGTGCTAAATTGGAGAGATATGGATTTGATGGATGGTCTATTCAACGGCTAAGGAACTGGCTACCCATATCCTAAGAGTTGCAGTCAATGGCTCAATGTCCAAAGGGAGATCAGTAACAAGTGATATCCCTCAGGGGTCTGTGTCGGGCCCAGTACTGCTCAATATCTTTATTAATGACATAGACAGTGGGATTGAGCGCACCCTCAGCAAGTTTGTGGATGACACCAATCTGAGTGCTGCAGCTGATACACTTGAAGGAAGAGATGCCTTCTAAAGCGACCTTGATAGGCTTGAGGAGTGGGACAATGTGAACTTCATGAATTTCAACAAGGCCAAATGCAAGGTCCAGCGTCTGTGTTGGGGCATTCCCTAGTATTGATACAGAAGTACTGATACAGACTGGGGGATGAATGGATTGTGAGCAGCCCTGCGGAGAAGGACTTAGGGATATTGGAGGATGAAAAATTACATATGAGCTGGCAATGTGTGCTTGCAGCCTGGAAAGCCAAACATATCCTGGGGTGCATCAAAAGGATTATGACCAGCAGGTTGAGGGAGGTGATTCTGTCCCTCTGCTCTATTCTGGTGAGACCTCACCTGGAGTCCTGCATCCACTCTGGGGTCTCCAGTTCTGGGGTTCCCAGCGCGAAAAAGACATAGACCTGTTAGAGTGGGTCCAGGGGAAGGCCATGAAAATGATCAGAAGGCTGGAACAACTCTTTTATGAAGAAAGGCTGAGAGAGTTGGGGCAGTTTAGCTGGGAGAAGAGAAAGCTCCAGAGAAAACTTCTTGTGGCCTTTCAATACTTAAAGGGAGCTTATGAGAGAGGTGGAGAGAGACATTTTACCAGGTCCTGTAGTGACAGGACAAGGGGTAGGGGTTTTAAACTGAAGGAGGGTAGAATTAGATTAGATGTTACTATGAGGGTGGTGAGGTACTGGCACAGGTTTCCCAGAGAAGATGTGGATGCCCCCTCCCTGAAAGTGTTCAAGGCTGGGCTGAATGGGGCTTTGAGCAACCTGGTCTAGTGGAAGGTGTCTCTGCCCAGGGCAGGGGGTTTGGAACTAGATGGTTTTTGAAGGTCCCTTTCAACCCAAGCCATTCTGTGATTTTATGATTCTAAACAGAAAGTATAGCATGATATAGCAAGGAATTCTACATGCTAAGGCCTCAGTTAAAAAGTTAATGCCTTATTACTAACTTCATACAATGTTAGGCAGAAATCAA
Source organism: Opisthocomus hoazin (assembly GCF_030867145.1). Taxonomy (NCBI): domain Eukaryota; kingdom Metazoa; phylum Chordata; class Aves; order Opisthocomiformes; family Opisthocomidae; genus Opisthocomus; species Opisthocomus hoazin. Next base: position 47,742,990 of record NC_134454.1, read on the forward strand.
TTGGTAATCCAAATACTGGAGCAGTATTTTATATGTGATGGCTTTTAGGAGTAGAGATTTTTGCAGGGAGGAAGACAGTACCTTGTAGAATGAAGGGCAGCCTAGATGATTTTGTAAATATATGAAAAGCCTTTTAAATAGTTTTGAAAGTATTGTAATCCCATCAACACAAGAAGTATGAAAGAAGGACCCAATATAAAATTAGGGCTAAAGTCAGAGGGAAAACAAGCTGTTCCTTTGAAGAGTGAGACAATTCTATTTGTAATTCTTTGTTAGTCATAAATTAAGATGTACTGATTATATCTAGATAAAGCTGTTTATAGGGTTTATATATGTTAATACTTCAAGTATATACTACTTGTTACAGAACAAAAATGCACATGGGTAGAGGCTAGCCTGTTATGTCTGTAAAACCAATTCACTGACTTCACTGGTGTTTTTCGGTACTGTATCTTACAACTGGAAGTAGGATCTGGTTCGATGTATTTTTCAAAGAAAAAAAAGTTTATATAATGACATCTGTGTTACAAGCCATATAGGTTCATGTACCTTTCTCTCTCTTCCAAATGAAAGCCTAATAAATAAAATGCCATAAAAATTTGTAGTTAAAAGAAAATTTTAAGTTATTATAAAAAGCAGAGGCTATTTTTTTTGCTATCAGCTTTCAGAAAAATCCCCAAAGAGCATGTTAAAGTGAATTAAATCTCCAGTGAATGCTTTTCTTTGTTATAACAAGAAAACAAAAAAAATTACAAAACACATACCAACTTTCAAAATAAGGTTATGATTTAGCAGAACAAAAACAAAGTTTTTGGTATTGTATTTGTTTATTTGCTTTGGCACTAGTGTAAGTTTTTGATTTGCTTCAAATGCTCAGTTTTGCCCATCTATATTTCTTGCTAGTTTAGTTGGGTTTGTAAAATAAGGAATATTTTGAAAACAGGCTTTGGATAAAGTTGAATAATAAACACAACTGCTTGTAGAAAACAAGCTATCAGACAGACATTAACCTTATCTATTTGCACTCCAGCATTATGCATGACAGAAATACAGAAGTTTAGGGTTTTTTTGCTCTACTTATTCTGTTTTCTCTGTTCCAGCCCCATTTTAAGATTCTGAATTCCTCTGCTACGAAACAAACAGTACTAAGAAAAAGTAGAAAAGGTGTAAGGCTTCTACAACTGTCGTATTACTGTGTCCTGAAGAGAGAGGTTGAATTCTACATCTTGTTCAATAAAGCGTTTTTAAATTCACCAAATGAAAAGACTGGAGTTCATGAGCCCCTTGTAAATAGACCCTTTTGACTGGATACGCTGAAGTTCTCCTTTAGCTTTTTTTCAGTTATACTTAAATGTTAAAACTTTTGTGCTTTTTTTGGCAGGCATAGTAAATGGATGTAGATTCATAAATGCAAGAGAGGTGCTTACTGGAGTTTTTTTGCTGTAGTGTGGGATCAGAGAAATCAGCTATACATCCTAATGCACTTGTTAAATTCTGCAGTGTATCATGATGAATCATCCTGATGAATCTCTGAAATCCTTAGATTTGACCTTGCCTTTGTTAGTGTGATTATGGAGAGAGAATCTTTTATACTGCAGGAGACATCCAGGCTCCCCACTCCCCCCCAGGAAAAGCAAGTTCAAAGTACAGTTGTGTAGTCTGTGTCACCAGCGAGAGAGAAGCAAAAGCCACACCCATGTTCTTTTAAAAGCTTTTTTCCCTCCCAGAGTCTTTTTTTTTTTAACAATAGTCAAGCAAAATAAAATCTCAATTGAAAACAGAAGTCAGAAGCCTCCCTGCTTTGACCAGCCAGAGAAGGGAAAGAAGGGAAAGACACACATTACCCACAGCTCCCCACCTCCATTTTCTAATACAAGCACAGCTACAGAAGGGCCAGGCTGGAGTCTTTTTCACATAACTTTTTTTTACTTTGACAGTTGATAAGCTACTGCATAATTACAAGAAGCTCTGGTACACTAGAAACCACCAGTTCAAGAGAAGCGGAGGTGGGGAACACCTAGACTTCATTGGTTTGTGAGGAGTGAGCAGGGCTGGAGGTTAGCGAATTGTTTACTCAGGGAGTATTTTGTGTTCTGCCTTGTTTGGTGACAGATTTTTTAGGTAGCCCCTTGTGAGAGGTTTGAAACCCTACCATTATACCTGGGTCTAAACAGTGCACTACAAGTGCAGGTCTGTGTTTAAAGGAAGAAAAATCTTAACTAATTCCAAAGAAACTAGTCATCAGCCACTAGGAATTTCACACCAGAGGTGGAAAAGGGGGTTGGATCATCAAAGCCATGGGAAGATGCAGACGTGTTCTGGAAGTCCAGAAAGAGAATAAGTGAAAGCATGCAAAATGCTCAGAACAGAGGGAGCGCGAGGGTTATACTGAAAGTTACTGGTGTTTCTAAAACGAAACATTATGCACAGTAACCTGGCCGTATATTGCTATAAAGTACCTTGTTAATGTGCTGTTGTGTTAGTGTTAGGATTTGCCAAGAAAATCTGTGTGTATGTTTCCTTAGTTAGGAACCCAAAGGGCTATATTTTCCAAGTGCCTTATTTTAGCAATGTAGTTGCAAAGAGTTATCTGATGCTGGAAATACGGCACCTGAAAATATTTTTTGCTTTTGCTGCAAGCTCAGACCAGCATCATATAAAACATTCAGTAGGTGCTCTCAAGAGAACCAAGAGATACTACTAAGGTATTTAGAATGCGTACTGCAATCTCTAATCTCTTGTGTCTGTGCACCTACCTGTAGGTGTACATAGAGAGACAAGAACACAGGAGAGCAAAGGCAGATCTGAGATCTGCCAAAGATCTGGGGTTGTTCAAGGAGAAGAGAATGGCAAAGATTTTGGGTGAAGATTTTTGAATGCAACAGGCTTCTTTAAATCCCATTGTGCTGAAGAAATATTGAAATAAGGCTGATAAATTTTAAATTCGCTTTTAATTTTGATTTGCCTGTAAGTTACAGTGAGAGGGGGGTAAACATCTGCAGCTGAAAATAAAGCTTTGTTTGTACTTGTCCACAGCTTTAATTAGATCGTTAGAATGAAGTCTGCTATAATCTTTGGTTCATTAAAAAACGCCTTTCTGTTTTTTGGTGATGTTTGTGAAAGCAAGTCCTAAGATATTCTGTACCCTTATGTTTAATTGTACTGTCTAAGTATATTGCATTAATTCCTCTAAAAGGTAGCATGTAATAGTTCAAATCCTAAATTTCAACCCAGAAACTAGAAGAAAAGCAGTATTTTGAGCCAGTTTCAAAATTGAAATACAAAGTCCATGCAGAAGGTATCTGTGAAAATACAGTAAGTTATGAGCCTGCAGACCTGAATGTTGACCTGGCACGCTGGAGAGGGACGGGACTAGGTAGACCAGTTTGGAAATTTGCCTTCTTATGGAAGAGCAAAGCAACTTTTCTGTTGCTAGCCCAGCATGTCTTTTGTTGGTGTTTTTCACCTAGATTTTACATACTTGCAAGCACCCCAGGAAAGCAGATATTTGAAAACCAGAAGAGTGTAATTTTGAAGGACAGACAAAACAGGATTCATTCCCATATTGAGTGTGCAGAAATGCAACAAAACTCAAAGCAGAGATGACCAATGAAGATTAAAGAGGGCAATGACAGGCATTTGACATCACAGCCAGTGTCAAATGCATCAGGAAGCCTACTTCCCATGACATAGCAATGCTGAGACCACTGATGACAAAAATTATTTTTCTCCTCAAATGATGACGTTGCAAAGCGTTGACCTGAAATGGGACACTCCTCTTTGTTCTGCACTGGGACGGAAACATCAAAAATATATTTACAACTGAACTGCAGCTCATTATACAGTGACCTCATACAGAGACCTTTTCTTTAGCAGCAGAGACAAAGTGAGCATGCCAGCCAGGGGGTATAACTGCCTACTTCTTCTGTCTGGACATGAAAGGCTATTGAGGCTGCTTTGGCTACAGCTGAGATACAGTCACATCCGAAACTGGGTGGAATGCCATCAGTGTGAGCACATATCCCACACAAGAGTCTGCTGGGCTCGGACATGCTATGCTCAATTTATTCCTGAAGTCATGCTAACATAAAAACACTCATGAAACGCTTATTTCAAAATGCTCCTTCTGTCTTGTCCTCAATTCCTTTTTCCCTTCCCCTATCCCAATTTTTTGGCATTGGCTAATGGGAAGCCAACGGAGGGGGAGAAACTGCATTGAGTATGGTACCTGGCTTGTCTTCACAAACACAGGAACGCTTCTTAAAAGAGCAGTTCTTTCAATGTCTTACTGCATAGCAGACAGTAGACATCCCTTCTGTTCTTCTTCCAAAAGGTGACCTTTTGGGAGAGGGGAAGTTCTTATTAACAGATGCTAAATACATGACTTATACATTTTTGTACTGTTAAGTTCTTCCCATGGCTCCTGTCCTCAGCCTTGCCAAATTCTTATGTGACGTTCTGTTTCTCCTCTGGATGGTTGGTACCTCCCACCTGGGACAACAGCATATGCTTTTACCTTTACACCTATTAGTGATCTTGTAATAAATTTTTAAAATACCAAATTTATTTTTGGAATGGATTTCCAGAAATAATTCCTTTGTACTGAATGGTTTTATTGTAGCCAAGTACTTTCCATTTCAGCATAACTCATTGTATTCTCCTGTGTAATTAGTCTTTTCCACCTCTTACAATTTTTGTATTAATCATAAACCATTTAATTTCCAATACACCATCTTACCAAATGTCTTACTGAATGTGGATGAGTTATATCTACCGTCTTTTGTACTTCAGAAATAGTGGATTTCTCATTGAAAGATAAATACTGAGTTAGTGTGGCATGGCTTAAAATCTTAAGTACAAACTTATGCTAGCTAAGCTAGACACTTCTGAAAACAAACAACTGGCTCTGCTCACTAGTTTTCAAAGTTGTGGATTCTGCAAGTGCATACATATAGATTGAACTGCAAAAGTGGTCTCACGGATAAGAGGATTACTCATGGGGGGAATACTTTTGGTGAAAGTTAAGGATGTGTGTAAATTCTTGCTGGTGACAGGACCAAAATCATCTGGGTGAACCTTCAAGACGTGGCCATCAAGCCTGACCAAAAAATACCAAAAAAGTAAAAGAAATAACTGCTTAGATGAACAGAGGTGGATCTGTTTAAAGTGCAAGTGAGAACAGAAGAGGTCTATAGAATAATTCTAGGGTGTTAAAAGTGTGACACATATAGGTTTGGCTTAGGCTGTCTAGGCTTTTAACATCCAGATTTTGGTGTGTCATGTGGTCCACAGGATGCTTAGTATGGCCTCTCTCCCATCAGCTCCCCCTAAAAGCTGAACCAGAATGCTCGCTTTCAATTGGAATTCCTACCTATTCAATTAATTTAGTTCACTTGTGTCCATATTTGGGACCCCTCTAGGTTCTGCTTCTGTCAGTTGCCCAAACCGAAGACTGCATAGAGCTGAATTTCCAAACTGCAAAAGAAAAGAATGCTCTTTGCTACTGAAAATCAGGCAATTCTGGCATAGAAATATTTTCAATCTTTTCCTAAGGAAATGTGTTTTGGAAGGGTACATCAAGAATCAATCAGCTTCTAAGATATTTTTATAGAGATCTTTGGAATAGAAATTCATTTGCCTATCATAAGTTATCAGAAGTATAATACGTGTATATGGACCTATTGTTAAATGTTGATTTTCTTTTTTTTAATGACGTAATTGTCCTAACTGCTAAGGGGTATTAAGCCGGGGGGCATTGACCTTCCTATGCAGAAATGACACAAATCACCTAGAGGTGTAACACGTGCCTCCAGAAGGGGCTTCTGAAGGGCTGGAAGTTGGAACACTTTTCTGTTCCCTGGCTGTAGAATTCACAACTGAAATGGGTTTGTGTGGCAAGGTTTTGGTAGCAGGGGGGCTAGAGTGGTAGCTTCTGTGAGAAGCTGCCAGAAGCTTCCCCGTTGTCCAACAGAGCCAATGCCAACCGGCTCCAAGACGGACCCGCCGCTGGCCAAGGCCGAGCCCAACAGCAACGGTGGTAGCGCCTCTCTGGTAAGGTATTTAAGGTAGAGAATTTGGGAGTAAAGTTGAGCCCAGGAAGAATGCAGGAGTGGGACAAGCTATGTTAAAGATTTAATTTTATTTCTCATTATCCTACTCTGATTTGATTGGCAATAAATTAATTTTCCCCAAGTTGAATCTGTTTTGCCCGTGACAGTAATTGGCGAGTGATCTCTCACTGTCTTTACCTCGACTGACAAGCCTTTCATTATATTTTCTCTCCCCTGTCCAGCTGAGGAGGAGTGATAGAGCAGCTTTGGTGGGCACCTGGCATCCAGCCAGGGTCAACCCACCGCAACTACCTACACATTTAGCCAGTGGTTATGACAAGCCTTCAGAGTACCCTGCTGTACTAAGGACTTGTTTCCCATGACTTGAGTTTTCTTGTCTTTAGCAACATCTGACATCCATTTAAATAAAATAAGCCAATTTCCTATGTCATTTATGCAAAAATTGAAGCAAGAAATAAAACCTTTTGCTGAATTTGCTCCTGACTCCTTAGAAATTAACTGCAGTAAAAGTTGGATCTTACTAAATGAGATAATTACTTCATCATTTTTGCTGCTGGTGCTGTCGCAAGAATATTTCAAGAGAACTTCTCGTGGGCTTTTAACAAACTGTTTTATGGGCATAAGATTTATGAAGGAAGGAGGGCATATTCCCGAAGCATGAAGCATGAACAGCTGTCTGTTCTTGGGGAAGGCAGAGGGGGATACAAATGAATGCAAGCTTTTCTTTCGAAAGATGCTGCCCTTGGTATAGCCAGTGAATTTTAACTTTGGGAAGTCAAAATCTTAACATTTTGGTAGGCAATCTGATGAATAAAGTTCTCTTACCATATCCATCTAGTTCTGATCTTATCCCTCTTCAGACTCCCAGCTGCAGTACCAAAGGCAACACAATTTTAAGCTTCTTTTTTCCTAACCTTGGCACCATTCATTACTAATTGAGCTACAAATACTAGCTGACTTCTTCCAAATTATCACACTACCAAATATTTACTTGTCTTAGTCTTTCTGTTAAAAATGGCTTTATATTTTTGAAGTTACAGCCTCTCTTTGAAGTATTTCGTTATATGCCAGTTTTCTGGCATTAAAGCCTGTCATCATTTTTGTTTTCTAAAAGTAATGCATGTTATCTGTTAACCCAGCCTAAAATTTATAAAACATTAAAAATATGGACTAAAATTCAAAACACTGATTAAAAATTACTTTGAAGTGTTGTTGAGTACTTTAATTATCTAGAATAACTATAGCTCTTCTGCATTTTTCCGAGCTCTAGTGTGGCTGCTTTGAAGAACAGACATCAGATGAGCTATGTTTGTGCCTGTGTCTGTGGGAAAGTGTATATGGAGAAGAAAAAAGCACTTCTGAGACCACTTCTGAGCTCTTCACTTGAAAATAGCAAAAATGCAAAAGAAGTCTGGTGTATTAGTTGCAGTAACAATTAGATGAGCTAATAAAGTCCAAGAGTGAGGGGAGCTCTCAGTCACAAATCAGATCTGCTGTTAATACCTGGAGAAAAGACCCCTTGGAGTAGTAATCAGTCTCTGAAAAGTGTGGAAAAAAGCACAAAATGCATATATAATGCACTGGTTCAAGACCAATCAGCCTGAGTTTTGATTATTCAGTGTTTTCTGAAGTATGTTGCTGGTATCTGCTAGATTAAATGACACATTAATTTCTTCTGTGAAGTGAGCATGGCTGTGATTTCATCAGTGACCTATTCCAGGTTCACCAAAATCAGAACCTCCTATTCTAAATCTCTGCTGGCTTAAAGAGTTAAATTGTTCATTCAGATAGTTGCGTTCTGGAGTGTGTTGACCCCAGCCTGCAGCTAAGCTAAGCTTTGGTCAGTTTGGCTCAGCTGACCAGGTTGCATCCCCTCCCAACATCCTGCCCACCCATGGCCTACTTGCTGGGAGGGCAGAGAGGGAGAAGGAGAAAGAAAAAGACTGGACGCGCTGCAGGCACTGCTCAGCAGCAGCCAAAACACTGGTGTGTTATCAACAGTTTTAGCCACAAATCCAAAACATGGTACTTCGAAGAATGTTAACTCCATCCTGCCAGATGCTGTACGCACTCCTAACCATAGAAGTTTACCTTTACTGAGTAAGTGCCGTAAAAATGTTGACAAGTAGGGAAGGTGACAGCAGGGAAGAAGAATGAGGCTCTAACTTGTACTTGATTTTGCTATGTGCTTTCCTGGACTTCTAAGCCTTGTTCCCTTAGCAGGAACTCAGTCATTTCACTGAGTGTGTGACTGTGGCATTGCTGAACATGGCATACAAACACTTTTGAAAAATTGAGTTAAAGCTCCTCGGCCCCGTTTTAAGAATATAAACTGTCCTAGGCTTCCTGCAGTCTGAACCAGTGCGTAATTCACAGTGGATTCCTTAGCTACATCGGAGCTACCTGGTGGACCAACACAACGCGGTTCAGCACCGTGCAGGGAGCTTTTGTAGGAGCAAGCTTTCGAGCTTGCCAGCTCAAGCTGCAAAAGCAGTACCATGCAGGTAACTCATGTTGACACTCAGTGATGCTGAGACTCCCATCACAAGCACAGAGAAGTCAGAAAACCGAGTAGCTTGATTGTCACAGTTCGAAGCAAAAGCCAGTGCAGTTACAAGTTCCACGCAACAGAATGCTGCCAGTCAGAAAACAGTAGTGGATGACAACTACGCATGTAGTTTTGTAAACTAAATGTATTTTTCTGTGAAGAACCCATACTTGTTTCTTCTTCCTTGCTTGTGCCATTAAACTGCAATTGGATCAGCAATCAATCAGAACTTGTTGCACAAGATATGACTCATATCTGTACTGAAAACAAAGTAGATCAAGAATGGTTTCATAGTTCATATAACCATCCTCTGCTATTGTCCACCTGTCTCAGTTTTTCTTGCATTTATGAGGGACAAAAGCAAAAGAATTTGAGAATTTTGTTTCAATTCATTGTAATAAAAATAACCCCAAGAACTGGCAGAAGTCTCCCTCTTTCCTCTCAGCTGAAGTGGCTGGATGTATGAAAGGAGTGTGACAAGATGAGAGAAGTGGAAAAGCTTAAAGACAAGAATTTTGATAGAAATGCTTCAGTTGCCAGCTTTTGCCTACAAGGTGTGACCCTTGTATACACTTCATGCTGTTCAAAAATTCATAAAGTGCATTCCACAGTGAGGGGAAATGGACGGGTGGGTTCACTCGCCAACAATGAAATACAGGTGTTTGTACAGTGGAGTGAAGCTGCTATTTAACAGGGCATGAAATGCTACACAACCTTTTGGTCAGGGTGGGAAGAATGTAGTAACAATTTGAAAGCACGGAGGAAATGACAGGCTATAATTACTCACTGCAAGCAGTAAAGTGGGGCTAGTGGCCCACCTCTTGCACAAGGCAGTAAGAATCCTTAACTAAAGCATTTCATTATTTGTTTTTTGTCTTGAAAGCCAAAAGCTGAGCAGTATAAGATTGAGGCAGTAGCTCAGTACTTACTCAGTGGTTGCAAATGGAGGAGCAACGAATTCCCTGCCATTTCAGTTCCAGACTGGTGACAATACAAAAGGGAGCTGTCCTGTAGGGAGAAATCGGCTGCCCCGGCTACACTGACAGGTACAGCACATCACTTAGGCTGAACAGCAAAAATGACCCTTGACTGCACTGCGTCTTCTATGACTGCAACTACTACTCGTCAGCGGTAATGGTGGAGTATAAGGGGTTACAAAGCTGCCGTATACACACAAGCAAGTGCTGCCTGCAAAATCATCAGCGCCACTTTCATCCAATGTCTTTTACACGTATGGACAATAGAAAACCTCTAACCTTATTCTCCAAATGGATTGTACTTCATCATGAAATACAACTGTAGCTAAGCTGTATGTGTGTAAACCACTACACTGCAGTGCATGCAATGCTTTCTTCCAAAATTTTGTCCTTGGCTCCCTATTGTGCTGTCTTCTATGATCATAAACTATGCCACTCTTAATGTCTGTTGTTACCTTTGTCGGTCAGGAAGCAGAACTATTTTGCAGGACACCTTCTATAAATGTAACCAAAAATATTGTTCAGAGTTTTAATAAATGGGGTGGAAAAACTCCCAAGTTTGGCATCTTAGGGTTCTAAAGTCATTGTGAATCAATAGCTTCATATCACATTTACTCACATTAAAAAGTGTTATTTTTAAACATGGTAGTTAAGCTTCAATATAAGCCTATAATAGAAAGTTTGAAATCAAAAGGAAGAAAATTTTGATGGTGCGGTATCCAGAAAAGGCTACAGCTTACTCTGGCAGATTACTCTCTATTTGTATTTCCTTTCTACAGGGTTACATTTTTCCATTGAAACACATAGATGGTGTTCTGAATAGGTGAGAGATTTATTTACCTCTGAATTTTATAAAACCGGAGTTACTTCTCTGGTGTACTGTGAAACATAAAGGGATTTCTAACTGAAACTAAATGCAGTCAAGTTTCAGATGATGACTCCTCTGTGTTATTATTATTTTCATTATTAAATTGTTTACATAAATGACTGGGAAGTAATTACTGGGATGCCTGTCTTTCACAATTTCCCAAACAGTAAGGGGTATTTAACTTGCCAAAGGCAAGATAAAAAACGTTCAGCCCCAGTCTGCTTCTTCCTCTCACAGGCTTGCTCCCTTGCATGCATCAGTACAGGCTTCGGGCGGACCTGCTGGAGAGCAGCTCTGTGGAGAGGGACCTGGGTGTCCTGGTGGACGACAGGTTGACCACGAGCCAGCAGTGTGCCCTGGTTGCCAAGAAGGCCAATGGGATCCTGTTGGGGTTGATGTAGCTTGAGAGTTAGCATGACTGGGCCGCTTAAGCAAAACAGCTCCCATAACTGAACAGGCCGCTGGAAAGGACAGCTAAGAATAACAATTGAGAAAGTTCTGATAGTGCACATGGTGTCCGTTAGCAAAAACAAGATGTGTTCAAGGACGTGCAGGCGGCCTGTTGCTGTTAGCGTCAGTGCATAGTTACCAATCATAAGGGAATATGGGGTGCGTGAACAGCACGTGATTTATGTCTGTAGCCTATCCGAATAAGCATGATCGCGTGTGCAGATATGAAAAATGTATATAACCACGCAAGCAGAGCAATAAATCGAATCGACTGTGCATTGTATCAATGTGTGAGAGTCATCCCTGTCCCTGCACGGATGCTGAAACTCGGCATTGTGGTGACCCCGACGTGATACTGCAGCCGAAGAAGGCAGGGGACTGCCGACCGGCGAGGTAAGCTGGGCTGCCCAAGAGAGGCAGGAGCGTATCCGCAGCACACCGGGGGTGCATGAATATTGGCAGTATGGGTTTCACTGTATCAGTGTTGGACAAGGCAGTGCAGAAAAGCCTGCTGGAATTGGTGGATCGAGCCAACGTGAAGTTAACAGAAGGAGAGATATCGGGTCTATAATTGTGGTACCACCAATGAAAGCTGATAGCAACGACAGATCAGTTGTTCGACCTGGATGTGTGGCAGAGAATCGGGGACTCTGTGCAGGTCGGCAACAAAGAGGAGCAATTATTAGCCCCTGTTTCTCGAGCTGTCAAAAGCATGATCAGCTGAAAGGAACGAAAGCTCAATTGAAAGATTTTACAGAGAATTTTGAAGGAACAAAGTCTTGCAGTTTAAAATCCCTGAGGAAATCATTACTTGGAAATCAGTGCATACAGCTTTAAATGCTCTAAAACTCGCAGAAACTATCTTAGAAGCGGCTGCTACTCCTCCACCGTTATCTCCAAAGCAAGGACAGAGCTGCAGTCTTTTGAAATATTTAACCCCACATACGATGAAATTCCTAACCCAATGCGAGAAATGCGGGAGGTAAATCCGTCAGAACCTGACGATCCTTTAAATCCAGAGAAATGGGAAGTGGGGTGCAAAATCCGGCATCCCGAAAGTGTACGACAGGGTCCTTCTACAGCAATTGGCGTACCCGACCTGAAATCAAAGCAGGGTGAATTCCAGCATAAAACCGCACAGTCCCTCAGACACAGCACAGCCTGCAGCGCCAGTGACCACCACACCAGATGGGTCAGCGAACCTTACACCTGGTGGGGCACACGGCACCCCCCGAGCAATCAGCAGTGCAGACCGGCCTCCCCCCCGATCCCAGCGCGCCGGCCCAGCCCAGAAGCGGCGCAGCAAGAACCATCTTCCTGACATTCAAGGACTTGGTTGGAAAAAGTGTGTATAATTCAATTACTGCAGTAGAAGTCCTTGTATCCTTATCGCTGCAAACTGTTCTAGCTGATTATGATATTAATGTACGCTAATGAGTTCTCGAGAGTGCTTGCTTTCTGGGGCTCCGGAGTTAAGTTTTGGAGAGTGAATTATTTTGCTGCTTTCTGGGAATAGATTTTGGGTACCCAGGTAGGACGCTGCTCTTGAATATCAATGGTCTGAGGGATTGCAGGACCTCCAGCCGGCACCGAGGGATTCTCGGGGAGAACCTCTGATCCCTGGACCAAAAAGTTCTGAGCACGAACTATTAATAAGACAAAGGCATTCTTCCAGTATTGTTTCTTGTTGCCTGCCTGTCAGTTGCCTGCTAGTCTTAGTGAAAGCTTCACAGCAATAGGCTATATCCCTGGGGAGAAGTGAAAGTGCCCTTCCTAAAACAGAACTGAAAAGAGAGTACTCTTCCTGAAACTGAGGCTTGGGAGTTTGTCTGTTAAATGTTGAATGTTATTGTAAGTCCTTGTCTGTTCATAAGTCTTTGCATTGAAGAAAAAAAAAAAAAAATCATAACTCTTTGCAATATTTGGATTTATGTTGGAAACTTGGTATGCTTGTGTGTGTGTGTGGTCACGACTATGATTGTGTGATTTTATGTGTTTGTTGTCATAGTGTTTGTATTTCTGTGTTCTGATGGATTTATTTGGTTTCTGTGATCTAACGGATTTGTCTGGACTAAGTAACTGCCTTTACGTCTTTGGTTTGATGAGTTATGCAGGTATTGTATATGGTTAATTAGTTATACCCTTAGATACATTGATTTTAGCCTAAGTGATTAATATGAATACAGGTTATGGTATGCACTTCACATCTATATATCTTTTTATTAGCTTTTGTGTTCTTCTGTTTGTTTTTAGTATTGCGCTGTAGCGGGGCTGTTACCGGACCATAAAGCCAATAGTGATACTTAGGTGTGTCAATGTAGCACTTGCTTTAAATTCATTAAATAAAAAAGGGGGAGATGTAAAGGAAGCAGTGATTATATTGGTTCCGTGTAGAATATGCATAACATAAAAGGCACTAGAGACAACTGTAAAAAAAAATTTTTGTGATGCAACTAACACCAATTGAGCAAATGTTTTTAAGGCAATGATAAAATAGCCTAGCTTTTTTTGAAAAGAAAAAGGAGATGTTGGGGTCGATGTAGCTTGAGAGTTAGCATGACTAGGCCGCTTAAGCAAAACAGCTCGCATAACTGAACAGGCTGCTGGAAAGGACAGCTAAGAATAACAATTGAGAAAGTTCTGATAGTGCACATGGTGTGGGTTAGCAAAAACAAGATGTGTTCAAGGACATGGAGGCAGTCTGTTGCTATTAGCCTTAGTGCATAGTTACCAATCATAAGGGAATATGGGGTGCGTGAACAGCACGTGATTTATGTCTGTAGCCTATCCGAATAAGCATGATCGCGTGTGCAGATATGAAAAATGTATATAACCACGCAAGCAGAGCAATAAATCGAATCAACTGTGCATTGCATCAATGTGTGAGAGTCATTCCTGTCCCTGCACGGATGCTGAAACTCGGCAGGATCCTGGGATGCATTAAGAGGAGTGTGGCCAGCAGGTCGAGGGAGGTTCTCCTTCCCCTCTACACTGCCCTAGTGAGGCCCCATCTGGTGTACTCCGTACAGTTCTAGGCTCCCCACTTCAATAAAGATGAGGAGCTGTTGGAGAGTGTCCAGTGGAGGGCTACGAGGATGGTGAGGGGACTAGAGCATCTTTCCTACGAGAAGAGGCTGAGGGAGCTGCACTTGTTCATCCTGGAGAAGGCTGAGAGGGGACCTAATATATGCTTATAAATATCTCCAGGGTGGGTGTCAGGAGGATGGGGCCAGACTCTTTTCAGTGGTGCCCAGTGACAGGACAAGGGGCAATGGGCACAAACTGAAGCACAGGAAGTTCCGTCCGAACATGAGGAAGAACTTCTTCCATCTGAGGGTGACGGAGCACTGGAACAGGCTGCCCAGGGAGGTCGTGGAGTCTCCTTCTCTGGAGATATTCAAGACCCGCCTGGACAAGGTCCTGTGCAGCCTACTGTAGGTGACCCTGCTTCAGCAGGGGGGTTGGACTAGATGACCCACAGAGGTCCCTTCCAACCCCTACTATTCTGTGATTCTGTGATTCTCCATGGTGACATCTTCTGGGTCTTTGTAAGCAGAGATGTCTGAAGTAAAGACCCGAAGTGTCATCAGTATGAAGGTACACAAACACAGACCACTTTAAATGTAGATGGGTAAGTACATCCTGTGTTACATAAAGTTAAGAGAAAAGGGGAAGTTTGGGGTCCGCTGAGGTGAATGATGGAAGGACCTAAATCTCCACTAAACGTATTGATGCAGTTTCACTAGCAGGTACTGTGGTCTACTGCAGTCTGCATTGTATTGGGAAGTGGAAATATGGGTACTGATTTGTTGTATGGCTGTGGATTCCTCACGCTTTCTAGCTCTTTTTTTCCTCACTCACAAAAGTAAGTGCTGTGTGCAGAGTTTGAAATAGTAGTAAAATATGATGAGCATCCAGCTTTGGAAGGAGGAAGAACTTGTGGTTCCTGGCCATGTGCTTAATCATTTCAAAGCAGCTTTGAGGTGGGTAATATAAATACATTAAAAGAATCTGAGAATTCTGCCTTCCCAAACTGGAAGCAATATAGGCTAATGGAAAGCCATTAGACCAGCAAGACTCTAAAATCCTTGTGGAAGTCATTTATCTTCCCTCTACCACAGTTTCCCTAGCAGAAAAATGGGGATAAAACACTTACCATTTTTTGTGATAATGCAATTAAAAGAAAGATAATGTTCAAATACTATGTTTTGTGCTCTGGAAGAGAAATTAGGTTCTTTGACTTCACACAATAAAGTGGATAACAATTATCTCTGATTCCAAGATGGGAAAATTTAAATTTTGGTGTAAGAACAGTGAAGTGGAAGGCTTATTTTTGCCAGTGAAATTTATATGCCAGCAATACTTTGATTAAATTTTTAAAATTAGTCTAAATTCTAAAACAGGCTATAGGACTATGGGATTATTGACCCAAGGCTTTACAGTGAAGTACAAAACTGCTTGTACTGATATGTAAATGAACTCTGTAGATTGCTAGCGGCAAACATGCATGAGAGAAAGAAATTAAACAAATCACTTCTTGAGTTTTATAGCAATCATGTCAAGAGAGTGGTTCTGTAAGCTATTAGTTTGTGATAGTTTTATTTCCTGTCTTTCTTATTTATTTGGAAGGAACAGCTTAATACGATAAAGAAATACAGTGTTTGCACGGCCCGTGAAGCAGAGCTCCCACATAACTCTGTAAGAAGTTCAGCCACACAGGGTCTGAGGAATCAGAGACCTAAATCAGTGAAAAGTTCTGGAAAAGAGTGGCACGAGCGAGGGAGATGTAATAAACGGAATAGCAATAGGGTGCAGAAGGGAGGAACAGGTGTGGAAAGGCAGCTTCAGTGAGTGTTGGTGTGATGGAGAAGGAGTTTGGGGTGGTTGCTGCACAGGATGGAGAGCGGCCGTAAGCCTCTGGTGCCTTCTTCCTTGCTTCTCTTCTCAGCTTGCTGTGCCTGTGCGGTAACAGGAGAGGACTTTCAGCTGCCGCTCGGAACGTGGAGCAGAACTGCAGAGGCGGGTCCACTGGGGGCCAGAGTGGGTGTATATAAAGGAAAGAATGGACAAATAACTGTTTTAATTCTGCTTAGATACAGCAGGGAGATGTTTTCTACACAGGCAGAGAGGGTGGTTTAGAGAGCCTGCAGGGTAAATGGCACTCAGTATTCACACAGGCCACACACGGGGATCATGCACGCATATGCACACAAACGCTTGCAAAAACAAATCCTTTGCACGGGCTGTTTCAGCAAACAGCTTAAAAATCTGCAGTTCACCCACAGTGCCAGAGAATGCTTTAGGACTTTTATGACTGTTGTTCAAGCAGCCCTGAGGATGTCCACAAAGCAAAGCATGTAAAACAGAGAAAGAGATTGAACAAAACGGAAAGCACAAACTTTACATTACAAATAAACATAATACGCTTGCTGCGCATGTAAATGTTTCTAGGACAAGTGGGCTTCCAGGCATTTCAAGACAAGGGCGATATATCTCTGCCTATTTTAGTTTTTCCATGCAGGTGTAATAGTGTGTCATCATTAACTCTTTCCTGGAGGCTTTAGGCTAGGCATGCCTTTGTGTGAGTTGTGTTGCTGTAACTAGCAAAGGAAGTAGTGCTGAACAGCGTACTGCTGTGCTGGTTGTGCGTGAGGCAAGCAACACCAACTGCAAGAAGGAAAGTCTCATAATGTTTCAAGGCTTTACGTGGGAGCGCAATCACTTTTATTTGTAAAAAGAGATTTTGTTTTCGGCTCTTGTGACCAAATGCTTTCCCAGGGCTACCTGAAGTAAGAGACACAAGAAAGCATTAGTCTGTGTTACTCTTCTCATGCAATCTTGAAATCGGTAACTGCGGGTCAAGTGGGACACAAGCTTTGTGTGTCTTCTACATGTACAAGTCCTCCTTGTCTAATCTCCCTTTGCTGTCTCGTAGATCTGAGCCTGTGGCCTCATGCTGCATAGCCAGCACTTCGAGAAAAACAGTAAGGAATTTGTCAATAAAATGCACCTTTTTCTTTTCCAGAACATCCTTCCTGAAAGCCCACGCCTAGCTATGGCCCGCATGGGATTTCTGGGAAAATCTGCAGGTCAGAGCATCATCTAATAAAAAAAAACAAGAGGAAAGAGTGCAATTTGGGTAGATGGTCAATAAGTGGATAGGAAACTACTGTTCAAGCTGAAGAAGCAAAAAGCTGAACAATGTGGAAAGCAAAAATTGTTCATGATCACTTCACAAATATCCCGTGGATATCAAAGGCCAGATTTACTTTCTGTATAGGAAGAATTAGTCTTATAAATAAGCATTCATCCTGTATTGTCTGTGTAAATAAGGTTGTGCCATTGTTCAGTGCAAACACATTTAAAAAAGAAAAAGGAAAAATACTCAGACTGAAATTCGTGAAAGAGGTATGATGTTTAGAGGGGGAGAGAGAGATATACTTAATGTGCCTGTGATGTATGTACTTACGGACTTAATTTTTTTGCCTGCTGATACAAGCAGGCAAACTTTGCTGAATTATTATTGACTAAGAATTAGAGTTATAGACAACAACAGACCATGCATGAAAGTGTCACTAGCACTCTGGAGTGCTCATAGCAAATGTAGTTATTCCTCATGTGTTACATGCTTTTACTACAGCGGTTTGCAACACCCAGTCTGAAGGGCCATAGTAAGCCATCTGCTGCCAGTCTGCTCAGCCACACTGTGTCACGCATTGGTAGCAATGTGCTAGTTCTGCCTCGCCGTTCAGATGACCAGAGAGCTCCAAACTCGACAGTGACAAGCTGTTCCCAACCACCTGAAGAAAAACAGGGAAAAGTGCAAGCAATTAATTTTCTTTAAAGTTCACGATGCCTGTATTCTTTCTGAACACAAGTAACATCCCAAGAGTTTGTAAGGTACCGCTCCATTATTTGGCATCCTTTCTGACTAAATCCAGTGGAGTCTGTCCCTGAATGCATCCCTATAACACTTCAGTAAAGGTTAGTGCTTTGCTGAGCTGAATGCTAAGAAGGGCTGAAAGAGAAATTAAGTCATAGTATTCCTCCTCCAGCAATAATCTCCACGTACTTTTGGGTAATGAAAAGCTTTCTGTACTCCTCAACCCATCTTTAACAGACTACACAATTGTTCCCATGACATAATTAGCTTCAGTGACAGCCATCCTGGCCTGGATTCAAGCTGATGATCTGCATCCATCTATTTCCAATTCACAACCATAAGAATTTAGTGTTTGTTATGAATTCTTTTCTGCAACTGCATATCCAAGAACACAGACTTGCATCCAGGTTGGATTATGAAAAATTCTGGACATACAAGGGATATTTGCTTCGGTTGGACTGGGATTTGGCTTTTTCCCCACTTGTTGGTGCACACAGTAGTGAGAAATTAAGTTGTTTAAGAAGTAAGAATTGGTCTGACTGCATAACAAAATAAGTGCAAAACTTTGCTTGTGTTTCAGAAACGTCATTAAGTTTCCAAGCTCCCTTCCACCTGACTTTTACCAGGTTATACTGACATCTGTGTGGGTTCAGTACTCGCTGCCTGAGTGCTCTTGAAGCAAATTTCCAGAGCTTCACCAAAGCCACAGAGGATATACCCACCAGAAATGGTGCAATGCATTCTGGAGATTTTGAGATTCATGACCAAATAAGACAAACATTTTCAAAATGCAGTCAGCCATCAGCAAAAGTAGAAGATACCCTTCTTAGGAAGCATCGTGGGGTTTAAGCTGGTGGAAGAAGCAGCAAGAAGGGAGAGGCAGTGGATAGAAGAAGACCGAACATCACTCAAAGTTCAGATATGAGCCACCTTTAAAAAAAAAAAGAAAGATTTGCCAAGCAATAGTTTTTAAAGTTCTCTTTTTAAAGTTCTGAGACCTTCAGGTTGTTTCCTCAAAACATATTGCCTGGTACAACTGAATGTGTTCTGTTAGAAACATATGAAATATTTGCAATAAAAGTAACAGGTTTCAGCAATTTTCACACTTCATTTATAGCCTGTAAATGAGCCTATCGTGCCAAAAACTTTGTCTTATTTTGTAACTGTTTTAGAAAGAGGCTTTGCTAATGGAAAAATACCTCTTTTCCAGGAAAACTGAAGTTCAACTGAAGAGAAAGTACTGCTGTTATTAGAAAGATTAGCATAGCACAAGAGCTTTAACTTGGAAAACCAGTAAGAGGCTTCTGTGATCTCTGCAGGCACAAAGTCCCAAACTTTCATTCCTCAGCTAATTAGCGCAAAATAGAGATTTTCCACACTGGAAAGCAGTATTACCACCATTGCAAAACAATGTAACTTACAGAATTGCTGCAGCAGACTGGACCCAAGTCCGCCTAGCCCCACAGATAGTCTTGGAAAGTGTCAGGTGTATTTATGGTGAGAATAGGGTAACTGTTCCTCCTGTACATTGGGCAGCCTCCCACAGCCAGTGTTTGAGACATTTGTGTCTCAAGCCTCCAAGCTGCACAGCTTGGAGATGTGGAGAAAGTCAGTACTTCTTCTGCTAGTATTAAGTCCGTGTATGATAATTTCACTGGATGTCCCTGTTGCTAATTTTATTAGATCCTTTTTTAGGCCTCTTCACTACAGTAATAATTTCATCGGCCTCTGTGATTTCTTTCCCCTTCCCTCATCCTGCCTCAATTCTCACTTCCCAAACTGAAGAAAAACTTTTTACTCAACTTTTCCTGTATGACCACTGTTTCATACCACTCTTCATTCTTGTTACCCTCCTCTGGTTTTGTTTCTTATTCTGCAATAATTCTTTTGAGATAACAGTACTAAAATTGCCCAAAATTGTAAAATATGGATACATAATAGATTTCTATATCATAACACTTTTTAGGTTGTCTGGACGATGATCTGAAAGTAAAACTTGTGAATTTAGTTCCTAATGAAATTTTCAAGCAGTCATCACAAATAAATGTGGTGTTGAAACACTGTGCAGTGCTCCACCAGTGAGTGGCTGTTTGCTAAATGCTAATACCAATACTCACGCTCTGCCTAAGGAATGAAAAACAATTTATCATAGCTGATAACATGTAACAGTAAGGAATACTTTCAGTGCTAAATTGCACTAACCTTGACTGTTTGTCACTGGATGTCTGCAGAGTCATGTAACTACAAATTACAGCTGTCACAAGATTTCCAGGTGAGAATAGTTTTATCACATATAGAAGGATGACTTTGGAGGGGCTGAAACTCTAAACCTGATGTGGTAAGGAATTTATGGAAAATTCTTCAGCATAATTTTTACCAGTTTTAGTTGTCAAGGGTTTATGGTAAATGCCTCTGTATCACAAAGAAGTTTTGACTAGTAGACTTACAACATCAAACTTTCTCTGTTTTTTAAAATATAATCTTACTGATAAAAGAGTGTTACAGGCAAGAACCCACAGCCCTGACATTTTACAACAAAAACAGCAGGAGGCGGTAGATATGAGTACAATTTCAAGGATAAGTCCACTGAAAACAAAAACTAAAATTCTGTCAAATTTTTCTTGAATGAAATATGCGAAGACAACAGGGTTAACAGCATGTATGCAACAGCTTGTCTTTTTCTTCTTTCTTGGAAATCAGTTCTGACTTTGGTGCTTAAGTAACAAATTGGAATGGATTGAAGTCAGAGGAAAATAAGGCTGATATTCACAATATATTCAACATATTCCTGATGAACACTGTATTTACATCGCATCACACCAATATCCAAATAATTTTCATTCAGATCAGCAGTGACAGAGGTGCTACTACTAAAATAAGTTCTAAAGCAAATGCTGTTAGGGAATAATGTAGGAATTGTCTAGCTGTAATTGGATCTGGAGATACCTTCCTCTTCATATTCACCTGAGTCATGTATACAAGATTTATTTTTCTGCTTAGTTTTAGTCCATTTAAACTACTAGTGTGGGAAAGGTTACCTTTTTCTCTAAGAGTAAGTTTGTTGACATCACTGGAGATAGAGGTATCAGCATTTCCACACTAAGTGGACGTCTCTCAAGGCTATGAAATGACTTAGTGTTGTAGGCACCCTCATGAATTTTTTCTAAACTAAGCCAAGCTTAGGCACACTTAGGCAGTAGTCTGGGGTAAAGATGAAGAAGAAAAGGCAAGGAAAAGATAGCATTGTCTCTGACGTGATCTGTTAAACAAGAAATATCACCTGCCCGCATTCTCCTTTGCCCCCCCAACACACATACCCCACACCCCAAAACAGTAACCGTGACATCCTGTAACTTGAAACCAGTACTTTAAAAAAGGTTAGTGTTGTGTAAATTACATAGTCTGCTACACAAATAATTTGCACTGAAATGTTTATCAGCTCTCTGACATAGCTGCTTCCATTTATAGCTTATAAACTGTTTTTTACTGGTTCCTTCACATCTGATAACATGGCTTCAGAACAGGTGGTGAAAATGTTAGGCAATTATGAGAGCCTCTGTTTGCATGTGTGTGGTCTCTTGGTTTGCAAGGCCACTGACCACATACGAAGGCATTGTAAAAGTCTCAAATTTAGATTATCAGCCTCTGTTGTCAAGTACTGCCCTAGCTGCATCTGGAGTTTCTCTGAACTGGAAGTGGCTTTGTTGAAGGGTTAAAAGTTCAGAATTAACAAAACCTACATTTAAGAACAAAATTTACTCAAAGTAAATCACAAAATATTTTTAAATTTTGCATGTGTAAGTAGTGTGGCACTGGGTAACTCTCCAGTATTCCACTGTAAGGCTGGCTGCTTAGTACGGCTCAGAAAGTGATGTGTTGACAAAGGCAGGAGTGGTTGTTTTTATTCCATGTACTATTGCACCTTCAGATATTTTGCAACAAACCTTGCTGGAATAAGTTGGCTGTCCAGAGATAAATTAAGATCAAACTAACCTTATAATCTTCAGGTTGGGTGAGGAAGGGTTGTGTAGTTTTCTTTGCAGTTTTGTCTGAAAATATCCTTCAGGAGATTCATCACAAATTCTTCTTATTCAATTAGAAATATCCACCTTTAGAGGCAGAATACTCTCTCGACAATGGGTATAGTCCAGCTCAGAGTATTTCCCAATAGTGTCCTGCATTTGGATGTGACAGGTGTCATTTGCCATTATACAGAAACAAAAATAACTCCAAATATTTACCGTATAGCCACAATAGGGATGCACATCTTGGATTTCAGCTGCCATTAAAATAACCTCCATAGAATTGAAAGGAACAAAGGAGTAGTAGAGAGGATATTCTACATATAGTACAGTCCTGTGTTACTCCTTCTATCACTGTATTCCCTCCCAACACACCTGTGTCTGTCCAGATCCCCTTCCCATTTAGCATGCAGTCGTAGCCTCCAGTAAAAGAGCATGTGCTCTAGTCTATGATTTTAAATACAACAGGCTTTCTTACATCTACAATGCATGTATTTTCAAGAGAAATTCAACAATAGGTCTATGCAGTTTATTTGATCAAAGTGTTCCCAGTAGATTATTCCAGTACTACTGACTGAGTTGGGAAAAGTGTAACAGGTTGGTGCATAAAAAGTGCATGAAACATAATCAATTTGAAAAAAGCATGTATCAGAAAGATTAACTGCATGGCCTTCGCAGAATTGCTTTGGGATTCCTTGTAGTTCAATATACCCGGAGCTGTTGTACTCAGGTCCCTAAGGATTAATTTTGCTTTTTTGCATTTTACTTTCTTGCAGTTTTGGTTGCAAGTAGTCCCGAAAGTTAGTCAGTGTGTGACAGTAAACATCACAGTTCTAGTACTCAAATGATTTATTTATGAACGTTAGCAAATGACTGAAAACAGAGGGTTATAACAGAAAGTGTCAGGCTGCTTGCACTGCTTGTGCTATCTATCATTAGAACAGTAATTACATGTTCTTAAAGAATCAAATTAAGTAATACAATTTAAGATAATGAATACTTAAGTAACCAAAGATAGTGGACTATGGTGGCTTTGCAATGAAGACTGTAGTTGTAGAGTACCCCCCATGACTGTTCACGCTGAGAACATGTCCCTCTTCAGGAAAGCAGAGGTGATAAGTAAAGAAACAAACGTGGCCTGCTCCCTGCTGCTGAGGATCGTGTGTGCTGAGGACTCCAGACACTTCAAGAACACAAGGAAGTGGAAAACAGACATTTTCAAAAGCCTAATAATAAGAGTGTGTGTCTACCCAAGGGTTCCCGTGCAGTAGGACAGGAGGTGACAACACAAGGAAAGACTACGCCACTGATCTTTCCAGTAACTTTCCTCATGATAAATAGAGATGTATTTGATGTGCAACAGATTGTAGGGTTACTACTGAGGGCATTTATTGGCTTAACTTTCCTACAGAGAGGCTTCTTTGGGGGGTAAACCAAATGAGAACAAAACCAACCAAACAAACAAACAAGCCAAACACCAACAACAAAAAAACCCTCCCTGCAGTAAAGAAACCGAGCTCTGTTTTCCTGTCCCGTCTACAGGACCTCACTCATGGAACAAGTAGTAGGATATCTGACGCATAGCCATAGTGTATAGCCAAGTCTGTCCCTAAAAGCTGCATTGGTATAGGTTGGTGGGACTGATTTCTATCAAGATGGCAACTTGCATCAGAAGATCTGTGTAAAAATGTTGTACGCTATCCAGAAAATTGCAATGATCTGAAGGAGGAAGGAGTGTGTTCTTGGGGATTTGTTTGGTTTTTTTCCTTTCCTTTTCTTTTTGAGCCAGTTCTACCATCTACTTCAGAACCTCAACTTGGGAAACGAAGCCTAGCCATAGTTTACATAACTGTATAAATAATGCCAGCTGTAGAAGCATTCATACAACATTGACAGCAACGGATAAAAATACGTAAAAACTCAATAGCTCAAACATTGCCTTTTAAGTACAGTAAATCAATGAGCATAAATTCTCTGAAACACCAAGTGAGTTGAAATATGAATGTTTATAAAATATGGGGCTCTCAAGCAGCTGGGCTAAGGGCTGCTTGGTGATTTGCATGTAAAAGCAAAAATTTCCCAAATGGCCACTGTTCTGGATCCATTTACATTTAAGCTGCAAACTGGCAATACCATGATCCTAGTCTGTAGAAATGCTAACTTATCACAACTTCACATAAGGGTAGTGAGAACTTCAAGGCTTTGTCATTTTTGAAAATCATGATCAGGTGCCACACATTAGTTGCCCAGAAATACATAACTGCTTCATTCCTTTTCCTTTTGTTTTTTTGTTGTAGAATTGTCACCGATAATCAACTTCGTTAAACTTAATTTTCTGTTCTATTAACATCAAGGGAAACAAGAGAGCATTCAGTCTGGAATTTGAGCTGCTTGTATATTGACAGCAAGCCATTACTGGAGAACATTTGCAATTTTGGGCATTATTGTGCAGTTTCAAATTGTGTGCTGTTATGAAAAATTAGACATATATAGTGCTTTTTCCTTGTCTGGTCTGTATTTCCTGCACTCACAAGTCCTCTGTTTTGTAAGGACTGTAAGATTACTTCAGAATATCAAAGGAGGGACCATATGCCAGCTAGCTGGCACTTTTGTCTGCTCTGCTGCTTCTTTACAGCCCAGGAGTTTGCCAGTATGGCCATGATATTTGTACTGCTGTCCACTAAAATATTATAGAGCCAATCAGCATGGTGAAAATAGGAATTAGCCAACAAACTACATTTAAGGCATTTGATCAGACATGTACTACGTTTGCTTTTGTATAGGAGACTGGGATTCCGACAGACGTGGAGGAGCTGAGAATGCAAGTGTTGCAAGAGGACAGGCAAGCTCAAAGGATCGAGGCTGCAACTCCTACTACACGCCCACATCATCAAATAGTAAAATACAACAACAGAATTTAAGTTGCAAGGAGATATAGATGAAAATAAATATCTCATGCCCAATTTTGAAACTAGTTTTTTCAGCCTTACCAAGTCTTCTATTTCTGACATATGACTCTAATGGATAAAATTAAACTAAATTCTTACAGATCTTTAAACCTTTATTTCAGCATTTTTTTTCAAAAAGCGGACAAAATGGTAAGTGATTAGCAACACTCAAAGATCTGCTCTTCAGCTAAGTGCCTGTCATAGGATAGTTTGTGATACAGGTTAAATACTTGCCTCGTAGTTTGCCATCGTATTTACATAAGACTGCTTTCCTCACATAATTGCCCCTTACTGATACCACTGAAAGTTACGAATGGGATGCAGTCATGGAATGCGGTGTGTGTCAGTGAGGGGGTAGTTCAAGATTTACTTCTTGTAGTTTTATGAAATAGTGCCTATGTTAATGCTCTTCCCCATTCTTTGCCTTATCTCAGCCGTGCATTCCAGGCCACCTAAATACTCACCAGAAATGTGAGTGGAGCAGATCTTGTTTCCAATGAATGACATTTTTATTTGTATGAATTTGCAGGGGGTTTCTGTTTAGCCTGCTAATGGATAGAATTGTGGAGTTCTTTTTCAGTGCTTGATTATGCCAAAAAATTACACATAGAGATGGAGGGAGCAGCTCTTTCTGTATTCTGCTACCAATCCAATATCCTTCATACCTGTATAAAATTCAGTTTGTGGCTTTTTTCTTTTTTTCTCATTTAAGGTTATTTATGAAACATGCAGTTCACATCTTTATTGAAACAGAGTGGAAATGCTGACAGTTTTGAATAAAGAGACTCTGCAGGAAGCTGTTCATTTTGTGATGAACAGCAACGTGTCATCCTTGTCTTGCCCAGCATTCTGTTTTACAGTTACATGTACTGAAAGATTTCAGGGTAAGAAAGGACTATTTTGCTCACTTATTCTCACCCTGCAGCTATTACAGGCCAGAGCACTTTTTTCACATTTTATCAAGGCCCAGATCCACAATTTCTTTTTGATGTAACAGGAGCTAAGCAAACTGAAAAGCTTGTGGGAAGTCTATAGATTTTATTCAAAATTTGTTTTGCCTAAAGCATGAGGTGTTATCAACAGTATCTGCTACATTGAACCTGAATTTCAAAACTGGACACCATGCAAAGACCAAAAGGTTTCCATTACAAAATAATAATAAGATGCAAACTCTGGAGAGTGACTGAAAGTTTTTATCACTGACCATACAAGCAGAGAAATGGCAGATTCCATCTAACCCCAAAGAGAAGCTGCAAAAAGGCCCTGAGTAGGAACTTCACCAAGTTTTAATGGAGTAGCTGTCAGATGTCTAGGAAAACAATTCTTCAGCTTTTAAGTAAGCTACAAAAAAATGGATTGAAGTGTTTTGGCTGTACAGTATTACTTTACTTTTTGTTTGCTCTGGAGACAAGCAAGATTTCATCATATAAGATACTCAGATTCTCACCTTCTTGGGATCAAATTTATATGAAAAGTTAAATCTAAAAAAAAAAATTAAGAACACTCCCTTGCTGAAGTTCATATTAACAACAACAACGATAGAATAGAAACCTTAAATTTTCATCACATTTGGGAGGGTCCTTTTTTCCTCAGTTTTTATATTTTGGGACTCAAGACTTTACAGGAAACCAAATGCTAAGACAGCAATGCACACCAAGCAAGTCTCATAAACAGTAGTTCAGCACAGAATAATATCAGAGCTGGAGAAGAAGCTGTGTTCTCCCATTTTCAAAATTTTAAAAATTATAAATTCTCATCTCACAGTAAGACAAACAAATATTATGCACATTTTTCCAGGAACTTCAGGTATTTTCCAGGAAAACAGAATGAAAAAAAGCCCAATCTTTTACACCAGAACAGTTCCTTAATCCATGAGACTTGGAGAGAGCCAAGGCTTGAGTCCTCCATCTGAATCAGGCAGAACGGGCTTGTTCCTCACATTTTAGGTGAGTTTCCTGAAGATTTTTCTGCAGTATTGCGTTTCTGTATGACTTGAAATTCCTCTTTTTTGTCAAAACTGGCGTACACTTGAAAGTTTCATGTTTTGTATTTTTTTAACACAAAACAGCTCACCTGGAAACACCTGACGAGTTCTAATGAATGCACGTTTTATCTAAAGCTTTCAATCTATAAATTGGTGTCTGTTAAGTCTTAATATTGTTATTATACTTTCACTAAATATCCTGTTCATGTTAAATGATCCAGTAGATTAGTTACAAAACTTGTACTCCAGTTGTCCAGTCATTTTAACTGGCTTTTAGTCAAATGCATTAAAATTGATATATCTAATTTAGCTTAAGGCTGTATGTGAAGAAGTCCTTTTATAGTAAGCGGAAAAGTACTATTTCACCAATCTTCTATTTTATCCTGATATCTAAAATTAATTTTAATGCACTTTCTTGCCAGAAATGTGCAAGTACTATAGAGTCATTAGGCATTTGAATTAAGGGGATATATGGAAAGACCTTATCATTCAATTCATTAACTTCAGGAGAGGGAGGCTGTATCTTCTGTTTATATTCAAGGAAATGAATGTCAAAGATTGCCATGTGTGTGGCGTAAATAAGAAAGGCCACCAGTGGAGAGCTTCCATTTTTGTGATGAGAACATAAAAGTCAGTTGCTTCTGTTCCAGAGGTGATATTTTACTTAGACGTCTGCTGTGTTTGCAAAAAGGAGGCAAAACGTCTTTTGTTATTGATTTGCAGACTGAGAGGGTTTGGACATCAATTAAGTTTAAGCCTTTTGAAAGTCCTTCTGTAAACCTTCATAGACTGAACAGTTCTTTGTAGAAATACAATTTAGTTGGGAGACAGAGGGAATAAAGCAAATAGACTGTGGGGGTTATCATGAGAATAATTACACTACTTCCCAGGAGCATTTTCTGCTTGTCATTAATTTGCCTAGACTGTAATTCTACTATGAAAACTTTACCATGGGGAATATCATGCTATTCTAAATCTTAACCATAGAAGAATGCAATTTTTATGTATTTACTGGGGAAAAAAAGATTATGAATCTCACTGTTTAGAGTAGCCAAAGGTGACAGGATTTTAAAGGAATTAATTTAAGGGATTTTACATGCTCCATTCTTCTTGACATCTTCAAGACAAGGTCTTGGAATTATTTATCCTATTTATTTATTATTATTCTTTGGAATAACTTTTGGATAAATAAAAGTATGGCCAGGGATGAATGTTAGGTTTTTATTGTAATTATGCTGTTCAGATATCTCCAAAAATTAAGTAAAAAGAATTATTTTCAGTTATTATAAATTTATCCTATACCATCATCACTCAAATAACCTAGAGAGAAAGGAATCATTCTGCGGAATATGTTTTAATCTCTGAACTCACGTTTAATCACTAAAAAGTCATGATTTACAAGCAAATGATAGAAGCTGGCTTGTTTTTGTTTGAACACTGAATTTTCTCTAAAGTCTAAGAATGAGCAGTCATCCAAAACGTGTAAGAAATAGGTAAGAAGAATACTTGAATTTCAACTCTTTACTGCATCATCAGTCATTGTAAGAATAAAATCACCAGTTCAGGTTTTTTTTCTATGCTGTGAGAATATTCTTTCATGCCATACCTAACTCCACTATCAGTGTAAGGACTACCGGTAACTTTAATAGCAGTTGTGTAACCAGTACGTTCTCCATATCCCTGTTACTAATTCCATGACTAACACTGAGATCAGCCTGACTCTTCCATTACTTGAATTTCTTGAACCTTTGAACAGTGAGTGTAAGGTACTATGAAAATAAACCTTTTTATTCTAATATCATCATTGCAGTTGATGTGCAACATAGTCTAGACTCAAGCTGTTTAAAATTTCCCTCCTTTCATTTGATACAATCCTTTTTGTTGTTATGATACACAAAGAAGTCCATTACACTATAGAGAAAATTGATAGATGAAAGATGAAACTATCTGAAAAAGATTTTTAATTTCCAGATATTTTGTTTTCCTCATATTTCCTAATGTAAATGATTGAATTGAGTAAGGAAACACAAAATACAGAGGGAAGGCCCCTTAAATAAATACATAGTAAAACACATGACGTTGCAAAAGGGGAATGTGCTAGAACAAAAAAATAAAATGGGGACCCTGGGACAATGACTGCCAATGCCTTGGGATTTTTTTTTTTCTGATTTTGTGTGTATAAGCATATGGTGTTGCCCACTTGGTATTTTTGATGCAACTCAATAGAAAATTGAAATTTGTATTCTTTTATTCTGTGACGAACCCATAGCAATGTAATTGTGATAGCTAATTAGTAATATGTTCTACTAAACTATCTGGTGTAAACAAAGGCAGCTACATCAATAGATGACCTGCTGCAGTAAACTCACAGCTGTGTGTTTAAAAGAGATGATTTGTTTGACATCTTTAAAAGTGACAAATGTTACTTAAAAAAACCCAAGAAAGCTCAGAAAGTCGTACTTAACACGCATATAGAAAACCCATGCATCTTCTTTTAGAGGTGTTTTGTAAATGTTTTGTAAATGTTCTTCAAAAAAAGATACCAGCAGAATAATATTTAAATTTTGTTTTCTTTACAGGAGAAAATTAATTTTGTTTTCTGTTTGGACTAGAGTGCTCTTAATACTAGCTATACACAAATCAGAAGTAAAATCCTTCACTTCACCATTACTGTGAATCAGATTTTTCCTTCATTTGCAAGTCACATTCTCAGTTCAGAAAGCAAATAATACTTTTGTCAATACACATCTGACCCTAAAATTTTGGGAACACCCTAGAATTATACTTAGACACTTTATCTTGGCAAGAGGGTTCCAGTGACTAAAGTGATTAGAAAGCAAAAGGTTATAAAAGGTTCCCACTATAATATCAAATAAATGCCACTGACTTTGCCATTCACTGTCTGTATGGACTTTTTACTACCTTGAAAAATAATTTCTTTGTGCAGTAAATACATCAGTGTACACTGACACACTTTAAGTATTTCATTAAGGTTAAAGCCACTTAATTTTGTAATAAATTTCAACAGTTGAGAAAGACATCCTGCCTTTCTGGATATATGATTGCAAGATGTGCAAAATCACAGAATCACAGACAAGAAATAAATATCACATGGATTAAATTAATATTCTTCTGTTCATAAAACTTCCATACGGACTTCCCTGAAAAAATTCTCCTTTTATGAAAAACAAAAACCAAAGCCCCTTGAATTTCCTCTGCAAAATGGCAAGAAAACAGAAGTGCACATAAAATACATGGTAAATGCAAATGGATTTTCTGAATTTCCTGGGATTTTTGCCACTGATTGAACTGGTACTGACTCTACAGTGCTAGACATCGAGGTGGATAGATAACATTTTGCCTTATGCAGCAATAGCATGTTACCTAAGTCTTACTACAGAGTGCAGTATTATTAAAGATAGTGCTGGTGGCAGAATATTCTGCTGTGAAGTCATCATTTTGTAATGTTGAAAGTAAGGCTAAACATTTAAATTTGTAATCTAAGTTTAACATGGAAATAATTGAGAAAGAATTAGAATAGAATGCTTTAATGCACCAGTCATTCTGCGTATTTTCCTATTTTCTCCTTTTCCACTTGTCAGTGCAGTTGAAAATGCCTAAGTCGAAGTTTGGCTTTTAAATGCCAAGTTCGTTTTCTCACAGATTGTGCAATGTATGGACACTTCATGAGCTGGTTTTGTAAAGCTTTAATGTAGGCTCTTAGTTTTGTGAACCAAACCAAAGAAGACTAACGTTTGTGATTCTATTTCCAGCTTTTTAAAGTGGGTTCGGGGCCTTCTCCTTTGGAGCCATTTCTATTTACTGTCTGTTATTACTGGAACTTGAATACTGTTGAGGATTAAGTTCAACTGGCATTCAGGTTCACAGTCCAAATTGTGGTTGCTTGAAACTTTCTTTCAAGGATTATTTTTATTTAATCACTAAAAACCCACAATCTAACCATTTCAAAGTAAGAGATCTTTCTAATGTGGGACAGCAAATTCACCCATTAAAAATGGAACAAAAACAGCGTGATGTGTCCAGAAGAACCTGAGAAGAGTTCAGGATGAAAGTCGCTTACAGGCTTCATGCTGCAGTATTTTGCTTTCTTCATTCAGAGGAAAGGAGAAAGGCAGTGTAGAGAAGAATTGCACTGAGTTACTGTGTCTCTGCACACTTACAGAGCACAGGGCAAGGCCATTACCTAGAAAAGCCCAGAAATGTCTAGAAATAAAGCGTGACAGATCCTGGACACAACTCACAAAATACAACTGTAGTTTATGTTGTACTCGTGAGCGAGCTGTGATGTAGTCAATCACCTAGAGAAAATTAAATCGTTAATACTTAGTGGAAAAAAAAGCATTAGACACCATCTTACAGGCTCAGCAGTGTCTACAGAGAGGGCAAATTCTCTGTCTCATAATTCTGAATGCAGGCAACACACTGCTCTTTTACCAGCAAGTAAAGATCAATTCGCTGCAAACGCAAGGACCAGCATGTTATCAACTGGGAAATTATCAACCATTTGTGTGCTGAAAAGGTTTGGGGGTGTTTTCCAAAGGCTATGAGACCTGCCTTTCTGCTCCAGCCTCAGGGAGTCCAGTGGCATGCTCCACCTGCTGTGCACAAGGCATCCGTGGAGTAATATCAGAGTCGTACGCTTACATACACAGGCTATCATAAATGTAAATGTCACTGCTTGTGTTTACACAGGGAGAAGTTTGTGTGTGCATTCCCTGAAAAATCCGTTATAAATCACCATTACCCCTCATCAGGCAGCGCTCTTCTCACCTTTGAAACTCATGAGACCACCATTTTTGTAGTTCTCAGTGTGACAAACTTTTGTTTAGCCAGGCAGAGCATTTTAAGCACATGTGTTCACAAACCGTCTATGAAATGTAATGAAGAAGCAGAGGAAATTAAAAGCAGGAGTGGCAAGTTAGAAGCTGCCATCTATTGTCATTGTGAGTGTACCTTGATCTAAAGTACTGATGTCTGAGATGTCCCTTTCATGTCTAACACAGACATCAAGTGTCCTCCGAACTGAAGACTGAGGGTTCAGAGCAAAAATGGAAAACAGCTCTCACAGAGCAGGGATGCCCGAGTCTAACATCATTCATGAGGACTTCTGTGTGCTGTGTTGGAGGCAAGAGAGAAAATTAATGTTGTCTCTATTGAAATAATTCTGAACCAAAAATGTGTATCATTAGAGTTGGTCTTAAATGCAGCGATTCTAGGCTGAGTTTGCATTATTTCTGCAAGGCGCTGCAGCTGGAGCCTTGCCACTGGGAGATCTCCCAGCAGTTCATACGGCTACTGTTTTATTTTGCTTGGCTCGAAAGAAAGGAAAAAAACCTGTGTGGAAAAATCATGGGTCATAGCAGGAACTACGGTGCCTCTGCAAACTCATGAAGTGAAGGGTCAGGCAATTACCTGGAAAGGCTGAGGCACATCCAGCACCACAGCGTGGCAGTTACTGGACATGCCCAGTGCAGGAGCTACACTGCACTTGCAGGCAAGCTCTGTAGTAAGTGACTGTCAACTTGAGAGAACGGGACGCTTAGTTATATGTCCACAGTGGTGGTACAAGAGCCTCTGGTTGCTGGTGGTTTCCAGCTGCAACGTCACAAAGAAGTCAAAAGGAAGAGGAAACAGCATGAACCGTATTTGAAGGAGAGGTATCACTGTGTGTGTACTAGTCCACCACATACTGCAGAGATACCACAGGCAGAGTTTTAATGAGGTATCGGAGATGTTGGATGCAATCTAGCTCCAGTTCACATTGTGGTCATCTTGTTCTCAAGACTTTGTTAATACCTTTTCTTGATGCTGTAAGGACTCACACTGTTAAGATAGTACATGTGGCCTAGGCTTAGACTCTTGTCTATCTTGGAGAGTTTCAGCTCAGCAGAGTACCTCATTCTGTTTTTCTCTGGTTAGACTGCTTCTTGTTTCCACCCTAGATACTTGGTAACGAACAAGTACGTTCCATGACAACAGACATCGGTTGCATAGGAACAGAATGATCTATCAATCAGGTGAATTTTCTTTTTTGTCCCATTTGTTTCATAAGCACCATGTAATCAACAGTGTCAAAGGCCAAGGAAGGATGGTAATTTGAGCACAGAGATGCTTTTCTTCCACAAAAGCAGAAGAGGGATTTCTGTCAGCTCCGTTTGTTCCAAGTCTGATCTGAAGCCTAAGTAAAGTAACCAGTATAGTAACTTCCTCGGCATCCCTTCCAAACAAATTTAGGCAAAAAAATGGAACTTGCAACGGAACAGAAGCTGTGGGGTTCACCGGTGTTACCTGCGAGCTTTTCCAGGCACTCCAGATCTACGGAGTAACATAAGTCTCATAGTATGTGAGTGGCTGCATGGGTTTGTGTGTGTATGGCTTAACAGTTTTCAGATCAGACCTCTCATGCAGCTAACTGTCACAAAATGGAAGGATTCTTATAATGAAACTGAAACACCCCTGCAAAATTGTGGGGAGGTAGACTTTTGAAACCAGTTTCAAACCGGTGTAAATGCTACAGTCACATTTGTCTCAGACTGTTGGGCCAGGCAGTTTATGATTCCTATCCAGAGAAACATCCTTGCCTCATACTCAGATTGAATTACTTCTGTATTCCATGTTCATTTCATAGCAAAGTTATTAAAATGACTTAGTAGTCAGCTAAATTTCCATAGTTTCAGTTTGAATGGAATCTCAAAGCCCATGGATAGATTTATGTACATGTAGTGCCAGTGGTTTGAGTAGCTGATTTGCTGTAATCTGTAACTACTGTGAAGTATTTTAGGCTGGACTTACTTATAGTGTAATTTCAGTGAGCATTTCCAAGCTGCATGGACAGATGTTACAGACACATACATGTGCCTCATATGCATACCAGGAGTCTGCAATGCCAACATACATAATTTAGTTTTCAAGGCTAGATTGAAGTTCTGTATAAATACAGGGGGAGGTGGAGGAATATGAAAGTGCATAGAGATACTTTTTCCCATATCCCTCTCAATAAACCTTTACGAAGAACACCAGATGCATTAAATATAAATAAAATGGATGGTGTCTGGTTTTACCACAATATGTTGGAAAAGTGTCTCACCCTATATTGGATGAGTGAGATGATTCCAGCAAAAGTGCAATTATCAACTGTCACTCTCTGGCGAAAAGTCAGGCATCACCCACAAGCACAAATCAACTCACTTCCCAAAAATATGTCAGCAGAAGGAGGAAGATTTTCTTTTCCACATTAACACCATGTAACACCTGCTGGCCTGATCAGCTTTCTCTGAAAGGGAAGTGTTCGTTGGTCACCAGCAGCTAAAAGTAGTTAAGAGCTGATCAGCATGGTTTTACCATATGTAGAAAGTAGTGTCAGCAAAGCCTGTACCTCTGGTGGTCCTTCAAGTTGGAAGAAAACTGCCACAGAAAGATTATGTATTTACAAGACACCAACTGGTAGCAAAAGATAAGGAATATTATTTCTTGTAACTCTCTTCTTTTTCCTTGCATAAATAGGTTTGGGTTCTACAGAGATCTGATTAGGTGATCTGTTTTTCTTCTTTGCTCTTACTGAATTTTCAAAGACTATGGAACATGCTACTCATGCCTACCCAAACCCTCAAAAAAAAAAAAAATCATTTTCACAGCAAAAACCTTTACCAACAACACCAACAAACAACAGGGCTTTTTTTTTCCCTTTAAAACATTTGCATGAAAAAACAAAGCAGAGCCCACAAAGGGTTCAGCACTCTTAGAAAAATTCTGAGTCAAGCAAATCTCTCAC
Source organism: Opisthocomus hoazin (assembly GCF_030867145.1). Lineage (NCBI taxonomy): Eukaryota > Metazoa > Chordata > Aves > Opisthocomiformes > Opisthocomidae > Opisthocomus > Opisthocomus hoazin. Next base: position 47,777,533 of record NC_134454.1, read on the forward strand.
CAGACTCAATGGGTTGTTGTCATGTGGTTTGCTATGGGCTAAACAAAAAGGGACAGGGTGGGGGAATTGTAACCAAAGTGGATTTCCCGAGGACATCTTGTCTGATGCAGTCAAAATTCAGCAGAGCTGTGCATGCAACCAAACACAACAGTTTCGCCAGCCTGTGGAAAGAGTAAATGCCCTCTCACACAGAGGTTTCTAGCACTGCCGGACGCTTAGGTCCACAGCACATTGACTGCTGCAGCGATTAGTTTTTAAGTATCTTGCCAACTCTTAGAAGTTGTTGTTCTGCTTTGGGTATCTGGCTTTCCTAAAGCAATGCCCAAAAAAGGAGAAAAGGATGGGTAAGCATAGGACCTGCAATAGCCAGCATGCTGTACAGAGAAAGGGACTTCCCACTCTCTGCTCAAGCTGCTCCAGTGTTGGGTGAAATAAATAAGACTTGAAGCCAGACATAAAGCAAACAGAATTTCTGTATCTTCTTGTAGCACAGGAGACGTGTTATGCCATATCAAACTGCATGGTTTCTCTAAGTCAGGGAGCTGGGGTGTGCTTTGCTGAATGCAGGAAGCCAACATGAGATGTCACACAAAGCACATCAGCCCCTTCTGAGAGAGGGTGTAGCACACAAACTGTTCACTTCGAATTAGCCTTCACAGGAATGTAAATTACTTTGCGGTTGACAGCAACTCCTGAATTCTGCTATCACTGATCAATGCTGTCCACTCTAAGTAGGGTGTATTGTAATACCTCATTTATCTCTCCTTCTAATAGTAGGCATTTGTGAGTCTCAATCATCACAATATTTGAAAACAGAAGGAGCTATTTCCCTCTCTGGGTTTCCTTTCTTCCAGACAGTTAATAGAAACATTTGATAAATTTGCCACTGCCTCACTTTTGCATTGCCTAGCTTGCTTCTGTGATTTCCATGCAGGCAGGGAACAGGTGGTGTGCTCTCCGCTGTATGATATAGAAAGAATGTACAATATACTTTTCAGCATGATAATCAGCATCAATGAGTTCCAAAATTTGAATTTTTTTTTAATATTTGTTGTTTTAGGATTACCAAAATAAAATACTTCAGATTTTCTTCTCTCAGGTCCCCACCACAGGACCTTTTATTTTAAGACCTAACTTTGTTACTATCACTCATCTACAAGAACCAGATTGCTAGACACTCGAGGCATGCAGCTGATTCCTCCAATTAAGACAGAGAGACCTGAAAAAAAACTGAGTTCACTGTTGCATTTGAGCTGAAGGATTAGCTGAGCTGAGTAGGTTTGGAAAGAATCTTGTTTTCAGTGGTGATATTTAGAATATTGTTAATGAAGTAATGCAAAGGCTTATCGGTAAAACAAATAATGTTTGTCACATATATTTAGATCGCATTACTATATACCTTAACATATACCGTTCACCCATATTCATATGAAAAATTCTGAGGAGATTGTTAGATTTACTTGTTTACGACTCATTTGTTGTACAACTCAGTTATTTCTCCATTCTTGGAGATTTCCTTATCTTTTCATCATTATCTTTTGAATGCAGAGAACTGTTATGCATCTGCAGGACAAACCAGTTTCCAAGCTGTTGCTTCATCTGCCTCTTAAGTAATCACTTGCTCCCGAAGTGAGAGCCTTGGAAAAATTTAAAGAACAGCTCCATAAGTGGTGCTCTAAATTTTGGGAACCGGCTGGTAAAGAGAATAGCTCTTACTGACAGCAGCCCTCACTGTCTCATGACTCACGGTGCCTACCTTGGTGTGCATTGTATCCAGCTATAAAGGGGTATGCCATCTTTTTCCCATAATATTGCTTGCTGCCCTGCACCTCCTGTGCCTCTTATTGATGAAGTTGTTTCAATATGTTTTCTGAATATAATTTCTGTACTGAAAAAGTCTTGTTTTGCCATCACCTGTGTGTAGCTGCCAAAGACTGTGGTAAATTCATTCACATTGGTATATTTCCATGGAGGTCGAACATTTGCTAATTATACTATGCTTGTGTAGACTTTTAATGACTGTCAGATGTTTCTTCTGCACCAGCGATACTAAAAGCTCTCTTGCTGTGTTCGTAAATTTAGAAAGAGGGACAAGAGTGTTTTAATGTTACTTAGTAATTCACCAATTTCAGCCTTCCTTTCTGCATCTCTAATGTCCGGTCAGTGCTACCAAATTCATGTTGTCTATTACATATCTTGCCCACATTGTTCAGCCAATTTTTAACAAAGCTGTAGTGAAAAGTATAAAATGGTACTTTGCCATAGAAAAGAAAATCCAATTCCTTTCTTTCTTTCTTTCTTTTTTTTTTTTGTATTTTAGTCCCTTTCTCTCATTCTTGCCCAGCTTCTCTAGTCCCTCACTATGTACAGTATATTACGTTAGAAACTGTCTCCATAACAGTAATACACTACATCCACAGTCAGCTCTTGAAGTGTCCACTTTCATGATGATAGGAAACAGGACAGCCAGTGAAGCCCTGATCTTTTATAGTCCTGCTGTTAAAAGTACAGAATGTCTTCATGTCTCCATCGTGTGACAAACATAAAACAGTAACACGGCTCACTTCTGAAAGCAATGCTTAATTAAAACAATATTTGCACCATTATTTTATTTAATAATGAAAAACAATATGGAAAACTCTTAAACTATTTGAAACACTTCTGTACAAAAATAGACCTCCTGAGAGTAGATCTAGTCCTTCTCACTAGTATATAAGATTTAACTGATCACCTTCAAACATTTTTAACGAGGATCTTGAGGATGTCACATCATCTGGGGAAAAAAAAGCCTATGCCACTAAATTTTCTCTAGAAAAAAGGAAGGGGTCAAAAATAATCTTAAAATGCAAATGTTCTTCTGACCTGTGATGTTCTTCTCATAAATATTATAAATCTCATTCTTTGAAGACAAAGCTTCAGGTACCACAAATGGCCTGGAAATGTAACTTAATGAGGCAGCTGAATTAATTTCCAGGCAGAGTGGATGAAGAGTGGTACAAGCAGAGCTGGGTTTGAATAGCATATAGTGAAGTTCAAAGTCTGAAAGAAAGCGAGGGAAAAGGCCGAAAGACAAAACCAAGGTATTTACGTACACAAAAATTTTACTCAAGAAATGTAATTTTTCAGAAAACCTGAGTTTTCATGAGGGACTGTGTTGGCTGGATAAAAAAGTTATGCATACAAATAATATTCTAATACCACTGCTCTTTACAGCAGTCAGAGGCTGTATCTTTACAGTACAGATAAACAGTTTATCTGACTTGTTGGCTTAAGTTTTCTTCTTCCCTTCATTATAGAAGGTCTGTTATGAATACAAGGGCCATTCCTAATAGACACAATTAAAACAAAAAAACCTGCGTGCCTAGCAAGAGCAAACAACTTGTCAGAAAGCAGCAGGACTGGTTGTCTCCATGTGGGAAGGCAAGCCCAGAGCTGAGAGCAACAGCAAGGCAGGTGTGGTGGTGGCTTTACAGGCAAGGGCCCAGAGCAAGAAGAGCAGAGTAGGTCTGATGCTGGTAAACTCACCAGCTGTGATCACCAGTCCAGTGATCACCAGGCAAGTTCACAGTGATCAGATAGGTCTGAAGTCAAACCGTTAAGTCAGTCTGGTCAGGGGTTGAATCAGCACTGGCACAGCTGCAGTATAGTTCAAAGACCCACTGCATGACCTTATCTGCAGCTCCCAAACCGAGCAGGGAGCCCCACTGCAGCTTTTCGCTGCTTTTTCACAGCACTTTTTGACAGCAGCCTGATCCCAGGTCACACCACTGCACCGTATCAGAGCTAGCCTTGAGCATAGGCAGCCAACCACATTGGAGGGATATATTTACCAGGACACTGAGCCCCAGCAAAGCTTTTGGATTTGCATCACGTTACTCTAGGAAAAAGACTTTATTTCATTAACTTTGTAACTTACATTTTTAAGTATCTTATTCTGAGAACTTATTCTGCTATTCCTCCCAGTTTGTAACTTCGTGGTTATGTAGCATAAACATACATAAGGACAAGTAACTACACAACAAAGTGTTTTGAGATCCAGCACTGAAAAAGTGATCAGAAACTAGTTCTGGTTCAGTCAGTTTTTAATGGCTTATTTGGTGCACATCCATTTGAGGTATACTGTATTCTGTTTTCGTTTGGCAGAAACCAAGAAAAACCAACAAAATGACTCTGATTGGAAGGAATTAGGCCCCGCAGTGGGATAGGGAGTTTGCTTTTGCAACCATAGCCTGGACATGGCAGCAGGAAACAAAGATTTATTTTCTTGCACTTTTGATGTTTACCTCTTTCCACTTTTCAGCTGAGGCCTGTTAGGTAGGAAGAAGGATAACTGTCAGACAGAAAAAACTTTGTGTCAGGCTGCCCAAAGGTGGCACAGCCATCCCCATGTCTGGAGAAAAAGAACATTTTTTTCCTCTCCTTGTTATTTCATCTGTTGGATAAAAGAGAGAGAGAGAGAAACCCTCAGGCACATCTTTTTTCTCAGAAGGCCCAGCTGAGACCTTTATTTCCCCTTCTGAAGCTGGAGCATAGCTAGAAAAAGGTGGGACAAAAGCCAGAGGGTCCCATCCCTCACAGTAGTGTTTAAGACATCTATTTTTCAACCTTGGAAGTATCATGGAAGAAAACATATGAGCTGGACATGCTTTTCAAAATGATGAGGAAGAGGTGCTGAGACTGCAGAATGCTTCCCAGGATCATCGTTTTGCAAGCATCTACAGAAAGACATATAGATGAAGAAATCATGAGAAGCCCATCAACATTGTGTTAAATCTCAACTATTTAAAATTTCTTCCTTGAACGATAGCATTACTGAGCGATCAGAAATGTAGAAAACAAGCTAGATACAAGTCTCAGAGTAGTGGTGCTTCAGTAATTCTACTGCCGTGATGGTGGCTACCTGCATGAGCAAGAAGTAAAAGCTAGTGCACAGTGTGTAATGCTCTCCTTTCAAATGTCATTTATTTAAGTCTTTCTTTCTTTATGGTGTATATATAGTTCTATTCAGATAATTTTATGCAGCCTAAATGATCTGCAATTGATATAAAACACACAGTAAAGCTTTTGCTTGGCTTTAATGTAGAAGTTGAATTTGCCTCTCCCAAAACTTCGGTGACAAAAAGATTTTTGAATACCTCATGTGCATGGATAAGTAACGAGCACAGTGCTCTCCTCTCCCTCTCAGTTTATATAATGACCCTTCTACACTGGCACTTTAATGAAAAAAATTCAATTAACCAGTTTAGCAAATCAGGTGAAGTCATGGGGTGTGATTATTCTTTGTTAGACGCACTGCAAGAATTGTCCTTAAACCAGCCCGTAAGACTGGAAACAGACCTGGATGTGTAAAACAAAAAAATCCAAAGCTGAGCCTATAAACAGCTCCATGATTTTTATTTAGCTAATTTAATTACACGAACTTAAAACAGATCAAGTCTGTGCAAACAGCAACATTCTTCTATAACTTGATGCATTTTAAATGCTGTGAGTGTTTTCTTGTGGGAGAGAGAAGAGAGGCAAACTGAGCTCTCTCTGAAAGCAATTAAATACTAATAACAGGGGGTGACATCATGCTGCATGACTTCTTCAATTAGAACACCAAGTCATTTCTGGCTTAATCATTCCCACTTGTTAATTTGTACTCTGGAAGACTCAACAGACCTGCTTCTTGCCCCTATTTAAAATAGGATTTCTGATTCTGACACCTTTTAAACAGAATTCCACTTGGATGCAGCCTTCTATTAAAACAGAATCTGGTATTTTTCCTACAGCAGAATGAGACGTCAATAGCTCAGATGAAAAACTGATACAAATTAAACAAATGAACATGAGTGCTTTTATTTGCTATTTAGCACACGTGTGGACTGAATCCTCCTCTCACTGAGGTTAAATAGAGGTTTTGCCACTGGCCACAGTAGAAAGCAAATGTAGCCCTGTATATGTAAATTATTATACACCTTCCCAAGTGCTTACATTACAGTTTATATGAAAACTGTAATTTTATGTCAAATCATGTGTTCAAAGTATGTTAGGGCCATAAGCAGAAATTATAACATTGAGCGTTTAAAGAATGTTACTAGAGCATGGATAATCAGGGATATTCCAATTAATTACATGGCAGTAAGCATGTGATTTCAATTTTGCTTTGCATAAGTTTTGTTGGTTCTATACTATTTTCACTCTTAATAGATTATCCTTAAAAGGTTTTCCACGTTAGGCAAAATAAGGCAGTATAAAAACCTGTAACCTGGAGCCTCTTCCAATTCTCTGCCCTTATTCATGAATATTGAGATGTTAATGTAGCCTTCCAGTTTTCAAGCTTTTGTGCTCTGAATCTAGATGACTGATGTTGCAGCTACATCTTTAATGAAATCCCTACCTGTTTCAAAGGAAATATGGCAAGAAGTTACTACCCTTTTCCTAGAAGTTAAAAGTAATGAATAGCTGTAGAAAAATAAATTTAAGACCAAATCTTGTTTCCATCCTCAAACCAAGTATGATTTTTAGAAGTCATTTGGTTGAAGTCATTGCACCCTATCGATTCCAAAACCTCTTCTAACATTCAACAGGCCTGTCTGACAGTTATTGCAGCTCTTAATCTTGTATATGATTTTGAGGGATTTGGCAGTATTTGTCAGGGTAATTTCTTACAAGACTGTAAGAATTATAATCGCAGTTGTCAGGTGTATTGGGGCTTGCCTGAGCTGAACATATCCTGGACAGTGCGAAAGTGAAGTCGGCTCCATCCTGATCTAGGTAAAAAATCAGACATAAGACAATCCTTCACAAAAATATAAAAAGAGAAAAGGAAAAATTCTTCTGAAAAAAAGGACAGTCTAAGGAAAAATATAGGTGGATGAATAAAGAACAAATGTCAGCAGCAAAAGAAAAAAAGAACAGGATCCGTCATACATTTGGAGGAAAGAAAATACATCATAATATTGGAAAGGAATCTGGAAGACTTTTTAATACAATTTTCAAATAACCTTTTTCATGAAATTTATTAGGATCAATAACTTTTAATGAAAAGTAGAAAAAGGTAAGTAAAGAATCAAAATTTCAAGACCTCACCTGAAATGAAGTATCTGTCTATATTTTTAAAGGGTGTCTTCAGTTCTTTTGTCTGTGAAACACTTTAGAAACTTAAGCTAATAAGCCCTCCATATAGCCCTGCAAAATATATACTAGTATCCTCATTTTACAGGTGAAGAAAGATTAAGTAACTTGGCTCAGACCACAAGAAAATGGTTTATCGGAGCCAAATTAGAGATTTATAGTTTCTAGTTCTGCGGTCAGACCATGAAATCACATCTCTCAGTCCAGCCATCACTATTAACAAACTATCTTCCAAATTAACAGTGAAACATGATGTCGCAGACCTGCAGTGTCCCTCTTCTTCCTTATTTCTTGTTCACCAGAGCTCTCACAGACTTTCTTTTGTAGTGAGTGCTGAAACACTGAGATCTACTTTGAGTATTGATATTTATGTGTAAAAGTCCCTGTGCGACAGAAGTGATCCAGAGCTTTCTGTAGTGCAGAAGGTCGTGCATCTGGCAGCTGCACCTGGTGAAAAGCTATTCAAAAGAAAACAGAAGAGCCATTTTCCAATGGCTACATATGTGCCTCCCACAGAGAGCTGCAGCTTCTGGCTCGGGGTAAGGACAGGAACTCTGTTACTGCTCTGTATTTTTTCAACATGAAAAACTATTACACAGGTTTAGGTGGCTCTTCGTTAAGAAGTAGCTTGGGCTGTAAGCCTGCCTTAAGTCACCCTTCCTCACAGTTAACAGTGGGCAAGTCTCTAGCAATCATCTTCATTAAGCTTTATTGTCTTTCACCTTACAACAGAGCGTAGAAATAGAAATGAAAATGTGCTCTGGCTAAACAAGCAAGTGCCCCTATTGTTCCAGTTTACTAAAACCAATAATTCAGTGAATAACTTCTAAGGATTTCATTAGATATTTGTTTCTTTCTCACATTCTCCTCTCTCTTATCACTTATTTTGGTGCATCTCTTTTATTTCCACTTGGACAGTGTGGGAGAAATCCTGCACCTTTTGCAGTCAAAGGTGATGGTGAATATACCCTTTGCTGCAAGGTTTTATCATGTGCATATGTGTGCAGCTTACAGTAAAAAAGCTTCTTGCTTTTTTATAGTGTCACAAATCTACTGTCTTTCTATCTGTGAGACACATATCTGCTCTATACTTCGCAGCAGTAAATCTTCAAGTATAAAGGGATAAATTGGGCCTGGCATAATTCCAGTAGAGTAATTATGTTGACACCAGGACTGACTTTGTCTTGCAACATCTGGTTCAGGAGTTGAGAACCATCTTGCCAGGACTTGAATACATGACAAATTTACCACAGGAAGAAAACTAACACTTTTTAATTCCTTCCCTAGGCTTGCCATATCCTACAAGGAATATAATTGGTGGGTCACAGCTGAATGTCAGTTGTTTGGTAGGAAGTACAGTCTCATTGCACAGAGATAGACACTGTGCCGTAATGTGAAGAAGGTATATAATCCTGACTTAGAAAAACTCAGAATATAGGAGAGAGTAGAAGAGAGATAGGGAGGTATGTAAAGAGAATGATTGACAGATAGATTAGTTACGAGAACAAATTACATTATGGCCACTTTCTTTGAAAGACTGCCTTCTTGTAAATGGAGAACTGTTCTGCCAAGGCAGGAGACATGCTCGAAGAACAGGGAGAGAAGGTTGCTGAAGAAATGGGGCAAGATGCCTCACGCCTTCGCTTGTTGGGCAGCCTGAGAAAAAGTCAATCATAGCCTACATCTAAGCCTTGAGGTCTGGATTCTCTCCCACTCACCTCAGCTGCTGCTGGGCTGAGGAGAAAGCCAGGCCCAGATATTTAATTCCTGTTTAGTTGCAGGTAGTAGAAGTTGCCTCCAGTTTTGCTAGCCACAAGAAGTTTGCTAGTTCAGCCGCATGCTCCTCATCCCTCATTAAGTTCCTAGAGAATTGGTAAGATCAGGGGACTGGGTCTGGCAAATATTTTTTAAAAGCCCAAACTACCCAGGGTCTTGCCATCTGTAGTTGCTGGTTGTGAAGTGCAGGTGCTGCAGTCAGGTTCAACATGGCTGGGGGACGTGGTTCAGTGGACTTGCTGGGAGATGCTATAGCACTGTCTCACAGTTTAGCAGAGCACAGTGTGTCTGTATGCCTATGCACCTTGAGATTGCCCTTGTCTTACCTTTTACATGACAAAAGCTGGGAAGCTAGACTGCTTTTCGGATCCTGAGAGGAGAGTGTGGGCACTGCCCAGATGCTGGTGTCAGCAGAAGTCTTTTTGCCAAGCAGTGTGGGCTGAACACAAATTGTGAACTCTGAATTTCGTCAGACGCTTGTGTCTCTGTTTTGTTACTTCTGCTTTTGCATCAGAGATACTGTGCCAAAGCAAAGACCACAAAACATGTAATCTTTGACAGTCTCATGGGTGTGTTACTTTTCCAAGATAAATGTATCTTTATTTTACCCAGAGTCCTACTTCAAGCGCTGATTGAGAACAGAAGCATGAAGTATCGAAGTGATCTAAGGGCAGCTAAGACCCCAGAGAAAGTGTAACAAAGTTTACTGCATTCTTTATAAATTGAGATTCTTTTCTAGCATGAAACTATAGTTCCAGTTGTAAAAAAAAAAAATCTGTGTCAGTGTTTGACTTCGTTATGTACAGAAGAAATCAAATTCAGCCTTAGCATAAACATTCAAATTGCACTGAAATCAAGAGGCATTGTTCCCACTTAGACCATGGCTGAACTTGGCCTAATGATTTGCAAAGTATCAAAGTGACTGTCACTGCAAATGCAATTACTATTTGTAACAAATTATTAAGTTTTATTGTACTAGCACCTGGTGGAGCCACTTGGATGTGAAGCTCCCTACAGTAGACACATGTTTTAGCAGGAGAACATCCACTGTTTTGTATTTCATAAGTGAACAAGGAAAGTGCTGTGGTTTGCCCAAGGCCACTTGGCAAGCTTATGAGATTTGGAATAGTTGTATTCTTGTCTTCTTGAAGTAGGCTGTCTGTGACTGTTCACTCAGCTCCTGTTCAGGTTTTGGGTAACGCACAGCACATGCTAAGGCCCGATGCACACTGGGACCACCATCAGTAGGTCAGTGCCGGAGCAACAAATAGGCAGGACACAGTGACCAGGTAGGGCTGAAGTCATTATGCAGCCACTACCACCTGCAACTTGCTGTCTCCTGCAGCCATCATCCTTGCGTGGATGGTCTGGCAGTTTCTTCAGAATCCACTAACTTATGCAAATGGTATAGACCCAACTCCCAAGCTGGGAGGTGTAAATACATCAGCTTAGCCCTAAAGCTTTTGAAGTGCGTCCAACAGCAGCTGGATTGCTGAGACTTCTGTGGTTTCCCATGTGATACATGGGATGCCCACACCCGGACAGGGAAGGAAAGATGAGAGGTCCCACCCTTACTCGGTTAGGTAACTAGGTGTCTTGTAGGCATGTGAGTTATAAGTTATGAATTAGAGAACTTGTGAGTTGCAAACCTCATGAATGAAGTGATCAGTTAGTGAATTCATGTATTACACTAGTCTATACAAAGGTGATTGAGCACTTGGTTGACATGTTTGTTCATTTTCTGTCCTAATGAGTCTTAAAGTTTAGTTTACAGAATACCTTGTCCTATAAATTTGAGAGATACAAATAGACCGTGACAGCTGCCATAGTTTACTATAACTGTAATTTCTGTGCAAATATTAGCTGAATGCCTTTGTTGTACAGTGCATTTTGTGGGTCCTTTGGCAGGGCAAGAAGCACATTTTGAGCTAAAGTGGATCTTTGCACCCGCTCTGTGCCCGTACACCATCCAGATTCACAAGATGCAACTGGAATTTCCATTACCAGGGCTTGCAGTCTGTGTGGATGCCTGCAATTGGGCTCTTAGAACTAAATGGTAATGTAAACTGTAATGCTCCCATTGATTTTGTCTCCATCCAAGCATTGTCAGTCAGAGCTGGCTGGCTGATGGATGACATTTCCTGTAGGCCATTGCCAGCAGCAGCCCTGTGGTGACAGCCAGGACAAGACCCAGCAGCAGACCTCCATTTCTTCAGTCCCAGATAAATTTGTCTGAGTTTGAGCTTGGTCATGTTGTGGACAAGGTGAAATCAGCCACAGCAGGTTTTGCTTCTCGGAGAAGAATATGACACGTGTGTCCTTCACCAGGCCAGGCCATCATCTGCTCTGGAGACCTGGCTAATCTGATACTCTCATGGGGTCACTCATTGCAGCAGTGGACCACAGGCAGAGCTCTAACCTGGAGCTGAGGTTTTTCTTCCCATTCAGATGATATGAAAGTCCCCTGAGAATTAGAAAAGTTGTATAGTTCTGCGGGTACTTCCAAATACACGATACCCATTAGTTAGTTAGACACTAATCTTCCCATGTTGGCCTTCAAACTGAGTGAGCAATTAGTTCTCCTTTTTTTCAGAAGGAATATTTTCTCAGGTTCAAGTGAGACTGCAGCCTGTGATTCATCTAGGGCTTTCACAAGAAGTCAGTGAGAAAAAAAGGATCCTCAAGTCACTGTAAACACATTTCGCAGATGCCTTACACTTCAGCTAGGATTTGTACAAATGGCCTTTCGGACTAAAAGGACTCCACTAATCTGCAGGGCAAAGCTGTCTCTAATGCATTTTATCTGTTTGTTACCACGAGCAGTAGAATGGGAGCTTGATTATATTTATGACATTTAAAGAGCCAGGACTTTTATTCTGTTACCAGGAGAACAAGAAAGAAAAGAGCCTGAAAATTCATTTTTAGTTTGAGACTTAATCAACAGCTCTTCACTAACCTTTTGGTTTAGAGATTAGAGGAAATTATCTCAGACTAAGGGTATGTAGTTATGCATTACCAAGAAATAACGTGGTAGTCCATGCTAGCGCACCATTCAAGGACTGTAATCAAAACTAAAAAGAGTAAATGTCACCAAGCCATAATTTCTGTTCACAGCCGTAGACTGATTGAAATGCATGACCTTCTTGCACTGCAAGTAAGAGACAGCCTTTCATCAGAGGACATGGTAAATCCAAGCAGTGAGACACATACAGTATGTGACTCAGGTAAGAAGTAATGAACTTAAAAGGAGAAGTAATTCAAATAATGGTCGCGGTGTATTTTATAACTAGAGCCTGCCTTCGCTGCCGTCTCAGAGCTCCCACTGAAGTGTGTAAAATGGGCAGTAAATAATGGAAATACTGAGCTGGATCTTCCAGTCACTACTTCAGGAGGCGGAAAAACCCTAACTAAATTGCCAGTGAAATGGGTCTGTTCAGCAGGACCTTCTCTGAAGAATGAATAAATCATATCACTCTGTACTGATTTTAAATTGTTAATCATGTCAGCAATCCTTCTGAATAGTCCTTTTGCTTATTGATCAGTTTAACCTTTTTTGGGAAAAAGAATCAATTCCACATAAAAAAGAAAAATTCCCATCAGGAGAGGTAAGAATGTGTCCATTACTAGCTTACTCCAGACAATCCTCTCCATTTCAGTTACTGTCTGTTGCATCTTGCCAAAATTTCTTCCTGGCTATGAAAAGAGAGGCAAGACTTGAAATGGTTGGAGGGGACTGCACAGGTGATAATCTTTATGGAGATTCTGAAATCTTTTCCATACTTAATAAATCTGGCACTGTCATCTGGTAATGTCCTTCTGTTTAATATGTCATTCAAAATCTGTCAAGAGACCCTCTGCTTCTGATGGCTGCATTCTTTCCTAGCGTACTAATATTATGTATTTATATAAAAATACAGTTTAATTATCATATCATTCCCAGAGTAGGTAAACACTTATATGGTAATACCAGTAACAACCTTCTTCTGATTTCCTCTCTCCACTTAACCCACGGACTACCCCTTCCTTTGGAACTCATAAATGAGTGCTCAGCAATCTGGTACAAATTTAATTAAGTAAAATAAGTTAGTTTCTATAGAGATAATACTTCAGAACCCAGAAAGAGGCCTCCATTACAATTAAATCTCCAAAGCAACAAGAAGTTTTTGAAGTTGTTATTATTAAACCTGTTTCACATTTCCATGAGTAGGGACCATAAAAGAACATGGCAAAGGTACATCAGTTTTGCACTTAGTCTTGGTTTCTGCAGTCACTGGGTCACAGTTGGCTGCTTGCTTAGGTAGGGACAGATGTCAGTCCATAGGGATACCTTAGCAATATTAGGTTTATAAGTCTTTATGAAAAAAATCTTGAGCACTGCAGGAGGAAAAAAATTGAAAGTTTCCTGGACATGGTGAGCCAAAAGCAAAGAAGGTTAACTGTTTCTTTTCTGTCAAGGTTTGTTGTTTATTGTCTATCAAAAGAATAAGCATGTATCTTACTGTGAATCTCAAGTAACTAACTGTTGCAATTCTACCTATTTCTGACACTCTAATTTTGATTTCTGCTGATACTCATTTTTCAGTCTTGTCTTATTTCCAAGCAGAAAGAAGCGGGACCAAAATCATAATTATCTCCATGTGCAAATACATGCCTCTGTTTTATATTCCTACTCTCTTTGAAGACTAATAGATGACTTTTAATATTTTCAAGATTATCTATTTTAAACATAAAGAAGTATGTTTGCAGAAGTTATTTCAGATTAAGCTCATAGATAATCTCTGCCAGATCTAACTGTGCAAGTTAAAGATGGCATACCCTCCTTAGTTTTTCTGCCGTTTCTTTTACAAGATTTACCGGACCTGGCAAATAGCAAACAGTTCTTAATCTACTCTGGGCAAAATCAAGAAGCTTAACATCACCAGTCTATGAAAACCTGGCCAACAGGTGGTGATGAACAATTTGAGGTCATTATTATCATCAGCTAGAATAGTTATTTGAGTAATGAAGATTCAACTAGGGAATCAGAAAAAGAGTTTTTACATTTGTACAAAATATTGTGAATGCAAAATCACAGAATGATGCATTCCTCTGGCCAATCTAATGTTTTTCTGTCTTGGAAAAGGCATACATTTCTTAGTAAAAATGACAGTTGTGTGCTAGTGTTATGCCATGTAAATCATGACAGACAACACAGTAACTTGGCAAGTACGATAAATGTATGTTTAACTTGGATGCTTATAACCAATTTTTTTGACATAATGTAAATATAAGTAATATCTAATAGAGCAAGCTTATTGAGTGGGGTTAAACTCTTGCTTCTGATTGCATGACGTATGAATAGCCACGACTAACTTTTTATTCGTAGCTTAAGTGTCTTTCACATAATAGCTGTGCCAAAAATAGTGATAGTTGTCTTCTGTTTTCTATAATCCATAATTTTGTGTGTCAAGGCATTAAACTATTTTGCAAAATACATATTAATTGTGAGAAATTGAGTTTTTTATCTGTTCAGTAATGAATCGCACACTGAAAGCTGTGTTATTTCTGCTGTTCTGGTTAGTTTCAGCTAATTCATATCACATTGTTGCTGGTCCCAGATGACATGAGTATGCAACAAGACTTCTGACAAGAATACTTAAAATTCCTAATTTAAATGTTCATCTCCATGATAGTTATGAATTTGACTCTTAAATTTATTCTTTTGGGCCAGTATAACTTGGTTGCCTGAGTGGTAATAGAAGGTCAGTACAGAAGAAGGGGAGATAATCTAAAACCAAAGCAGGCATCGCATGGTTTTCTACTCATCCATTAATTTCTGTTCTGTAGAACTGTACAGCTATCTTGGAAACATTTACCACTTATTTTTAGGATTCAAAACTGTATATAAGGACAGGCTACAAAAAAGGAGCCAATATAGGAACCTTGCCTGGGGCATACAGGTGTGGTGTTACACCTGCTCTTGAGGCAAAGCTCAGAGTAGAGCTGTAAAGATGTAACTGATGACAGATGATAAGCTAGAGAAGCAGCTACTTCAACAGTGCAAAAATAAACAAGGAAAATAGATCTGGGCAAGGCCGTATGCCATTTACTTTGCACAGGAAGGACTGGATGACCTTCCAGCCTGGATGATTCTGTGATTCTGTGAATGTGCAAATGAAGGAGCAATAACATCCAGCAAAACTGTCCTAAGGCAGAAGACAATTCTACAGCAAACCATTCTTCATTCCAAACTGGTTTTGTCAGCATCAAGATTTTGTTCTTTGAGAAGTATTTAGGTTTGAAGCTGCCTTTTTAGCCAAATTCAACTTTTTGCTTTTGCATACTCCGTTCCTTTTGGATTTCATACTGACTCTTTTAAAGGGTGAAACACATTCTTAAAAGCATCCCCAAAACTGTTTCTAATTTGAGCATGCAGCAAATAACTTGAACAGGAGTGTTACAAACTCACTTAACTTTAATCATGTCTTTAGTCAACAGAAGGAAACTGGAAGTTAAAACCGTAGTTAGGTCTTAGGTTTGGACTATAGCTCTGAAAGGTAATGAGAAACAGCATCACTGTTCCCCTTCTGAGTCTGAGGAACAGCAGTCTTTATCATAAGGTAAACAGTTTGTGCAGTCTTAACCCCTGGAAGCTAGGTACTCACAGACTGGAAGCCTAGAAAGAGTTCAAAGGAATTCCTGCAAGGTTCTCCAAATAAGACACGGTTCCTAGCCATTCAAAAGTCATGAGTTTTCCAAGCCAGAGAGAAATTTTAGATGTTAAAATTAACTAGACACCTTGTTGGATATACTAAGCAGAAGAAATATTTGAAAGTAAAATTTACATTACAAATGTGATAATGTTAAATAGATGTTTATAATGTCTTAAGTGAAAAATAGTCTAGTACCCAGCAAACTAAATGAAGACTTAAAGACAGCAGACAAAAAAAACCTCCATGAATTCTTAAAATCTGACCAAATCAGATATAGTCTGTGATCAACCTTATCAAGAATCATACAAGTCATGCTCCTGTAGTAATACGTAAGCTAATTCACACAGACAGCTGAAATAAGACGTGACGTTTTGGAATACAGCTTGTCAAAACCCCCAACTCAGCCTTGCCGCAGAGACTGGAGATCTGTAGGACAAGCTGCCATTCTTATACAGCATAATTTTATGTCAGTCTGTCAAATTGCCTAAAAACATCATGGCTACAGAGAAATCAACAATGCTATAAACAGTCAATCCCAGTTGATCCCAGACTGCTGTCATGTCAGAAACAGTAGAATTATGATAGAAATTTAGCAGTCTTCTGATCATTTGAATCTCCTGAACAATTCTGAGGAAGCAGTTGGTTGGTTTCAGGATCCATCTGATGAGGGGAGAGAGCTGTACGTTCTCCCAGCCTAAGTGGGTTATCAATAAGACAGAGGAGTTCCTGGGAGGGCTGAAGGCTGAGACCGGGAACCCAGCTTTAGTGTCACTGGGCACAAGATCAAAGTAGAACTTTCTGGGTCTCTGGGAGGCCCATGATTGCTCAGAGTTGCAATAGGGATGGATTTGGTCACTCAGCATCTCATAGTTTAAAGACTCTCTGCGTCTCTTCGTGTGAAGTGCCTAGGCTATGGTGAAGGTTATGCACAGCAAACTAAGAGGAAACCTGGGGTTTCTTCTTGAATCTTTGCATCCATTTCTTTCGCTGATATGCATACCAATAGTTGCTTTACTTGGTCTCCTAGTTTTACAGAAATAAATGTCCTGTGTCCAGCTGGGATAGAGTTAATTTTCACAAGAAGCTGATTGGGCTGACCCAAACAGCCAGTCAAATGGGACAAATGGGATATTCTGTACCATGTGATGCCATGCTCACTATTTAAGTGGGGAGCTGGCCGAAGGAGAGGCTTTTGCTACTTAGGAGTAAGCTGAGCATCGGGTGGTGAGAACACTGCATGTTGTGTGTGCTTTTTATCAGTATTATTGATTGTTGTTTTCTTCTCCCTTTGCCGTTCTGTTAAACTGTTCTCATCCGAACCCACGAGTTTTTGCCTTTTTCCTTCTGATTCTGCTCACCATCCCACCGGGGTGGGGGGAGGAGTGAGGGAGTAACTGCATGGTTCTTTGTTGCAAATTGAGGCAAAACCACAACAGTTCTTGGCACCCAACATCGGGGGAGAAAAAACAGAAAAGGAAAGAGAAAGGATAATTTCGGTTCCTAGAACATCCACTTGGCAAAAGCCATTTGGTATTTATCTATGTCTTTGATTGACTTCACAGCTGACGACTCCAAAGAGGAGCTGTGTGGGAACTGAAAATTAGATTATTTCAAAATTTGTTTTCATTTTAACTCAGATCAATTGTTCTATTTAGAAAGTTCTTACAAAAAGAGAATTTTAATAAATAATTTCAGTCTTGTAGTATTACTTCATGAGGGTAGCAAAATATTCCTTCTTAATTTCGATATTTTTCTCCTATTTCCTAGTTTAGTTGATAAAGTCTTTTTCAAATGGGCTTTAAACTTTCTGTTAAAAAATCAAAATATTCTCTTAAAACTATTGATATATTTCACACTGGTGTATCCTGTTCTGTTTCAGTGGGCTGCCTTCCAAATCACTGCATTCCCATGTTTCAATGTGGATTGAATGACAAATTGTTTCACTGGAAAATTTTGTAAGATCTGCCTACAAGGAATCAGCTGTCTAGAAGATGGTGTTAAAAACTCTTTAAAAGAGGAGGAGAAATGCTAGAGATATTTGTCCTGACTGCCTCTCGTTGTTATTGGTTGTCATCACCACAGTTTCATGTGTGCGTCCTGTAGATGTTCCATCTGATCTGTGCTCCTGTCTGCTCCGTCACATCCTCCTCGGTCACCAGTGACTCCACCACGCAGCTTGCAAAATCACAGAATTTCTCCAAAACTGGGCATATGCTACCTGTGAAATTAATCTCATTATGTTATGTTGCACAAAGAGGCTATGGTACACACTGAGTTTGCCTTTGTCAGCTGAGTATTACTAGAATAAGTCAGTACTCTTGTTTTGACTTACTTTTGCCTCATTTTGTTTCAAACAAGGCAGAGCATGCCACTTTAGTAAAAATTTGCATTGCTGTTTTCTAATTTTTACGAAAATATTAATTTACCAGAAACTTTAATTTTTTACAAGCAAAAAAAAAAAAAAAAAATCATCTTCAGGAAAACAGAAAAAACTTCCAAGTCATAGTTTTATTGGAAGTAAGAGCATGCAAAATTGCAGTGGAAGTTCCTGCATGTTTTCAACCTCAGTGGAAGCCAATAGGTAGCCTTTGTACTACAGCTGCAAAACACAAATATTTTATGTGATGTGTTGTTGTGATATAGTAATTTTATGCTTTCCACTTTACAGATCTGGAATCAAAAACTTAGAGTCCGGTTTGTTCCTGTCACAAGAATTACTTGCAGAGCTCCTAGAAGCATATTCCACATGTGCTGGTGATGCATGCCAGAAACAGTAAATGGATGTCATTTATGGTGGCTCTATTATTGTCCACAGATACAGAGACTACAGAGTAACGTTTTCCTTTTGAGATTTTGTAAAGGATAGGATGTAATTTTAAAGTTCTGTTTTAGCGGGGGGGCAGGGGGTGGGGGGAGGGGAGCAGAGAGAGAAATAGTCTGCCCCACAAGGGATTTTAAAGGAGTGGCTAGAATGACAACATAGGCTTGAATTTAGCAAAGCTCCTAACAGTTGCAGCATGTGCAGTACCTGTTGCCGATGCTAAGGTGTGTAGATACAAATATACACTGATACACAGGCCTAGATTTTTAGAAGAGTTTAGTATCTGGGTTTGAAACCATGTCTTTTAAAGGACTTGTCTCCAACTTAGCCGATGTAGTTCTTTTGAAAGGTATCCCAGTTTAGCTGCCTGAATGGGAGCTGAGCTCTTTAGGGCATCTGACCCCAGCTATCAGCACCACACGCTTGAAAATCTGGCCCCATGGCAAGTATGCACACAGCACGCACTGCTGTGTTTGTAATTATGTGCAACGTACAGATGAATAGATAGTGGGACATTTGATTGTGATTAGGCAGATCGCATTCGTTTTTAGCAAATGTTGAGAAAAAGATGCTGAGAAAATCCAGCTGATTCCCAGTGAATGTCTGAAACCGGTGTTCACAGCAAATGTGGGTGGGCGGTCCCGAACTGTTTATGCGTGCTGGCCGAGAGACAACACCACCAGGAATGCCAGCTGCTGGAAGCCAGATGAGAAGGTACAATCAGCTTAGCGGGACAGGGAGCATGCCTCTGGAAACAAACCTTATAAGAAAAAGCTACAGGTCAAAGTCACGTTGTATGTAATGTTTGGAGACCTTTGCTCAACTATCATTTGACAAACTGCTGTCAAAAAACATGATTTATTAAAAATTGTAGTGATTACCAAAATAACTACAATGCAACACAGTACAAAAATAGAAGAAATGGGGGGGGGGAAAGTTTCCCATTATATTAAAATGCATTCACAAGGTTTTAAGTCAGGGAACTTAGAGGAGTTGTTTCCAGGGCTAACATGTTTCACAGTGTTTACCAGTTGTTAACTTTTCCTCATATACTCCTTCCAAGAAAAAGGGGGGAGGCAGAAAGTCTCATTGAAACTATGTATTTCTTCACAAAAAAAGCGAATGACAAAACTGTTCTCAGATTTCTCATAAAACCAGCTCCTATTGGGTTTCTTTGAATATTTGTTCTCTGGGTAGTTAGGCATGAAGAAAGGAAGTGAACCAGCAGTCTTTTGTTGATAGCGTACCCACACTGATGAGACTTAAATCTCCTCCAGCCACAGCCCCCCCATCAAAGGTAGCTCTCTTGAAGGATGACTCATAGGATGGGACAAAGAATAAGGGCTGGGTAAGAATTTACTCTGTAATAAATTTCTGTGTACTTGATTGGTCGTTACCCTTTTAATAAACTTTGGAAACAAACCCCAGTCATCTTTCTGGGAAAAGCAGAGTGCAGTAGTGAAACACTGATATTTAAATTCTGACACTGACACTGAGAAAAGTTCAATCCTCTAGAGAACAGAAGAGACAAAAGAAAATCCATCTCCATGCCATCAGGACTGCAGCCTTAATTTCATTTGTTATCCAGCAGAGGGAATGAGGATTTTTCTTTTATTTTTTCTTTTTCTTTTTCTTTTTCTTTTTCTTTTTCTTTTTCTTTTTCTTTTTCTTTTTCTTTTTCTTTTTCTTTTTCTTTTTCTTTTTCTTTTTCTTTTTCTTTTTCTTTTCTTTTCTTTTCCTTTTCTTTTCTTTTTTCTTTTCTCCTCTCCTCTCCTCTCCTCTCCTCTCCTCTCCTCTCCTCTCCTCTCCTCTCCTCTCCTCTCCTTTCCGCATCCTAAATATGTGACATGTATTCTATTCTTAACATATTTACTTAATTTGTTGCCCAAGAAATTTGTGTAAGGCTATGTCATTGAAAACTCACAAATTAAATTATGCTGCCCTGCTACCCAAACCACCCATAAATAATGATGCTAGATCCCCCAGTGAGAAGGTGTAGGTAGGTGCAATGAAATTCAGAGTCTACTGTGAAAATAAGTTGTGCTCCAGTCTCTTCACATCAAACTTCTGATCCTTAAAGATTTCCAGGAGACTTGGTGTGTCCTCACTCTGAGGTGGATTTTGAACTGGTGGATTCGGAACTGGTACAGCTGAATTTACATACAATTGTAGGGTGATCTATGCAAAAGAATTAGGAATTTCAGCCAGCTTGTGTTATTTTCACCCACATTATTCTCTGTCAGATTGTTAGCTCAAATGAGAAAATCTGGGATAGCTGTTGCTTACAGCAAGAAGGTGAAAATATTTATTTGATAGAAAACTGCCAGTTTTGAGCATAGAAGGTCTTGGAGAGCTCTCTTCTGCAGAAGTGTAGGCTGAAAAATTGCCAGCACATACAGTCTTAAACCAAACATTGTGAGTTTTTTAATGTGTCCTACTTTGAGGTAGGCCCCATTTTAGGATTCAATATTTCCTCTGTTGTCATCATTAACAGTATCATGAAGTATTTCAGGGGATCCAAAGAGATGAGTGTTAGGTCTTCAGAAATAAATGGATTAAAGACTGTTTAACTGAGGTGGCATTAAGCAGCAACTTTCAAAATGGTGAAAATTAAAAATAACATGTAGAAACAGTGTACATCAATACATTATTATGTTATAAAGACTGAAAGTGTTGGTCCATCACTGTCCATAAATGCTAATATTTAACTGTGAATAGTAGGTAGACAAGGGGCAAGAAATTGCCAGCAGTGAAGACATTCCAGGTGGGATTTGTTGGGTAAATTCACATGCATAAGTACAACAAACTTTTAGAATAGCTGTAAATAGCCCAATTTGATGCTTGATAATAAGGTTTCATCTGATGACCGAAAAAGAAAAAACAACAAAATAAATGCTTTTTCAGCCCCACTCATAAAAACAGAACAACAGAAAGTTATGAAGAAGGTATCAAAATTAAACCAGGAAAGAAGTCTGTGGGTATTGGAAACGGGGTTTGGCTGAAGCCCTAGAGGGAGAAGGGCCCCTGCAGTTTGTCCTCTCTAGCATATTTACTTATAAATATCTGATTTACAATACACTAAGCCCTCTCTTGGGTCATTCTGTTTCTGAAGCATGGTAAACACAAAAGGATATGTTGTAACCGTCATTTCTGTGGGGGGTGGAAAGAAAGGAGAAGAAAGAAAAAGAAAAAACTTCTACTCTGAAATCTGTCCTTCAATATTTAAAGAAATTAATTATAAGCAGGACATTATGTATGTATTTGTGTGTGTATGCATGTGTGCAGAAAAATATATTTAAGGGAAGCAAAATATTTGTTGTTTAAGTAATGATGAAAATGGCCAGATAGCATGTAATTCTCAGAGAGCATATCTTTTTTTCATAGGTGATTAGTGACCAGTGTTTATGTTGGATCTGTATCAATATACATTTTGAGCTAGGATCATATTAGTAGATTCTGTCTTCAGACCAGTTTAAAACTATTTTTCAGCTTCTCTGTCTCCACCTTTAAAAGTAATCACTAGTCACAAAAGTTCTACACCCAAAACTTGGGTCCCTGTGCTATGCAGTGTAAGATTGCTGGCTTAGCAAACACGTGACTAATGCATGACCAAAAAAACCCTAGCTGTGTTGGTGCCACAGTGCTAATTGGAGTAAAATGCAAGAGGGAAAGGTCTCCGCAGAAAAGCAAAGATGTGTTTCCTGACATACTTATTAGAAGCAGATCTGTGAAATTAAGAAGGAAATTTTTCCTTCCTTAATTTCAGAAAGGAAACAAACAACCACCTTTTTGCTCATTTTAAAGATATGTTGTAATCACATAATCCAAATGATATTAAAGAATTTAGGTCATTTGGTAAATAGAACCCACCAATTCTGAATACAGAAAAGCTGATGTGAAGTTCTGCACCCAGGCAAGAGCAGCATCACCTTACATCACCAAAATGTCTGGCAACAGTTATTTTTTAAAGAGCTAATTCCTAAAAATGGATCTGCCAGTTGAGACAGTGAAACTGTAAGTGCTTTGGTTAGTCCTCGTAGACTAATGAGCTATTTTTTAATAAAATAGGTAGTTTAAAATTACTAAGTGTACTAGGTTTTTGTGTGGTGCAGCAGAAGGTGATGAAAGATAGAAGATGCTGTGAAGCTGACCATAGCTGGACTTTATTCACCTACTCTGACAGTAGTTACACTCTCAATGCAAGGTTGATGGAGACCGTGAAAAGAAGAAATAATAAAAAAAAAGCTACCAGAAAGTTCAGGAATTGATCAGGCTTCAAACTGAATAAAAATAATATAAATGTCAGCAGAGATTTGAAGAATTGAAATAGGTAATTTTACTAGTTTAACTCTTGTGAAACAGCAATAAAACTTACAAAATAGGGGCCTGGCAATGCTCAGTGTGTATATGTGTGTGTGTGTGTGTGTAATAAATGAAACATTGGCAACTCACAGTGAATTTTACAGTACTTGGTTTTTGTTTTCTTAACTTCATAACACAAGGCACTTTCAGAATTTATTTGTGGGAAAATCTGCAATGATCCTGATAAAAAATAGAGAGTAAAGGATGAAATTGCTCAATCATTATTCTTCTCCATCTTTAAAATAAATACTCAGTTGTTGAACACTCAGAGAGTAGCAATAATGGGGAAGAAGACCAGCCCAAATCTAGAACACAGATAGCAGCTTTCCAACAACTTCAGGGAGCACTGAATTCTGAAGAAATATCACCAATCTCTAGACAAATTCTGGGCAATTCAACATAGTAAGTGACAGGAATAGTCTAATTGGTGGCGAATACTAAGCCTGGTTACAGTCTTTTACACCACAGGAGCAATTCATACTCTGGAATCTGGACTCGCTCCACAGCTGCTAACCATGCATCTAACCAAGGATGCCTGCAAGCGTATTGTGGCAAGAGATGCAGTGGTGCAGGCAAAATGTAATATTGAAACTAACAGTGAAACTTAAGATGAACCTCCTTACGCCAAATGCTGGTGAGGGGAGGAACAGACCTCAGAGAAGACCATGGAGAGCTGAGTGGCTGCTCTTGGGATGAGAAGGATGGGAAGGATGAAGTTCCTTGAGTGGTCTTTCAGAAAGAGTGGCCACTATCCTGTGGAGCTGTGTTCCACAGATTCAGGCGCCTGTTGAGGCCATGTGCACTGGGTTTGCATGGCAAGGTTTTGATAGCTGGAGGGGGCTACAAGGGTGGCTTCTGTGAGAAGCTGCCAGAAGCTTCCCCCATGTCTGACAGAGCCAATGCCAGCTGGCTCCAAGACGGACCCACCACTGGCCAAGGCCGAGCCCATCAGTGATGGTGGTAGCACCTCTGAGATAATGTATTTAAGAGGGTGAAAAAATTGCTGCACCACAGCAATTGCAGCTGGAGAGAGGAGTGAGATGATGTGAGAGAAATAGCCCTGCAGACACCAGGGTCAGTGAAGAAGGAAGGGAATGAGGTGCTCCAGGCACCAAAGCAGGGATTCCCCTGCAGCCTGTGGAGAAGACCATGGTGAGGCAGGCGGTCCCTGCAGCCCATGGAGGCCCCACAGCAGAGCAGGTGGATGCCTGAAGGAAGCTGTGACCCTGTGGGAAGCCCATGCTGGAGCAGGGTCCTGGCAGGCCTGTGGACCCATGGAGACAGGAGCCCACACTGGAGAAGGTTTGCTAGCAGGGCTTGTGATCCCATGGGGGACCCACACTGGAGCAGCCTGTTCCTGAAGGACTGCACCCCATGGAAGGACCCACGATGGGGCAGTTCGTGAAGAGCTGCAGCCCATGGGAAGGACTCATGTTGGAGAAGTTTGTGGAGAACTGTCTCCCATGAGAAGGACCCCACACTGGAGGAGGAGCAGAGTGTGAGGAGTCCTCCCCTGTGGAGGAAGGAGCAGCAGAGACAATGTGCGATGAACTGACTGTAACACCCATTCCCCATCCCCCTGCACTGCCCAGGAGGAGGAGGCAGAGAAAATTGGGAGTGAAGCTGAGCCTGGGAAAAAGAGAAGAGTGCAGGAAGTGTGTTTAAGATTTCATTTTATTTCTCATTATGCTACTCTGATTTGATTGCTGATAAATTAAACTAATTTCCCCAAGCTGAGTCTGTTTTGCCCATGACAGTAGGTGCTGAGAGATGTCTCCCTGTCCTTATCTCCACCCAAGAGCCTTTCATAGTATTTTCACTCCCCCATCCAGTTGAGTAGGGGGAGGATAGAGTGGCTTTGGTGGGTACATGGTGTCCAGCTGGGCTAAACCACAACACCATGGCAGTACCAAATTAACTATCCAAGACTTGGAAATAGGCTAAATGACTGTTTTGCTCCTCTTTGCAATCTGCTGAAGCACACTGTAACCTTTCTTTCTCATCACAAAGCCCTAATTCATTACAAGATAACACTGCAGAATGATGTTCATCTGTTCCTTCCAGAAGAGAAATCTGTGGAAATGTAAGCTTCAAAAAGCACAGTTCATCCTTGTAAAGTCTGCTCATGGAGACCCAGGAGCTTGTAGACCTCGTGGGATGGATGTCTATCTGCATCATACCCTAGACATCTCTGCTATTTGCATTTATGGAAGATGTGCATGGTATTTGCACCAGGAATAGTCTTCCCATTCCAGAAAAGTAACCTAATTTAACCACACTCCTGTCATAGTGCTTAGCCTTTGCTGATTTCCAAGAATAATGCCCAGAATGAAGCAGATTTTTAATGGCATAGGACTTCCATGCTGGGTAAAAGATACTGAGGCATGCAATATCAGGTTTACATGGAACTAGAGTATTAGCAGCATTCTGGCAATTGTTCTGAGCTCCACATCTGTTCTATGTCCCTGGTATTAGTAACAGTTTTGGATGCCTCTGTGTTGATTAAAAGCAAATGATCCAAATCAGTTAGTATTTTCTTTCCCCTCCCCTTTAGATCCTAGTAATAAAATTCTATTCTCTGCATAGAGACTTCCATCAGTGAAAAGTTTGAAGGACTGTCAAATAATGTAAAATGCACCCTGCTCACAGCAGTTTCCAGAGTCATATATGTAATTTCCCCTCTTCTGAGTAACTGTCCATAGCAGCACTTTTCTCTCGTATTTTTCATGTGAGAGAGCACACTATGATTATGTAGCCAAGAATTAAAGTTGCTACCAAGATATTATTACAGGCATCCATCACTTGTGTGTGTCAGCTGAGCTGACAAGACAATGTTGTTGCTAATGCTCCAAACTGCTTTTCCACTTCCACATCTTTCCAGTCTTAGGAAACCCTCCCAAAATAGCTATTGCAATCTGATTGGCCATGATCTCAAACACTGTCCATCTTGCTGGTCCTGTAATCAGGATGGTGCAGAGTTTTCTTCCAGTGTTTTAGCCCTGTGAGAACCAGCAGCAACAGCAAGCAGCAATGTGACTATGCGCTGGGTACAAAGAAAATATTGCAAAGCTATCTTTGGGCTTTATGTAAAATATTCTTAAATAATCACGGAGTATACATGAGCCATGTGATCTGGAGCAGAGTTCATAGCAGAAGAGTCTGTCTCTGTGTGCACCCACAAGGGTAGCATATGGACCACATGTCTCCAACCCAAAAGACTCTGATGTTTCACAGTGTGGACAGGAGTCAGGCTCCACCACTTGACTGAGAAATTAGATGGTTGTCTACAACACATACGGTCCAAAGACAAGGCAGATTTATCCATGGTACTTCATCAGCATTCAAACCTCAAAAACATCGAGCTAGTCTATAATCAAAATCCTGATTCAGTTCTGAAATAGTAATATTAAAGAGAAAACATTACAATCTCAGAATAAGCAGGAGAGGATTTCAAGAAAGAATTTGGCTTAAAAACAGATACAACATATCATAAAAGATACTAGGCAGATAATTATTTCAGAAGAGCCTAAAACCTGAGTTTCAGATTATACCTTCACAAGCTTAATTTTGTGCCTATCAATTACCTCCAATAACGTCACACAAAGTTGATTTAATAATTATATATGATATACAGTATACACATCCCGTGTAGTCACATCTCATACAAAATGAGACAGACTAGTACCACATACATTCAAGTACATATGAAACATTTTAAACTACAAGTCACCGTTGCAAAACTCTATTTCAAAGTAGTTATCTTTCTGAGGTTTACTCATGTTTTAGGAGAATAAGATCTCATTTTCCCCGTTTTTAATTACACCGTAAGTTAAATGAAGGGGAAAAAAGATGATATAATGAAACGAGAGATAAATCTACAGTGACCAAATATCCAACTATTAATTCCGTGAAGAAAAAATCTTTGTAGTTTCTGGGATCAGAGATAGCTTTGAATATACAGTAGCTCATTTGTTAATTAATGCAGAACAGCCAGTAAACAAGAGACCTGCTTCGTTATGGCTGCCCCACAGTTACTCTAAACCTTATTTTGCAACAGCATGGAGAGAATAAAAACTTCTTAAGCTGGTTGTCCTTCACTCTGAGACAGGATAATCTTTGAGAGACATTTTACGGTGCATCTTTTGAAGAAAAGTGCATTAGTCTTTACTGAAAAAACATTTGGTTGACCTTGAAAATAAAGCATTCATGAGAAGTATAAGCAGAAGTTTTCATTATTCCTTAAGCCCTCCCTTCAGAGACAAAAAATTCCTCCCTCCATTGCTGCTCCACAATACCCAGTTGCCAGGCAACTGGTCTTTTGTGGTGGGTCTCCATGGCGACTGATGTACACAAAATCATAAATCCCATTACCTAGCTAAATACTAGGGCTGCACTACAATAAGAGAAAGAATCACTCTGAAGTTTAAAGAGATAATATATGAGTGACAATGGGATTCAAATAAATAAATTGCTATTGCTGATATTGCAGTCAATATAGTTTTTCTTACCAAATTTTCTCTTCTTCTGTTTTCCTGTAAGCCATACCAAACCATTTTTCACCTAATTTACTACATACATTTTCAGCATAATTAAGCTGGCTGAGGAAGCCGCAACACTCGACAGGTAAACTTTCAGCCACAGTTAAGACCAATCTGTGTACAGAGGAATTATGCTAACATTGTTATATTGTATTGAAAGGCCTTTGGGGTAGATAAATCAAAGCTGAAGATGGCTGGTGAGCTGCAGTGGCTAAGCAGGAAGTTACATCACTCTTGCCTAATGGAAAGTCAAAATACAACATCCGGTTTGTTTTGCTCCCCGTGGGCACACAGAGAAATTCAGGTTGGCCACAGAACCAGGTCAGATCTGAACACATGCTCATGAGCTCTCCGGAAGGATCTTAACAGCTGCTGGTGCTATGTCAAAAGACCAGGACAAGGCAAAATCCTGAACTGTATGAGCAGAGTGCTCTTGAACTCAGTGGTAATAGGTTTAACATCGTTTTGGTCACCCACGTCAACAAGTCATGTTAGCAGCACCCTTAAAAGCTAGAAGCAATGCAATTTTGTATCTTTGAGTGGGGAAAGGCTGTATTTGCATTTATTCATTCTATTTATTATCTATTTGTTTAGATCCTTCACTGTATGTCACAGACAGGGAACCTCTGGGGCTTTTACCTACTTAAATCCTACTTCCTTCCGGATAGACTGTGCATTTTAAGTACTAGTTGGTGCCTCAGTCTCCCCCAAGATGGTGTCTGTTTAGTTCTCCATGCTTTTTGTTACAGCCCATGCATCTACAAGGTGACCCATGGCATTTTCTTGACTCTGAATATACTTTCAAATATGATCAACATGCAATACTTTGAAGTGAAATCAAATCAATATACAAACAGATCTATTTGAATTCTTTTGAAAATTTGACCATACGATTTCTTTCTTGAGTAGTGTGCTTTTAAGTTACACTCCTGAAACGGAAATAAATTGATGTACCAAAAATATGTATAGTACTTTTCTTGTGTGCATTTGTGGTGTGGATGAGCTGAACAGTTTTAGAAGCAGATGTGTGATTTGCAGTTGCATATGTAATGATTTTTAAAAGCATGTAAAAGTTTAAACTCATTTTTGACTGCAAACTTATAAGAGAAGCAAGGGCGTTATAGTTTTGAGTGTATGCAGATTACGCTGAAGTGCTGACTGTTCCTTATGCTAACAACTCTAGTCCTTCAAAAGTCTTCTACATTAAAAGCATTTTGTGTGGATCCAGCAAAAATATAAGAAAAAATAACCTTTTATGGACATCTTCCTTAGAATGCCTTGCAAATTTCCTCTGCCCCAGCCCCTCATCTGCTCAGAGCAACACTTTTTAAAAATGGATTAACTAATGGTAAAGCAAGAACAGACAGCTCCATCTCTTGATTCATAGAGCTGTACATCCTAGGTCAAACAATACATTTTGCAGCTTATAATTGTCATTTTATTATGGTGTTCCATAGCCAAAATTAGATAAACAAGTACATTATCTTTTAGAAATATTAAGTGAAATTCACAATACTCCATGTCAAAGGAAATTCTTTAATTCATTGAGCAACTTTCTAGCCTCTGGAGACTTCTTTTGATAGTCAGAGGTCAGTGCCACTCTAGTTCTGACTGTGTGAAAAATCTGAGTTTCCTTGTAAGAATGTTTTCTTTTTTAGGTCCCTTCTCTCCTGTTCTTGACTAAATTTTTCTCTAACTGCTTTACAAATACAATTTGAGTTAGTAATGTATTTGAACAGCACATCCTCTTCTGAATCTTAAATTTGTCACAAAATCCGCATGAGTACAAGACAAGTCTATAGGCAAGGCAAGGACAGTGAAGGAATAGCATCATTCATGGTTTGGATGAGGAAAGCTATGTGTGGTTACAGAAGCATGAGCAGACCTCATATATAGCCTGAAATTGGTTGGCTTTTCTTGTGCATTATCCAACAGTGTCAAGACAGCTTGAGAAATTATGGCTACACCATGGCTGTGACCCTGTCTTAAGAGACCTGAGCCTGAGAGCCGAGGTTTCAAAAACTGTAACTGGAGGATACTGTTCCTTTCCACACTGCTGGGGAGTTCAGGGAGAGTCAGGAATAGAGAAAAGAAGACTTCTGTCATGACACAGCTACAAAATGCTACTGCTGACCAGCATTTCTGTCTTCTAATGGGGAGAAAGAACATTTTCTGGAAGATAATAGTTGCACCCACCTTGTTATGCTGTCTCCCTTTAGAGCTCCTGAAGGAAACTCTGTCCCACCTTCTCCCAGAGGCTTCACAGGCAGGTTACTGGACATTACAGTAGCTTACTTTACAGTAAAAAAACAGGGTGCATACCCCAACAACTTGTCAGGTTTTGTTCCTCTCCTTATTGATACTTGACTATTTCCTCCAACAAAATGTGAAGCCTCTTGTCTGGTTACAATTAAAGCTAGTAAAGGGTAGTGCTTAGTAATGGCCATTAGTAATAAGAAGCCTAACAAGAATAGCTTTTTGTTATTCTGCTTAAATACTTCTTCATTCATGTTTTTCCTTCAAGGTTAATGAAGATGCTAACTACATAAAACAGGTAAATCAAATAGTAAAATAAAAAAACATGAAATAAATAAAATAATACATAAAACAGGATTAATTAGCATTAATTTTACCTGCCCTCAGCTTTGATTACCATTGTTTAGCTTTGCTGTCACTTTTGGACACTATCAGAAAATACTGATATACTTTGACTTGTGTTTCATGTCATAACACATGCACCTAGTTTTCATGAGATAAATACAGCAGGACAAAAATAGTATTCCTTTTATAGCTGAAGAACAGTCAATTACTATGAAACTATTAAACAAAGGCGAGGTAGCTATTGTGCCTTAAATCTCTGTAATCTCAACTATCATGTCTTTTATTGTGAGTATATTATAATTACAGACTGAAATAGGCTGGTTTTAACATATAATGGAATAGGAAATTGCAAAAGCCTGTACCATGCTTTCCATTATTCCATATATAGTACTCAATATTCTCTCACTCTTGCTGTGATCTGTAAAAAAAACATGCCTCTCCAAGGACAACAGTAAAAGGTAAATCACCTTGGCTTACATTCCTCCAAAATACAGCAAACTATTGAAAAGTATGCACAGATAATAGGACACTACAGAATTCAGAGGGCTTTCAATTGAAATAATGGAAGGCCCTGGGTTTTGTCTCATAAGTAGGGACAAGAAAAACAACAGAATTAAGTGCTGAATAGATAACTGAAAGGGAGGGTATTCTTAAGATTCTTCTCACAAAATTCCAACTGCAGGGTAATGCAGAGTTAAACTCCTTTCAAAATGAAATTTTGTGTGGGACATGACAATATTGGCCTAAAATGAACAAAACAGCGAACCACTCCAAGTATGCCAGTATTATTATTAATTTTTTCATGTTTTCCCTCATACAGACTTAAAAAAATGGCCCATAACCAGATCTGTCTTATAAATTTTCCACTGAAGTGTTTTGCTCAATCCACCTGACCTTCCAACCACAGCTTTAATGGCTGGGGTTTTTTCTGGCATCGTGGACATGATCTCCCATCTTTGTAAGTCAGTCAGAAATGTTAATAAATGCAGTTGGGTTGTGCAGGAGAAGTATGAGCAGGCAAGAAAAATAAGGGTAACCAAATACTTAAGCTTCTGTTCATCTTCGTGTTATTTGGATGAGAAGAACAAAAAAAGCTTATAGCACCAACTGGCAGCTGTCCGCATCAGAAAACCACCACAGAATTTGGCACAGTTCAGCACAGTTTCTGTTTCTGAGAGGCCTAGGGCTGGAAACATGTTGATGATGTAGACCACAAACTTATTAGCAGACTGGGTGCAAAAAAATGGCTATCTTTCTGCAGACTGGCCAAAAGGAAAGGATTACACCTTTATGTAAGTGTGATATTCTCCCAGTATTTTAGAGGGCGACTAGAAGGTAGGAGACTTGGTGATAAATCAGGGTCCTTAATACACTCTGTACATCAGATTCTGGTTTAATCAAAATCTCCAGAAATTCAGCTGGCCAGTCCCCATCCGTGGCCACATACAGCAGGGACAGTGCCCAGTTGTCAGATGTACAGAAGTGTTATCCTCCTTGCTCTTACCTGCCACAGTACCTCTGCACATCCCACCTATGCTGATGCCCATGAATTAACAAAAAAGGAGAACAGCCTAGCTGAGTTAGTTAACCTAGAAAATGGCAAGTGAAGCATTCAGAAATGTATGTGTAAGGAGGGGAGGCTTAGCATCAGAAATTCAGAGGTTACAGTTTTCAAATTACAAATTATTGCTGTTTAAAAAAAGGTTTAAGGAGAAGTATATTTGATGTTTTGGTTGACTCAGGCTGCAGTCATGAATGTCCTAATTTTCAGGACTTTATTGAGTATTCTTGCTCATAACAATGTTTTGCCCTCATACGAACAACAGCTGAAGGAGATTGTTATCATTCCTGCTGCTATTATCTGCTCCAAAAAGAACGATCATTGGATCCTACTAATAGGTGATCCTTCACAGAAAAAAGGTGGTGACAGATCCTCCTGCCTCACTCTAAGGTCAAGCCATCACTGGTGCCAGTTCCCCAAGAATTCTTGTCTTCCTGTTGGTGAAATGGTACCCACATAGCAAGGTAACAAAGAAGCACCCATGCTTTCCAGAGATATTCATTGGAACTGGTGTGAGGCTAATGCTTTTGGTGGCCAGAACTTTGCAAAATCTGAACTAAAACAATAAACCTCTCAGCTTTCCAGCCCCACTAGAAAAGAATGAGAGGGACAGGCTAGCCTGTCTTTCTGCAGAACTGAAGCCCAAGCACAGAATTCTGAGGCAGGCGTGTGTGTACTGAAGAGTCTGAGGATCACATCAACCTGACTGTATCACTGCAAATGTTCTTGAAAACCCTGAATACACAGATAGTCTTTCAGTGAAACCCCAAGTTTATCCCTGAAAGCACTCCGCATGTTCAAGTATTTGCCTGCAACCAACTTGTTCTTCAGAAAATCCCACATGATCAAATAGAGTGCCTGAGCAAGAAAGACTTTGGAAAATCTGTAATAAAGATTAGCAAGTAAGTGAATTCATACATGTTTGACGTGTTCATTACACCTATTCCCATTTTGTGTTTCAAGTTGTTTTCAAAGTGATTTTTAACAACAGAACTGATTTTTTTCCATTTTTGTCAATTCAGTCTTATCAGAAATAATGAAACTATTGATATAGATGCTGTTTATACGTAGATTTAAATTATGACAGCAAGACTTCTGTAAGCTCGATTTCCAAGTGCAAACAGACTGTCATCTATGTGTGACCATTTGATTTAATGGTATTTCAGCAAAGAGTTTAACTGTATTCTTACTCGTGGTTAAATCAGTATTGCTTCAGCTGCGGAGCTTCTGCCTGGGAGTAGAACTAGTGGTCAGCAACAGAAATACCATCCTAATAACAGTTAAATTTCAATCATTTTTTCATTGATGTTGTTCACAAAGTGTGAAAATTTTTCAACTCCTACCTCAGTATTGCAGATTGTATATCTGTAAGGTGCCACAAAATATCATTTGGAGTGTCTTTTTAGCTAGGGTCAATGTAGGATGAATTATGCTTCTCCAATGCTAGAGACCCCATAGATTGCATATTTTAATTTGTTCTAGTATGTCATCAACCTTACCACTAACAAGATTCTCCTAGTGTCTTCTAAGTCCTTTGTAAGTCTCTTAAGCCCTTCTGAGAGTAATTCCACATTTTTAACTGGGACACTAGAAGAAAACAGATGGAAATCCCTATGCCCAGCTGCTGATCACAGACAACATAAGCTATTTTATCTTCAAACTGCAATATCTGTTCTGGACCAGCCCAGAGAAGAAATATTTCCTGCATGAATATTGGATTCCATCTTTAATGTCTCAGTGGTGGACAGAAGAGGGAGTGGTTTGCCACCATTTGTTGTTTTTTAGACTCTTTTTTTGCCTAGTCTCAAAGAATCTTTTCACCACGAAGGTAAAGCTGCTTTTGACTACTCTCTCCTATAGAGAAACCTCAAGAAAAACAGAAAGTAAAGGAAGGGGAACAGACCAGTGCTCATGAAATACACAGGCCAATAGATTTACTTCCAGAAATCACCAAATGTCTCTCAAATCCACAGCACACAACTAATCTCTCAAATACCACAACATTTGTTTTGAGAAGAACATGTGGGGTATCTGCTACCACAACCTAAAAATTATCATCGCATGGCAAGCATTCATGTCCATAGAAATAGATCACATCTCTGAACCTACCACCCAAAAAAACACATGTGGGCATACCACATTCTACATGGATTTTAGACATAATGAGACAAAAAAATGTGATATGTTTCTTCCAACACATTAAGTGATCTAATGGAAAGGAAGTGGATGGAGCAAATATCATTCAACCAGAAGTAATAACAGTGAATGAAAACAACCACATACCAATAAGACAACATTTTTCATAGCCATAGTTCTGCTGCAGTCTCTCAAAGAAGGCTTAATAAGCTTATAGTTTTACTGGAAAGTGGAAGCTATTCAACAGAGGTACTGATTTTGTGGCACTTCACAATCTTCCCGCTTATTCCCCACTGCACAAGCATTGGCAGCTTTTTTCCCTCCATTCCGTCATATGTCTCTACTGTCCTATGGTGTGTCTGTCCTTGACACAAGCATCTCTTGCTCAGTGTTACTAATGGCCTTTCTTGCTCAGGTGTTCTAATAAAGTAGCAGCACCACAGTTAACCAAGAACAATTACACCTAACACGTTTAGGTTAGACTTCCCTGTTTCTTCTCAAACTTGTTGGAGCATTGCTGGATCTGAAGGCTTTGCCTGCTTTTCCCACCTGTAGCATCTCATCTAATAAGATAAAACCTCTTCCTGCATTCTTCTATGAACAAAGGATCCCTCTGTGTTAAGCATAAACAGTGTGTTGACTAGACTTTACTTTAGCATACACAGTTTTATCAACATTTTAAAATGTTTACAAGTTTAAGAGAGAAGACCTAAACAACTGACTAGTTTCAATAAATTACACTCCTTTATTTGCTTTTAGATGCTTTTTAGGGGTAAAATCTTTGCTTTTTTATCCCTCCTGCACAACTGCAGTGTTCCTTGGTGGTATGAGCAGTGTTTGGATATGGAAGAATACCAATTGTGTGTGAGGCCAAGAGCTTAGCAGGATTCAAGAAAGGATTATACATTTGTATGGGTAGTGAGAACATCCAAAGTTACATTAAACAGCATAAAAATTAAAGGAATAAATCTTAATTCTTGAATTCTGAAAACAACAACTATCCAGCTAGGAGCTATGTAGAGACTTTTACCAGTAAGTAGGTTACAGCAGAGTTATGTGACTAGCCTGGGGGGCTAGTAATACAGTTCCTATATTCCTTCGTCTCTGTGTAACCGGGTCTACTTTAGTTCTACCCATGTTAGGCAATTTGTCACCTAGAGGAAAATGGATGCAATTGTATCTTGAAAAACTGTTACAGTTCAGAACAACTAAAACAGTAAAGTAATTGGCAGAAAAAGGGGCAAGAATTAATGTGATAAGCATACTGAAAATACAGGAAATAATCCCATTTTTACAAAGGAAAACCAGTCCCTCAGATTTATTTTTTCGATGGGTGCTAAATTCTAAAATCTTGTTCTTCCCTTCTATAAACACTGGAGATTAGAAATAAGATAAACAATAGAACAAACAACAGAGTTGTTAACAGGAACTCAGCCTGGAAAAGAATTAAAATATTTTTCAGTATCATAGATATAAAAGTAATATTTGGGGATTTTTTTTAAAAGATAATTGAACTTCAAAGACTTCCTGGGATTTCTAACAGTTGAAGCAAAATCAGATTAATTTTTTTTTTATTTTCTTACATCCCCTTGCTATAGAAGAGACAAGCCAGAGCAAATGAAAACACAAGGCTTATATATCTCCAGGAAATACTTGCGTAAGGCTTATTTATCTTTAAACTAGCATTTGTTAACCATGGATTAGTGGAACAGCCTCTTGTAATTATGGTTACTGTTCCATTTGTGGCTATCTTCATGAGGCCAGTGAATCTTTAAATTACAGGCTGACCACCCGGGAGCACAAGTATTGAATCAGCCACATCTCCATAGGCACCAGATTTGGATGATTATCCCAAAAGATGACATGCTAACACACACATACACAACAAAGGAGGTTTATGCTCACAGCTTCAGAGTCACTTTCAGTCCCTGTAGTGGTTTCGAGTTCAATAAAACCAGGGTGGCCCCTGACATAATGTGCTCCGTTTTAGTACAGGAGAAATGGCTGGTGAAGACAGTCTTTGTTTAATACCGGTCATTCTGACAGCTATCACAGCATCCTTCAGCATAACCTCAGATACTGGAGTGCAGTAGGAGTTAGGAAACCGGCCCAAAGAGGAAAGATTTGGTTTGCTTAAAGGCTGTATACATTTTAAAAATACATAAATTTATGTACATAATACATACATATATATGTAGATATACACATACATATATATATACACGTATGTGTCAAGTAAAAAGAGAAACAAAACTATTCTTTTGTTCCTGAGAGCCTGTATAGTTAGAGGGATTTTACTACATGTCTGTTATTGTCTTTATTACTGCCCCAGGGCTTACCATTCAAATCACCACTTCCAAGATAAAAGACTTTATGATGTTTATTGCATGGTTCATTCATCTTTGAGACTCAATCTGTCCCTTGGGATCACATCACAGATCTAGTTCTCAAAAGCCTGGATCCAAAGAAACCCAGCCAGCCAGAGAAGAAGGCTGAGAGACTGTGCTGCAACAGCCTTGCCTACTCTCACAGCTCCACCTAAGTTTCGCTGGCATCAGAGATGCACCCAGATATCACCTAAAGGATTTGCAAAGAAAGTAGAATGGTCAGTTTACAAATCCACACAGATTATTGACTAACGGGCTTTCTGGAAGCCTTGCAGCAGAGCTGGTGACCTTGCCCTAGCCCAGGGTGTAGCTATAGGCGGGTAGGCATCGTCGTACAAAACCATCTGTCTCCTTCCAGAAAATTTGCTCTCATATACCCGTTGTCTAATAAATTATCCCTTTAGAATAGAATTTCAGAAAGACACTGAGCAATCCTCAAAAATCCCACTCTAACTAAATAGAGGCAAGGAATCTGACTTTTACTTGGTTGTCATTCAGTCCTTCTATAATGCATAAATAATGTGTGCGTAATACACACAAACTTACAGGCAAGTTTTGATGGAATCTAGAAATTCGAAGAGGATTTGGTTTCCCATTGTGCAGGGCATTATATAAACACTGATTTAAAAGGTGATCCTTTCCCCAGAGGCCTTTCGACATAGTCTTAGTGCTTTGCCGAGGGATGCCTCACCATCTGTGCAAACTCAGTCACCAAACCATTGCCTGATTACATATCAGCAATGAACTGCCGAACCAAACATGTTGCAGTGTAGAGAGTTCCAGTTGGACAGTGTAGATCTGCTGTGGTTTTGGAATTATAACGTGTGTTTTTAATTACTTCTGGGATATGTAAAATTCAGCTGCAGAGCTTTGAAAGGGGTCATCTGTACCTGCATGTGAGGATTTGGATTTTTGTTTATACAATGTTTCTTCTGTTGGGGGAAGGGGATCTTTAATGCTTTCCAGTACAAAAAGCATCATATAAACTTGAAATGTAGAGCGGCTGCACATAGCACAGAGCAGGTGCACCCACACTGTGTATGGTAACCCTCGCCCTGAGGCATACCTCCTGTTTGCCTCCCACCTCCACCTTGGTCTGAGATCGGAATGCATTGCTGCCGTGCAGTGCTCACGCTCTGGCTTTCTTTGGGAGGAAAATCCTAGGGGGGGAGGAGCCCTGATTCTCTGCAGGGGCTCCTCTGGTTTGGAGGAGCAGGATCTGAGGGGCACCTATGGATCACACCAGCCCTGCCAGAAGGATGTGGGCGAACGAAGCGGTAGGTACCCCAAGGACCTTCAGGAGAGTAGTGGAGCTTGCCGTGGTTATTCAGCAGATCACAGCCTTTGTGTTCCGCACTGGCTCTCCTGCTAAAGGCAGAGACATAATGGGTAGCCATGTGGGTTTGGTCCTCTGGAAGTAGGGACCCCCCAGAGGGTCTCCTCTGGGTTGCCTCCCTTGAGCAGTCTGTGAAGGCATTCCCATGAAATGCCACTGCTTGCTCCCTCTTCTCATGGCAAGGATGCACACAGACAGAAAATTGTTGTTTCTTCTGCTGTTTTTAAGCTTTCTGTGAGCCGTCATTCTCTGCGATGATTATCATGGTGTACTGCCTGCCTGCTTCTCTAACCTGTGGTTGTGGAATCAGAGTACAGTCCTTCATACGCAATTATTTTTCAGTTCCTATACAGCCTTTCTGAAAGACAGAGTTTCCTTGTTGACAGTTAGCAAACGATATTAAGGCTCTTAACTTCATACTGTTTTTTCCTTGGTCTGTGCAGCCACAAGCATGTTTATCTAGTGTGAATGTTGCTGCTTAGACTGTTTCATTCTGGCAATGAGACACTGCCTATGGAGAATGGCTCATTCTATTGTTTCCCTACCGAAAAGAATTTGGGGGAGGGACAGAAAAAGTGGAACCGTTACAAGACGAAACAGCCATGGTTGTAGTCACACTGCGTTCTTTTCAGGCTGCTGCAATACTTAAAGGTAGCTTGCTTTGGATACCAAAAAAGTTGGAAAGCTTTACCGAGGCATGATATAAAAAATCTGCCATTTAACTCAACAAAATACTGCTGTGTAAGAGGGCAGATGAACTAAGAAAAGCCAAGACCAAGATTGCAGTGAGGGACAGAGGGAAGTTTGTTATATCAAAAAATCGCTACAACAATTTTAGGTTATACCTCTACAATATTTTTTAGTACTATTCTTTAAGAAAGGATGAGAAATCAAGTTAACGATTGTCTCATCTTTATAAAAATGCATTTCAGTGCATAAATGGTTTGTCAGTTTACCTGTCTTTTTTGTCTTGTGAGAGTGGACAAGTGTATTGGTACCATATTCACTTACACTGCAGCTACAGTTAGGACTGTAGCCAGAGGCCTAATTAAAAAATGCTCAAGACAATTTTCCTGTGTCTTCGAAGTAGATGTTTTTTCAGATGACTGAAAACTCGGACTAACATGTCCATCTGCCACAAAAGTAGTGGAAGGAGCTGCATCATGTGCACTTTTCACGTCGGACTAGAAATTCACTGTAAATGATGAAAAATCCTGTGTTATCTGGAATATGTAGTGTCCAGCATTGGTGCAAGGAGTCTCGAGAGCCTTTGCAGATTGGACACCTGATATTCACTTGAGTCAAGGTGTAGGTGGCCAGGAGGACAGCTGCTTGAAAAGGGTTTTTGTGCTCTGCTTGTCCCCCATTTTGCAACTGAGAGAATGAGGGGTTGAGAGTCAGCGACTGGCAGCTGCTCTGAAGTTGAAGCTTAAGCTAAAATTAATCTTAGAACCACAAACTATTTCATAATGTCTTTCATAATAACAGCAGTTTGCTGCCTTGTGATGCTAAGTCCTTCCCAGTTTCTTCACTCTGAAAAACCTCTATTGTGCTGGCTTCTTCCTGTTTCATTGAAGGGAACAGCTTGTATGAATCAGGGATGAACCACTCTCCAGAGTTATGAATACCCAGCTATCACTCTCTGTCTTGACTGTCCAGAAAGGACAAGAAGCTGCATCTTCAAATATCTTTCCATTCTTCCACTCTTTTCCCTCTATGAAAGGGAGCTGTGGCTGAAACCAGGCTATTAGCCAAGTGAGTGTATAACGGAAATTCAGGCCTCCTAATGGCACGAGAAGCTCATAGCTGTCAGTTTGTGTCCTGTATTCTCTGAAAAGCTTGTAAATTTCTTGTATACTTTTTAAACAAAATTAAATTCCATTTGAGGCATGTGGTTGGGGGTTGTTAAACTGAGACACATCCACCCCCCCGAATCCAGGTGTCTTTCACCGAAATTTTAAAGATCATCCAAAGATATCATAAAGTCTTATAACACACAAACATCAAAGATCCTAACTTCACTTCTCAAGAAAAAAATGGATAAGTAAACTGATAATAAAATTGGTATTATTTTCAAGTAGTCAGTCTTCTAAGAGCTTACTTGATCTGTTTTCAGATTTTCTGGTTCTTTGGTACGCTGGAAAATTTTTCCTGTTTAACAATGTTCTTTCCTTCTCTGGTGGTGCGAAACCTCCTGTTAGACCTCCTCGCCCATTCTCGTAACTGGTGTTTTTGCAAATAGAATGAAAAAGCCAATGAGCAAATTGTTCTAGCAGCATAAATGTGGGACTTAAGAGTGCATAAATAAAAATGTAAATCATTACTAACTCCACTACTTTTCCCCCTCAACCAAAATAAAAACACTAATGTTAAAGGGTGGATATGACAAGCTCGTCTACATAGCTTTCACAGTCTGTTACACCATAATACCAAGTGTAGTGTATTTATTACGTGCAATGCTGGACACTGCAGGGTTTCATTGTGAATCTGCAAGCAAAGGACTGTTCAACATTTGGATGGAGTACACAGCCAGCTAAGATTACCACAGAAAACATGGGACATGAGAAGAATATTGTTTTCTGACCATGAAAAGACCACACACATGGTCCATGTGGAATGCACACTGGACCATCTTCAAAAAACATAGAAGCTGCATTCTCTGTTATGTTCACAGGCTGGTTTAATTAAATATAGGCATTAGGCAGTAAATGTGTTGGCAGTTTCACACTGAAATGCTGCTGTTCTACAAGTGACTTCCTCACTGTAGTTTATTCTTTTAAAATGGTACCATATTTTTTCATGCTGCTTAAGACTGTAGAGGCTTGCAAGGGAACATGTTTCTATAAATCAGAATCTTGAAAAACACAGTATGAAAAATAACTAATTCATTAATTTAATTTCTAAATATTTATAAATTAAGTAAAGAAAATCAGGCTTTTATGAGGTTTAGGCTTCAAAAGATGATTATGGGTCGTATTATGAATTCAAGAGGCTATAAGTTTTATATTTTAAAGATGAAATTTTCTGAGAGCAGTGCTTACTGTTTAATACTATTCCCTTTAATATACTTCCATATTTATATATGTACTTACATAAATACAATCCGTAGTCTGATTACAGTGTCAAAGCTAGACTGTGGCTGCATAACATAGGTTAAAACATTTGTGACTGAAAATGTAGTTAAATAAAACTTACTATGTGAGCTTTGAAAATTTTAGGGACATAAGCCTGAGCCGTTACCTTAGGACACGAATTTTAGCCTTGAAATTTCAAGATATATTTAAAGATCTTAAATGGTCCACATAAAATTGATTTTCTTCTCCTGAAAACATCCTTCTGAGGGTAGGAGCAGTCCCTGTTTGCTGAAGCTGTGGTTACGTATGCCCACCCTCATTGGCTTAGTTCACAGCTTTGCCTAGACACTGTTACTCCAGTAAGAGCAATGAAGTTATATATCTCTCATGAATTCAGGAAGCAGTAAACTTCAGGCTGGAAAAGATACTTGTTCTTGTTGAAGAAATCTTTTTCTTTTATAGTTTTGACTTGCCTGCAATGTTTAAATGGGCTTTATTTTACGGATATAAATTAGCATAAGCTAAGCAAAGAAGTGATGCTGATGAGAAACAGGTACCAAGAAAGTGATCGTGGGCAAACAAAGATCAGACATGAGCAGGGCGGGATGATTTCCAAGACCCAGAATCAGCTTATCATTGCTGTCACCCAGATAGCTCCTGCCCGATGACAGAAATTACGATTTCTTCTACCCTTTGTTCTATCACCCAAGCAGTAGCCAAGCTGTCTATGTGCAAATGAGGGAGGTAGCGACAGAAGAGCTCTTCCCCAGTTGTGTGTTCTTCTGATAGCGAATTGCACGACGTCTTCTGTTTTGACCTTTCTCTTTTGGGGCCCTCACCTCTGAATTTGGGTCAGGCCTTGCTAAGAGGCTGGCCAGCAGATAGCAACCTTTAACCTCCGGAAGCAGCAACTCTAGGTGTTTTAGCTTTCTCTGTGATTTAGCTTGGAAGCATTTTTTAACGCATACATCTTGGGAGCGGGGTGACACAGTTATTTATGCCATCTTTGTATTGCTCTGCATTTACTAGCTCTACTACTGCTTTAAGACTCAAAGTAAAATGTTCCTAAACTCACTCCTTTGAAGGAGTTTCTCTGAGACAGATCCTTTGAATTCCAGGTGGATACCAAAACACGTCTGAGGTCAGTGTGCCCCTGCTCGGGATACCGGTCTGAGACTTCCCACCAGCGTTACTGCCTTTGAGGTGGCGTCCAGTGGGCTGGGGAACGTTTGCTTTTTCGCCCCCCTTTGCATATCCCAGAGCTCTTGAAGCTGTCATGAAAAGCACTGGTGTGCTAGATAACCTATTTCCAGGCTGCCCTGGTATGATGAACACACTGAGCAGGGCAATGTGTGCGTAAGTGGCTCTGTGGCTGAGGTACCAGGGCTGGCCTGAATGAAGCATTCACCTCGCCTGGTAACTGCGGATATACATCACCGTGTAAATAAATGCTCTTTAGGATACGCAGCACTGTTTATTCCTGCTCTGAGGAAAGAGGTTATTTAAATAGGTGGCTCAGCTGGAGCCAGAATATTGGAGGGAATGGAATGACTATGCTGGCCTTTTCGCCTTAAGGTACACCTCTCCTGCAGCTACCTGATCCTCGTTAGTGGAGTCCTCAGGGCATGGTGTCCCCTGATTTTTCTGATGTACAGAGAGAGGGCTGTCAAATGAGCTGTGGTTTTCCCAAAATGACAGCAATGTACTCGTTCTGCTTTGAGCCTGCATCTGTGCACATCTCAAGCATTTAGTACTGAAAATATACGTTGTTTTAATCTGCTTCATGTCTAGTATCAGTAATAACAGCAGCAATATAACCCATTTATTTCATCCAAATGAAAGAAGCCAAAAGCCACCCTTTTAATGATTTTTCCATTCCTCCTGTTTATGTTTTTATAATATCTATTAATTGGAGACTATCAATAAAACAATACTGTGTATGCTATTTAGGAGACACGTTTTAAAAGAACTCATTAGCTGACAAGTTGTTACAGAGAAATACTTTGGTGTTTTAAATAAATAAATAAAAAGCACATGCACTCCAACCCAGTCCTCAGCGGCTGACACTGAAAGGAGTTCCCTCGTTTTCTGAAAGCCCTTCCAAGGGGGAAAGTGAGCTTACTTCCTAAGGAAATTACTGTGGAGGTGTCTGTAAGAGAAAAGCAGGCACTGCTTTGCAGCTCTGCAACTGCAATGAGAGTAGTCATGAATGAATGCTGAGCCAAAAGAATGATGCATGTTTACACTATGCTTACTACACTATTCGCGCAAATGCATAAAAATGTAGCTGCCACGAACAACTGTCATGTATAGCACTTAGTACTTGGGAAAGCATTTTGTTCTGGGTATAGGTCTCTTTGTCAAGCTTCTGCTTTAAAAAATCCTCCTCCGGATAGTTGCAGACTTGGAGAGGTGAACGCTGCAGCACGTAACGCACAATGCAGCAGATGAGCAGTGCCGGACAGTGTGTTTAATCAGAAGGGCCATTCCGTTCTGCACTGGAGTTTCATTTAAAGAAACATCACTCCCCCTCACACTGTTCTGGGACTTCAAAAGGTGTGAAGTCACTTCACACTGCTCCAGTGACCGGGGGAGAGGCAATGGATTGCGTGCGTGTTTCTTTTGGAACATGGAGAGATGCCTCCCCCTCCCTTCCTCCCTCCCACCTGGCACTGATTAAGCTGGTACTACTGTTGTGGGACCCTATGATGAACTGGGTCGATGAGTGAGCCAAGCTGGAAATTACCCTTAAAAAGAAAAGACAGTATTTTTAACCTCTATATATTCCCTGATTACTTCATCTTGTGGCTTCATAAGCACTTGCACTGACACCACTGAGAGGACAAAAAATGAGCAGGTGGAAGCCACTTACATGACCCTACCACTGAAAAACAGGCATGTGTAAACCATGCCGTTTGTGTAGAGAAGACAATCAAGCCACCGGTACTTGTCTTGTGATTCCTTTGGGATCAGTCAATGATATTTTCTGTTCATAATGTGAATTCTCTTATTCCTCCTAACCAAGAAGTTTCCCAGAGTGATACATTTAGAGAGGCTGAAAGAAATTCAGAAGCTGATTTAGATGATAACTGAAGAATCAAACAATTTTGCAATTTCTTTCAAGGTTAGCACATCAATCTGGTAAGGTGGAAACTTGTCCTACAAAGCCTGTAATACACTGGAAATCAGAGGCTATTAACAGAAGTCGAATAGTGAAGGTGATTTTTTTTTTTTTTTTTTTTTGCATAGCTCTAGAAAAATGAGTATCTTCACCGAGTCTGGCTGGAGAAAATATATTTTCACAAGCAATTCTTGTTTTCTCTTTTGCATATTCTCTTTGTGATTAGTGCATCAGTGTTTTGACATTCGTGACATAGTAAGTGCACTGGCTGAGTGGCTCCCTAAATAGAAGCAGAAATACATGTTGATTAAATTCTTTCTTAAGAAGAAAATTAGTGTTATACAGGAGTGCTGAAATGGAGTGATTCAAGTAGCACTACATTCACAACCTAATTCCTTGAGCTTGCCTATTTCCTCTGGGCTTATTAACTTCTGAAACCCTTCAATACCCCATGTAGGCCAATACAGAACAAATTAGGCCAGGTCTGAAGTAAGCCAGTATTCAGGCACACCTGTAAACCCTGGCACAGGTAGCACACCTACTGTGAAGTTCTGTGGTCAGCAGAATGGGAGCCTGCAGTCAAACAGGAGATTGATAAGCGCTGTGCCTAATTTCTGTAACCACTGTGCGACTTGAGTAGCCATGTGTAACGGCATCCTGTGCTGCTGCACAGGCACAAAGCCTTCAGGGAAGGGGAAAGCAAAAGAAACAGCAGCTTGTGACAGCACCAAAACCTCACCAAATTTCTGGCACAGGCAGCTTGGTTACATTATACCATAACCTCAAGTTCACTGAGTTCACAAATACTCGAGATCTATATTTGCATCATGTAGGTAATCGGGGGTGAAGTACTTGCATGCATCAGGTTGTTTTCAAATGCTTGTATCTTGCACCTAGCTGACATGCATGTCTTTAGAAAGTCCCACCAATTAAACTCTTCTGTGTAGAAATTCAGAAAGAAATCATAGTAAACACTTTGCTGTCAGTTTTGCTCACATTTTTGAGAATCAGCCCTCAGGACTTTCACCAACTGTAGGCAGAAGGCATCTTTCCCTCACAGTCACACTTGCACACATCAGTGTATCTCACCCTGCGCTCTCTGCGCGGACATGTCAGTAAGCATGTTGTGCCTCCAACAAGCACCCCGAGAAGCCTGGTGGCAGCAAGCTCCCCGTTCCCTTGGTCACCTCAGTGTA
This sequence comes from Opisthocomus hoazin, assembly GCF_030867145.1. Lineage (NCBI taxonomy): Eukaryota > Metazoa > Chordata > Aves > Opisthocomiformes > Opisthocomidae > Opisthocomus > Opisthocomus hoazin. Next base: position 47,822,250 of record NC_134454.1, read on the forward strand.
TTTACATGCCAGAGAAATGAGTGGATGACAAGCTACTGTTCTTCATCAGAAAACTTACAGATCCCTCATTACGGAGATTTTAGGAGCAGATGATCTCTGCTTTTTAAAGTCACACTTTGAGTGGATGGACAGGAAGAAAATACTGGTTGGTAGATGTAAAGTCAAAGGCAGAAAGGAGTCAGCAGAGATTTGTACAGTCTCAGGAAGTGAAGCTGACAGGCATGCATCAATTACAAGAGGCAAGACAGGGAGGAGAGGGTGTAATATATTCTTTATATCTGTATTCTGCAAAGTTATCTGAAAGTCAGCTTGGTTAGGGTCTTGCCTGCTCCATGTTCAAATCTGGAGATTTTTACATCCACGTATAGTGATGTGCAGTGTAATGTCTTGAGGATTTAGCCCAGTGTTAACTTGCAGGTTGCACTGGGACAGTATTCTTAGAGGTCCAGGATGCCAGGTCTGAAGATTGAGTACAGGGAGGCAAGGAACACAAAGGGAACTTTTGGAAAAGAGTGGGTTAACTCACTTTAGAGTAATCTGGCCAAAGAGTTATACTTGAGAGATTTACTACTGAGGGTTTGCTTAAAAACCAAATCGGTCCCTACAGAGATTTTCAGTGATGAATGTGTAAGTTTTAACAGAGAGACAGCTTGGAAGAAACCTAAGTATCACCCTGCTTTAGCTTTCAATTTTATTTATTTTTTAACCATACTCTTCCATATTTACTTCACAACAACATATCGTCTTGCTCCGAAAGTCTGCCCACAATACTTCCTATTTCCTAACTGGATTTTTTCAACTCACACTGTGTGGAGATGGTCATGGAAAAAAACTAGGCTATGTCTCAGGCAAGATGGGGCTATTTAGGCCCACTTTGTTATTTGCATATGCAGCCATCAACACGGCCTTAGCTGTCAGGAAGACGTGCAGAGCCTCTTGCAATAAGACAGCTGGTGAAGCAGAGGGCCATCCAGAAGTAGAAATAAGCATCCTCTGACAAGATCTGCACCTGAGACTTGTATGTGTGCTTACACAAAATGTAATTCTGTCCATTAAACTGTCCTTAGACATGTGGTTGCAGTGAGATATACACGCCGGTCCCATTTGCCATCTGTGGCTTGCTACCAGAGTACATTGTGGTATTTGGGACAACAAATACCCAGAAACAGGGGATCAAGAACAAACATCCAGAGGCCTTTGGCACTGACACATCACAGTAACAAACATGTCTGAAATCCCCATTGACAGTAGCCAGTTATGACACAATAAAATATTTTAGCTTTTTTAACGTGTTCACCTGCTTTTTGCATCAAACACTTACTGGCTAATGCATATTAGCGTATTATTAATGTATACCTCCAGCAGGCTACAGCTCTTGTATCTGGAGAAGGTGGTATTAGTGAGTAACAGTACTTTTGAATTGCCTGCAAAAGGACGTACAACCATTCTCAGGCACGTTGTTGACTAACAGGGAGTTAGGCTGTCGCAGCTAAGGGGAAGTGAATGTAAGAAGGATAAATAAAATTCTGCACAAACTATGGGTCTACTAATTAGTCTTTCTTGGCAGAGACCAAATTGCTCAAAACTGATGCAGTACCTACAAAGCATTCTTCAGTCCTGTGTCTTAAAGCGGACGACTGCACAATTCAACTTGGTTTACTGAGGAAACGGGAAGTACAGAATTATAAAGTTTAGCTGTTCACTGATTTTAACCAGATTTGAGACAAGTTTCACAAAATGTTGCAAGGGGCTGAAATATGTTCGGGAAACCACAAGTCATTCGTGTTCGAATAGAATAACTTTTTTTTCTTTTCCATATTCAAAGGCACTGCTTCTTTTGTCATCCTGCCTAACACAGTCAGAAGAGAGACACGGAGAAGTTCTGCTTCTCAGCTGCAGAGAGAGACTCAGACTCTGAAAAAGCATAGGCAAGGCAACATAGCCTTTACTCAGGCTACACCACCCTTTCGGTTGACGGTAAACAAAAAGACTGTATCTAATTCCATTTTTTAAAAAGTTAATATAAGTAGGTATGTACCTGCTTGTTCTAATCAAGGATCTGAAAGGTTTCTTGTTGATTTACTTCATTATGATGCTTGCACCGCTCTTCTGTTCTATCAGATATAACGACAACCGTTATTTTCTGTACTTTTTCTGTGGGGTGATTCTTCTCATCTTTTGATACTCTTTCTAAGGCACGATGTTACTAGTTGCAATGCCATGCCACCCAAGAGTGGAAACACTCTACCTACATGCCCTGCTATCTCCTGAGGTCAGAGTGGAATGGCATTGATTTTCACATGCTTTCCCTTCTTCCCTTGGCTCAGGCACATGCTGATACGAGTAAGCAGAATATAATAGGTTCTCCACGTTAGCATTTGGGTGATCTCTGAAGTGCAGTAGCTAATATTACAGAATCACACAGAATCACAGAATGTTAGGGGTTGAAAGGGACCTCTGTGGGTCATCTAGTCCAACCCCCCTGCTGAAGCAGGGTCACCTACAGCAGGCTGCACAAGACCTTGACCAGGCAGGTATTGAATATCTCCAGAGAAGGAGACTCCAGAACCTCCCTGGACAGCCTGTTCTAGTGCTCCATCACCCTCAGAGGGAAGCAGTTCTTCCTCATGTTCGGACGGAACTTCCTGTGCTTCAGTTTGTGCCCATTGCCCCTTGTCCTGTCACTGGGCGCCACTGAAAAGAGCTTGGCCCCATCCTCCTGACACCCACCCTTCAGATATTTATAGGCATTTATAAGGTCCCCTCTCAGCCTTCTCTTCTTCAGGCTGAACAAGCCCAGCTCCCTCAGCCTTTTCTCATCGGACAGCTGCTCCAGTCCCCTCACCATCCTTGTAGCCCTCCGCTGGACTCTCTTGAGTAGCTCTTCATCTTTTTTGAACTGGGGAGCCCAGAACTGGACACAGTACTCCAGATGGGGCCTCACTAGGGCAGAGTAGAGGGGAAGGAGAACCTCCCTCGACCTGCTGGCCACACTCCTCTTAATGCACCCCAGGATCCCACTGGCCTTCTTGGTAGCCAGGGCACACTGCTGGCTCATGGTCAACTTGTCGTCCACCAGCACTCCCAGGTCCCTCTCTGCAGAGCTGCTCTCCAGCAGGTCCACCCCAAGCCTGTACTGGTGCATGAGGTTGTTCCTCCCCAGGTGCAGGACCCTGCACTTGCCCTTGTTGAATTTCACCAGGTTCCTCTGCGCCCAAGTCTCCAGCCTGTCCAGGACTCACTGAATGGCAGCACAGCCTTCTGGTGTATCTACCACTCCTCCCAGCTTTGTGTCGTCAGCAAACTTGCTGAGGGTACACTCTAACTCTTCATCCAGGTCATTGATGAAGAAGTTGAACAAGACTGGGCCCAGTACTGACCCCTGAGGTACACCACTAGTTACCGGCCTCCAACTAGACTCAGCACCGCTGATGACAACCCTGTGAATTCTGCCATTCAGCCAGTTCTCAATCCACCTCACTGACCACTCATCTAGCCCACACTTCCTGAGCTTCCCTACGAGGATGTTACAGGAGACAGTGTCAAAGGCCTTGCTGAAGTCGAGGTAGACAATATTCATGGCTCTCCCCTCACCTACCCAGCCAGTCACACCATCGTAGAAAGCTATCAGATTGGTCAGGCATGATTTCCCCTTGGTGAATCCATGCTGACTACTCCTGATAACCTTCTTTTCCTCCACTTGCTTGATGATGACCTCTAGAATGAGCTGCTCCATCACCTTTCCTGGAATGGACATGAAGCTGACCAGCCTGTAGTTCCCTGGGTCCTCCTTCTTGCCCTTTTTGAAGACTGGAATGACACTGGCTTTTCTCCAGTCCTCAGGCACCTCTCCTGTCCTCCAGGACCTCTCAAAGATGATGGAGAGTGGCTCAGCAATGACATCCGCCAGCTCCCTCAGCACTTGTGGGTGCATTCCATGAGGGCCCATGGATTTGTGGGCATCCAGATTGCTTAAGCGATCCCTCACACAGTCCTCCTCGACCAAGGGAAAGTCATCCTCTCTGCAGGCTTCCTCTCTTACCTCCGGGGCCTTGGATTCCTGAGGGCCTGCCTAGGCACTGAAGACTGAAGCAAAGAAGGCATTCAGTAGCTCTGCCTTCTCTGCATCCTCCGTCACCAGGACACCCACCTCATTCAGCAGTGGCCCCACATTATCCCTAGTCTTCCATTTGCTGCTGATGTACTTGAAGAAGCTTTTCTTGTTGTCCTTGAGAGCCCTTGCCAGATTCAGTTCCAGGTGGGCCTTGGCCTTCCTTGTTGCATCTCTGTATGCTCTGACAACATTCCTGTACTCTTCCCAAGTGGTCTGTCCCTCTTTCCACATTCCATGGATCTTTCTCTTCCACTTGATCTCCACTAGAAGCTCCTTGTTCATCCATGCAGGTCTCTTGCCTCCTGTTCTAGATTTCTTTCTCAGGGGGATGTACCGCTCCTGAGCATGGGGGAAGTGATGTTTAAACAGCAACCAACACTCTTGGACCCCCCTGCCTTCGAGAGCCCTGACCCACAGGATTCCTCCAAGTAGCTGCTTGAAGAGGCCAAAGTTAGCTCTCCTGAAGTCCAACGTTTTGATCCTGCTTATCGCCCTGCTTCCTCCACGCAGGATCCTGAACTCCACCATTTCATGGTCACTGCAGCCGAGTCTACCTCCAACCTTCACATCCTTGACCAGTCCCTCCTTGTTTGTTAGTAGAGCAGAGCGCCTTTCCTTGTTGATTCCTCCACCACTTGCATCAGAAAGTTATCATCGATGCTCTGCAGGAACTTCCTGGACTGCACGTGCCTAGCTGTGTGGTCTTCCCAGCTGATGTCAGGGTGGTTGAAGTCCCCCATGAGAACCAGGGCCTGTGACTGTGAGGCTGCTTGCAGCTGCTTGTAGAAGGCCTCATCAACTTCCTCCTCCTGGTCAGGTGGCCTGTAGTACACACCCACAATAACATCACCCATATGAGACTGTCCCTTAATTCTAACCCACAAGCTCTCGATTCGTTCTTCATCCGCCCCCAGGCCAAGCTCAATGCATTCCAGTTGCTCCCTCACATATAGAGCAGCTCCCCCACCTCTCCTTGTTGGTCTGTCTTTCCTAAAGAGTGTAGCCATCCACGACAGCATGGCAGTCATGTGAGCTGTCCCACCACATTTCTGTGATGGCGACCATGATGTAGCCATCCTGCTGTATAATGGCTTCCAGCTCCTCCTGTTTATTGCCCATGCTGCATGAATTGGCGTAGATGCACTTAAACTGGGCTGTCAGTCTCATCCCTGACACTCACATGCCACGTCTAGGCTCATTCCTAATGAGCTGGGAGATGTCCCCTTCCCCCTTCGAACCTAGTTGAAAGCCATCTCAATGAGCACCGCCAGCTCGTGGGCAAGAATCCTTTTTCCCCTTTGAGACAGCTGGACTCCGTCTGTCGCCAGCAGGTGACATATTAATGAATAATTCATAAATCTCAGAAAAGGAATGATTCAATTCTAAACTGTACTACAGGTGGAGTGAAATTAGGGGATACTGAAGTTATCAACAATGATTTGACCTGAAAATGGGTACTTAGTGAAAAGCAATGGATTGCATAAGCAATAAGAGGTTTATAACATCAGAATTTTGTACAACTCTTTTGCCATTTCTGGACACAACCCACATGATTAGATGGTCTACACTGCGAAACAGCAATAGTACTTTAAGGGCAACAGGAATGCCTTGATTGTTTATTACAGATTATGAAGGCCACATTTCTTTCTCCTCTGACTTCATATCAGCCTTTCAAATGTTTAGATTCTCATCTGCTGCCATTGACCCCCATGTAGGCTCCTGGTGTGGGCTGCTGTCAAGGGGCCATTCCCGTGCTGCTCCCCTGCTCTGGGCCATTTGTTGTGCCGGCTCTGGTGCCTGTACAGCTGCGTGGTGAAATAGGTTAAGAAACTGATCTGGCTGAAAGATAAACATAACAAAAAAAAGACAGGTTATCAGTCCTCAAGAACTTTGCTTGGGCTGGCTAGCTGTCACCAGTTCTCAGCTCTAATCTGGTTTAAAAACTATGCCGTCCCATCACCTCACTGGTTACTTTGCTTTAAGCAATTCACAGCAATCAGATAACAGCCTACAGACCGTTGTAGAACTATGAGAGCTGCAACCTTTAGCCACATGAACATTTATTGTTTTCCAAACATTTCTTGTTCAATGTCTCCTTTTGAATATACCCACTTGCACTTGTATCTTTCCTTCAGTATACTAGTGAAATGATTTTTCCAACAGTGGTTTTTGAGAGGAAGAAAACAATTACAGGATGTGGACGAAGACTTTGTTACTTCTGCTTAGCTCTTTTTTATCTTACAAGGAAGATTGTTTTCTAGAATACAGTGCTGGCAGGATATAAACCACTTGTTGTAAGCATATTACAGCAAACACAGTATTTGTTCAATTTTAGTATTCAGATATCATACAGCATGATAAAATGCTCATGCCACTGTATGAACATACAAAGAAATATCATTTTGAAACTGTATTAAAAGAATCTTGGAGGCACATTAATAAGCACTGTAAGACCAGGAAATGCTGAAATTAAGTGTAAATTTTCAACCTTCATTCTTGACTTTTAAGTATGTACAAACTATGATTTCAATATGGTCTCATTTCTCAAGTAATAATGCAAAATATTTCTGAACATTTTCTAATTTTGAATAAAATTAAAGTATTATAACATAATGAATAGCGTTTGAATAGTATTATGTATATATCACAATCATTACTGTAATTTTAAGGGGTGAAGTGCAACAAATACTATTTTACATAGTTCTGAATTACAGTCACTATTGATAAAAGCTAGTCCAAGGTTTGACCCTTAAATTTATATCACGTAAATCCTTGCACCTGATAGTCTTCCTCATATTATTAGGTCTTAGATGAAACACCAAAATAGTTGGAGGTTTTTTGTGGGTGTCAGGGTATGCCCACGTGCTTCTGATAGTGTTATATAGCCAAAAACTGCTTCCTTCAAAGAACACTGTCATAAGCTTAAGTTAAGCACCTATTTGATTACTGAAGAGGAAATCTCTAGCAAGTATTAGGAAGGTAAAACAGAATGTATTACAAATTTCAAGATTCAGAGCTTTCCATTTTGCTGTAGATTCAGAATTTTGTCAGATTAAGCATGTCCTGCTTGCTCTCAGCCTAACTGAATAAATTCTAATTCAAGTAATTTATTTCATAAGCTATAAAAGGTGAACAGGGAGGCCACACTTTCACTCTGCAAGAAATTAGAGTTCAATACTCAAATTCCTCCATGATTATGCATCTTTAAAAAGTTTCCCTTTATGTTTAAAAATCTTGGCTGGAAGTGGCTTCCCAGAGTTTTAAAAGTAGTAACCACCCAGTGCTGCACTCAGTGGTGCGTACATTAGCTTGAATGATCAGGCAGAAAGAACTGCAGAGTTTAAATCTTTGAAAACACAGACTTACCACTTACTTACTCAGCTGCTTATAGACAGTCTAACTGTGTAGGTATAGATTTAAGTATCAAGGCTAAGCATATACCAGTCTGACATCTACGTAGCAGAGTGCAAGCTACTAGCCATCTCAAAAGCACATTTAATAAGTAAAAGACATTTAAAGCCTAACCATGCAAAGATAGGCCTTTGCATAATCGGGCCTAGTACAGTCTTCTACTAGGAAGACTGGTGTTCATTATTAAAGAGTAAAAATCTCGTTACTTGCTATACTGTACATTATGCCCACTTTTTCCATACAGTGGACTACAGTCGAAGAGCAAATATTCCTGTAAAGTAACTTCTTCAACGTACGAGAGAAAAATACTTTTACCTTTTTGATGATAAGTATGTTTAAGCAAAGTCTCAGAACATTTTCAAAAATGTTCCATCAGTTCTAAATTAATTGTAAAGATCCCTTCCTTCTGCAGTGCTTTATGTTTACTGACTGCTATTTTAGATGCAGCCCTTACATTACAAAGCTGCAGCTTAGTTTCATGAAACGCTAAGCAGAGGCAACCATTGAAAACCACTCAACCAGTGCTAGCCAAATATAACCATTGATCAGCACTATTTGCCTCTTAAAGTTAGGACCTAATCCTGAATGTGATCCCTAAGAAGCCCTTACTTTATTTTGGTGTTTTTTGCCCTCAGAATCTACAGCCTTCTTCACCACAGAAAACAATTCATGTCTCTCCCCCGCTCCTTCAGTTGTGTCACACCCAAAATTGTAAGCAGAGCCGGAGGGATCAGTTCAGAACAAATACAAGCTCAAAGCAGGCATTGCTGGCAGTCTGAAAGAGTGTAATTGCTTTATTCCATTGTTTTCCTCCTTTATTCTTCTTTTTTTTTTTTCCCACTTTGTTTTTTTTTTCCCTGTATGTTCTGATTCCTGCAGGGACTGGAAGTGGAAATGGGGAAATGCCGTAAGAAAAGCTGCTTACAGAGGACTGTTCGCCTTCTCTGAAGCACTAGAAATCACATGAGGACCCTTGCATATGCGAGGTTTTCAGCCTGGTTGTACAAACTGAAGAGTGCAGTCAAAGTTTCAGAGCAGCATCCACGTATCAACTGATAATTATTATTTATTTATGTAGTGGCAAGAAGAAGAGATCCCACAAGGTTAGGCAGAGTGCAAAAGTCTTCCTCTTTCAACCTTCATATTAGCAATGGACTTTCATAAAACTGTACAGTGTCATTTTTACTACAATAGCTTAAGAGAAGTGTTAGGCAGGATCATAACCCTCTTAAAGTAGATACAAGAAAAAAGCTTGATTAGACATCAAGCAGGAAATCTATCCCCAAGTAGCCTCCAGCTCATTGTCAAGCAAGAACACTGTGTTCTGAGATACCTTAATTCATCCTGAAAATGTGTAAAATAAGAGAGCAAGGTCTCTTTGCTCTCCAGTGAGATTGTGCACAGCTGAAGTAAGCCAGAAATAGCTGGAATGCCATAAATTCAGACCCTTTCATCCGAGTTCTCTTTCAAGTGTTATCAAACCCCTGAAAGATAGTCCCTATCCTACACTTCAGTTTAGTACCTAAACACAAAGACGTTTGTTCAGACCAGTCTCCTGAAACACATGAAAACTAAATATTTTTCACTTAACCACCCTTTGTCCATTAGATTGCCACAAGAGCTCTCAGGGTCTTAAATTCCTTCCCCACAGTATCGATCTATTTAATGTCCTCTGAAGATGTATTACGCCACACTGAACTCAGCCTCTACATTAAACCTCATACAGTGTCACTGGCTTTATTGGAACTGAGTTTGTAATAGAATTTAGCTCTTTACATGATCCGAAAACTTCAATTTATAAAAGTCATTTATAGCTAATGTCATCTTTTACAAGAGGTGGTCAACATTTCACTGAAGAATAATACTTTCAGCAAAATCTCTCCTCCTTTTGAGAAATTTATTGGTGCAAGGAAAGTCAGTGATTCAGCAGCTCAGATTTCAAACTGAAGCACGGCAAAAACTGAAAGAACAAAACCAAGGAGCTGGTTTGTAGGGTTTGGGAAGGCTCAGGTATATTCATGCAAATTTTTGTCACTCTTCCTCCCTTTCCACATTTCTTTTTACTCTTTAATCTTTTTTTTTTTTTTTTTTTTTTTTTTTTTTTTAAGCAGCAAACTGACAGAGGTGTGTAGGGAATAGGCATGAGAAGAATCACAGAATCACAGAAAGTTCGGGGTTGGAAAAGGCCTCTGTGGGTCATCTAGTCCAACCCCCCTGCCAAAGCAGGGTCACCTAGAGGAGACTGCACAGGCCCTTGTCCAGGCGGGTCTTGAATGTCTCCAGAGAGGGGGACTGCACAGCCTCCTTGGGCAGGAGAAATGTAAAAAGGAATCCTGTGTAGGTTTGGGTGGCATGGAGGCTGCTTGTGATGGTTTCAGAAGGTTCTGGCTTCAGTGGCAAAACTGTTTCAAAAGCTCTCGTCTCCCACCTATGCCTGTCAGTTGAAACCAAAATCTTATTATCCTTAGCTGTCAAACCCCGAACTACAGCAACCAAAGCAGCCCTGGATTTTTAAATTACAGTTTTCACTGTGGGCTAAAGGAGCACCCTGTTCTGCAAGTTGCTCTAATGAATCAAGTGTTTCCAAGGTTTTATGTGAAAGAAGATGAGGCATCCTGCCCTTAACCTGCTTATACTTTGAGGAGGGAGGGATAGAAAAATACCGCCTCCACAACTTGGGTAACAAGTTATGACCACTAAATTTTTCTTCACATGAGTGAACCTATGTATTGTGGTATCCACATTTCTCAAGTATTCTGGACGAAAAAAAATGGAGTATTATACATTTGCACTTCTTTTTTTTTTCTTCATTTCCAACTAACATCAGAAAACACAAGTTTTGAACAGCTTCCATTTGGTCTCATAAAAATATCAGGGTGATTCAACCAGCCAAGAGAGGTTTCTACCTACCATAGTGGCTAAAAATGAAGTATTAGGAATTCTAGATTTGAATGCAGTTTTACTTTCTGTATTTCCTACTTTTGTTTTCATATAAGAAAAGCCTGTTCCAAAAGCACATTTATTACATAGCATGAAGTAACAGTCTCTCCCTGGTGATACATATGTAACTTCCGTGACACTTTTGCTGGGTTTGTGGGAATACAACATATTCCTTAATGAAAGAAGCAAAAAACACAGTTGCTGTTATGATGCAGGTGCTGAAATCTCAGTAACGATTCCAGAGCAATGTGAAACCTCTGTAAATCAGGACTCCCTCACAAGGCAACCAAGGCAAAGGATTTCCCGGAAGTACTCTTATTTGGCTAAGAGTGTCATCCTGTGGAATTCTTGGAACACCCTTTGGCCCTGATTGGCAGCTGAAGAGGAGGATTAGTTTTCCTCCTGGTGGAGTAGTCCATTGTAGCTGAGGGTGATTGCTTTTAAGAAAGCAATGTGTCAACAAACCCAAAGAAAATGTGGTTCCCTGGCATCTACTGCTAAGGAGACACCATTCTTTTGTTTGCTCTCCAGAGGTATTTCCTAATGACAAAGTCAGGGGGGGTGTTTGGTTTTTTAACCTACAGCAGCTGCATAGTCTTTGATATCAGGATGTTGTAGTCTCAGATCAGGAGACACAGCATCTGTAGGACTGTACAAGGTTCATTACACCTGATGGGTCTGATTTCTCCATTCCTACTATCACAGTTATCCTCACCTACAAAGCTCAAGGTGCTGATAGTGCTAACCTTAACCAAAGTGTACATTTGCTTCTTGGTGTCACACCACAAGAGGTGTTTATTCAGATTCTCTAATTTTGTCAACCTTTCTCTGATGGTTGACAGTACTCTACGACACTGTACTGTTGAATCAGTGACAGCAAGAATGAAAAAAAATCAATTCTGAGAATAGCATTTATTTCCTGTAATAAAAGCTGTACTCTATGGCAGTATGCCAAAAGACATTTTCATTTCCCTTTCATTATCTAAAGCAATTCATGTTCTAAAACATTTTTTTAGAGTAATATGCCAAGAAAATAAGTTTTAGAAGCTTTAACGATATTATGTGGGTTAGCAGACAAGGACAGTTTTCAAAGTACAGTAGAGTACAATTCATTGTACAGTGGCTTAAAATTTAACCTTGTGTCACTCAGCCCACAGATCTTTTATATAGGGTATTCCAATTAAATGTAAAAGGCTAGAGTGGCAGCTAGGTGGGGATCTGAAAATACTGCTCTCCTCTACTTGGTATGTTTCACAAATCTTCAGTCTGGGCAGATACCTTCTGTTGCTAGCACATAGGCACCTGACTTGCAAAATAAAAATATTCTTTATTAAGAAGAGAGGAAAAAAAGACATTTCTGAATGTCCAAAAATTCTGAATTGTAACTGCTACATAATCTATTAATAGGCCAACATGAGCACCTTTACTGGTTTTGAAAACAGCGATGAACTCTTTAACTAGCTCATAATACTAGGACCCACCCAGATGGAAGAGTTCTGTCGAATAAATTGGCAGTACTGCTTCATTCAAGAGCAATTAATTCTCAGTGAAGTCAATGTAGCCGGAAACAAGCCCATGGTTCTAACAGGCGGTGCTTTTCTAAGCTCTTCGCTCCAGATATCACATAACTTCAGTTTTGCAACCAAATTGTTGCACAAAAAGATATCACCACAGGTATTTTAGGAGAGTGAATTCTACCAGGATAGAAACACTCATCTTTGCTACATGAGGCCCTAGGTTTTTAATGGGATTCTTTTTTGTTTATTTGCAGAGGGGCTCCTGGCTCCTGGCTGCCTCCAAAGAGGAAATCAAGCGGAACAATATGTATAAAAAGAAAATAGAAGTCATAGGTCAGCAATGAACTATCACTAGTACCAGTGCAAGATGGAAATAGCCGTTTGCACAAATGGCAGAAGCTCCAGCCACTTGTGCAGAGAAGAAAATAACTTTCTTCAAAACAAACCTCAACGGCAGAGGTAGCAATAATGACACGGAAACATGAGTAAACACTAAAAATAGACTCATAAACATTTATGTGTATGCCTTTGAGTAGTGAAACCTAGCCTATTTTTCCAAAAATTTTTTTTACAGACGAGTCCAGAATGCTCAATAGCATTTGTCATTGAACTTCATTAATACGGATGCTTCATATTGAGCAAAGATTTAGTAGCAGAGTGTTACAATGTACTTTTGTGTTATTGTAATCGCATAGTGAGTGCTAAGACTTCATTTACTCATTTGCTAATAGATTAAATAATATCACTAATAAGGAAAATGAAATTGCCAAAGTAAATATCAGAAGTGTATTGTGATGCACGACTCTTGGGGAAGCCGGAGAGAGTTGCTCTGTGCATTCCTTCCCCACTTTACAAAATAAAAGGCAAAATTTTTCCATTGTTATTTAAGAGGAAATATTCTACCACAAGAGCATCTTGGGTTACAATTTGTAATGCAGTATTTTTACCCAGACTCATTAAATATTGTAGAGAAGACTAACTGGCTGCTCTTCCCCCACTACAACATGAAAGTACTTGACAAAATGAAAAGGAGAAGAAACCATGCAAGACACAACTTCATGATGTTACTGAGGCAAATAGCTGGCGTTTATCTGGGGAGAAAAGCTTTACAGCTGGCTTAGCTGAGGTAAAATGCCAACAGCAGTCTTTCAGTTCTTATGCTTCAGGGCCTAAACACACCAGCGAAGGACAAAGCAGGTTTCTGTCCTGCCATCTATAGGTGAGCAACTGAAAGCCTAAAGAGGAGAGCAAAGTTACACCTTCTTATGAACAGTTTGGTGTTCAGACACACTACACTTTCATGTAGCTGAGCTGACAGTTTGTTAAAATTAGGAGATGTGCAGGAAGAGATAATATCTTTTATTAGTCCAGCTTGTACTGCTGGAGGGAAAAGGATAGCTTTTGGGTGCACAAACCCTTCTGTTATTAAAAACTCCCTTCAAAAGATGCACCTGGGAACTGAAACTCATAACCACAGCAGACACTAGAAATCTTGGATTCATTAGCGGTTTTAGGGCATACTTCCCCTCTTCTGTTTTCTCCTCCAGCTCCCTCCAGAAACCTCTGTGTGTTCCCTAGGCAATAAATTACCTGTTTCTCAACTATCTTAGGAGATAACACCTCTTAACACCTCTCTACTCCAGAGGCCCAAATATCTTTCTTCTCATTTGTAATTGAACTCAGCATAATTAAATTCACAGGCACTGTTCCTAACTTGCACATAACTTTGAAGTTTGCTGCTTCTGTTTCAGAGCTGAAGAAAGACGTGTGTACCCACGAGTTTGCCTAGATTCCCAACTATTCCACTTGTTCCAATCTTAAACAATCACCATGACTTACAAAACTGCCCTTGGGTATGTCTTTAGCACACGTGACCCCAGCATCCTAACATCACCACCACTCTATTTTGAGTGTGAAGCACAGTTAATAGCAAATGATGGCACAGGAAATCCCCTTGCTCCTGATGGCTACCAGTGTCCTAGGAAGCACTACAAGGAGAAGAACAGACTGCTTAGCCCTTCCATAACACTGCTTCACATGGCAGACAGGTAGGAATAACCTGTCAGCAAAACCCTAGTGAAGTCCCATGACTTATCGAGGCCACTACTGTTCCCAGGGGATTGTTCACCAAATTCCAAGTCCCTGTCCCATGGAGAGGTATGGACCTGGGAAATGCTGCAGTAGAAATGGGGTGTTCACAGACTAACACACTCTTTGACATGTCCTCCTAACCAAACCTCCCAAGCCCTCACGTATCACCATGGTTTCAGTAGGTACAAGGTGTGAATCCATTTCTTGGATCCAGGCAAATTCCTAAGAACCGCTCAGATCCGTGGTGCTGCCTCTGTTGCTTTTCTGCACCACGTGAAGTCTTTTGGTCCCATGGAGACAGTTTGCACCACATTTAGGCTGATGCGTAGGACTACCAAAAGGTCCCATACGCTCTCACACATGTATGAAACTTCATAGCTCCAGCTTTGAGGCTGGTGGAAAGGAAGAGATGCTGCAGAAGATCTGCCTCTCTTTTGCTTGCTGTCGTTTGCATTCTTTCAGAGTCCACTGCATTTCCTATATGAACACACCAGAAACCTTATGTGCTAGGTTAGTTAGTTCAGTAAACCTGAGAAACCTCTTCGTCCAGGGATGGCCTGAGAGTGCAGCCTGGAGACCAGTTACTTATTTTCTGCAAAGAGTTTCCTTCAGTTCTACATTTATCTTAGTATGGTGGGAATGCTTGGTATGACACTGGGTCTTGTATCCTTGATGTGACATTCTGAAACTAAACCATCAGTCTTAGTTAGTCAATGAATTACCGATGCAAATCATATACTGTTGAAGGCTTATGGAAGATGGGCTAACTCCCAGCAGTAGAGCTCCCACTCTTATTAATTTTTGGACTACTGTTAATCAAAAACTTGTTTAGCAATATCTTTAAATTAAGTCAGTAAATTTCAGCTTCACTCGCAAGTTTAACAAGTGTATTTTTTCTAACAAGGCCCAGTAGAGGTAAAATATTTAATGTTTTCATTGATGATGGCCAAAATTTTATGGGAAAACTTACTGTATTGCAATATGATACCAAAGTAAAGTGGATAAGAAAATAATGAGGTTTCATAACAGCAGAACAGGATACAAAAAGGTGGAATACAACTGTTTTCCAGTGACATATAGGCATGCTTGAAGTGAAGACTTCAGGGAAGGATAATGCAGAAAAGGTTCTGAGGATTATAGCAGATTCTATCCTAAGCAAAAGCCAAAAAATACCACACCGGCAAATAAGGCAAACGCTGCAGCAGGGTCTCTGGGCAGAGGTACTGTGTGTGAGCCTTGATTCCATACCATTTGGACCAGCTGTGGAGTGTCACGGGGAGACTGATAGCAGTCATCAGAGGTTTAGAAACTGTACCACTGGAGAAAGGTTGAATGGGTTGTCTAGAGACTGAAGTCTGAGGAAAGATAGGGATAATCTAATTTTTTTTTTCATGTAATGAGAAAGGAAATAAATTTTATGTTCGCTGTTAAAAAGACAAGAAGCAATATGTCTAAACTACAGAAAAGTAAATTTGGGTTAGGCATTGGGAAAAAACCTTTCCAGCAGTCAGAAACAGTCTCCCTACTCTTTGGGCAGAAAGATTGTGGAAGGAGATTTTACAGGCCAGACTAGGCCAGCCATCTTCCAGGAATATCATATGAACCAATTCTGTCTTCAGAAGGAGGGTGGAGCCAATGACCTAGCTGGCCTTGAGATTTCTGGCAGCATTTTTTGGAGATCTTTTTGTCATTTGAATGACTCTTCTTCTAGAGTTTCTTACATTACTGTCTGAAAGATACTCATGACACAAGTAGCAAAGAACTACCAGACTTATATCCAGAGCAGTGCTTCCTCTCAATAACAAATGAAAGCAAAGTACTCAGTGTCTTCATTTTCCCTCTCTCTTTTGTCCTTTTCTGCTCCAGAGACAAACATGCTCAGGGCTGAAAACCATGTGACTTTTAAAATGCCGGGTGATAAAGACTCAACATTCATTTTCTTGACAGTGAGGGTCAGTACTGTAGTAATAAGGGCCATTTTGCATTCAAAAAAAAAAAAAAACGAACTGTTGCAGATATGCTTCACTTTAGCATCAGATCTGCAGGTACTTGCTACCAGATTCAGTCATCCAGGCATGAATGCCCTGGCCATAGCAAGAGTAGGAGACAACTCTTAATCTTAACTAGCTCTCTGCCTTAATTGTGTCTCCAGTGGAGATATGACACATGGTCATCAACATCATGGCCTTGTTGCATGTTCAGAATGGTTAGCTTGGCAGCACCACACACAATTACAACCAAGATAGCCTGAGCTCAGTGACCTCAGAAGGAAAGTACAGAATTGGATTGAAATAAGGTCTTTGTTAGTGTAGGAACAAAGGGGAATAAAATAGACAAGATCCTGCAGAATGGTGCTGCTTAGAGAGAGGATGTCTTGTTTCTAGCGGCAAATTCAGCTTCGGCTCAGTTTTCTCATTTTCCTTACCCTTCCCTTCCCTTCCCTTCCCTTCCCTTCCCTTCCCTTCCCTTCCCTTCCCTTCCCTTCCCTTCCCTTCCCTTCCCTTCCCTTCCCTTCCCTTCCCTTCCCTTCCCTTCCCTTCCCTTCCCTTCCCTTCCCTTCCCTTCCCTTCCCTTCCCTTCCCTTGTGAAGTGCTGACGTCCAAGCAGAACCTGAATGAACTTCCAAGTTATTGTTTGTAATTATCAGTAGAGCAAATGTGGCAGAAGTGGCCATTCTAGGGTTACCTGTCTGTGCTAGGAAGCTGTGTGAGAGATGCCATTGGGAACTACCTACCAGAGGCTCCTGAGCTTTCACGCTTGGATAACGACTTCTGACCATCAAATCTGCATGTGGGAGTGCACACAGTCATAACTACTTACTCAGGACAGCATGAAGGTTCATGTTTGCCGGGCTATGAATTTTGCCCCCCATCATTTTCAAAGGTTACTGTCAATGGACTATAATCATTACTTCTGTTGAGAGTATAGGTTGCATAGTAACTGATTTATTTTTTTCCCCGGGAGTTCTGAGAAGTATGCATATACAGATGTAAATGGCAACTTCACGTTTAGTAATAGCTACTATTAGTAAATTATAATTTAGTGACATTGCAGACAAAACACCAAACTATTTGCTATATAAGACCATACAAAAAACCACTGTGTGCCACGTGAAGCACCAAGCTGACAAGCATACTGCCTCCAACAGAGTCTTGTAGGAGGTCTGTAGGGAAATAGTATAGAGAACAGGACATTTATGAAGTGATCCTTCCCTGGTTTAATCTTACACCTATAAGTAGCGTCTTTGTCCAAGTAGCTGCATTAGAGAAGTAAGAAACTGGCACGGTCACCTCTGCCCTCCTCTTCTGAAATGTTCTGGGTCATCCCCATACGTGTGTATTTTTTTAATTCCTTTGTGTCACGTGTCTGGACAGTTCATGTCCAAATATACGATTTTTTCTAAACACGTTAGGAACTTCAGTGCCATGCAGTGCCAAAGACTCAGGTTTGCTGGGTGGTACAGAAGTAACTGGAGGAATTAGACTGGTGAAAGAAAGAGGCAATGAAAGCTATGATATCTACCACTGATGTACTTTTGGTGCTGAACAAGTGAGGAGTCTTGTATTTCTCAGGTTATTTTCTCTGATCCTTCCTAACTCACACGAACATCCCAATTTTTTTACTGTTTCTAATTCTTTGTGTGTACTGCACACCTCTTTCTAAAACTGCACACTCACATCACATTGCTTTTCTTCCCTAGCAGGAAAATTGCTGATTCTTTATGCGGCTGTTCTGCTCTTCTGCCTCCTACCAGCCTAAACAACAGCACTGTGGGTACATGGTGTGGTTAAGCTAGGTACCATGGATGCTATCCTGTCCAATACGTGGAGTCAGAAACCACTAGGACTTGTTATCGGGAGCTACGATGGATTTCTCTGGAAAATTTAAGATTGAATGAGTTGGGTGGGAGGACAGACTGGAGGATTACAACCATGACATCTATGCACCTTCTACCCCTGCTGCTTGTCTTTTGCTTCAGTAATCTAACTCTGTGATTGATCAGTGAGGCCGTATAAAGTGATGTATGTTTTTCACGCAGTCTTTAAAAATCCCGTAAAATGTCTTTTCCCATGGTCTTCCAACTCTTTATCATTGACAGAAGCCCCTCTGTCATGTAAAAATAATAACAGTTTTGTAAGCAAAATGTCCTTCTTGCTCATTATTTTGATGCCTAGTCTGGTTTCATGCAGATAAGAATGTGTATGGAGTTCGGCTGTTTAATGCAATCTGATCGTGAGATGTTTCCTGACAGTTTTTCTTGTATAATGCTTTTTATATTCTTGATAGTGAGCATATGACCATAAGATACACATTATTTTCTATTGGTGGAGTGCTCTAACGGGAGCAATATAGATAAAACATGGCTAAAGAGTATCCAAAAAAGTTGTGTGAAATCACTGAACCCAACCACGAAGCACATTTTCTAAATGTATCCCAAAGAGAAATATCTGGGTGACTCAGACACAAGGACTACAGCAATAAGGAATGTATTTTACTCTCAGAGTATGTTGTGGATATACCCAATTTGACAGCAAATCAATATGACTGACCAGAGGAAAAGGATCTTCCATAAACAATCAACGACATGTCTTCCAAGACACACCATTTCTTCCTTGCAAGGTGCCCTAGTCAGGAAGCAACGCTGGAATCACTTTTCTCAGATCCTATAATGATACCCAGCCACCACAAGACCCTGAAAAGGCAGTGGCAAATTTCTGGGGTGTTTAGATCCTGTTTGTAACTATTGAAGAAAATATTACTTTTAAAAAAGAAAATCACTGTGCTCTTCCCCAGTAACATTCAGGTATCATTCACTAGAGCTGACTTTCTTGCTTTGCGCTGCTTCACCACGTGAAAGCTGACTTTCTAGTGACCTCTAGCAAAAATGAGCAGGACCGGCACAAACCTCTCAGAGCCAAATCAGGTGCAGTGCGAGAAAACCCTGCTTCTCCCTCTCTCCCTGCAGATCCCACTATGTATTTCTTTTGACAGGGAAACCGCAGCCCGCCTCCTGGCACCTTTCACGCTCCCCCTCCTCCTGAAACCCAAGGTGGGAGCCGGGGGCTAAGGCAGAGTTTGAGGGGTGACCTGTGCGCTCTGCTCTGCTGCGGGCGGGGGGGAGGGGGGGGGGAGGCTGGGCCCGGGCCGGGACAGCGGGGCCGGGGCAGCAGTGTGAGCCGGCGGCACGGGGCTTTCCCTTCCTTTCCTTTTTTTTCCCCCGAAAGTTTATTGTAAAGGGGCAACGTTTGCGGGTTCGTCACGTGACCCTGACAGGTCCTGCCAATTGAGAGCCAGACCACCCACATA